>NC_090372.1:126842064-127474587 GCF_036365525.1 Heterodontus francisci
TGGGAGAAAGAGAGGGGGAGGTTGGGGAGAAAGAGAGGGGGAGGTTGGGGAGAAAGAGAGGGGGAGGTTGGGGAGAAAGAGAGGGGGAGGTTGGGGAGAAAGAGAGGGGGAGGTTGGGGAGAAAGAGAGGGGGAGGTTGGGGAGAAGAGAGGGGGAGGTTGGGGAGAAAGAGAGGGGGAGGTTGGGGAGAAAGAGAGGGGGAGGTTGGGGAGAAAGAGAGGGGGAGGTTGGGAGAAAGAGAGGGGGAGGTTGGGAGAAAGAGAGGGGGAGGTTGGGGAGAAAGAGAGGGGGAGGTTGGGGAGAAAGAGAGGGGGAGGTTGGGGAGAAAGAGAGGGGGAGGTTGGGGAGAAAGAGAGGGGGAGGTTGGGGAGAAAGAGAGGGGGAGGTTGGGGAGAAAGAGATGGGGGAGGTTGGGGAGAAAGAGAGGGGGAGGTTGGGGAGAAAGAGAGGGGGAGGTTGGGGAGAAAGAGAGGGGGAGGTTGGGGAGAAAGAGAGGGGGGAGGTTGGGGAGAAAGAGAGGGGGAGGTTGGGGAGAAAGAGAGGGGGAGGTTGGGGAGAAAGAGAGGGGGAGGTTGGGGAGAAAGAGAGGGGGAGGTTGGGGAGAAAGAGAGGGGAGGTTGGGGAGAAAGAGAGGGGGAGGTTGGGGAGAAAGAGAGGGGGAGGTTGGGGAGAAAGAGAGGGGGAGGTTGGGAGAAAGAGAGGGGGAGGTTGGGGAGAAAGAGAGGGGGAGGTTGGGGAGAAAGAGAGGGGGAGGTTGGGGAGAAAGAGAGGGGGAGGTTGGGGAGAAAGAGAGGGGGAGGTTGGGGAGAAAGAGAGGGGGAGGTTGGGGAGAAAGAGAGGGGGAGGTTGGGGAGAAAGAGAGGGGGAGGTTGGGGAGAAAGAGAGGGGGAGGTTGGGGAGAAAGAGAGGGGGAGGTTGGGGAGAAAGAGAGGGGAGGTTGGGGAGAAAGAGAGGGGGAGGTTGGGGAGAAAGAGAGGGGGAGGTTGGGGAGAAAGAGAGGGGAGGTTGGGGAGAAAGAGAGGGGGAGGTTGGGGAGAAAGAGAGGGGGAGGTTGGGGAGAAAGAGAGGGGGAGGTTGGGAGAAAGAGAGGGGGAGGTTGGGGAGAAAGAGAGGGGGAGGTTGGGGAGAAAGAGAGGGGGAGGTTGGGGAGAAAGAGAGGGGGAGGTTGGGGAGAAAGAGAGGGGGAGGTTGGGGAGAAAGAGAGGGGGAGGTTGGGGAGAAAGAGAGGGGGAGGTTGGGGAGAAAGAGAGGGGGAGGTTGGGGAGAAAGAGAGGGGGAGGTTGGGGAGAAAGAGAGGGGGAGGTTGGGGAGAAAGAGAGGGGGAGGTTGGGGAGAAAGAGAGGGGGAGGTTGGGGAGAAAGAGAGGGGGAGGTTGGGGGAGAAAGAGAGGGGGAGGTTGGGGAGAAAGAGAGGGGGAGGTTGGGGAGAAAGAGAGGGGGAGGTTGGGGAGAAAGAGAGGGGGAGGTTGGGGAGAAAGAGAGGGGGAGGTTGGGGAGAAAGAGAGGGGGAGGTTGGGGAGAAAGAGAGGGGGAGGTTGGGGAGAAAGAGAGGGGGAGGTTGGGGAGAAAGAGAGGGGGAGGTTGGGGAGAAAGAGAGGGGGAGGTTGGGGAGAAAGAGAGGGGGAGGTTGGGGAGAAAGAGAGGGGGAGGTTGGGGAGAAGAGAGGGGGAGGTTGGGGAGAAAGAGAGGGGGAGGTTGGGGAGAAAGAGAGGGGGAGGTTGGGGAGAAAGAGAGGGGGAGGTTGGGGAGAAAGAGAGGGGGAGGTTGGGGAGAAAGAGAGGGGGAGGTTGGGGAGAAAGAGAGGGGGAGGTTGGGGAGAAAGAGAGGGGGAGGTTGGGGAGAAAGAGAGGGGGAGGTTGGGGAGAAAGAGAGGGGGAGGTTGGGGAGAAAGAGAGGGGGAGGTTGGGGAGAAAGAGAGGGGGAGGTTGGGGAGAAAGAGAGGGGGAGGTTGGGGAGAAAGAGAGGGGGAGGTTGGGGAGAAAGAGAGGGGGGAGGTTGGGGAGAAAGAGAGGGGGAGGTTGGGGAGAAGAGAGGGGGAGGTTGGGGAGAAGAGAGGGGGAGGTTGGGGAGAAAGAGAGGGGGAGGTTGGGGGAGAAAGAGAGGGGGAGGTTGGGGAGAAAGAGAGGGGGGAGGTTGGGGAGAAAGAGAGGGGGAGGTTGGGGAGAAAGAGAGGGGGAGGTTGGGGAGAAAGAGAGGGGGAGGTTGGGGAGAAGAGAGGGGGAGGTTGGGGAGAAGAGAGGGGGAGGTTGGGAGAAAGAGAGGGGGAGGTTGGGGAGAAAGAGAGGGGGAGGTTGGGGAGAAAGAGAGGGGGAGGTTGGGGAGAAAGAGAGGGGGAGGTTGGGGAGAAAGAGAGGGGGAGGTTGGGGAGAAAGAGAGGGGGAGGTTGGGGAGAAGAGAGGGGGAGGTTGGGGAGAAAGAGAGGGGGAGGTTGGGGAGAAAGAGAGGGGGAGGTTGGGGAGAAAGAGAGGGGGAGGTTGGGGAGAAAGAGAGGGGAGGTTGGGGAGAAAGAGAGGGGGAGGTTGGGGGAAAGAGGGGGGGTTGGGGTGGGGGGAGGTTTGGGGGTGGGGAGAGAAGGGGGGGGGGAGAAAGAGAGGGGGAGGTTGGGAGAAAGAGAGGGGGAGGTTGGGGAGAAGAGAGGGGGAGGTTGGGGAGAAAGAGAGGGGGAGGTTGGGGAGAAGAGAGGGGGAGGTTGGGGAGAAGAGAGGGGAGGTTGGGGAGAAAGAGAGGGGGAGGTTGGGGAGAAAGAGAGGGGGAGGTTGGGGAGAAAGAGAGGGGGAGGTTGGGGAGAAAGAGAGGGGGAGGTTGGGGAGAAAGAGAGGGGGAGGTTGGGGAGAAAGAGAGGGGGAGGTTGGGGAGAAAGAGAGGGGGAGGTTGGGGAGAAAGAGAGGGGGAGGTTGGGGAGAAAGAGAGGGGGAGGTTGGGGAGAAAGAGAGGG
The DNA here is from genome assembly GCF_036365525.1 of Heterodontus francisci. Classification (NCBI taxonomy): domain Eukaryota; kingdom Metazoa; phylum Chordata; class Chondrichthyes; order Heterodontiformes; family Heterodontidae; genus Heterodontus; species Heterodontus francisci. The sequence continues at coordinate 126,844,999 of NC_090372.1, forward strand.
GGAGGTTGGGGAGAAAGAGAGGGGGAGGTTGGGGGAGAAAGAGAGGGGGAGGTTGGGGAGAAAGAGAGGGGGAGGTTGGGAGAAGAGAGGGGGAGGTTGGGGAGAAAGAGAGGGGGAGGTTGGGGAGAAAGAGAGGGGGAGGTTGGGGAGAAAGAGAGGGGGAGGTTGGGGAGAAAGAGAGGGGGAGGTTGGGGAGAAGAGAGGGGGAGGTTGGGGAGAAGAGAGGGGGAGGTTGGGGAGAAGAGAGGGGGAGGTTGGGGAGAAGAGAGGGGGAGGTTGGGGAGAAAGAGAGGGGGAGGTTGGGGAGAAAGAGAGGGGGAGGTTGGGGAGAAGAGAGGGGGAGGTTGGGAGAAAGAGAGGGGGAGGTTGGGGAGAAAGAGAGGGGGAGGTTGGGGAGAAAGAGAGGGGGAGGTTGGGGAGAAAGAGAGGGGGAGGTTGGGAGAAAGAGAGGGGGAGGTTGGGGAGAAAGAGAGGGGGAGGTTGGGGAGAAGAGAGGGGGAGGTTGGGGAGAAAGAGAGGGGGAGGTTGGGGAGAAGAGAGGGGAGGTTGGGGAGAGAGGGGGAGGTTGGGGAGAAGAGAGGGGGAGGTTGGGGAGAAAGAGAGGGGGAGGTTGGGGAGAAAGAGAGGGGGAGGTTGGGGAGAAGAGAGGTGGAGGGGGAGGTTGGGGAGAAGAGAGGGGGAGGTTGGGGAGAAGAGAGGGGAGGTTGGGGAGTGAGGGGGGGTTGGGGGAGGGGGGGTTGGGGAGAAAGAGAGGGGGAGGTTGGGGAGAAAGAGAGGGGGAGGTTGGGGAGAAAGAGAGGGGGAGGTTGGGGAGAAAGAGAGGGGGAGGTTGGGGAGAAAGAGAGGGGGAGGTTGGGGAGAAAGAGAGGGGGAGGTTGGGGAGAAAGAGAGGGGGAGGTTGGGGAGAAAGAGAGGGGGGAGGTTGGGGAGAAAGAGAGGGGGAGGTTGGGAGAAGAGAGGGGGAGGTTGGGGAGGAAGAGGTGGGGGAGGTTGGGGAGAAGAGAGGGGGAGGTTGGGAGAAGAGAGGGGGAGGTTGGGGAGAAGAGAGGGGGAGGTTGGGGAGAAAGAGGGGGAGGTTGGGGAGAAAGAGAGGGGGAGGTTGGGGTGAAAGAGAGGGGGGAGGTTGGGGAGAAGAGAGGGGGAGGTTGGGGAGAAGAGAGGGGGGGGTGGGGGGTTGGGGGGAGGGGGGTTTGGGGAAGAGGTAGAGGGGGGTTGGGAGGAGTGGGAGAGAGTTAAATTCAAAAGTTCCTCAAGTGGGGGATGCAAAAGGCAGGGACCAGACAGCTGCAATGCTTGGAGTACATTTGAGAAGTAGGGGAGAAAGCGGCTGGATGGGGAATCTGCAGCTGGAGGGAACTATTCCGTAGAAGGGTCACTGACCCGAAACGTTAACTCTGCTTCTCTTTCCACAGATGCTGCCAGACCTGCTGAGTGGTTTCAGCAAGAGTTAAACTTTGTTCCTTTTCCCCACAAATGCTACCTGCCTTGCTGATTGGTTTCCACTTTTCTGTTCTTATAGTTGATAATTTGTCATTAATTTTGCCTTGCAAAAGCTTAATTGAAATCTTTATCTAAAATTAAAATCAGTATTATGAACATAGTTAACAATCATTAGCGTGCAAGATTACTCAAACTATACTACTTGACAATGCACACAACTTACAAAACGGAGTTAAAGTTTCAGGTCTGTGACCTTACATCAGGTTGCAGACCTGAAACATTAACACTCTTTCTCTCTCCACAAATGCTGCCAGACCTGCTGTGCATTTCCAGCACTTTCTGTTTTTATTTCAGATTTCCACCATCTGCAGTATTTTGCTTTTGTTATGAAATCCTTAATTGCTCACATTTGTATTAAAATAATTAGTAAAATAAAAATTGGGTGAAATGTACTGCATTCCAGTACAGAAGATTGTGCAGATCATTTTTTATGTATTTATCTCAATCATAACTCTTGTTCTTCAAAAGGTTTTAAGACTATCTTTTAACAGACATTGGCTTGCTTAGAGAAGCGAGCAGTTGTTAATTGCGAAGAACCCAAGCAACATTACCAATATAATCATATTAATAAAAATGTCCAACTATACACAACTTGCAGTCAAACATCACGGTGGATATTACTGAGAACAAATGCCAGCGTTGTACTGCATCACTTTGATGTTATGCCTGTCCCAAATTATTTACCTCTGCCTCACTGTGGATCCACCACCAGCAGCCCGGGGTGCCACAGCTTTACTGGGAGATCGGCTAGAGGCACCGACATTTGTTGCACTTGCAGCAGGTCCAGGCTGAAAAGGGAAAAACAAGATGTTAGCACAAATGGAATAAAATGTTATTTCGACACAACATTCGCAGAGATCCAAAGTATGAAGCACAACCTACCAATACAATAGATGTGCACATCCAAAGCATTATTAATTGGGACTGATCATTTTATTTCCAAGTAGCACATTGAACTTGAACCATATATTACAAATATAACAACTGTACAAAGTGGGGAATAAAATGGTGTCTTGATCTTGGGTTTCAAAAAAAAAAGCAGCGAATTGAAAGGCCATAACTACCATCACCATAAAGTATACTGATTTATTCTTCACTGTTACTCTGAATCCAGATAGTTTTCATGGTCAAGCTTTCCAAACCTACTGAATTTGTTCAAGGGATTACTGTGGACTTTGGAGACAGTCATATTTAAATGGATGCATTGGTTGGTGTCAAGCTGCATACGTGGAACACATCCACTAGCTGCCATTAACAATAAAAACACAAAATTCTGGAAATACTCAGCCAGTCTGGCAGCATCTATGGAAAAAGGGAGTTAACGTTTCAGGTCAATGACTTATCAGAACCGCCATTATTCTTTTGCACAGGGAGATGAATAGGCAGGTTTTACCTCCAGAAACTTTAAACAAGCACAGAGGGCTTCAGCTTAATGTTTCATCTCAAGGAGGGCATGTCTAATAATGCAACACTTCTTCAGTACTGCATTGAAGTGTTAGCCTAGGTTTTGTGCTCAAGACTATAGTGGACTTGGAATCCTCAACGTTACAAACTGAGTCATCAAATGTCTCTTCCTTGTATTCTTCAAAAAATCTTCCAATTTATTATTTAGCAAACTTGGGAATCTATCACATATGCATGTTATGGAGCACAGAACAGGATTCAAACTTATCTCCCTCCCACAAATCTTATTTTCAACAGATATTTAATTTTCATAGCTCTAATGTGAAGATAACAAAAGCAGAAAATTGTGACTGTAATAAATAAATTGTTACTGACAAACTGCATTTACTGAATTCAAAATTCTGGGAATGAGAATAACCCCAACGACACACACATTTACAGTTATGCCAATGTACTGCACTACTTTATTCCATACTTTGTAAGCCCATTTTAAGCTCTATTGAAACAAACATTTCTCGGTGCGGAATATACCGTACTACAAACACACAACTTATATAAAGGCATCTGAGTTTTGAATACTGCTGACGTGGCGTTATTGCAACCCAGAAACCTTCCGATGGGTGCAAGAAAACAAACTGAAAAGCTATAGGATATACGCTTATCTCGTGCATAACGGGTGGGGGGAGGGAAGAGAGAGAGAAGAAGTCACTTTCTCCTGGGCAGTGAGACAACAGTTAAAACACTGAATTTGTGGCGGTCCGACACTCAAGGCCTTGGTGAGGCGGTCATGTCTCCATTGCTCTACATCCGTCTCTAAACTGTCCCCCGGCCTCACGCTCCCCTCCTCTAGAACTCAGTGATAGAATGTGTCCCTGGAAATGCTCGTGCGATGTAACACCGGGGACAATGTGTTTTTACCATGTTGGTGCGCGCTGCTCTGCTCCACTATCCGCTCGAGCCACCGCCGACCAGTCCCAATACGGCCACGACACACAACTCAGGACCCCGCTCACTGCCTTGGTACCTTGGTACCCTTACATCGCCTGACAGGAAAGAACAAAAGCAAAATATGGGAAAACGTCAACATTGTAAAGAAAAAAATCCGCACCGGTTACATTTTTAACTTGCTCGCATACATTTATCTTAAGTTGATATCAATCATTCAGACGATTAGAAGTTTTTTTCCTGTATTCAGGCTTCGCTGAGGGCAGCCTGACCAGGTAGCGATGACGCGGGGTGGGCCGGGACGCCCGGTGACTGGTGGGACACGGTTCACACGGAATGCGGCCTTGTCCACGGGGAGCTGGTGGTGGAGGAGAGGGCGGCGATGGTGAATGTGGTGTTCCTGCACCCAGACTTGGGGATTGGCGGTGCCGAGCGGCTGGTGGTGGACGCGGCGTTGGCGCTGCGCAGGCGCGGTTGCCAGGTGCAGATCTGGACGGCTCACTTTGACCCTGCACACTGCTTCACCGAGAGCCGGCAGCCGGACCTCGGGGTGCAGTGTGTGGGGGACTGGCTGCCCCGCACTTTGCTGGGCCGCTGCTCTGCCCTGTGCGCCTACCTGCGGATGCTGTACGTGGCCTGTTACCTGGTCTTCCTCAGCGGCGCCGAGTTCGATGTGGTTTTCTGCGACCAGGTTTCGGCCTGCATCCCCGTGTTGAAGTTGTGCCGGAGAGCCAAGCGGGTGCTCTTCTACTGTCATTTCCCTGACCAACTGCTCACCCAGAGGCGGACCCTCTTCAAACGGCTCTACCGACTGCCCATTGACTGGCTGGAGGAGTACACGACAGGCCTGGCCGACCTGGTGGTGGTCAACAGCAAGTTCACGGCCGGAGTCTTCAAGCGGACCTTCAGTTCCCTGTCCCACCTGGAGACCGATGTCCTTTACCCGTCCCTCAACTTCGCCGCCTTCGACACGGAGCTCACTGACAGCGATGAGCTGCTGCCGCCCGGCAAGGAGTTCGTCTTCCTTTCCATCAACCGGTTCGAGAGGAAGAAGAACCTGGGTCTGGCGCTGGAGGCCCTGTACGCCCTCCATGACAGGTTAGCCCTGGCAGACTGGGACAGGGTGCACCTGGTCATGGCCGGAGGCTACGACGAGAGGGTTGTGGAAAATGTCGAGCATTACCAGGAGCTGCAGCAGACGGCGAGCAAACTGCAGCTGGCCGACAAGGTGACCTTTATCAGGTCATTCTCGGACCAGCAGAAGATTTCCCTCCTCCGCCGGAGTAGCTGCGTCTTGTACACGCCGAGCAATGAACACTTCGGCATCGTCCCCTTGGAGGCCATGTACAACCGCTGCCCGGTCATCGCCGTCAACTCAGGTGGACCCCTCGAGTCCGTGATCGACCAAGTCACCGGCTTCCTTCGGCAGCCGTCGCCGAGCTCCTTCGCTGAAGCGATGGAAAAACTTGTCAGGACTCCCGCTCTACGGGCAAAAATGGGAGCCGCTGGAAGAAGTCGAGTCCTGCAAACATTTTCTACAGATGCCTTTGCAGACCAATTGTATCAATATATTTACAAATTAACACAATGAAAATCATGAGTGTAGAATAACAGTGGGAACTGAACAGTGCATTTTTTTTGTACTACACAAGGTGAAATCTGACACAGTGCGGGGAAAAGCATTGTTTTCTATATTTACGAATATTGGTCCACAGAAATTACTGCTTTGCATGGAAGGAGAGTTTAGGGGCCCTGGACTGTGGTGTGGGATGAGGTGAATGAATAAGTGGGGCATTTCCTGCAGTTGCATGGGAAGGTGTCAGGCAAAGGGCAGCTGAAAGTTGGAACTGGGAAGGGGAAGATGAGTTTGCTGGTTAGATTATTTGTAAGTGACACAAATGGTGGACAATCTGGCAACATGAAAAAGTCTTCATACAAACCTTTAAGATTTCAATACAAATAACAAACAAATTTTATAGTTGTAAGCTAAAGAATTCCACGGATATGCTGCAGTGTGATATCTTGTCAGTATTTGTCTTTGAAATGTGTCAGCTGTATTGTTATACAAAACATGTCCTTACTCCAAAGCATAGGAGAAATCTCAAGTGCTTCAGTTCTTAAAATACAGTTTCTCTCTTACAATCCTGATCTCACGTTCAAAAAAATAGCAATGATTGAACCAGATGCCACTCTATATTTTGGCTGATTTAAATGCATGCCTATTAAGAATTCTTCCCCTTTAATGAATTTCCATTGGCTAAGTTTTGAGAGAGGGTGTATACAAGATTTACAAGAATGGTTCCAGGGTTGAGGGTTAAATGAAATGGGGTGGGAAGAGGCTCGTGTGGTGCACTGACCAATTCAGCTGAATGGCCTGTTTCTTTACTGTACATTCTATGTAATCAGCTCTTTACTCTTGTACTTAATGCTACTATTTAGAAAACCCAACTGCTGTTGGTTGTCTTTATGCCTCTGTACATATTTGAACTCCAAATCATCCAGATCCTTCATTGTCTTTCCATTAAGTGTATAAACGTATTCCTTGATTTTTCTCTCACAATGTATTAAGTTTCACTTATACATCTTGTTTCATCTGCCAAATGTGTGCATTCTGTTAACCTGTCTATGGCTTCCTGAAATCTTCGTTATTTGCAATAACCTCTACTTTGTATTGTCAGTAAATTTTATTGGTTTGGTTCCCTATGTCGAAGTCCAAATCATTTATAAAGCAACAAGACTGACTGTAAATGGTAGAACATCACATTGACCCTGGGGTACACTCATTTTAACCGTTCTCCAATCTCAGCAACTGTCATTTACCCTAACTCTTTCAGTCCATTGATCAACTTTCTATACCACTTTCTCCAATTGGGGTCTGCAGAATAGTGTGCGAATGGGAGGCTGGCTCTTATTTCGGAGGGGAGCAGACGTGGAGAGTGGCAGGAAGATTGCCAGTAGATCTGCAGTTACTAAGGCTGGTGGTGGGTGCCAAGTGAATTGAGCCTTGTTCTAGGGAAAGAAGTTTTAAAAAAATATTTACTACTTAAACTCAGGGCATCAAATGCAAGTATTGAGAGTATTATAATTTAGATCTGGTGGGGTCTGTAATCCATTTGAAAAGAGATCCTCTAAAGAAACAATTCAGAATGTTCATCAAAAATATATTCCTTTGAAAAACAAAAACTCAGCCAGAAAGACCCATCTGTGGCTCACTCAGGAAGTTAAGGATAGTACTGCAGCAGGCTATTAGGAAGGCAGATAGCATGTTGGTCTTTATTGCAAGGGGATTGGAGTACAGGAATAAAGAAGTCTTACTAAAATTGTACAGGGCTTTGGTGAGACCGCACCTGGAATACTGTGTGCAGTTTTGGTCTCCACATTTGCTAAAGGATATACTTACAGTGGAGGCGGTGCAGTGAATATTTACTAAATTTGTCCTTGGGATGAGGGGGTTGTCCTATGATGAGAGGCTGAGTAGATTGGGCCTATATTGTCTGGAGTTTAGAAGAATGAGAGGCTATCTAATTGAGACATACAACATTCTGGATAGGGTAGAAGCTGAGACATTGTTTCCGCTGTTCGGGGAATCTAGAACGTGGTAAAAGCCTGAAACCCGACGGGACTCGACGACATGTGTCGGGGTCGGGTCGGGCCCCCCTTCCAGGTCCAGCTTTCGAGCTCGGCTCGGGCCGGACACACACTGTAAGTGCTCTGTTGGTAAGTATTAGAAGTAAGAAACTTAGCTGGGTTGGGCGTCCGGGATGAAACTGAATCTGCGCAATGAGTGAGTGACATCACCACGCATGCACTGCAGCTTCTCAGTCGGAAGGTAAGTAAAGGGATGGTTGGGTCCGGTCGGGTCAAGCGTGGAGTGAAATTGGAGGGGCTCAGGTCCGCTGTGGATCGGTTGGGTTCGTGTCAGGTTCTTTTTCCCGACCTGAGCAGGCCTTTAGAATGCAGGGCACAGTCTCAGGATAAGGGGCCGATCATTCAGGACTGATGAGAAATTACTGCACTCCAAGGGTTGTGAATCTTTGGAATTCTCTACCCCAGAGGGTTGTGGATGCTCCATCGTTGAATACATTTAAGGCTGGGATAGACAGATTTTTGGACTCTCAGGGAATCAAGGGATATGGGGAGTGGGCAGGAAAGTGGAATTGAAGCCCAAGATCAGCCATGATCCTATTGAATGGCGGAGCAGGCTCAGTGGGCCAGTTGGTCTACTTTTGCGCCTATTTCTTGTGTTTTTGTATTAGATTATGAGGCTTGCAATGTTGCAAAAAAGAATAGCAAGCCTGAGGATTGGGAGTGTTTCAGAAACCAGCAAAGGGCCACCAAAATGTGGTTTAAAAAAAAAAGGAAAAAATAGAATGACAGTAAACTAGCCAGTAATATAAAAGCAGATTGTAAGCGCTTTTATAGGTATATCGAAAGGAAGAGAGTAGCTAAAGTAAAGTTGCTCCCTTAGAAGCAGAGACAGAAGAAATTATCATGGGGAATGAGGAAATGGCAGAGGCATTGAACAAATATTTTGTGTCTGTCTTCACAGTAGAAGACACAAGTTCCATACCATACCAGAAAGTAACCTAGGGGCTAAAAAGATTGAGGAAATTAAGGAAATTTATACCAGCAAAGAAAACATATAGGAGAAACTTAAGAGACTAAAATCGGACAAATCTCCAGGACATGATAGCCTATACCCTAGGGTTCTGAAAGAGGTAATTGCAGATATAGTAGCTGCGCCAGCTATGCTTTTCCAAAATTCCTAAGATTCGCGCACAGTCCCATCAGATTGGAAGTTGGCAAATGTTACACCGCTTTTCAAGAAAGGAGGGAGAGAGAAAACAGGAAACTACAGGCCAGTTAGCCTAATATCAGTCATTGGGAAAATGCTGGAATCTATTATTAAGGAAGTCTTAACAATGCACTTATAAAAACACAGTATGATTAGAACAAGTCAATGTGGTTTTACTACAAGGGCGGCGCAGTGGTTAGCACCGCAGCCTCACAGCTCCAGCGACCTGGGTTCAGTTCTGGGTACTGCCTGTGCGGAGTTTGCAAGTTCTCCCTGTGTCTGCGTGGGTTTTCGCCGGGTGCTCCGGTTTCCTCCCACCTCCAAAGACTTGCAGGTTGATAGGTATTGTAAATTTCCCCTAGTGTAGGTAGGTGGTAGGAGAATATGGGATTAATGTAGGATTAGTATAAATGGATGGTTGTTGGTCGGCACAGACTCGGTGGGCCGAAGGGCCTGTTTCAGTGCTGTATCTCTAAATTTAAAAAAAAATAAAATAAATAAGGAAATCCTGTTTGACAAATTTATTAAGAGGTTTTTTGAGAATGTAACTAGTAGGGTAGCTAAAGGGGAACCAGTAGATGTAGATTTCCAAAAGGCATTCGATAAGGTGCCACACAAAAGGTTAATTGGCAAGATAAGGGTTCATGGAGTTGGGGGTAATATATTAGCATGGATAGATGATTGGTTAACAGACAGGGAGAAACAAGTGGGCATAAACAGGGCATTTTCAAGTTGGCAGGCAGTAAATAGTGGAGTGCCACAAAGACCAGTGCTGGGGCCTCAGCTATTTACAATCTATATTAATGACTTGGGTGAAGAGACAGAGAGTAATGTATCTTTTACTGATGATACAAAGGTAGGTAGAAAGGTAAGCTGTGGGAGGACACAGAGGCTGCAAAGAGAGAGACAGGTTAAGTGAGTGGGCAACAAGATGGCATATGGAGTATAATAGGGAAGTGTGAAGTTATGCACTTTGGTCGTAAGAATAGAACAGCAGAATTTTTTAAAAAGGTGTCAACCTTGTAAGTGTTGACATTCAAAGAGACTTGGGTGTGCTTGAACAAGGAATACAGAAAGTTAACATGCAGGTACAGCAAGCAATTAGGAAGGCAAGTGGCATGTTGGCCTTTATTGTAAGGGGACTGGAGTACAGGAATAAGGAAATATTACTACAGTTGTACAGGATTTTGGTGAGACCACATCTGGAATACTTAGTGCAGTTTGGTCTTCACATTTAAGAAAGGATATACTTGCATTGGAGGCAATGCAGTGAAGATTCACTAGATTGGTCCCTGGGATTGGTCGGGGGGAGGGGATTGCCCTATAATGAGAGACTAAGTAAATTGGGCCTGTATTCTCTGGAGTTTGGAAGAATGAGAGGTGATCTCATTGAAATATATAAGATTCTAAAGGGGCTGGATAGGGTAGACACAAAGATTATTTCCACTGGTCGGGGAACCTAAAACACAGGGACACAGTCTCAGAATCAGGGGCTGATCATTTAGGACTGAGATGAGGAGAAATTACTTTATTCAAAGGATTTTAAATCTGTGGAATTTCCCAGAGAGCTGTTGAATCAAGGGATATGGTGAATGGGCGGGAAAGTGGCGTTGATTCCTAAGATCAGCCATGATAGTTTTGAATGGCGGCGCAGGCTCGATGGGCCATATGGTCGACTCCTGCTCCTATTTCTTGTGTTCAAAGAAGCTTGAGAATCACTTTTCTATACATGCTGCTGCACTTCCTCTTTTACCGTATGCCTGAAATATGATCTAATTATGTCTTAAATATTCTAAATATCAGAACACATCGGCCAAGCACATACATTAATGTGATCAAAAAACCTTAGGTAATTTATATTACATTGTGCTGATTTGAAGCTGTTTGAACCTCGCATTTAGAGTGTGAAGTCACTTGAAGCATTGAGGCAAGAAATGTGAGACCATCTCCAAGAGAGAGCCTCACACGACTTCAACTTTGCAACAGCTGTAGTACAGATACAATTGGTGTAAAGCAGAGTTTAACCAGGCCCAAGGTAGCAATTTTAAAAAAAATTATTGAATCCTTTTAATGCTAGCAAGGAGCAAATAATCCATTTCATCTCTCCTACATTAAAATTTAACTGACTGCCTGGTTAGAGAAGGAATGTGCAGCTCAAAGTATAACTCTGGTCCATATTGTTGTAAGCAGGTAGTGGTCATACGCACGTACGAACTAGGAGCAGGAGTAGGCCACTCGGCCCCTCGTGCCTGCTTCACCATTCAACAAGATCATGGCTGATTTGAATATAACCTTGACTCCACATTCCCGCCTACCCCTGATAACCCTTCACCCCCCTTGCTGATCCAGAATCTATCAACCTCTGCCTTAAAAATATTTAAAGACTCTGCTTCCACTGCCATATGAAGAGGAAAGTTCCAAAGATTTACTACCCTCTAAGAGAAAAAATTTCACCTCATCTCTGTCTTAAATGGGCAACCCTTTATTTTTAAATAGTGACCCCAGTTCTAGATTCTCCCACAAGGGGAAACATCCTTTCCACATTCACCCTGTCAAGACCCCTCAGGATCTTATATGTTTCAATCAAGTCACCTCTTACTCTTCTAAACCCCAGTGGATATAAGCCTAGCCTGTCCAACCTTTCCTCATAAGACAACCTGTCCATTCCAGGTATGAGTCTAGTAAACCTCCTCTGAGAACTGCTTCCAACATATTTACATCCTTCCTTAAATAAGAAGACCAATACTGTACAAAGTAATCCAGATGTGGTCTCACCAATGCCCTGTATAACAAACATAACATCCTTATTTTTGTAATCAATTCCCCTTGCAATAAATAATAACATTCTGCAAGTTTTCCTAATTACTTGCTGTGTACCTGCATACCAACCTTTTGAGATTCATGCACTAGAACACCCAGATCCCTCTACATCTCAGCTCTGCAATCTCACACCATTTAGATAATATGCTTCTTTTTATTCTTCCTGCCAAAATGGACAATTTCACACTTCCCACATTAAACTCCATTTGCCAGATCTTGGCCCACTCACAATCTATCTACATCCCTTTGTAGCCTCCTTATGCCCTCCTCATAACTTACTTGCCTACCTATCTTTGTGTCATCAGCAAATTTAGCAACCATACCTTTGGTCCATTCATCCAAGTCATTTATATAAATTGTAAAAAGTTGAGGCCCCAACGCTGATCCCTGCGGCTCACCACTCGTCTGACACAAGTACCTATAATGACATTGTTAAACAGGGCTACCGTACAAACACGTCAGTGCAGGAGATATTGCATACTTTTGTATTAATATTTTACATAGAATAAATCAGATCTTTGAAAATTTTGGGAACACTTTACATTTTTTATTACACAATAAAAGTACAGAGTCATAATAGAACAAGTCAGTATTGTGTCTCTAAATACCTTAACAGCTCAATGCATATTGGGAGTAAACCAATCAATGTAATTATTTCTCCTGTGATCAGCATTGGTATATCCTATACTTTAATTCTGGGTAACTACTAGTTGCATGTGTTAGTACATCTTATCAACTGTCTCAATTAACAGTGATAATTACGAATTATAATCTACTAATATAGGAATGTTAAACGATTATGCTGATTATTCCAGCCTGAATAAAACATCTTGAGCTTAGTATCTATTCTCAGTTGAATATCAAATAAGATGGCAGTTTGGGTTATGCCAAGTGAATCATCATGGTATTTAATTTTGTCTTTACAACCTGGGTGGTAATGTGGATCATCTCCCCTTTGCAGAACTTGCCCAGTTTCCATTCCATTGGAACCAAATGAGTTCAAATCATGCAGGCTCTGCAAACTGCTTTGCCAGTTTACTGTCGATGCACTGAAGGCAAAGATTTACCCTGTAATCTGTCCAACACAAGAGAAAAATAGGGCATAAATCTGTATTAAACTATTATGTATAATGTAAATGAAAAATCTCATTTTAGCTGAAAAATACATGCTCTTCTGGAGCACTGTTTGACTTGCAGGAGGCTCATTCAATGGTTTGGTTTGGTCCACATTTGAGTAGACAATGGGGGATAAATTAGGCTCTGCATTACCTCTTTTTTAGAGTCCATCAGCCTCCTGATACTCAAATTATGTCCAAGATGCACGCACCACTTCTGGCGCTTGCGCCGGGTGCCATCTTGGTAAAGGGGTTTGCTCACTGTGCAGCTAACAACTGCCAGCATTTGCAGAATTGATCCATTTTCGTCCAGGTGGTCTGGGGAAAAGCAGGGTTTGAATAAATATATATCCGCTGCCACTCAACCTGGAGACATTTCTGAAGGTTCTCTTTCCTTAAATGTCACGGATAGCAAGTAGTAAATGCATTCTTTACAGGCAGCCTGTCTAGCCAATTTAAGGTAAGACATATGCTTACATAAGAAATACACATTCTCCCCTTCATTAGTGTCAACATTTCCCACCTCGTTTCTCTCTGAGCTCTCATTCCTGCTATTATTTTAATTGGACATTCTTATATATCTGCCTGTTGGATTTCACGCCTAACCTAATAGTACTCTATATGACAAGTACAACTACTGACTTGTACCTCCGTTTTCAACCCATTCTCTGGTCAGGGAAATTGGAGCGCTTCAAATGCACACAAAGAGCTCTTCTCAATATCATATGATAGGCGGTTGGCTCTGCTAATGTTAAAAATATTATAAATCAAGTTTAAATCTTTTTTAAACTTAAACTGCACTTGTTGCAGTTATACCACAGCTGGTGCAACGCTGAATTGACATGCTCCTACTTACTTCCTTAAGTACCATCGAGGTTGCAGTCATTCAAAGCTGAAACCACTTTGATAGAAAAAGTATTGCACAACTGGCCTATTACTATATACCTGCCAAATGGTGGGGACAGCAAGAGGCAGGCAGAAAATGATGAGTACAAAACAATGAAAAGTTGTATATTGCACCCAGAAGGATCCTTTCCTGAAGGAGAATGCAAATGCCTGAGGAATATTTTCAAATGTAAATTGCTTCTTCCCCGTCCAGGTCAGCAAACAAAAATATGTTGTTTAAAGTCACCTGCATTGTTAAATAACAAGGTAGAAATTAGACAATCTGAATCATGCAATTTTGCCAATTCCAGTGTGGAGAGGGTATCAGAAAATTGGGCAGACCCTGGATCTTTTGGGTTTCCACACATTTTCAATAATAACAAAAGCTTGCATTTATATAGCATGTTTAATGTAGTAAAATGTCCCAATGTGCTTCACAGGAGTGTTACCAAATAAAATTTGACACTAAGCCATAGAAAGAGATTGGAACAGGTGGCTAAAAGCTTGGTCAGAGTTAGGTTTTAAGGGCCATCTTAAAGTGGGAGAGGAAGAGAGGTGAAGAGATTTAGGGAGGGAATTCCAGAGTTTGGGGTCCAGCCAGCTAAAGGGCCAGGGTTGTAGGGCTGGTGGTGGTCATAACAATAAGGAGGGGCAAGGCTATAGAGGGATTTGAAAATAAGGATTAAAATTCTAAATTTGAGGTGTTGCTAGATTGGAGTCGTATGTAGATCAGCAAGCCCTGGTGAGGATAGTGGGACTTGGTGCAAGTTAGGAGATGGGCAGCAGAGTTTTAAATGAGCTCTAGTTTATGGAGGGTGGAAGATGGGAGGCCAGCATAGACAGCATTGGAATAGTTGAGTCTAAAAGTTTAAAACAAAAAGACATGGATGTACATTTCTGCAGCAGATGAGTCAAGGAAGGGCCAAAAACAAGCATGGAGGTGGAAGTCTTGCTGATGAAGTGGATATGTGGTTGGAAGCTCACCTCAGGATCAAACAGGATGATTTTAATCGACATATAAGCTGGACAAATCAAATTGGCAAGGGTAACATGGAAGATGAATTTGTAGAGTGCATCAGGGATTGTTTCTTAGAACAAAACGTTGCAGAACCTGTCCGGGAACAGGCTATTTTAGATTTGGTAATGTGTAATGTAGGATTAATAAGAGATCTTGTAGTTAAGGATCCTCGAGGGGGAAGCGATCATACCATGGTATAATTTCAAATTCAATTTGAGGGTGAGCAACTCGGGTCTCAAACCAGTGTCTTCAACTTAAACAAGGGCAATTACAGAGGTATGAAGAAATAGTTGTTGAAAGCGAGCTGGGAAAATAGACTAAAGGGAAAGTCAGTAGATGAGCAGTGGCAGACTTTTAAGCAGATATTTCGTAACACTCAAATATTAATTCCGGTCAGAAGGAAGGACTTGATGAGAACGATGAACCACCCGTGGATAACAAAGGAAGTTAAGGAGAGTATCAAATCAAAAACAAAGGCGTACAATGCGGTGAAAGCCAGAAGATTGGGAATTTTTTAGAAATCAGCAGTGGATGACTAAAAAAACTAATAAAGAGGGAGAAAATTGCTTGTGAGAGTAAATTGGCAAGAAATATAAAAACAAACAGTAAGAACTTCTACGGGTATATAAAAAGGAAGAGAGTAGCTAAAGTAAGTGTGGGACCCTTAGAGGATGAGACTGGGGAATTAATAACAGGGAAATGGCAGATAATTTAAACCAATATTTTGCATCAGTCTTCACAGTGGAGGACACTATAAACATCCCAACACTAATAAGATGAGCAAGGTGTAAATGGGAGGGAGGAACTTGTAACAATCTCTATCATGAGGGAAAAGGTGATGGGACTAAAGGCAGACAAGTTGCCAGGACCTGATGGCCTGCATCCAAGGATTTCCCCCAACCCCTCCCCCGCCGCAGTGTTCACTAATGAAAAAGGCAGGCGGCTATTCTGCTCCCAGATCATCACCAATGTCACTTTAGAACTAGCTACTGGTAGCTGTGCAAGTGTATTACAAATTGAATTGTTCTCTCACTTTCCCTTCAAGTCTGGAATCACTTGGCCTTAACTCAGCAATGCTCTGACAGCCAGATTCAGATCAGAACCATTTTATTTATGGGATGTAGGTATCGCTGGTAAGGTTAGCATTTGTTGCCCATCCCTAATTGCCCTTGTGAAAGTGGGGGTGAGCTACTTTCTTGAACCGCTACAGTCCATGTGGATTATAGTTTTTCATAGCAGTTTTGATGCAACTGAATGGCTTTATAGGCCATTTCAGAGGGCAGTTAAGAGTCATCCACATTGCTGTGGATCTGGAGTCCCATGTAGGCCAGACTGGGTAAGGACAACAGGTTTCCTTCCCTAAATGAGAGTG
The DNA here is from genome assembly GCF_036365525.1 of Heterodontus francisci. Lineage (NCBI taxonomy): Eukaryota > Metazoa > Chordata > Chondrichthyes > Heterodontiformes > Heterodontidae > Heterodontus > Heterodontus francisci. The sequence goes on from NC_090372.1 coordinate 126,860,853, forward strand.
AACCAGATGGGTTTTTAACGACACTCCAGTAGTTTCATGGTCACTATTACTAAGACTAGCTTTTATTTAATTAACTGAATTTAAATTCCCTACCTGTCACGATAGGATTTGAACTCATATCTGTATTATTAGTCCATGCCTCTGGATTACTAGTGCAGGAACATTAACTGCTATGCGACCCCTTTCTGCTGTGTGAAAAATTGTAGAACTTTTTCCGCCAATCTCTATGCAAGCACATGTCACCAGCTCATCCTGAAAAATTAGCACATTTAGGGTTGGTGCATAGGCTAACTACAATTTTGAACCCTTTGCCCTGTCTCCTCCATCCTTACCTCTAAAAACAAATGCAAGGAGCTCATGGATATCTTTGTCACCAAGATTGAGACCATCGATCAGCTGCCTCTGCCACTTCGCTCCCTTTCCCTAGTCTACCAGACTAAACTTCCTCCAAGGCACCCCACCCCACTAGCCCGAACTTGTACCTTTCTCCAGTTTCTCTCTCATGTCCCCTCATGCCCTCTTCAAGCTCATCTTACACATGAGACCTACCTCCTGCTCTCTCGACCCTGTTCCAAATAAACTACTAGCCACCCAAATTCCCTTCCTGGCGCTCATGTTAGTTGACATTTTTGACTGTTCTCTCTCCACATGTTCTGTCCCTCTGTCTTCCAAATCTGCCATCATCAACCTTCTCCTCAAAAGACCAACCTTTTCCCCTCCTTCCTTGCAGACTAACGCCCCATTTCCAACTTCCCTTTCCTCTCCAAGACCCGTGAACGTGTTGTCACTTCCCAAATTTGTGCCCATCTTGCCCGGGACTCCACATTTGAATCCCTCCAATCAGATTTCCGCCCCTGCCACAGTACCGAAACAGCTCTTATCAAATTCACAAATGACATTCTGTGTTACTGTGACAAAGGTAAACTTTCCCTCGTTGTACTTCTTGACCTGTCTGCAGCCTTTGACAGAATTGATCACAACATCCTCCTCGAACAGCCCTCCACTGTTATCCAGCTGGGTGGGATTGCACTCACCTGGTTCCATTCTTATCTATCTAATCGTAGCCAGAGAATCGCAATCAATCGCTCTCCTCCCACTCCTGCACCATTACTGCTGGTGTCCCCCAAGGATTTATCCTTTGTCCCTATTTATTTCTCACCACATACTGCCCCTCAGTGACATCATCTGAAAAGACATCAGTTTCCATATGTGCACTGACAACACCCAGCTTTACCTCACCATCACCTCCCACGAACCCTCCACTGTCTCTAAATTGAAATATTGCTTATCCGACATCCAGTACTGGATGATCAGAAATTTCCTCCAATTGAATATTGGGAGGTCTGAAGCCACAAACTCCGTTCCCTAATGACTGAATCCATCCCTCTCCATGGCAACTGCCTGAGGCGGAACCAGACTGTTGGCAACTTCTGTGTCATATTTGACCCTGCGATGGGGCGGCGCAGTGGTTAGCACCACAGCCTCACAGCTCCAGAGACCCGGGTTCAATTCTGGGTACTGCCTGTGTGGAGTTTGCAAGTTCTCCCTGTGTCTGCGTGGGTTTTCTCCGGGTGCTCCGGTTTCCTCCTACAAGCCAAATGACTTGCAGGTTGGTAGGTAAATTGGCCATTATAAATTGCCCCTAGTATAGGTAGGTGGTAAGGAAATATAGGGACAGGTGGGGATGTGGTTGGAATATGGGATTAGTGTAGGATTAGTATAAATGGGTTGTTGATGGTCGGCACAGACTCGGTGGGCCGAAGGGCCTGTTTCAGTGCTGTATCTCTTAAAAAAAAATATCCACGCCATCATTAAAACCACCTATTTCTACATCTGTAACATTGACTGAATCCACCACTACCTCAGTTCTTCTGCTGAAACCCCATCCATGCCTTTGTTACTATCAGACTTGACTATTCTAATGCACTCCTGATGAGCATCCCAAATTCTACCCTCCAAAAACTGGAGGTCATCCAAAACTCTGCTGCCCGTGTCCTAACGTGTGCAAAAACCCATTCACCCATCACTCCTGTGCTTAGAGTCATAGAGTTATACAGTGCAAAAACTGGCCCTTCGGTCCAACGTGTCCGTGCCGACCATCCAGCCTATCTATTCTCATCCCATTTTCCAGCACTTGGCCCGTAGCCCTGTATGCTATGGCGTTTCAAGTGCTCATCTAAATACTTCTTAAATGTTGTGAGGGTTCCTGCCTCTACCACCACAGTGTGTTCCAGATTCCAACCACCCTCTGGGTGAAAAACCTTTTCCTCAAATCCCCTCTAAACGTCCTACCCCTTACCTTAAATCTATGCCTCCTGGTTATTGACATTTCCGCTAAGGGAAAAAGTTTCTTCCTATCTCCCCCATCCATGCCCCTCATAATTATGTATACCTCAATCAGGTCCCCCTTCAACCTTCTCTGCTGTAAGGAAAAGAACCCTAGTCTATCTAGTCTCTCTTCACAGCTGAAATGCTCAAGCCCAGGCAACATCCTGGTGAATCTCCTCTGCACCCTCTCCAGTGCAATCACATCCTTTCTATAATGTGGTGACCATAGAAACATAGAAAATAGGAGCAGGAGTAGGCCATTCAGTCCTTTGGGCCTGCTCCACCATCCATGGCTGATCATCTAATTCAGTACCCTGTTCTTGCTTTCTCCCCATATCCCTTGATCCCTTTTGCATTAAGGAATATATCTGGCTCCTTCTTGAATATATTTAATGACTTGGCCTCCACTGCCTTCTGCGGTAGAGAATTCCACAGGTTCACCACCCTCTGAGTGAAGAAATTTCTCATCATCTCGGTTCTAAATGGCATACACCGTATCCTGAGACTGTGACCCCTGGTTCTGGACTCCCCAGCCATCGGGAACATCCTCCCTGCATCTAGTTTGTCTAGTCCTGTTAGAATTTTACAGGTTTCTATGAGATCCCCTCTCATTCTTCTAAACTCTAGGGAATATAGGCCTAGTCGACCCAATCTCTCTTCATACGTCAATCCTGTCATCCCAGGAATCAGCCTAGTAAATCTTCTTTGCACTCCCTCCATGGCAAGAACATCCTTTCTCAGATAAGGAGAGCAAAACTGCACACAATACTCCAGATGTGGTCTCACCAAGGCCCTGTATAACTGCAGTAAGACATCCTTGCTCCTGTACTCAAATCCTCTTGCAATGAAGGCCAACATAACATTCGACTTCCTAACTGCTTGGCTGCACCTGAATGCTTGCTTTCAGCGACCGGTGTACAAGGACACCCAGGTCTCATTGCACCTCCCCTTTCCCAATCTATCACCATTCAGATAGTAATCTGCCTTTCTGTTTTTACAACCAAAGTGGATAACCTCACATTTATCCACATTAAACTGCATCAGCCATGCATTTGCTCACTCACCCAACTTGTTCAAATCACATTGGCGCCTCTTTGCATCCTCTTTACAGCTTACATTCCCCCTAGCTTTGTGTCATCTGCAAACTTGGAAATGTTACATTTAGTTCCCTCACCCAAGTCATTAATATATATTGTGAATAGCTGGGGCCCAAGCACTGATGCCTGCTGTACCCCACTAGTCACTGCTTGCCACCCGGAAAACTCTTTTTATCCCTACTCTCTGTTTCCTGTCTGTCAACCAATTCTTAATCTATGCCAGTATATTACCCCCAATCCCATGTGCTTTAATTTTGCAAACTAACCTCTTACGTGGGACCTTATCAAAAGCCTTCTGAAAATCCAAATACACCACATCCACTGGTTCTCCCTTATCTTTTCTATTAGTTACCTCCTCAAAAAATTCAGTAGATTTGTTAAGCATGACTTCCCTTTCGTAAACCTATGCTGACTTTGTCCAATCCCGTTTATGCTTTCCAGGTGTTCTGCTATCACATCCTTTATAATAGACTCTAGCATTTTCCCCACTACTGATTTAAGGCTAACTGGTCTGTAATTCTCTGTTATTTCTCTCCCTCTTTTTTTAAATAGTGGGGTTACATTTGCCACCCTCAAATCTGCTGGAACTGCTACAGAGTCTATAGAATTTTGGAAGATGACCACAAATGCATCGACTATTTCCAGGGCCACTTCCTTTAGTACTCTGGGATGTAGATTATCAGGCCCTGGGGATTTGTCAGCCTTTAACCGCATTAATTTCCCTAGCACTATTTTTTTACTAATACTGATTTCCTTCAGTTCCTCCCTCTCATTAGACCTTTGGTTCCCTAACATTTAGAATTAGAATTAGAATTAGAACATTACAGCGCAGTACAGGCCCTTCGGCCCTCGATGTTGCGCCGACCTGTGAAACCATCTGACCTACACTATTCCATTTTCATCCATATGTCTATCCAATGACCACTTAAATGCCCTTAAAGTTGGCGAGTCTACTATTGTTGCAGGCAGGGCGTTCCACGCCCCTACTACTCTCTGAGTAAAGAAACTACCTCTAACATCTGTCCTATATCTATCACCCCTCAACTTAAAGCTATGTCCCCTCGTGTTTGCCATCACCATCCGAGGAAAAAGACTCTCACTATCCACCCTATCTAACCCTCTGATTATCTTATATGTCTCTATTAAGTCACCTCTCCTCCTCCTTAATAATTGTTGTCTTTTGCAGATAGAGCTCATTCTACCTGCTTTGTTATTGCCCTCGGCTGGCCATGGATAGTTAAGTGCACTGACAGACATACATTTAGTGCTCAGCAGCTTGTAAGTTAATCACTTCCTTCCCATTTGAGTCATATCAGATACTCAACATGTTGCACAATATGCTGCACTGGGAGTATTGCTTCCCAAGATTGCCAAAGACCTCAAGATTTATTAAATTGGATGGTTATTCTTTAGCAACCTAAAATAAAGGGGGGAAAGGCTATTAATTTGTAAAATCTCGATTTACACTTTTATCTTCAACTCTTTTCACAACAAACAAGTTTTTACAGGTTGAAAAGTAATGCTGCTCCAAATTGTGTCCTCCTTTGTGAAGACAGAACCAAAGTATGTGTTTAATTGTTCTGCCATTTCTTTGTTCCCCATTATAATTTCCCCTGTTTCTGACTGTAAAGGGACCTTTATTTGTCTTCACTAATCCGTTTCTCTTCATTTATTTGTAGAAGATTTTACAGTCAGTTTTTATGTTCCCCACAACTGACCAGAACTGTACACAGTTCTCCAGCTGTGGCCTAAATGGCATTTTATACAGCTCCATTATAACCTCCCTGCTCTTATATTCTATGCCTCGGCTAATAAAGGCAAGTATCCCATATGCCTTCCTAACTATCTTATCTACCTATGCTGCTGCCTTCAGTGATCTATGGGTCTCCAGGGTCCTACCATCCGTTGTACATTCCCTTGCCTTGTTAGTCCTCCCAAAATGCATCACCTCACACCATTTGCCACTGCTCTGCCCATCTCACCAGCCCATCTATATCGTCATGTAATCTAAGGCTTTCCTCCTCATTATTTACGACACCACCAATTTTTGTGTCATCTGCGAATTTACTGATCATACCTCCTCTATTCACGTCTAAATCATTAATATACACTACAAACAGCAAGGGTCCCAGCACCGATCCCTGTGGTACACCATTGATCACAGACTTCCAATCGCAAAAACAATCCTCGACCATCACCTTCTGCCTCCTGCCACTAAGCCAATTTTGGTTCCAATTTGCCAAATTGCCCTGGATCTCGTGGACTCTTACCTTCTTAACCAATCTCCTATGTGGGACCTTATCAAAAGCCTTACTGAAGTCCATATAGACTACATCAACTGCTTTACCCTCATCTACACACCTAGTCACCTCCTCGAAAAATTCAATCATATTTGTTCGACATGATCTCCCCCTGACAAAGCCATGCTGACTATCCCTGGTTAATCCCTGCCTCTCCAAGTAGAGATTAATCCAGTCCCTCAGAATTTTTTCCAATAGTTTCCCTACCACTGATGTTAGACTCACTCACCAGGCCTTTCCCTGCCACCCCTAGCTGCCCAAGTGATGCCAGCAGACACTCCAGATTTGTGCCACCCATCAAGTCTTACGGCTCCAGCAATGGTGTGTAACTTTTGGAGCAGCTGACCTATCCTGGCTCCTGGTTAAGCAATGCATCAATTTTAAAATTCTCATCCTTGTTTTCAAATCCTGGCATGGCCTGGCCCCTCCCTATCTCTGTAATCTCCTCCAGCCCCAAAGCCCTTTGAGATATCTGCGCTCCTCCAATTCTGGCCACTTGAGCATACCTGATTTTAATTGTTCCACTATTGGTGGCCATGCCTTCAGTTTCCTAGGGCCTAAACTCTGGCATTCCCTCCCTACACCACTCCATCTCTCTCCTTCACTTTCCTCCTTTAAGACAATTCGTAAAACCTTCCTCTTTGACCAAGGTTTTGGTCACAGAATCACAGAATAATACAGTGCAGAAGAGGCCCTTCGGCCCATCGAGTCTGCACCGATGCATTAAAGACACCTGATCTGTCTACCTAGTCCCATTTGCCAGCACTTGGCCCATAGCCTTGAACGTTATGACGTGCCAAGTGCTCATCCAGGTACTTTTTAAAGGACGTGAGGCAACCCGCCTCTACCACTCTCCCAGGCAGGGCATTCCAGACCATCACCACCCTCTGGGTAAAAAAGTTCTTCCTCAAATCCCCCTTAAACCTCCCGCCCCTCACCTTAAACTTGTAACCCCTCGTAACTGACCCTTCAACTAAGGGGAACAGCTTCTCCCTATCCACCCTGTCCATGCCCCTCATAATCTTGTACACCTCGATCAGGTCACCCCTCAGTCTTCTCTGCTCCAGCGAAAACAACCCAAGCCTATCCAACCTCTCTTCATAGCTTAAATGTTCCATCCCAGGCAACATCCTGGTGAATCGCCTCTGCACCCCCTCCAATGCAATCACATCCTTCCTATAATATGGCGACCAGAATTGCACACAGTACTCCAGCTGTGACCTTACCAAAGTTCTGTACAACTCCAACATGACCTCCCTGCTTTTGTAATCTATACCTCGATTGATAAAGGCAAGTGTCTCATATGCCTTTTTCACCACCCTATTAACCTGCCCTTCTGCCTTCAGAGATCTATGGACAAACACGCCAAGGTCCCTTTGTTCCTCGGAACTTCCCAGTGTTCGGCCATTCATTGAATACTTCCGTGTCACATTACTCCTTCCAAAGTGTATCACCTCACACTTTTCTGCCCATTTGACCATCCCGTCTATATCTTCCTGTAACCTAAGACACTCCACCTCACTGTTAACCACTCGGCCAATCTTTGTGTCATCCACGAACTTACTGATCCTACCCCCCACATAGTCATCTATGTCGTTTATATAAATGACAAACCATAGGGGACCCAGCACAGATCCCTGTGGCCACTGGACACTGGCTTCCAGTCACTAAAACAGCCATCTGTCATCACTCTCTGTCTCCTACAGCTAAGCCAATTTTGAATCCACCTTTTCAAGTTACCTTGTATCCCATGTGCACTTGCTTTCTTGATAAGTCTCCCATGTGGGACCTTGTCAAAGGCTTTGCTGAAATCCATGTAAACTACATCAACTGCACTACCCTCATCTACACACCTGGTCACATGCTCAAAAAATTCAATCAAATGTGTTAGGCATGACCTCCCTCTGACAAAGCCATGCTGACTATTCCTAATAAAATTTTGCCTCTCCAAGTGGAGATAGATTCTCTCCTTCAGAATTTTCTCCAATAGTTTCCCTACCACTGACGTGAGATTCACTGGTCTGTAGTTCCCTGGCTTATCTCTACAACCTTTCTTAAATAGTGGGACCACATTAGCTGTTCTCCAGTCCTCTGGCACCTCCCCCGTGGCCAGAGAGGAATTAAAAATTAGGGTCAGAGCCCCTGCAATCTCCACCCTTGCCTCCCACAGCATCCTGGGACACAAATCGTCCGGACCTGGAGATTTGTCCACTTTTAAGCCTTCCAAAACCTCCAATTCCTTGTCACACCCTATGACAATTTGCTCAAGAACCTCACAGTCTCTCTCTCTAAGTTCCATATCTATATCCTGATTCTCTTGGGTGAAGACAGATGTGAAGTATTCGTTCAACACCCTACCAATGTCCTCTGGCTCCACCCACAAATTTCCCCCTTGGTCCCTAATGGGTCCTACTCTTTCCCTGGTTATCCTCTTCCCATTGATATACCTATAGAATATCTTGGGATTTTCCCTACTTTTACCAGCCAGAGCTTTCTCATATCCCCTCTTTGCTCTCCTAATTGCTTTCTTAAGCTCCATCCTACACTTTCTGTACTCCACCAATGCTTCCATTGTTTTGCTCTCCTTGTATTTACTAAAAGCCTCTCTTTTCCTTCTCATCGTACCCTGAATGTTTCTGGTCATCCATGCTTCTCTGGGCTTGTTGCTCCTACCTATTACCCTAGAGGGAACATGTTGGGCCTGTACCCTCCCCATTTCCTTTTTGAATGCCCCCCACTGCTCTTCTGTAGATTTCCCGACAAGTAAATCTTTCCAGTCTACCTTGGCCAGATCCTGCCTTATTTTACTAAAATTTGCTCTCCCCAATCCAAAACTGTTTTTTGCAACTTGTCTATTTCTTTCTCCATAACAAGCTTAAATTGTACCATGTTGTGGTTGCTATCACCAAAATGCTCACCCAACAACACATCAACCACCTGTCTGGCTTCATTCCCCAGAATTAGGTCCAGCACTGCACCCTCCCTTGTTGGATCCTCTACATATTGAGCTAAAAAGTTCTCCTGTATACATTTTAAGAACACCACTCCATCTAAGCCCTTAACACGATGACTATTCCAATTAATGTTGGGAAAGTTGAAATCACCTAATATAATGACCCTATTATTTTTACACACCTCTGCAAATTGCGCACATATTTGCTCCTCATTTTCCCGCTGACTATCTGGGGGTCTATAATAAACACATAGCAATGTGGCTGTCCCTTTTTTATTCCTAAACTCTACCCATAAAGCTTCATTTGATGCCCCCTCCAAGATATCATCTCTCCTTACTGCAGTAACTGACTCCTTAACTAATATTGCGACGCCCCCTCCTTTTTTACCCCCTCCTCTGTCTCGCCTGAAGATTCAATATCCTGGGATATTGAGCTGCCAATCCTGCCCCTCCCTCAACTATGTCTCCGTGATGGCTACTATATCACAATTCCACGTGTCAATCCTTGCCCTTAACTCATCCGTTTTACCTGCCCTCCTATCTTCTTTTATGGCTCAGTGTCATATTTTGTTTTATAATGCCTCTGTGAAGTGCTTTGGGACATTTTATTACATTAAAGGTGTTATATAAATACAAATTGTCGTTAGAATTGTTTTTAAAATAACAAGTTTACGCTAAAATGTTAAATTTATCATTTTGCAAATATATTACTTCCAAGTCAGTGCACAGTGAATTTTATATAGTGAATTACATTAGAATTAGCGAGATTGTATAACAAAAACCAGAACAACTTTTGTTTCATTTAATTCATGCAAATGAGGCTCTTCTTATTCCATGGGTGATAAGCTTACTGAATACAACCAAGTTCTTGTGTTTCTAATTCATGTAGATAAGGCAAAATGTATTCAACAGACAGTGTGTAGTTTTTTGTTGGCAAATGAAATATTAGCCAAACGTTTTCATTCATTTACAGCTTGCTTGCTGACTGGAAAAATTGTGTCCCACAGCCTCTGGAGATGGCTTCATTTGGTGTTCTATTAAAGATTTTATATAAAAAGTAGATTTTGTTTGACTGCTTTAGGATTTTTTTTAATTGAGTGTATCATGTGACAGGAGCAATGTTGCAACATGTAGATGAAATAATACTTGTCATATGTACATTTTTATTAAGTGTCTTGATGCCTGGATATATGAATATAAGCTTGGCAATTACCCTGTGGCATAATGTACAAAAACTTACCACGTTCATATCAAATTCCTTTGTCTGCTATTTGAATAAGGTCTTAACCTACATAAAACAGTGGACAGAGGAATTTTATCTGAATGTGCTAAGCACGTGTATGATCATGTCACACAGCATATTTTCCAGGCAATAGGATCAATTTAGTGTACGGAGTCTCACCAGACGGGAGTGCCAGTAAAGGATGTTACTAGCATGAGTCTGTCCACACCACAGCCAAGTACAGCCCTGATTTTGCTGGGCATACAAAGCTGGAACTTAAGTCTCAGTTTAATGGCACTCTCATATGAGTCAGTAGGCTATCGTTCAAACCCCATTCCCAGATTTTTTTTGTTTCAAAAATACACTTTATTCATAAAATTTGTAAATGTCTATTAGTACAATCCAAATGTCGCAGTTCACAAAGTACAATACTCTGGGCAGTGAAATGGGCCGCCAATTTTTGATCTTTTCCCTCTCCCCCTTTTGCTTGTAGCTTCATTTCTTCATGGATTCTGATACGTTGCTGGCCGAAAGCATACTTTGGTACACTTCTAGCAGGTCTGGACTGATCCAGTCCCACAGAGTCGAATACAACTTGACCGGTAAATAGTCTCTTGCAGGAGCTTTGCTGCTCTTGAAGTATTGGATGGCCTTTTTCAGCTCATCCAGAGTTAGTCGGTGATCCAGACTCTCCCGCTTGCTGTCGTCTAAAACCTCTGAGAGAGTGGACAAGACTGACTGGAAGGACACATTGTCTCTGGGCTTTATGTCATCCAGACCAGCATAAAAGGATCTGCTGATCCTTCGTATGTCGGGCATTGAGAACACCACCAAGCCACTGCTTTCCATCAGGCTACTGATCATGGAGCTCTCTTTGAGTATCCTGCTCCACAGAGCAAACTCTGCACCAGAAGATGATCTTGGAGGGCCCTGAGACAAAGAGCAAGGCTTGCTGGCTTGGAGTTCCTCAACAACATTGATTCCCATCAGCTGCAGCCGAGCAGGTTCTGCATACTTTTATGGAGTTGGGACATATCCCTCTGTCTCTCTTTCTCACCTTCTGAACACCTTTGAGAATGTAGAACAGCAATCCTTGCCTCTGTGATGTCTCTCGGGACTTGAGTGAGGTTTAGCCGAGTTTAGGATAGGATATGAGCCAAAGAATGAGACAGAAGTAGCAGCAGACTGTTTTATTCTGTTTTAGTTTCACTATTCCTTTGCTAGCATGTGTGTTCTACAGCAGCCTCTAGAGTACACAATGTACAATGCAATTGCAATTTCAAAACACTACAACACTACATCCCTCCCCTTCTTAGTAAATGAGGGCCCTAGCATGTTTCAGTGGTTTGTTTCCAAAGGTATAAACAAGAGACTTGAACATAAATAGTTCACTTCATAACATAGTCACTTAAGTATGGTGGGTGTTTTCCCTCATGAGTCGGATAGCATCTGAAATCAGATGTAATCTTATTTGACTCGTGTTCTTCATCTGAGGTGTCAATATCGGAATCGGATTCAATGCTTCTGAGTGGTGTTGCTCTAAGTTTCATGTTTTGCTCTACATGTACATTCATTCAATTCTTCTGTCCTCGATCACATTCGCGTATACATTGATCATTAGCTCTGCAGGGTAGCTCAGGAAGACGTTTGCACATAGGATATGCAAAGATGAGGGTAGCTGAAGGTTTTCCAGTAGTCGAGTGAGGAATCGCTCTGTAATTACGAAGAAAATGACTTGTTCTCAGCAGTGGCTGTGCATGTCACTTTTTTCAAGGTTTGCGTAAATCTCTTGACTTCATGAGCTCTTGGCCAACGGGGTCTGATTTTCCTATGAGCAAACCCTAGGTAGTTTGCTAATTTGCTGAGCTCATCGCTTTTGAAGGTGGAGTCCATTGTCACTTCTTATCGTTTGAGGGATTCCAAACAAGGCAAAGATCTGGTTAATCTTTGGGATGACTGCTTTTGTTGAAGTTGACATAACTAATCCCACGGTTGTGAATCTGCTGTCGTTGTCAATGACAACAAATAGGTGTTCACCTGTGGGCAAATCTGTGAAATCAAAGCTATCTTCAATCCATGGTCGTGGAGGTAGTTCAGACATCTTGAGAGGATCATGAAGATTTAACATTGTGGTTGCTTGACATGGCAAACACTGATTGATTTTGTTCTCTACCATGTGGTCAATTCCTGGAAACCAAACCTATTCTCTAAAGATAATTCACTGCCACTTCTCTTCCAGGAATGCCTACCTTGAAGAAGTTCTGCTCTTCTCTCCGACGGGATTTTCATTTGTCTCTTTTACCTTGTTCACCTTCATTGCTTTCTATTTCCCTCCTGCTGTTTGATAAATTGTCGACCAAAACTCGTTTTCACAGCCACATCTCCTTCCTCAGTGACTGTCTCCGGCTCCGACTTATTCCACGTGGATTCCAACTGAAGTTTCATCCTTCGTGTTTTGAATCCACCCAGGATTACAGGTATCTCCGAGAAATACAACGTTCCTCGGACTGCTGTTCTCACCGCATCCTGAGATCCACATTCAGTGCCATGCACTGTCACATGTACAAACTGGACCTCTCTCTCCAGAAGCACCGCCTCACCTTATCTCAAAGCTGTTCTACTCCACAGTTTCATTTCATCCTTCATCTCATCCGACGCATTAAGAAAAAAACTTTTTTTCTTCCTTTCAGGTGTTAAGGAATGCAAGCTCCAGCAGCTGATGGGGACTAATGCCCCTCCAGATCCTTCTTCCCCTTCACTTCCCTCTGACTCCACCCCTTTTGATCTGACCCCTTGCCGTGTATTCACTATACCCTCTGACCTTCCCCTCTCTAACGCTGAATGTTCTGTTCTCAGCAAAGGACTCAGTTTTATCCCCTTACGCCCCCACCTCAATGAATTCCGTGCTCGGCATGACGTTGAGCTCTTCTTCCGTCGCCTCCGCCTCCGTGCTCACTTCTTTGACCAGGAGTCCTCCCCCCGACCAGCAGACCCATTCACCCGCCTCCAGCACTCGCCTTCTACCTGGACACCTCCCTCTGGCCTCTTACCCGCTCTTAATCTTTTCATTGAAAACTGTCAGCGAGACATCGGCCGTCTCAATTTCTCTGCCCCCATCATTGACTCTAACCTGCCCCCCTCTGAACTTGCTGCACTCCGTTCTCTCAGTCTAACCCCGACATTGTCATCAAACCTGCAGATAAGGGTGGTGCTGTTGTTGTCTGGCGTACTGACCTCTACCTTGCAGAGGCACAGCGCCAACTCTCAGACACTTCTTCCTACCTCCCCCTGGACCATGATCCCACCACCGAACATCAAGCTACTATCCACAGAACTGTCCCTGATCTCATCTTCTCTGAAGATCTTCCCTCTACAGCTTCCAACTTCAGAGTCTCGCAACCCTGGACAGCCCGCTTCTACCTCCTTCCCAAAATCCACAAACAGGACTGTCCCAGCAGACCCCACTCCAGGACAGTTTGAGGACTTTCCACTTCTTCCTTGAACAGAGGCCCAACCAGTCCCCATCCACCACCACCCTTCTCCGCCTGGCTGAACTTGTTCACACATTGAACAACTTCTCCGTCGACTCCACTCACTTCCTCCAAGTAAAAGGTGTTGCTATGGGTACCCACATGGGTCCTAGTTATGCCTGTCATTTTGTGGGATATGTTGAACATTCCTTGTTCCAGTCCTACTCAGGCCCCCTCCCCCAACTCTTTTTCCGGTACATTGATGACTGTATCGGTGCCATTTCCTGCTCCCGCCTGGAACTAGAAAACTTTATTAACTTTGCTTCTAATTTCCACCCTTCTCTTACCTTTACATGGTCCATCTCCGACACTTCCCTTCCCTTCCTCAACTTCTCTGTCTCTATCTCTGGGGTATGCTGTCTATGAATATTCACTATAAGCCCACCGACTCCCACAGCTACCTCAACTACACTTCTTCACACCCAGCCTCCTGTAAGGACTCCATTCCATTCTCCCAGTTTCTCCATCTCCGACGCATCTGCTCTGATGATGCTACCTTCCATGACGGTGCTTCCGATATGTCTTCCTTTTTCCTCAACCGAGGATTCCCCCCCACTGTGGTTGACAGGGCCCTCAACGGTGTCCAGCCCATTTCCCGCACCTCTACCCTCACCCCTTCCCCTCCCTCCCAGAACCTCGACAGGGTTCCCCTTGTCCTCACTTTCCACCCCACCAGCCTCCAGATCCACAGGATCATCCTCCGCCACTTCCGCACCCTCCAGCGTGATGCCACTACCAAAGGCATCTTCCCCTCTCTTCCCCTGTCAGCATTCTGAAGGGATCGTTCCCTCCGCGACACCCTCGTCCACTCCTCCATTACCCCCACCATCTCGTCCCCTTCCCATGGCACCTTCCCCTGCAATTGCAGGAGGTGTAATACCTGACCATTTACCTCCTCTCTCCTCACTATGCAAGGCCCCAAACACTCCTTTCAGGTGAAGCAGCAATTTACTTGTACTTCTTTCATTTTAGTATACTGTATTCGCTGCTCACAATGTGGTATCCTCTACACTGGGGAGACCAAACGCAGACTGGGTGACCGCTTTGTGGAACACCTCCGCTCAGTCTACAAGAATGACCCCAAGCTTCCGGTTGCTGGCCATTTCAACACACCCCCTGCTCTCATGCTCAATCTCTGTCCTGGGATTGCTGCAATGTTCCAAAGAACATCAACGCAAGCTCGAGGAACAGCAACTCATTTACAGATTAGGCACACTGCAGCCTGCCAGACTGAACATTGAGTTCAATAATTTCAGAGCATGACAGGTCACCCTTTTTATGCTTAGTTATTTTTTCTTTTTTTCTTCTTCCTTTTTTATTTGGTTATTTTATTTTAGGTGTTTCAGTTTGTTTAGTTTGTTTCCACTGTGCTTACCCACTGCTTTGGTTTTTTAAATTTTTTTTTAATGTTTGTGCTTGCAGTGCTCTGTGCTTTACAGTCATTCACACCCTCTCTGTACTAACGCTTTGTCTTTCAGCACACTATTAACATACCGTTTACCTTTGTTCCATGACCTTCTGGTCAGTTATTCTCTGTGACCTTGTCCTATCAACACCTTCTCTTTTGTTATCTCTTGCCCCACCCCCGCTTTTCTTGCTTAAAACCTTTTACATTTCTAATATTTGTCAGTTCTGAAGAAGGGTCACTGACCTGAAATGTTAACTCTGCTTCTCTCTGCACAAATGCTGCCAGACCTGCTGAGTATTTCCAGCATTTCTTGTTTTTATTTCAGATTTCCAGCATCTGCAGTATTTTGCTTCTATTCCCTAAAGAGTTGTTCGATCTTGACAATTCCCTGGTGTCCTTCATGTGCTATATCGACAACACATTCCCTCAATGTGTGGAATGAAAATACAGTTGTTGCTTAATACGAGATCAGATGTGGTTGTAATGGTGAGCTCACTTCAAACTTTGTGAAGACGTTGTAGTCTGTGAGTGATTTCGTTTGTTGATGGTTTCATGATCACATCTTTCCAGTTTTGTGATTCCAGAGCCTTCAAGCATAATGGCAAAGCCTCATCTTGTTTTGTTGCTGCTTTGATGTTGGTTAGTTTTAACGACTTTGGCACTGCATTTATGTTTACGTAGTTAAGATGTTGTTCAGCAACCTTTTCCTCATGACTAGTAGAACAGACTGTTGGCAGCAGATGTTGTGAAAGGTTGAACTTGTCTGGCTGATACTCAACTTGGAACTCGTGCTCTTGTAATTTGAGTATACAACGTTCTATGCGAGTGGGTGGTTTGCTATGTGGATTGTAGAACAAACTCACTCGTGGTCTATGATCGGTTATTATTTTAAGCTTGCTTCTTATAGGCAGAGATGAAAGTGCAAGATACCCCATGTGATAAAGAGCACTTCTCTCTGTGTTTGCAAATAACATTGCTCTACAGGCGTTAATGATCTACTTGCCATTGCAACAATTGATGGGTTACCTGTCTTGTTTTTCTGCACAAGAACTGCACCTAAGCCAACTGGGTTTGCATCCATGACTAGCTGGACGGTTTTCTCAAGGTCGAAATAGGTATTTGTGCAACTTGCTGACAAATGTTGTTTGATCTGGTGTACGGCCTGTTTGTGTGATTTAGTCCATTCCCACTTGGTGGTTTCTTTTGTCAGATTGCAGGGGACAGATAGCTTAGCAAGATCAGGAGTGAGGCAACTGCAGTACATGATGAGTCCGAGCAGACTCCGAACTTCTTGCACATTTATGGGATCTGCAGCATTTGCAATGGCTTCTACATTCCGTGGCTCAGGTGATACTCCTTCACCACTGAACACATGACCAAAGAATTCAATTCTGCTTTCATTGAACAAGCACTTGTCTTTATTCAAAGTGAGATATTGTAGGCATGTGTGTAGACATGTCTCAAGTTCCTTGTATCGAAAAAGATCAATGTGAGTAGAGAATACAGGAAGATATCCTGATTCTTCTGCAAGCTCAATTTGATGGCAGACCGCATTGAGATCAAGTTTAGCGAAGTGTTTAGCACCATTCACTTTCTCTGTGATGTCATCAATTGTCGCTGTCAAGTGCCTTTCCCGTTGTATGGCTTGATTTGATGACTACATATCAACGCAGATTCTAATCTCGTTCTGACTCTTGGGTTTCTTGACGACTTGGGTGAGACACAAGGGGTAGGCTCATCCCCAACTTTCTCAATGATGTCAAGGTCAAGTAGGAGTTGAAGTTTCTTCTCTGTCTGTTTCCTGACATGAAATGGTATTCATCACCGTTAATGTGCAACTGGGGGGACATTAGGGTCTACATGCAGCTTGCATGTAACACCTTTCAGCTTGCTGATACCAGTGAAGTGATCAGCATACAGTTGGAGAAGTTTTTTGTTATGCGAAGAAATTGCATATGTGACTGGAATCAATTCTATTGCTGTTTGGAAACTGATAAGTTGTCACATTCTCCGTTTGTGACGTAGAATAGAGAATTTATTCTAATGTCTTTGAATGCAAATGCATTGAATTCAAAATCTCATCCTTATTTATAAGTCAATCCACAAGTTTGGCCTCAAGCCCTATATCCTATGTCTTGGATCATGCTCGTCAGTCTGCCAATTCTGAACAGCCCCCTCCATTACAGCTCCTCGGACATTGTAGCACTTCCTCGGTACTACATCAAAGTGTTTATGTGCTCACATTTCAGGCGTTGGGCTTGTGCCCACAATCTTCTGATTCAAAACCAAGAGTTCTACCAGCTGAGCCAAGGACGACACCTTGATGATGACACCTAGCTGGATGAACTGAGATGAATTGAATGGTAATCCTCATGTGTATCTATTGTTACGACCAGGTGAGAAAGAGGTCTAGGGTTCCCTTTCAGCCTTCACCTGGGTCTTACTGTAACAAGGTTTTATTTTTAAACACTGTGTTTTTAGCTCCCCCTTGGTGAATTCTTGTTCACGGCTTTCCAATTATAAGGTAAAGAAATGAGCACAACCAGGCTTTCTTAGGTTTAAAGAAGAAAGGTGAAATTTTATGAAACTTAGACTTAAACTCTATTTCAGTTGACGCCTATGGATACACAACACACCCACGCTAGCATGTATACACGATACACACATGCAGATAGAGACAGAAAACAGCAGAAGAAATAAAGTGGAAAGGTTTGAGGCAATATCTGAAGAGTTGTTGTTACGGTTCTCCAAGCTTGGGGCCCAGTATTCTTCTTAAAACTTGTTCACTGTAGGAGACTTTTCTCTCTTAGGGTTCATGTGTCTCCAGTGGGTTTTTGGAGATCCATGAGAAAGAGATGGGAGCAGACAGGAGGTCTTTTCAATCCAGGAGCAAAGAGCTTTCTGCCAGTTCAAACACTCTCTCTACAATTTAAAACTCCCCAAGTTGGCCAGCAGGGTAGTCATGTGACTGGTATAACCACTTCTGGCTTTGTGTATTGATTGTGTCAGGGAATGGTCCTTTGTCTACAAATACTGTTTGTTAATATGCAAAAATGTATTTCCAGCCAGGGGCCTGGCAACCCCTTGTAACAGGCCTTCTCTTCTTCCCAGCAACAACTTGAAATTTAATGTCCGTGTGGCAAAATTAATGTGCATCATTCTTGGTAGGTGGGGCCTGCATGACACTATCTTCATAAGATCATAAGAACTAGGAGCAGGAGTAGGCCGTCCGGCCCCTCGAGCCTGCTCCGCCATTCAATAAGATCATGGCTGATCTTCTGACCTTGTGAACAGAATATGGTCAGTACATACCTTTCTGAAATCATTGAACAAAATCTTATTTCAGTAAAATCAAGGAAGAATTAGATATAGTTCTTAGGACTAATGGAATCAAGGGATACGGGGAGAAAACGGGAACAGGTTACTGAGTTTGGATGATCAGCCACGATCGTATTGTGGCCTACTCCTGCTCCTATTTTTCTATGTTTCTATGACTTAATGTTAGAATACTAGCTTCTTGGAAGTTTGCATGCATCATTAAAGGGCACAGTGATTATTGTGTGAATGAGGCTAATTTTTCACGTTATTGGGCAGGATTTTCCATCTAGGAAAAAAACTCTATGTAAAATTGGGTTTGTACGCACCTGACTTTACCACTAATAACTTTGTGGATTTTGCAGGGTCAGTCTAATTATCATTGTTTCAGCAGGCTCTGGCAGATATTATTACATTTGCAAACTTCTCCTGCTCCTAAAGCAATGCTGGATATCAGGAACATGCTGGCATCCCCTGTATTTATTATTCCGATATAATGATCAAAATTGTGATATATGGCATCACATCCAATCCATATTTGGGTCCATGTAAACATAAGATTATCCAAAACTCTGCTGCCAGTATCCTAACACACACCAACACTCATTCAGCATCAACACTGTGCTCTCTGAGTTACATTGGCTCCTGGTCCGGCAACACCTCGATTTTAAAATTTTCATCTTTGTGTTCAAATCGCTCTGTGGCTTTGCCTCTCCCTATCTCTGTAACTTCTCCCAGCTTGTGCTTCTGATTCATGGGCCTCAATATTAACACCCCTTCAATAGGCAGATAGGGTCAGGAGGGGCAGTTAAAGAGTTAAATACGGGGAACATGTTCCTGTCATGCCACGCACAAACCTACCTCCTTTTTTACAGCAGCAAATATCGGAACATCCAATTATACTGCCACAGAGAGGTGGGACACTTTATTAACATATTTAAATCAGGCTCTCAGTGCAATTGGAAGTCCAATTTAAAATTCACTATTGCTGGACGAGATTCCCTGGTGTTTGGAAACCTGGCAGATAAGGGGAGATGGGATCTAATGGCTCCACAAGGTAAGTGCTTTCCCAGCACAGCACTCCTTGTAGACCGGGAGGAGTGGAAGTGCGCCACCCAACCTCTCAAGGAGGCCTTCAGCCTCCTCAGCATACCCCCCCAACCCACCACTCCCAATCGCTTTTCCCTTCTCCCAATTGCTCCCCTACCCCACCTTTTGCTGATCTCCCAATGGCCAACCTCTCTCCCCTTCCACTTCGCCCATTCACTCCCCCCTCCCATTACAGCAGTGATTACATTTCAAAAGTACACCATTGGTTGTAAAGTGCTATCAGACATCCGAAGGTCTCTATAAATGCATGTCTTGCTTGCTTTTTTCTCCTGGTTGCTGGGGACTGTCCCCAATTTTCCTACTGCTGGTGTTCCTTCCTAGCCACCAGCTCAGCTGTAAATTTGGCCGTCTGCCAAGCAGGAAATGTAACAAAAAAAAATGAGGTGCTGCCATAGAGCTCAGTGAGACTTAAGCTTCGGCTGTTTTTGGCCACCCCGCTTCCCCATAAATATCAGGAACATGATGTCTGGTAAAACAGTTGTGAGCTGTTCAATCTGTGGCAAAGGGCCTGCTCATTTTGATTATAAGTTGCATCACCGTTAGAAAAAAGAAAAAACCTGTATTTATATGATGCTATGTCATGTTCTCCACAGTCAATGAATTATCTTTGAAGTGTAGAAGTTGTTGCTAAATAATCTGTTTTGGTGATTTGCAGAAAGAAGTGTTGGCCAAAACATAGGGAGAACTCTGCTCCTCTTTGAATAGTGGCAATGGGATCTTTCAAAACCACCTGCATATCAAACTGGTCCTAATGCTGCAATCCCTCAATAGGCCTCTGAAGTGCCAATTTAGATTAGGTGCTGGAGTTCTGAAGTGGGGTCCTGACCACTTCAGCTTTTTGACCAAGTTTAGTATTATTTGATTTTGAGTGGCGAGTCTTGATTTTTCTTATTACTTGGGTGGATCTCATTGCTGGGTTCGGCCTAATGCTCGTGACATGCAATCATGTGATTGGTGGATCTTTATGTTGGCTTTGGCCGAATACCAATAGCAGGTTGGCAGGGAAGAACACTTGAACACCAAGCCAGAATGACGGTGAAGAACGCCTAAACGGTATGCCAGTGGATCGCACCTTCTTCATGAAAAGGGTTCTGTTTGACTGCTGTGGATTCCAAGCTACGGATACCTTCTGTCTGCAGGATTTCCCCAGCAGTGGATATTTTGGGGTAACATTTAAAAACGTTACTGGATACCTGACGTTTCTGCAAGCATTCAAAGAAAATGGGAGTGAAGTACTGTTTTGGATCCTGTGGAGCCACCATTCACCCAACCTATGCAAAGGACCATACCATGAAGGTACACATATACCGTCCCCACAATCCTGTCATTGATGTGCTGACATTCCGTGCCTGATATGTGGTTGGGGCTGGAACCAGCATTAACATCAACAATCTGTTCTGTTTTGGGACCAATAAGCAGCAAATCAAGGTGACCCTGAAAATGGAAGTCAAGGAAGCCATCCTTCACCCTCCCCCTTCCAGCTTTGCCATTGGAGGAAGTCGAGGGTACATGGTGTATGCGCAGCAACCCAATATGTGTCGAACCTACTGCAAATCTGGGCATGTGGCAGCCAACTGCAGTACAATCATCTGCCGGAATTGTAAGCAGAAAAGCCACTAGACCTTCAGCGGAGTGTGAGGTTATCTGGAGAGACTGGGAAATGTTTGAATTCAGAGGAACCTGCATGTCTTTGCACATCATCCACAGAAAGCTAACATGCAGGTACAGCAATCAGTTCGGAAGGCAAATGGTATGTTAGCTTTTGTTACAAAGGGATTAGAGTATAAGAGTAAAGACGTCTTTCTACAATTGTACAGGGCACTGGTCAGGCTAGACCTGGAGTCCTATGTGCAGTTTTGGTCCCCTTGCCTAAGGAAGGGCATACTTGCCCGAGAGGGAGTACAATGAAGATTCACTAGATTGGTTCCTGGGATGAAGGGATTGACCTATGAGGAGAGATTGAGTAGACTAATCCTATAATCCCTGGAGTTTAGAAGAACGAGAGGTGATCCAAATGAAACATAAAATTCTGAAGGGGCTTGACAGGATAGATGCTAAGAAAATGTTTCCCCTGACTGGGGAATCTAGAATACAGGATGAAAGTCTCAGAATAAGGGGTTGGCCATTTAGAACTGAGATGAGGAGAAATTTCTTCACTCAAAGAGTTGTGAAGCTTTGGAATTCTCCATCCCAGAGACTTGCAGAAGTTCAGCTGTTGAGTATATTCAGGACAGAGGTTGATAGATTTTTGGGTACTAAGGGAATTAAGGGATATGGGGATAGTGCATGAAGGTAGAATTGAGGTTGAAGATCAGCCATGATCTTATAGAATGACGGAGCAGGCACGAAGGGCCAAACTGTCTACACCTGCTCTTTATGTTCTTATGTAATTTTCAGACAAGGACTGCAGGGAGAGCAAGTGCTGCAACCTATATGGGGAAGCTGGCCACCTTTATATGGCCAGCCCAAAGGACAGCATCACCTATGCACAGGTAATAAAGGAAGGAACGGTAAACAAGGCCACCAAGGAGACCATCACCCCTGTTCCCACCAAGGAACTCGATGAAAAGGTCATGAACAAAGAGGACAGTGAGAGAGACAAGAACAAAAAAATGTTGCAGCAAATTGCCAACCCCCGACAACCTACCCCAGCAGGAAGAGTCAATGGAAGAGGAGGCAGCAGCAGAAAAACTAGGAGACTGGCAGGTGATTAAAAGTAAAAACACAAAGAAAAAGTCTAAAAAATGCAACAGCTACCGCCAAAACTAGCAGCAAGAAACAGCTCATGTCCCGAACAGGCAAACAGTGCCTGCTCCACATCTGATGATGAAGGGTGAGAAAGAAATTGCTGCCGCCACCAACAAAAAGTGTGGCAAAGTGCTAAAGAAAGAAAGAAGGCAAGAAGATCCCCTCCTAACTCCCCACCCCAGCTCCCAAACACTGGGAGCAGCAAAGCTCCCAACACACCCAAACACAGAGGAGGGACAGAAGAAAAAAAACAGTCTTGATTGAGACCACCCAGGATTTCCTCCTTACACAATCCCACCTATGCCAAACCAGTGGAGCAACACCCCTGTGAGAGACCAGGACTAATGCCTCATCCCAGGGTCCAGTACAGACAACAGGTATGCAGGAATAGACCCAAGGGCTGGGACCAGCATCACTGACTGTTCTGATGGGATTTTGAATTATATATCTTTTTTTGAAAAATTGGTTTAAAGATCACATCTATTAACGTGTGTACCATATAAACCACTACAGAATGTGTTTTGACCATGGGTACCTCAGCAATTAGTGATCGCAATGGTAGCCGCATGGGCCATCAATCTGGTCTGGAGGATGCAGTGTTGTAGTGTTTAGAAATTGCAATTGCATTGTACATTGTGTACTCTAGAGGCTGCTGTAGAACACATGTGCTAGCAAAGGGAAAGTGAAACTAAAACAGAATAAAGAATAAGTCTTTGTGTTCAACAGCCTGCTGCTGCTTCTATCTCAGTCTTTGCCTCATATCCTATCCTAAACTGTGCTAAACCTCACTCAAGTCCCGAGAGACATCACAATGGCGACGAGGTAAAAATAGCAAAGGAGGATGAAAAGCCAGAAACATTGCTTTCAGGTATGAAAATATTGCAAGTTTTTTGTCTACTTTTACAGACAGCATTTTAAGTTGCAGAATTTTGGATTCGGGATTTCAGAGGAGATGGCGACCACATAGGGTGGGGGTTAGCAATGTTGTGGAGAAAAGTGGGCTTGATGATGGATAGGATGTGGGGCTTGGTGCACAGCTGAAAGTTGAACAGGTTACCAATGCCTTCTGTCTGCTTAATACTGAGAAAGCAATCAGGGATGTGGATGGGGTTAGGGCAAGGTGAGAGCTGAATAAGATGGATTCAGCTTTCCATGTTCAGTTTTATCCATGGTTAAGGTCAAATAAGCCATGTGACAGAATGGGGTGATTGTTGAATCCAGGGGCTTGGTAGAGAGGTGAAGTCCAAAAGAAACTCTTCTGGAAGACAAAAATGTGCTATTAAAGTAGAACACAACCCACAGACAATGTATAGTGTACAAGGTACATCAATACTGAAAAAAATGTAACAGGGGACAAAGAATGCCACTGGGGAGTGTTAAAGAAGCAATGAATAGATATAAAACTTTTAAAGGAGTATTTATTACAATATTCATTACAGGTGCTTAGAGAGTTGATGGGAAGTTAAAGAAAATTATTCTGTCACTTGTGTCCCTATTTTACTGCTGTTATATCTGTATTGTTGTAGATCATTGCTATACTAACCAGCCTTATTATACTGAATGAATGTAAACTTTTATGGCCGCTATAAAGTATGTTAATTCTTTAGTGTGTTGTTAAACTTTATTATTCCCACAAATAGTGGGAAACTAGTCACTAACACATCAAGAGATCAGATTCAATTTTTCTTAAATAGATCAATTAATGATAGGAAATGCAAGCAGGATGTGTTGAAGGAATAATTTATTGGAGATAGCACTTTGACAAGAGTATTTATCATATTCTGTGATGCATTGATAGCATTTATAGATAATACAAATTGCTTCCAATTACAAAGGTAACAACATGAACTTATCATTTTACACAGCAGCAGTCTTAAAGCATACCACATGAACAAAGGAACTTAGGCACAGAATTAGGCCATTTGGCCCCTCAAGCCTGTTCTGCCATTTAATGAGATCATGGCTAATCTGTGATTGCATTCCAGATACCCACCTTTGCCCCATATCCCTTAATACCTCTGGTTAACAAAAATCTATAAATCTTAGATTTTAAATTAACAATTGATCAAGCATCAATTGCCCTTTGGGGACGAAGGTTCCAAATCTCTACCACCTTTTGTGTTGTTATGACTGAGGTGAGAGGAGTGCACTGTTTATTTTTGTCCCACTTCACAAGCTATATTAAAATTTTTCCACTTACCGATACGGTCAATCATATACTCTATTTATCCCAGAATAAAATACAGGAAACGAGTTTCTTTAATGAACAACAAAATTATCAGTTTATTATAAAACAAGACTTAACTAGTAATGAAGTAAAGTATAAACACAGATTGAAACATAAAAGTTCTTTTTTTTTACTTTAGTCCCTCACACACACATACATACATATATACACAGACACCGGTTAACCTGAAAAAGAAAAGGGAATTTTGCTTTCGAGCACTGCTACAAAAAACCCCCAACAAAAACCACGTAATACTTGCTCATTCTTAAAGAAAAAAGAGATATCCTTTGTTTTGGTTTGGCGTCCCAAATGCATATAGATGGCTGTCACTGGGATCTACCTAGAACAGTTCTTTCCAGGTGATGTTGAAGGTCAGTTTGGGTAGGCTTTCCAAGAATTGCAGCAACAGGGGTTTCAGATAGGCCTTACAGCAGAAATGCAGCAACAGAGGTTTCAGTTCCCATACATTCGAGACGCAGGATTTCTTCAATACAGGAGGAAAGAGGAGACTGACACACTGGATACGCAAGGTTTCTTTAAAGAGTAAGAGATGAGCTGGGTTTCCTTGGCAGGCAAAAACCAACTGTCTTCCAAGCAGTTCACATTCCAATTCATTTCAAAGCGAAACCAAAACAATGTCACAAGAATCAAGCCTCCTGACCCCTATAAATCTTGACCTGTTACTTCTCTGTAAACATCTTCTCCAAGTCAAAACATCAAGCTCCCTGCTGGTATTTTATCTGAAAACAGGTGCCTTCCAGTAACGACTTGTTTACAAGCCAAGTCCAGGAAATTTTCTGGTGACCTCTTTTAAAAAAAACGCTAAGTTCATCATCTCTTCAAGCTTCCAGATGAATCAATGTCCATAATTCAACTATAAGTCATTAAAATATATTTTATGGTGTGTAGAAGTGTTTCAAATTCCAATCCTGAAAAGTCTGGCTCTAATATTTAAGTTATGTTCCCTGGTTCTATATTCCCAAACCAACAAAAATAATTTCTCTCTATCTAGTCTATTGGTTCCCTTTAATATCTTGAAAACTTCGATCAAATCTCCCCTTAACCTTCTAAATTCCAGGGAATTTAATCTTAGTTTGTGTAACCTCTCCTTGTAATTTAACTCTTGACGTCCAGGCATCAATGTAGATAATCCACACTGCACTCCTTTCAAGGCTGATATGTTCTTCCTAATGTGTGGTACCCAGAACTGCTCATGGTGCTCCAGTTTTGTCTAACAGGATCTTTGTATAGCTGTAGCATGACTTCTAACCCCTTGTTTTCTGATCCTATAGATATGAAGGCCAGCATTCCATGACCACAGTGGGATCATAAACGTCGCTTTCACTCATCATCATTAAACTCTCAAATAAGCTCAAACATATAAGGATATCATTAAACAGCTTAAAGACAGCAAAAAAAAATCAAAAATGATCCATGTATAAACTGCATTCAAACCCACTCTCCATAACTCCAATCTCACAAATCTGCATAATCACCAATCTCAAATGTCATATTCCTCCTCAGTGATACATCATGGTGCTCCACTCATTGAATTTTCTCTGCATAAACAGAGTGTGTTTTGTGGCCAGGCTTTCTCGATGTTGAACTATGGTGTCACAAAGGAACCTGTGGTATCTTTTTGCCACTGTGAAATTCCCATTAATGGATAATCAATGGCCACAGTAATAATAAGATTCAGAAAAAAAAAGTTTTGCTCTTTCCCTCATTAGTACAGACCGCAGTAATTGACTTCAATCCTGGAGCATTAAAGTACAGCAGCAGTTCCAGCAGCGAAGACGACGATGACAATAACTTATATTTATATAGCGCCTTTAACATAATAAACATCCCAAGGTGCTTCACAGGAGCATTATAAACAAAGTATCACACTGAGCCACAAAAGAAGATATTTCGGCAGATGACCAAAAGCTTGGTCAAAGAGGTCAGTTTTAAGGAGTGTATTAAAGGAGGAAAGTGAGGTCGAGAGGTGGAGAGGTTTAGGGAAGATACTCCAGAGCTTAGGCCCTCAGCAAATGAAGGTGTGGCCACCAACGGGGGAGCGGTTAATATCAGGGATGCTCATGAGACCAGAATTAGAGAAGCACAGATATTTTGGAGGGTTGTGGGGCTAAAGGAGATTATAGAGATAGGGAGGAATGAGGCCACAGAAGGATTTGAAAACAAGGGTGAGAATTTTAAAATCAAGATGTTGCTTGACCAGGAGCTAATGTAGGTCAGCGAGTACTGGGGTGATAGGTGAATGGGACTAGGTGCAAGTTAAGAGTTTAGGATGACCTCAAGTTTACCGATAGTAGAATGTGGGAGACGAGCCAGAAGTGTGTTGGAATCATCAAGTCCAGAGGGTTTCAGCAGCAGATGAGCTGAGACAGGAGTGAAGTTGGGCGATTTTACAGGGGTGGAAATTGGCAGTCTTAGTGATGGCATGAATATGATTTTGGAAGCTCATCTTGATAGGTTAAATATAGGCCCACATATTTTTCTCTTTTCTATATTGACTTTGCATCTAAACCTCTGTAGTGGTTCCCTGATTCAGATTAGTAAAGTGATAAACTTGTTGCCCACACATAAAAGGCTGCAGTGACCTGCTTGATTGAGCAGTGCACGAACAACTGACTAATTTGGCAAGTGTCAAGTGGCTTGAAATGAGCCAATAGTATAAAAAGCAGTGGTGATTTAACCACAGCAGGCAGGGCTGTCCTTGTGCTGATGTTGTCTGCAGGTCATGCTTCACAGAAAGGGTAGCAGAAATCAGGAACTCTCTTCTCCCAAAAACCTGTTGAGGCTAGGCCAATTGAAAATTTCATGAATCGATTTTTGTTAGACAATAGTATTAAGGGAATAAAAGCAAAATACTGTGGATGCTGGAAATCTGAAATAAAAACAGAAAGTGCTGGAAATATTCAGCAGGTCAGGCAGCATCTGTGGAGAGAGAAGCAGAGTTAACGTTTCAGGTCGGTGAAAGGTCACAGACCTGAAATGTTAACTTTGCTTCTCTTTCCAACATGATGAACTAGCTGTATCTGTGTCATATAATATAACTTCTAGGTGGCTATCAAGTGGTGCCTGTCAGCATATCTATCTCTCCTTCCTCCCAGGAAGTTCTTCTGCCTCTTCCAAATCCAGCACAGCCATTGTGAGGCCCAATGGAAAGAGTGCCTGGGGTCAGCACTGCTTACAGCTGCTGGGATGAACTGATGGCTGCTGTGGGTGCTGTGCACCAAATGAGTTAACAGAAGCAAAACAGCAGCAGGGAAAACATGAATCTCTCCAAGGTCAGAGTTCAGTTAGTTGTGCCCAAAAAAGCACAAAGGATGTAAGTCTCAGTAATACAATAAACTAGCTTAAGGGTAGAGTTCTCCAATGAAGCATTTGCAGGCCTCCCAGTGTCTGTCTTATCTCTGTGCTGCCATAAAAACAGGAATTCATCAGTGGGACCAATTTACATTCATTAACATAATTTTTGCAGTGTGCAGTGAGGCAGCACTCACACATGATGGAAATGGCAGCTCAGTATCAAGTGTGCTGGGCCCAATCTTCCTGATTGCCCCAGTCGGGCATGCTGCTGGGTAGGAGCTGCTCCCGGAGCCCTATTTATCACCAACACAGCCCACAAACAGCAGCAAGCAGATGCACAAATTAACAGATTTTCTGGCGACTGTAAGATCTACTGCCATGAAGGATTCAATAGGATGCGTCAATGAGTTATTAACTAAAATCAAACCCGAACTTTCACTAGTTTGTCCTGATAACTCATCAGCCAATAACATTGGACAAATAAGGGAAGCAGTTTAAATTCATTCAACAGCTGATTGTGAGCAGATATTCACAGAACATCTTTCTGCTTAGTGTGCCTGTAGTATTATTCACTGAATGTCACAAAACCTTTGAATTCTTCCACAACCTTGTAATGTGTGTTGAAGTGCTTTTCAGACTGAATTCAAATGTTTGCACCTTTTCTTTTGTGAAAATGCGTGCCACAGATGTTGCAGGAATCATATTATACTGAAAGCAAATTTCAATCAGCAACTCTCTCTTTGTAGATTGAATCTAAGTAACAATTTTTAATTACAAATGCACTCCGACATCCAGAGGCATATTTAAGTACGGGTTTTGTAATGTTAAGTCTAGGGCTGAAGAAAGGAACCCCTGACCCCACTGGGAGGCCGCTGCGGTGGCGGCCCCTCCGTCTTCCATTAAATTGAGGTGGAGGTGGCAAGAGCCCCTTAAGTGGCCTTTAATTAGCCACTTAAATTCCCATGCCCAGATGAGATGTATCCCAGGCTGTTATGTGAGGCAAGGGAGGAGATAGCAGGGGCTCTGACACAAATTTGCAAATCCTTTCTGGCCACAGGAGAGGTGCCAGAGGATTGGAGGACAGCGAATGTGGTACCATTATTCAAGAAGGGTAACAGGGATAAACCAGGTAATTACAGGCTGGTGAGTCTAACATCAGTGGTAGGGAAACTATTGGAAAAAATTCTGAGGGACAGGATTAATCTCCACTTGGAGAAGCAGGGATTAATCAAGGATAGTCAGCATGGCTTTGTCAGGAGGAGATTATGCCTAACTAACTTTTTCGAGGAGGTGACTAGATGTGTAGATGAGGATAAAGCAGTTGATGTAGTCTACATTGACTTCAGTAAGGCTTTTGATAAGGTCCTGCATGGGAGATTGGTTAAGAAGGTAAGAGCCCATGGGATCCAGGGCTATTTGGTAAATTGGATCCAAAATTAGCTTAGTGGCAGGAGGCAGAGGGTGAGAGTCGAGGGTTGTTTTTGTGATTGGAAGCCTGTGACCAGTGGTGTACCACAGGGATTGGTGCTGGGACCCTTGCTGTTTGTAGTGTACATTAATGATTTAGACATGAATATAGGAGGTATGATCAGTAAGTTCGCAGATGACACAAAAATTGGTGGTGTCTTAAATAGTGAGGAGGAAAGCCTTAGATTACAGGATGATATAGATGGGCTGGTAAGATGGGCAGAGCAGTGGCAAATGGAATTTAATCCTGAGAAGTGTGAGGTGATGCATTTCGGGAGGACTAACAAGGCTAGGGAATATACAATGAATGGTCGAACCCTAGGAAGTACAGAGAGTCACACTTGTCCACAGATCACTGAAGGCAGCAGCACAGGTAGATCAGGTGGTTAGGAAGGCATATGGGATAAAGGCCTGCTACCTGACTCGAACCCGACGGTACCCGACGACATGTGTCGCGGTCGGGTTGCACTTCCGGTCCGGCATTCGGGCTCGGGTCGGGCCAGGTTGGACATGCTCCATCACAGGTAACTGTTCATGTAATTTTTTGACTGGAAAGGTGGTTTTGTTACAGTTATTTTAAGCTTATGCAGATCAGCAACAAAGTGAAAAACGGAAGGTAAGTTAACTGATGGTCGGGTCGGGCGCAGGAAAATATGAAAGGACATGGGCCAGGTTGGGCTCGGGTCGGATATGGTTCTGTCAGGCTCAGGTCGGGTTTTTTTTTTTGCAGACCCGAGCCGGCCTATAGTATAGGATACTTGCCTTTCTTAGTTGAAGCATAGAATATAAGAGCAGAGAGATTATCATGGAGATGTATAAAATGCTAGTTAGGCCACAGCTGGAGTACTGTGTACAGTTCTGGTCGCCATACTATAGGAAGGATGTGATTACACTGGAGAGGGTGCAGAGGGGATTCACCAGGATATTGCCTGGGCTGGAGCATTTCAGCTATGAAGAGAGACTGAAAAGGCTAGGGTTGTTTTCCTTAGAGCAGAGAAGGCTGAGGGGAGATATGATTGAGGTATACAAAGTTATGAGGGGCATAGATAGGGTAGATAGGAAGAAACGTTTTCCCTTAGTGGAGTTGTCAATAACCAGGCGGCATAGATTTAAGGTAAGGGGCAGGAGGTTTAGAGGGTATTTGAGGAAAAAAAAAATTTCACCCAGAGGGTGGTTGGAATCTGGAACACACTGCCTGAAGGGGTGGTAAAGGCAGGAACCCTCACAACATTTAGTAAGTATTTAGATGAATACTTGAAACGCCAAAGCATACAAGCTTACGGGCCAAGTGCTGGAAAATGGGATTAGAATAGAAAGGTGCCTGACGACCGGCATGGACATGATGGGCTGAAGGGCCTGTTTCTGTGCTGTATAACTCTATGACTCTACGACTTAAGGGCCTCAATTGGCCTGGGGCAGGAAGGCGCTGGGCACTTCACCACCCCCCCCACCCTCCCACACTGCCTTCCCATGCAATTTTACAAGCCGCACCGCCTCCATTCCTGTCCCTAGGGGACCCATAAAATTCAGCCCTTGGTCTCAGTTAGCAGTGTTTGTGTGTACTGTGAATGACTGCTTGACATTGTGTTACTAAAAGATCAAACCTGTGGGGTGAATATCAAGGAAATCCTAATATTGTTTATTTGGAAAAAACAAAGAATTTATTGTCATCATTATAACAATGTTAGGATTAGTAAAATTACTTCCCTGAAATCTGGATGTTTCATTGCAAAACTCATTGAAGCATTGTGAATTGTGAGGAGGATGGTGTAGAACTTCAAAAGGACATGGATAAGTTGGAGGAATGGGTGGAGAAAGTGGCAGATGAATTTCAATGCAGAGAAATGTGAAGTGATTCATTTTGGTAGGAAGAACATGGGGAGACAATATAAAAGGGTACAACTCTAAAAGGGGTGCAGGAACAGAGGGACCTGAGTGTATATGTGCATAAGTCATTGAAGGTGGCAGAACAGGTTGAGAGAGTGGTTAAGAAAGAATACAGTATCCTAGCCTTTATTAATCGGGGCATAGAGTACAAGAGCAGGGAAGTTATGTTGAAGTTGTATAAGACACTAATTTGGCCTCAGCTTGGGCGTTGCATCCAGTTCTGGGTGCCACATTTAAGGAAAGATGTGAAGACATTGGAGAGAGTGCAGAAAGGATTCACGAGAATGGTTCCAGAGATGAGGAACCTGTTTACGAAGAGAGATTGGAGAAGTTGGGACTGTTTTCCCTGGAGAAGAGAAGCCTGAGAGATGATTTGATAGAGGTATTCAAAATCATGAGGGGTTTGGACAGAGTAGATAGGGAGAAACTGTTCCCACTTATGAAAGGATCAATAACAGAAGGGCACAGATTTAAAGTAATTTGCAAAAGAAGCAAAAGCGATATGAGGAAAAACATTTTCAGGCAGCAAGTGGTTAGGATCTGGAATGCACTGCCAGAGAGTGTGTTGGAGGCAGGTTCAATTGAGACATCCAAAAGGGAATTAGATATTTCCCTGAAAAGGAAGAATTTACAGGGTTATGGGGAGGAGGTGGAGGAATGGCACTAAGTGAATTGCTCACTCGGAGAGCAGACACAATGGCTGAATGGCCTCCTTCTCTGCTGCAACAGTTCTGTGATTCTGTGATTCATTGGGACCAGCTGATTTGAAAGCACCTAATTCTGAAGCATGTCATGAAGATTATTTTGGAAACTGTGAACTACATTACAACCCGAGCACTGAATCACAGAAATCTGATAGAAGGACTTGATGATGAAAAATTGGACTTTTTGATTCACTTTGCAGTGTATGCTGCCTTGCTTGAGGAAAAGTAATCCCTCGATTTTTAAATTGCTCAATTCTATCAATTAATAAAACTGCAAATCATTCCCAGAATTAATAGACTATCAGTGACTTTTGGATTTGACCTTTCTACCAGACATACAGGTACAACTGGATAAATTAAATCTGGAACTGCAGGGTATGATGAAGTTGTTACCAGAACTTATGGGGGGAATTTTCCAAGGCAAGGGCAGGTGGATGTGCATGCATGTGGGGAGTTAAATCCCTGAAATTGACATTAGGTCGGGATCCCGACATTTTCATTTTTATTATTTAGAGATACAGCACTGAAACAGGCCCTTTGGCCCATCGAGTCTGTGCCGACCAACAACCACCCATTTATACAAACCCTACAGTAATCTCATATTCCCTACCACCTACCTACACTAGGGGCAATTTGCAACGGCCAATTTACCTATCACCTGCAAGTCTTTGGCTGTGGGAGGAAACCGGAGCACCTGGCGAAAACCCACGCGGTCACAGGGAGAACTTGCAAACTCCGCACAGGCAGTCCCCAGAATCGAACCCGGGTCCCTGGAGCTGTGAGGCTGCGGTGCTAACCACTGCGCCACTGTGCCGCCCCAATATCCCACCCTCTTCAGGGTTTCTGCGGAGCAGGTTTGAAGGTGGGCGGGGAACCCTCTTTGATCTATTGGGTAAGTAATTAAGATAATTAAAAAGCCAATTTAACCTTCAATTCTGAATTTCCCAGCCAAGGGACTTGTTTCCAAACTTGTCAGCAACTTGCCAGGGTCACCGAGGCAAGTGCAAAGCGGGAAAAGTGTCTTCAGTGAAACCGACAGGCTTGGGAAGGCTTTGATCAGTGAAACTGTGGAGCTCCAGCCATGGCCAGGTGAAAGGCTGCTGTTCAAAACACTTCTTCTCTCAGGGAGTGCTCTCACTGCTTGACAGGTGATTGCCAACTTCTTGGAAGACACTTCACCTGTTTAGCACTTCTGTGCTGCCAGCCTTCACCATGGCATGAGCTCTGCGTATGCAGCTGGACTTTGCCCTTCTGATGAGGGGCAACAGCAGAAGCAACACCACCACCAACTCCAGCAGCAGCAGGAACAACACCAGCAGAAACAGCTGCCTTCTCCTCGGCCACATGCTGCTCCACAGGATAGATGGATATGAGATCCTGCCGGAAGGAGGCAAGACCCCCAAGTACAGGATCTAGAGGCAAAGGATCAACTCTCCCAATATATTTGAGCACCAGTGCTTCAGGAAGCTCAGGTTCTCATGGCAGGTCGCTGCTGACATCTGCAGTTTCCTGGAAACATAGAAAATAGGAGCAGGAGTAGGCCATTTGGCCCTTCGAGCCTGCTCCACCATTCAATACGATCATGGCTGATCGTCTAAACTCAGTACCCTGTTCCCTCATTTCAGTCCTAAATGGCTTATCCTTAGACTGTGACCCCTGGTCGTAGACTCCCCCGCCATCGGGAACATTCGTCCTGCATCTAGTCAGTCCAGTCCTGTTAGAATTTTGTAGGTTTCTATGAGATCCCCTCTCATTCTTCTAAACTCGAGCGAATATAAGCCTAATCGACCCAATCTCTCTTCATATGTCAGTCCTGCCATCCCAGGAATCAGTCTGGTGAACCTTCGCTGTTCTCCTTCCATAGCAAGAACATCTTTTCTCAGATAAGGAGACCAAAACTGCACACAATACTCCAGATGTGGTCTCATCAAGGCCTTGTATAATTGCAGCAAGACATCCTTGCTCCTGTACTCGAATCCTCTCGCTATGAAGGCCAACATACCTTTTGCCTTCTTAACTGCCTGCTGCACCTGCATGCTTACTTTCAGCAACTGGTGCACAAGGACACCCAGGTCTCGCTGCACCTCCCCCTTTCCCAATCTATCACCGTTCAGATAATAATCTGCCTTTCTGTTTTTGCCACCAAAGTAGATAACCTCACATTTATCCACATTATACTGCATCTGCCATGTATTTGCCCACTCACTCAACCTGTCCAAATCATACTGGAGCTTCTTTGCATCCTCCTCACAGCTCTCACCCCCACCCAGTTTTGTGTCACCTCCTTCCCAGTAGAGTAGATGGGAACGTATTGCTAGTGGCCGATAAGGTGCCTGTCACTAGAGGGCTACCCCCACACCCCTTTCCTGTCCCAGATCTCTGCCTCTCACCAAGTTGTGTGCT
This sequence comes from Heterodontus francisci, assembly GCF_036365525.1. Classification (NCBI taxonomy): domain Eukaryota; kingdom Metazoa; phylum Chordata; class Chondrichthyes; order Heterodontiformes; family Heterodontidae; genus Heterodontus; species Heterodontus francisci. Next base: position 126,894,867 of record NC_090372.1, read on the forward strand.
GTCTTCGTCTGGAAGGAGAGAAAGCAGAGGTGTGAGTAATGACTTATGTGGACAGGAAGGAAGGACAACATTTCTGGAGGGTGACCGTGAGGGATGGGTGTGAGCATGTAATAGGATGAGGGTGAGTGTGAGTGTTGGCTGCATAAGATAAGGATGCATGGCGTTAGGGGTAAAGTATTAGCATGGATAGAGGATTGGTTGACTAACAGGAAGCAGAGAGTGGGGATAAATGAATGCTATTCTGGTTGGCAATCAGTCACTAGTGGTGTTCCTCAGGTATCGGTGTTGGGACCGCAATTATTTACAATTTATATAGATGATTTGGAGTTGGGGACCACGTGTAGGGTGTCAAAGTTTGCAGATGACACTAAGATGAGTGGCAGAGCAAAGTGTGCAGATGACTGTGAAACTCTGCAGAGGAACATAGATACATTGAGTGAGTGGGCAAAGGTCTGGCAGATGGAATCCAATGTTAATAAATGTGAAGTCATTCATTTCGGTAGGAGTAACGGTAAAAAGGATTATTACTTGAATGGTAAAAAGTTGCAGCCTGCTGCTATGCAGAGGGACCTGGGTGTCCTTGTGCATGAATCGCAGAAGGTTGGTCTGCAGGTACAGCAAGTAACTAGGAAGGCAAATGGAATGTTGTCCTTCATTGCTAAAGGGATTGAGTTTAAAAGCAGAGAGGTTATGTTGCAGCTGTATAAGGTACTGGTGAGGCCGCACCTGGAGTACTGTGTGCAGTTTTGGTCTCCTTACTTGATGTACTGGCACTGGAGAGGGTGCAGAGGAGGTTCACTAGGTTGATTCCGGAGTTGAGGGGGTTGGTTTATGAGGAGAGACTGAGTAGATTGGGATTATATTCATTGGAATTCAGAAGAATGAGGGGGGAATCTTATAGAAACATATAAAATTATGAAGGGAATAGATAAGATACAAGTAGAGAGGATGTTTCCACTGGCAGGTGAAGCTAGGACAAGAGGGCATAGCCTCAAGATTAGAGGGAGCAGATTTAGGACTGAATTAAGAAGGAACTTCTTCACCCAGAGGGTTGTTAATCTATGGAATTCCTTGCCCAGTGAAGTAGATTTTTTTAGATTAGAGATACAGCACTGAAACAGGCCCTTCGGCCCACCGAGTCTGTGCCGAACATCAACCACCCATTTATACTAATCCTACACTAATCCCATATTCCTACCAAACATCCCCACCTGTCCCTATATTTCCCTATCACCTACCTATACTAGTGACAATTTATAATGGCCAATTTACCTATCAACCTGCAAGTCTTTTGGCTTGTGGGAGGAAACCGGAGCACCCGGAGAAAACCCACGCAGACACAGGGAGAACTTGCAAACTCCACACAGGCAGTACCCGGAATCGAACCCGGGTCCCTGGAGCTGTGAGGCTGCGGTGCTAACCACTGCGCCACTGTGCCGCCCTAAGTAGTTGACGCTTCTTCAGTAAACATCTTTAAAGCTAAGGTAGATATCTTTTTGAACAATAAAGGAATTAAGGGATACGGTGGGAGCGTGGGTAAGTGGATCTGAGTCCACAAAAAGATCAGCCATGATCTTATTGAATGGCGGAGCAGGCTCGAGGGGCCGGACGGCCTACTCCTGCTCCTAGTTCTTATGACCTTATGAAAATGAGGATGTGAGGAGGTGCCTTGAGAGAGAAATGGGTGGAGCTGCAAGGTGTGTTTTCCTGAGGAGTGCTGTGTAGGAGAATGCTGGGAAAGTCAGAGTGTTGGGCTTGGCACCTAAAATGTCAGGGCTTCCCGAGGTCCTGGACCCTCTTGCTGCACTGTCTCCAGACTGCTCACATCATCGGTCACTTCCATCCATGCCTGTTGGTTGGAGAGGTTGTCCTCTTTGTCTCATCCTTGGGAGAGCTCACCTCACTGCAGCCCCTCAGATCCCATAACAGGACCTCCAGGGAAGAGTGAGAAACCTGGCGAGTAGCATTCCCAGGTCTCCTCTGCTGCGGTTGCTGCAGTCTCAAAAATTCAACTGCTGGTGAGCCCTTATACCCAATGCCCTGGTCGCTTTAATTAGAAACCCTTCCTTTGACAGAACATCCCACCCGCCCTTCCTTATTGGTTGGGGAACCCGGAGGTGGGATGGTAATGCCATGGCTCTGGGAAAGAGCATCAGCAAAACCCATTCCTTCACCATTCGTGTTCCCAACCAGAGATGGTCCCGCCATTCCGGCAGGGACTAAGAGCAGAAAGTTCCACCCTATGCTTTTATAAATGAATTCAAATTCTTTCAGATTTGGTTACAGAGGGTCAATTAATTTCCTTCCCATTCTTGATTAAAACTTGTGGCAATGGCAATATGACAAACAAGACATGGGAGTTATAAGAATGAGACAACTGGGTCTTCAAGATAATTGCGCTCAACATTTTAAATATTTGGAGTTGAAAAGGCCTCTGGTTAGATTTTTAGTCATCCCGTTCAGTTTTGAGGCTGATCAGTTCCCATTGTCTATGGTTGAAGCAATTGGGAATGAGTATGTGCAGTGTATCAAATGTTCCAGTACGTATCAGTACTGTTCAGTAACTGAGCTGCTGGAATATTTTTCTTGAGTTTTTAGCAGTTTCTGCTCAGTTGTTTATCAAATTATGTTGGGACAAATTTCAAAAGCTTTACTCATACAGAGTTTATTGGTTTTTAAGTTTTGTATATATTGAGTGCTTTTTTAAACAGAGAAGCTTTGAACGTGTGAAATGGAGATAGAGAGTGAAAAAAGTGTACTGATGACAGATCTTTTGTTTTGTGCTCTCTAAACTTCATCAAGAGTATCAAGGTGAAAGAGAGAAATAAGTATTTAAATTCTTACCATGAAATAGTGCCACTGAAAGTTTGGCAGGGCAAGACCTCTGCCCACCCATCTGACCTCACTGTGACCTTGTTCCAAATCATGGGTCTGGATCATATGTTAGGACAAGGCACCCATGCCTGTATCAGTGCTATTAACGGATCCAACCAGCAGACCCAGTCGGAATTCAGAGCAGCACGTTGTTGCTCCATTGGGGTCTTATCAAATATCTGTACGCCTCAATTATCAATCACCACTTCTTCCTTATGGGGTGTGACCCACATTCAAATGGTAATCAACCTCTCTGGGACTGATTGCCATTTCAATATCGCATCGTGGGATACATATATGACTTCTCTAGCAAGCCTGCTTGCTTTGTGTGTGACGGCTGTAAAGAGGAGTAACTGGCAGGATTTCTGGGGATCACAGAATCCTACCAGATATGCTCACAGAAGTGTCTTTAGGACAGAGGGATAATGGGTGGAATCCAAGCAGAAATGGATTCCATCCCAATTTCCTTCCCACTGTTCCATGTACACTGGACTTATACCCCAACAAGGAACAGATATTGTAGGTCAAAGTGTCTTTTCTTATGCTAATTTAAATCATTTTCCAAAAAAACCACAAGTTGAAGCAAATTGATAGCTGAGAATTATCTCCCATATGTTTTGCTGACAGTTATGCACAGCACCATATCACCTGCTACCCGAGAAGGTAAAAGCAAAATACAGAGAGAAGCAGACCAGAGTTGTGGCATCAAAGGACCTGAAAACTTACAGCTCAAGGTCAAAATTATTTTTTTTCTTTCTGGAACTTGAACTTTGAAAAGTTAGCCACCCCTGCCTTATATAGCTCATCATGATATGTGTTTTGTGCAGATTTGTAATAAAGAAATAATAATTCATTCTTTGCATTGCACTCCATCTAATCCTTTGTAGACGATGGGCTGGATTTTGTAGTCCTGCTGCTGGGAGCGGCAGCGGGTGCAGAACATTGTGGCCATCCCCCACAGGACCTGCACTGCTGTGTCACCGCGATTGTGTGGCGGGCGGCCACTTTACATACTGACGGCGGCCAACGTCTCCCCAATCATAAGGCGGGGGCAGCCTTGGCAACACCGTTCATGGCATCACCTGTTGAAGGAGCAGGTGCTGGGGAAATTTTTAAAAGGCTGCCAGCCCTACAAACAGCACAAAAGAACACAGAGTTCACCCCTTCTGCCGCACCCCCACCCATATCCAACAGAGTGCAAAGTTCACCCCCTCCCCCCCACCCCATCAGAGTGCAGAGTGCAGAGTGCAGAGTTCACCCTCTCCCCCCCACCCCCATCAGAGTGCAGAGTGCAGAGTTCACCCTCTCCCCCCCCACCCCCATCAGAGTGCAGAGTGCAGAGTTCACCCCCTCCCCCCCCACCCCCATCAGAGTGCAGAGTTCACCCTCTCCACCCCACCCCCATCAGAGTGCAGAGTGCAGAGTTCACCTCTCCCCCCCCACCCCCATCAGATTGCAGAGTGCAGAGTTCACCCTCTCCCCCCCCACCCCCATCAGAGTGCAGAGTTCACCCCCTCCCCCCCACCCCCATCAGAGTGCAGAGTTCACCCTTTCCCACACCCCCCCACCAGAGTGCAGAGTTCACCCCCTCCCCCCCACCCCCATCAGAGTGCAGAATTCACCCTCTCCCCCCCCACCCCCATCAGAGTGCAGAGTTCACCCCTCCCCCCCACCTTCCTATACACAAAGTGCAGAATTCTCCCCTTCCCCACCTCGGTGGCTTTCCCTGGACAGGAAAGTGAAGGTGCGTGAGCATCACACATCGCGCTGAAGATCAGGAACCGAAGGTCAGATCGCTGCAGTTTGCATTTTAATTCATGCAAATATGTAATTTAAATTTGCTAACTCAGGTCCCATTGTAGAGCGACAGAGAGGCCGCCATGGAGTTTCCTTGCTGCTGGGAATATCAGGCCTGGCAATCCCGGCATCGGGTTCCGTGGAGGCCGCTACTGCTCTGATTTTCCGTAACCCCCGCTCCCCCCCGCCATGGAACATCGGGCTGGGAACAAAATCCAGCTCTATATTTTTCAAAAATTGTTTGGACACCTCTGCCACCACATGGAGGGTGAGTGAGGTCAGCCAGGTCACAGACTTCAGAGTAATTCAATTCTGGATTTCTGCTGCTCGATGATTAGCAGGCAGTAGATTTAGATTCAAAGAGGGCTAACAATGGCAGCTTTATCCTTTCCTGTTCTGCTACTCTCCACACTTTTGTGAGAAAGAACACCTAGATACCAAGAAGGGTGCACCAACTCAGCTAAAATCTGACATTCTTGCAAAACTGGGGGTTTAAGCAGTGACCTGCAACACAGTGCAACCCTGCACCCCACCAGCCCCACCCCCCCCCCCCGCAACCCTCACAATCACCCCCTGTCTTCTATCCCAGTCTCTGCCATAAGAATCCAGTAACTTCACTTTGGACCTCATGCTGTCAATATCTGTGCTTCTGAAGAATAAGTGCTTTGAGGAATACATAATGCACAGACAGTTTGGAGAGAAATACTGCAGGATGCAAAGCAGCATCAGGTCTTCAGTCCATCAGATGTTGACAGATGTGACAGAGGCAATGTCATGCTTTTAAATGAATGAGGTGAGGGTCATAAACAATATACTGGGTCAAAAAACAATATAATAGGAGGTCCAGACACCAGTGCATAGAGGTTTGATCAAGTATCAACTCTGACAGCGAGTCAGACTTATCTGCATACACAACTTGCTTGTCAAAAATGATCGATGCTACAAGTAATTTTAACTCCTTCGTTTCCAGAAGGACCATTCTTATTTTAAGAGCACCTTCACATTGTACTCAATTTTGTGTGCACACCCAACCAGCTTTGAAGTATCCTCTTCTTGAATAAAGCACAACTCACTACTGTATTTGTAATCAGGCCTGGCTTATGAGCAGCGATGTTTTGACTACCCTGAGGATCTATAACTAGTCATAATGTACTGTCAACATTCCACTACTTACAAGGAAAAATTTACAGAGCATTGCCAGTGAGTTCATGATCATTTTGCACATGTAAAAAAGCCCACAGTGATCCTGTGACCAGTGAGACTGTTTTCAAAAATTTTCTCCACTTCTCTCTTCTCAGCTCACCCTAACACTTCTCCGCTCAAGTGTGAGTGTAGACAATGAATATTGGTTGTCTTTACTTGCAGGTGAGGGCGGGCCATCACAGTAAAGCCTAATCCTCCAGAGTGAAATACTGTGGCTGTTGGAAATCTGAAATAAAAACAGAAAATGCTGGAAATACTTAACAGGTCAGGCAGCATCTGTGGGAGGGAGAAACAGAGTTAACAGGGCTGGAATTTGTGTTGGAGGCAGGTATCCCAGTGCCGGTCCGAAAAGGCAGGGGAAAGCCTGCCTCTGCCTTTTGTGCCCCCCCACCAGAGTGATCCTCCAGTCTTTTTAAATCTAAGTTTCAGCTGGCAGAATCCCTCTCCCTTCAAAGATGGGAATCCTGCCTCCAAGAGCTGCCGGCCAATCCCAGGACTGGCAGATCAGCAGTACCAGCAGTGCCAGTGGGAGTGGTGGCCACTGCCAGTACTGCAGAGGCCTTGGACCCAGGCCCAGCGCTGGAACCCCAGACCTCAGGTAAGTGAGCGGGGTCACCAGGACCAGTCCGGAAAGCCCCTGCAAGGGAGGCAGGGTGGTAGTCGTGCAGTCCAGGGGAAGGATGGTCCCAGCGGATAAAGTGATTCTCGGCAGGGGTCCTCTGTGGGCCATAGATTGTCCACAGAGGAGGGCACCCCCTCCCCCCCCAAGCCTGCAGGGAGGACACCATATTTTACAAGGCGCCCTCACCGCGTGCAGAGGCCCTCCCCCCCCCCACTTCACCACTGGTAAGATCCCAGCGATGGCGGGAACAGGCCCTTAATTGACCATTATTAGGCCACTTAAGGGCCTCAGTTGGCCTCTTGGCAGGAAGGCCATCATCAGCCTATCCAGCCTCCATGAAGATCGCTTGGCGACAGGGAGGCGATGGGCCCTCTGCACCTCCCGCCAACCGTCGCGATATTCCATGCATCCCACCCCCGTTTCCAACCCCACCTCAGGGGCCACATAAAATTTCGCCAACGTTTCAGATTGCTGACTTTCCATCAGAACCAAGTTCTGTATCATGTATTTGCCCTTTGAGCAATCAATGGAATACTAGTGAGAAATTCTGTTCATAATTTTTAGAAGATATTTTGTTTACTTTTTTCACCAAGAGAGATATCAAAATGGATTTATATACCAGCAATTACAATTAAAAAGCAGGATAAAATGATGGCAAAAGTAAAAATAGGCCAAGGAAAGCAAGGTAAAATGTAACGCTTTACTGGTCTTGCTGGTGATATCTTCATGTGACCAAAAATGACCACAGTAGCTATTAAATAACTGCAATGACAGGTCAGCTAAAACCAAAGCAGATGCAATGAAAATGGACCACAAATTAAGAAAATCCCCAAATTATAGCCTAAGGAACTACAATCACCGGCAGCTAGCTATCACGAAAGGGATTATTAGTTCACAAAAGGCCCAATCTCACAGTCAAGGTAGAATCCATTGAAGGTTAAACTCAAATCATTTATCTATCTTTTCTTTTCAGATCTTGATCTTTCTGCTGTGCATTTCTATTCTTTAAAACTGGAGTACTTAACTGGTTTCAAGATTCCATATAAGCTTGTGACATTGCCACTTTAGTACTCACTGGTACAAAACCCACTTAGAACCACATTTCTGTCAATAATTGTCTGCTACTCATATTTTGCTGGATACCCTGTGGCTGTTGTTAATTTCAGAGTTTAGGAGCACAGTAATGAATTGCAGACTGAGTGCAGCCCATTATCATTTTATGTTTGGTGATACGCAAAACATGTCAGAAGAAAGAACATCACATTGGTGACGCTGCACTGCACATGTTCTATCAGTCCAGTAAACAATGGCCATCAGCTTATTGTGCCTGCAGTAATTATGCTAGAGGTCTCAAATAGAGTATTACTGCTTTTGTTGTTTTTGTGCTTTCTCTGAGAGTGAACAATCCCTGGAAAGTATCATAACCACTGCCATCCAATGAGTGAAAAACAGAAGGAAAGAAAAGAAAGAATTTGAAATTATTTAGTGCCTTTCACAATCTCAGGATGTCTCAAATCGCTTTACAGTCAATGAAGCACTTTTATGAAGTGTAGTCACTGTTGTAATGTAGGGAACACAGCAGCCAATTTGCACACAGCAAACTCCCACAAACGGCAATGTGATAATGACCAGATAATCCATTTTTAGGTGTTTGGCTGAAAGATAAATATAGATTATATATGTGTTGAAAACAGCTATAAACTGATAATTGTTATTGGTGTTTTTATTTTCTATTTCTCTCTGTAGTGCAGTGAGTGAAAATATCATCCTTTCCAGCATAGCCATTTTATTGGAGGAGAAATTTGTTCATTGACATCAATGAAGAACGCCTTGACGATATGCAGATAGCGGCTCACAGCACTGCCTGCCCACAGGGAATCGACATAAATCTGCATGGTGCCACGAGAAGCAGATTTCTCCACCTATATCCCTTGCAATCATTTGCTTTAGGTAGCTTGTTACCCTGAAAAATTTGTTTGTGCTTTTGTTATTCCAAATGTAGAATTCATCAGAACTGGATGATACACTGGAGTAGATTTTTAACCTACCACCCCTTTGTAAAATGAACGTTACAGATTGGCTGTCCTTCATAAACAACCCAATCATGGTATCCCATGCTCTACATAGCATTGCTTGAAAGAAAGCATGCCAGATGATCATCATCCAGCATTGGCTTACCAGTACTTTCCAAGATGCCACCAGTCGTATTTACAGGCACGGTCACACCTACCTGGCAATGTTTGTAGGGAAATGTTTACACAGGGTCTGGATTAACAGAAAGCCAGGTGAAGAGCTATGTCATCTCTGTAAGGATGCCTGTTTGTAATATATACCATAGAGCTGACACAGCCAGTGACAGAACCAGTCAGCTGTAGCTTCAAGGCTGTCTCCACCTTCTTCCAGACATGCTGAAAGGGGATACTGTAATGAAATGACAAACATAAGATAAAGGTAATAAAACAGAAAATGCTAGTAGTACTCAGCAAGTCAGACAACATTTGTAGAGAGAGAAACAATGTTAATGTTTCAGATTGGTGACCTTTTATCAAAACTAGAAAATGATTCAATGGCCTGTCTGTCCTCAGCCTCCTGCAGAGTTCCAATGAGGCTCAATGTAAAGTGATTTATGACTTTAACCCTTTATAGGGACTAAACCAAGTCAGGAGTACATCCCTATGAATCTCCTTTAATCAAGTTCAAACCAGACAAATTCTCATCGACACTTTTTTGGGTCCAAAGAATTGTACTAGCTTTTCCTCAAAGAAAGAAAACCAACAGAGAATATTACCATGTTTTGGATAGCCTATTTTTAATAATTATGGCTAAGTCATAAATATCCCAGATATTATAAAGATCTGGGAAACTCTCTTCAATACGTATCTCTCCACTTAAAGAGAGACAGAGAGGGGGTTCTTGTAGTTGTATACAGAATACTACATGAGACGATTTATTAACTTTTATATATTTATTAAAGAATTTAACATGCAATACACTTAAGTGGATAAGAATATCACAATATCAAATATTACTGAGAGATGTAACACATAATCTTATTTTTAACATAGAATCCAAAAGTTTAACCTTGCTAATGTTACAGCAAAATTTCTTAGAATATCCATCAAAATTTAAAGTAAATTTTTACCTTAAATTCCTCGAGTAAGGCATAGGGTGAGAAGTATTGTTTGAGGAATTCAACACTTATAATTTTCACTTCAGAACCTCTCATGTTTATACTGTTTATAAGGTGTCATATGACCTCTTAGCATATAGGTGCTACCTTTCTGTGTGTGTTTTTCTTGACTTCAAGATCCATATTTGGTAGTATCATTAACTAACTCTCCACTTAATGTTTTACCGGAAATCCGCTGTTTTTGAAGTTGTGAGCATTTATCTGGTCAAAATGTTTATAATTGTGTTTACTTGACCTCTTCTTCCTGTAAGTCAATTTTCATTTATTGTTTTATTATCTATAATTGCCTTTTTTATTGTACCTTAAAGCAACCTTTTGAGCTGATTTGTCTGCATCAACAAACCCATAAACTAATTAAGTTTATTGCTACCTCTTACTGATGTCACACAAGATATTTCAATCTGTGTGTTTATCTTCCATGTCCCTGACAACAGAAATTCTATTCTAACAGGGACCTTGAAATATTTAACTCTACCTTCATAAAGGGGAATTTCAGTGAGTCCTGAAAATTGACCATTTATTCAATCTTTAATTCTAAAAGATATAATATATTAAACTATATCTAAATGCTACCTAATTAAGCCAATTATATCTATATTCCATCACAAATGTAAGCTCGAGGAACAGCGCCTCATCTTTTGATTAGGCACTTCACAGCCTTCCAGAATCAACCTTGCATTCAACAATTTCTGACCATAACCACTGCTCCCATTTTATCAGACAGCAGCTGTTGGCAATGATTCTATTATTGCCATTCACATGTCCACCAGACCCATCATTTGTTTCTTTCCTTGTCCTGTTATCACTGCCTTTTGCCTTGCACCTTCATCCCTTTTGCCATTTTATCTCTGCCTTCCACCCTATCACAGACCTTCCCTTTTGTTCTTGCTTCCTCCTCTTCCCTTTCCCTGCCTCTGTACTGTCTTAAAAACTGTTACACATGTAACATTTTCTAGTTCTGATGAACGGTCACTGACCTGAAATGCTCGGTTGGTTTTTACAAGCCCTGGGGAGACAGTCTGGGAGGTGGGAGGCCTCGCAAAATGGTGTCGGGAGGGGAGCACGATGTCTTCCCGCCACCACAGGACATTCTCAACGGCGGGAATGGCAGTGACCAATTAATCCAATTAATGGCTACTTCTGGCTCCTGCCAGCATTTTACCACTAGGCTTTGGGACGGGCCCTCGCCATGTGGGGAGACTGCCAGGTAAACCCTGGCGTCCTACGAGAGGAGGGGTTCCTGGGGGTGACCTTCCTCGATGGCCGATCCATGGCCCACAGAGGAGCCCCCCAGCGGCAATGTCCACCCTCACAGCTCTGACACCATTGCTGAAGGGTTCACCCCTCCGATCACCGGGCCTGCCTGTCTGACCCCAGCACAGTGCGAAACATAAACTTACCTGGCCTTCAAGGGCCCCTCATCATGGAGGTGCCTTCAACTTCTTTCTGCAGCTTCAGCAGCGGCCACCTCTATCGGTGGCACTGCTGAGCTGTCGGCCCTCTGATTACGCTGGCAGTCCTGAGAGGCAGGCCACTCTCCTCAACTGGACACGTGTCCGGCGGTGGCCACTTAATTGGCTGCCACGATATTATTCGGCCCGGGGTCCCACTGTCTCTCCGCATGGGCTCAGCACCTACTTTTGGTCCCGGTGGCAGGTCAACCTGGGACGTGGTCTAATTCTAGTCATTAACTCTGTTTCTCTCTCCACAGATGCTGTCTGACTTGATGAGTACTTCCAACATTTTCTGTTTCTTTTCCAGATTTCCAGCATCTGCTGTATATTGCTTTTGCCTCAAAGCTGGTCTGCTAGTATCATGGCTTGCTCCAGGATCCATTGATTGAGAGAAAATGCCATGACATGTCCTGACCATTTCAGCTCATAGGCCCTAAGGACTTGTAGATGTTGCAGTCTACACCTCATCCAAGGAGACAGGAAGAAAGACTGATACAGTCACTCCATGTCATTGTATATTCTGACACATTCCGTCATGTAACAAGTGGATCTGTAAAGGACAATCAAAAATTTATCAGCAGCACCTCAAGCATTGCTGATACCATCTACAAAGCCAGGAGAACATTGAAAACCTACTTCCAAGATGTTTTCATTCAGCCAGCAAATTATTCCTGTGCTTATGGAGAGAGAAACAAATTACAGACAGAAGAGATTTATCAACTCTAATCTTTCTCATCAGTGCATGTGCTAACTAGTGATGTGTCATGCCAAAAAACAGACGAAAAATATTTTTCAGCAATTTAATATTCACAGAGGTGTTTCATTTTTCCTGCCAGGTACCATTCAGTATACTGAACCCATGACAATGGCCAGTGAGCTCACAAGTGATAATAGCTCAGGTGGATAATGAAAGTTTTACAAATGGAACAAATTTAATGTTTATATTATGTGCAGGTGTGGGAAAATAGATTCCGGATGTGGCGGGGGGTGCTGGGGAGCAGTGGTTGTAGGCTGAAATTGGGCCTCATTCCACCTGTATTCTGGGCAGAAAACAACAGCCCAATTTAGGGGCCCAATCTCTCAAAAAGTATTGGAAACATAACCAATGCCATATTGGGGTATGGGCACTGTAGAGATGTTCCTGGTGGCCACCTAAAATGGGCGTTTGGCCCCTTAAGCATGTAAATGAAGGGCCTAATGCCTATTTGTGGACTCCTCTCATAAATTGGCCAAATCTGAGCCAATATGGCGTCAGGTGTAAGAATTTCATTGTTTCCCTACTCTGGGCCTGCTCCACTCAGGAATGCTTCTCCTGGATCTACAGGACTCCAGGATGCTACTGCCAGCTAATAATCGTCCATCTTTTGTTGACCTTTACCTAGGACTTAACTGAGGGTTGCTGCTAGTGAGGCAAGTGACTCAAAATTCATCTTTTTGAAGAAGGTAAACTGCTTCTGACATGTGACCAGAGGCCCAATTTCAGGTGAGCCTCGGACCTCCTGGTTGAGGCACATGCTATCTGTACACCATCGGTTACTTGCCGAAAATGGGCTGTAACCAATTTTTACCCCCTGTTTTACAATTCTTCTCTGGTTGTTATTGACACTTCTGAGCCTTAGACATCTGAAAATAATTCTCCACAGCAAAAGTAAAAATAGTAACTAACTACAGCTATTTATCACTGCTGTTCAATGCATTTCAGATTCAAATTCACTCACGCTTCCCAATAAATAGATCTCTGCACCATTAATTGTATATTCTGGACATTTTTCAAGACATAAAAGGACTTCCACTTAAGAGCCGCCCTTTCAAGTGCCCATTAAGACCTGCATACACAGCAGCTTCGGTAGACATTTGGGAAACCTTTCATTGAAGCAAACAAATAAATGGGTACGAGGCAACCAGAACCTAGAAATTACTAATATAAAAACAGGAAAGGCTGGAAATACTCAGAAGGTCAGGCAGCAGCTGTGGAGAGAGAAACGGAATTAATGTTTCAGGTCGATGACCTTTCATTGGAACTTGGTTTTGTAGTATAAGGATTTTAAAAGGTTAATGGCTGAGACAGTGTGAGTAACACCTCCCACTATGATGATGTAAAAGATCACATGAGAGAGAGATTTGAAGAAGAAGAAGCAGCATGGCATCAGTGGAGTTAGACATACTTCACAAAGCTATATATAGTTATTTGAGATGTAATAAACTAGTGTTACAACCAGGTGAGAAACCAGGAGTCTAGGGGTTCCCTCTCAGCCTTTGCCTGGTTTAACCATAGCAGGGTTTAATTTTAAAAACAATGTGTTTTTAGCTCCCCATCAGTAAATCCTTGTTCATTGTCTCCAATTGTAAGGCACAGAAATCATTCAGACAGGTTTCCTTAGATTTAAATAAGAAAGATGGAAGTTTATTAAAATAAACTCTAAATCAGTTAACAACTACGAATATGTGGCGCGATCACGCTAGCGTACATATGTGATAAACTCACACGCAGATAGAGACAGAAAAAGTGGAAAGAATAAAGGGGAAAAGTGTGAGGTAATAGCTGGGTTGTAATTACAGCCCTTTGAGTTCAATGTGGAGTCTTTGGTTGCCCTCGTTGGGGTCCAGTGCATGCTTTAAATTGTTTCGATGTAGGAGTCTTTTCTCTCTTGAGGTTTAAGTGACTTCAGTGGGTCCGGAGGCTTGTGAGAAAGCGAGAGAGAGCCAGCCAGGAGAGAGGCTCTCTTGTTCCAGGTTCAGTTGCAATCTGCAGTCTGTTTTCAAACTGTCCTGTGTCTAGTTCAAAAAAAGCCTGGGCCAGCAGGTTAGTCATGTGACTAGCTGGTTTAACCACTCCTGCATTTGTGGATTCTCCATCTTAGCAGACACTGGAATGCGAGCGTTCTTACACCTTCAATGTCTGGTGATCAAAATCCATTTGGGTTAATTGGACCAGGGAGTAGTTGCTTTGCCTTTCCAAGCACTGTCTCTTAGTATGCAAATGTCCTCCAACCAAATGTTTGGTGATCTCTTAAACAAGTAATTTCTTCACCAAAACAACAGTTTAAAATTAATGTTCATATGACGAGATTAATATGCCTCATTCTTGGCAGGTGGGGGTCTTCATGGCACTTGTTATTGTTAAAACTTACCGAAGACTCAGTAATCTCTCCTAGCTAGACAAACCAGACATATAATATGGTGAATAGTGGTGGTTCTTGTCATACAACACACAGAAAATTTGAAAAACGACTTTAATAAAGTTGGAAAGTTAGACCTGAAAAAAGTGACGCCATAACCGCAGAACTCGAGAAGAGGCTGTGAGGAGCTCCAGAGCTGCTCCATGGATGAAGTGGAGGCATAGAGAGCTGGGGAGTTGGCTTGCAGACACATTCAGGCTGCACTACAGAGGCGTGGTGGTCTGTGAAAAAAATCTCGGTCCAGCGATCACAGGCTTTGACTCGGAGAACCAAGCAACAGTCGGGGATCTGGTGAGCAACCCTTAAAAAGGGTAGAAATTTGTTTTTAATGGCACATTGGACAGGCAGCACCAGGAAAACCAAATCCCTAGCAAGGGCAGATCTGAGGCCAGCGCCATTACATGTGGTGACCGTGAGGCAGAATGAAAAAAAAGCAGCTGCAAATACTTGGAAGGGAGTGAAGAGATTATTGAAATAACACTGCAAAGCTGCATTCAAGAAATCAATACCTAGTCTAGCAGAGAGATTTCCCAGGGAAAGACAGTGACCGCAGCGGGAGCCAGTACGAGGCTGAACAACGTGGGAGAATTTCCAATAGTGGAAGGAAAATGTAAAATAGCAAGTAAACTACCTAGAAAGCTTAGAAAACCTATGGATCTTAAATTTACGCTAACACAGAGGTTTGGACACATGGAAGGACCAAATGAAACTCAAAACTGGTCACTTTGGAGAAAAGGATTTTTGAGGTACAGAATTGCTTCAAAATTACACAGCAAGTGTGAAGCAGAACAAGTCAACACATTACTTTATTCCATACGAGCAATTACAGATGTTGTTATTGCAAGACAAGGCATTAATGAGACATCAGATAAATTTGAAGAAGTCTTAAAAGCCTTTGAAAAGTATTTCAAGCTGAACTGCAACAAGATTCTAGAAAGGGCCAAATTCAACAGAAGGGTCCAGAAACCAGGTGAACCAGTATTTATTTTTTTTTATTCATTCACGGGATGTGGGCGTCGCTGGCCAGGCCAGCATTTATTGCCCATCCCAATTTCCCTTGAGAAAGTGGTGGTGAGTTGCCTTCTTGAACTGCTTGAACAGATCTTGTATAGACCATCACTTTATCAGGAAAGTGGGAAGAAGTTAAGCAGCAAGAATCCAGGAGTCACTTCCAAGAAGACTTTCTGAAATTATTTACTGGTCCAGGAAGACTTAAGACTGAATATAGTATTATTTGCAAAATAATTTGCAAAAGATGTTAAACCTGTATGTCATTCCACCCCTAGGAAGATACTGCATCCAATAATGAAGCAAGTCCAACTTCAGCAAGAAGAGATCACCAAGATGGCAGTAATTTCTCCTGTCACTGAGCCTACTTAGTGGTACTCTGGAATGGTTCCAGTTCCTGAACCTAATGGTACTTTTCGCATTTGTGTAGACTTAACTTAATAAGGCTGTGGCAAGAGAAAATCATCGATGTCCTCAGTAGATGAAAGCTTGGCAAAGTTATCCAAAAGTACCATGTTCAAAAAGCTGGATGCGAATAGTGACTTTTGGCAAGTCCTATTGGAAGAGAAGTCAAGGTTATTGACAACCTTCATTACTCCGTTCGGAAGATTTTGTTTTAATTGTCTACCATGCAGTATAACATCAGCACTGGAAATATTCCAAAGGTTATGTCGAATGTTCTACAGGGCCTTAAAGGAGTAATATGCCTTATGGACAACATCTTAGTCCATGGTGAATCTGTCAAAGAACATGACCTGAAGTTAGAGTGGTTTTGAACTGTCTACAAGAAGAAGGCCTGACACTTGATGAAAAGTGTGAATTCTCAAAAATGTTTATTTGTTTCCTAGGGCACATTGTCAGTAGCAAGGGCATAATGGCAGAGTGCAAAAGACAAGAGCCATTAATGAACTCCCAATTCCTACTTCTGTCCAAGATCTTCAACGATTCCTTGTAATGGTCAATCAACTGGCAAAACTTCTGCCCAATTTAAGCACAAGTTACTGAACCCTTAAGAGAACTCAAAGAAATCTCAAGCATGGTGTTGGATTGCACATCAGGAGCAAGCATTTGAAAGGATCAAGGAGATGCTCATTTCGCCAGTTATCTTAACGCATTATAACCTATCACTACCAACCACAATTGCAGCAGATGGCTCATCTACCGGGATAGGAACAGTCCCTTTTCAAGAACAGCCAGGTGGGTGTCGCAGACCGATTTATTATGCATTTCGAGCATTGTTTGAGACTTGGATGAACATACGAACAAAGGAGAATACGAATTAGGAGCAGGAGTAGGCCTCTCGGCCCTTCGAGTCTGCTCCGTCATTCAATAAGTTCATGGCTGAACTGCTTACTCCACATTTCCACCTACCCCCGATAACCTTTCACCCCCACGAAGTACGCTGTCATAGATAAAGAAGCTCTCGCAGTCACACAGGCTTGCGAAAAGTTCTCAGATTATATCATCAGCTTAAAGGTCGTCATAGAGACAAACCACAAACTCCCAGTTTCCTTACTTGATGAAAAGGAACTCGGTAGAATGCCTCCAACAATCCAGAGATTCCGGTTGAGGCTAATGAGATTCATGTACGAAACGGTATATGTACTGGGCAAGCTGCAAACGATGCAGATGCATTGTCCAGAGCTACTGTTGGTCATCCTGCACAACAGAATGTTAACTTCATTAATGAGATTGAGTTATATTCTCAGTTCGCTGTATGACAATGGCCGGCAAGCTCAAAAAAGCTCCAAAAAATTTGTCATGCTCAGATGCAAGATGAGGAATGCATCCGTATCCGCCAATATTGCATGCAAGGTTGGTCACAGCACCATCCCAGTGATATGGTGATGAAAATCTTCTTTGAGTACAGCAGGCACTTTATTATCGTAGATGATTTGCTGGTATATGATGAGATGCTGGTGATACTGGTCTCAGGACAGATATATTGAAGAAAGTACATCAGGGCCACAAGGGTATCACAAAACGCAGAGCATGGGCTCAGTTGCCAGCGACGCCCGCTTCCCATGAATGAGTAAATAAAAAGATATAGAAGAAATGATTTCAAATTGCCAGGTATGTGCAGTGCACTGACCAGATCAGAGGCAACCCCTTATATCGACCCAATTTCTAACCAGACAGTGGGAACGTCTGGGGATGGTTCTATTTAGATTTAATGGGAAATCCTAGCTGATTGTTATCAATTACTTCTCAAAATGGATTGAAGTCAAATGTCACAACGACAACTGAGACAGTCATTCGAGCATTACAGGAGATCTTTGCAACACATGACATTCCTGTCAGATATGGTCCTCAATTTGCAAATAACTACTTCACATACTTTGTAGAAAAATGTGGATTTGTACATCTTACAAATTCCCCTGGATATCCTCAATCTAATGGTGAAGCTGAGAGAGACATCAAAACTATCAAAGCACTGTTAAAGAAGAATGAAGATTTTCAAACAGCACTCCTAAACTACAGATCTACTCTGTTGTTATGTGGACTAGCACTGTCAGAACTGTTGATGGAGAGAAAACTTAAAACACAACTTCCTATCCTACCTAAAAAGTACTTCAGGGGCTAGAAGTCCAAGATTATCAGAGAGTTCAAGACAGAAAAGTCTTATCGAAAACAGCAAGCTTATAACTATAGCAGGAGATATCATACCAGGAACTAACCAAGTTGATGGAAGGAGATAAGGTATGGGTATGAGAACAAGGCAAAGAAGGAGTAATGGTCCAGAAAGATGAGACTCAACAGAGATCTTATTTAGTACATACTTCAGAAGGTACTATACGAAGAAACAGGAGAAATCTTATTTCTATTCATCAAAGACATCAATCAGTCATACATTTGGACAAACCAGATATTGAACCTGAAATTCAGAAAGCACCGGGTACTACAAACCTCAATGAAGGCCGTCCAAGTCAAGAGAAAAAGAGTTCAGAGAAAGACTACTGATATTCCGAGTCTGACAACAACACGATCAGGGAGAGTTGTGAAGCCTGCTGACAGAGTGAATCTGTGATGTCAGAGACTTGGGGGAAGAGGGGTAGTATGTAAAAATAAAAATGAATGCATGAAAAAAAGGACAAAGACTTGGGCGGAGACGTAGTATAAGGGTTTGAAATGGTTAATGTCTGGGACAGTGAGTAACACCTCCCACTGTGATGATGTAAGAGATCACATGAGAGGAAGACTTGAAGAAGAAGAAGAAGCAGCATGTCTTCAGTGGAGTTAGACATACATCAGTAAAGCTCATAATAATTCCAAAATATGCAACATGGATACGAAATTGGCTGAGTGACAGGAAACAAAGAGTAGTGGTTAATGGATGTTTTTCAGGCTGGAGGAAGGTTTGTAGTGGAGTTCCCCAGGGATGAGTGTTGGGACCCTTGCTTTTCCTGATATATATTAATGACTCAGAACTTGGTGTACAGGGCACAATTTCAAAGTTTGCAGATGATATGAAACTTGGAAGTATTGTGAACTGTAAGGACGATAGTGTAGAACTTCAAAAGGACATAGACAAGGGCAGACAGGTGGCAGACGAAGTTCAATGCAGAGAAATGTCAAGTGATTCATTTTGGTAGAAAGAACATGGAGAGACAATATAGAATAAAGGGTACAATTCTAAAAAGGGTGCAGGAGCGGAGGAGCCTAGGTGTATATGTACATAAGTCATTGAAGGTGGCAAGATAGGTTGAGAGAGCAGTAATAAAGTATACAGTATACTGGGCTTTATTAATAGAGGCATAGAGTACAATAGCAAGGAAGTTATGTTGAACTTGTACAAGACACTAGTTTGGCCTCAGCTGGAGTATTGAGTCCAATTCTGGGCGCCACACTTTAGGAAAGACGTGAGGGCATTGGAGAGAGTACGGAAAAGATTCACGAGAATAGTTCCAGGGATGAGGAATTTCAGTTATGAAGACAGATTGGAGAAGTTAGGCCTGTTTTCCTTGGAGAAGAGAAGGCTGAGAGGTGATTTAATAGAGGTATTCAAAATCATGAGGGGTCTTGACAGAGTAGATAGAGAGAAACTGTTCCCACTTGTGAAAGGATCGAGAACGAGAGGGCACAGATTTAAAATATTTGGTAAAAGAAGCAAAAGTGACACGAGGAAAAACTTTTTGATGCAGCGAGTGGTTAAGGTCTGGAATGCACTGCCTGAGAATGTGGTGGAGACAGGTTCAATTGAAGCATTCAAAAGGGAATTAGATAGTTATATGAAAAGGAAGAATGTGCAGGGTTATGGGGAGAAGGAGGGGAATGGAACTGAGGGAGTTGCAGTTTCGGAGGGACAGTGCAGACATGATGGGACGAATGGCCTCCTTCTGCACTGTAACGATTCTGTGATTCAGTAATTCTATGTAATAAACGAGTTATTGTTAAAACTTACTGAAGACTCTGTAATCTCTCCTTGCTAAACTAACCAAACATACAACAGTTTTGACCTAGAAATGGCCCATTGGGGATAACAATGAATTAACTCACGCACGTTTGTATGATATTTCTCAGTTAGCCTTTTTAACACAGGCATTAACTGGTTAATTTTAAATGAGTTTATACCTCTGCTAAAATAATATAAACAGGAATGTCCTACAATGCAGTAAATGTTCATCTGCTATTATCACCAAAGGTGATTTATAGAATCAGATGTCTTACTGGAGAGAGAAAGAATTGAAGGATATTGAGAATGCAGGTAGTTGAGGTTTGTTGGGCCCAATTGTCTTTTTCTGTTTCTAAAATTTCCTAGCCTTGAGTTTCTGCTCAGTTGCGTTGTTTCTTTTCAGTGCTATTCTCCTGAAATCAACAAAACCAATGCAAAAGCTTGCAGAGGTTTTAGCACAAATTGCATCCAGTGCAAAGCGAGTTTCCATGATCTTTTGCACCAGTTTAAACATCATGACAGTAGAAATTGGCCCAGCTCACAAAACTGGCCATGTGCCCAGATCAAATGAATCACCACTGGAATTTTCTGCTAATTGATCTTGTTTGCAATCCTTTGACATGTCTCGAAAACTTAAGCTGGTACTTTTGGGCACAAGGACTCTAATAGGTATATTTTAAAAGCCTGTGAATCTAATTTTTTTAAAAACTTACTAAGAAACTGACTGCTGTTATGATCAAGTGAGGAGGGCTCGAAGGGCTTCCCTCTTTTTCCTTTTCTTGTTTGACTACAACAGGTTTAATTCTTTCTTAAAGTGGATGTACTGGCCAGTTCGATAGGTGTTTGATTACTTACTGGCTATGATCATAACAAGAAACAATTGGACAGGTTTTCTTGAGTTTAACAAAGAAAGAGGTTAACTTTATTGTACCTAAAATGAACTAATAAAAATAAAAAACTGCGTACCAACTTTCATTCACACACACACAAGAGGTTTGCAAACAGACAAATTAGTTACAGAGTGGGGAAAGGTAAATTGATTGAGTTAGAGTCCATAGAAAAAAGAGGTATGCAGTCTGTGGAGTTTGGTGATTTGGCTGGCTTCTAGTTAAATTCAGTTGGCCTGGGGCTTTTAGTTTGAAGAGGTAGATGACTGGTTCTTGGACACAGCAATGCGGATGATTTCCTCCACGGGGTTTCTGATTGTAGCCAGAGTATGCAAAGGTGGTCAGTCAACAAGCTGGGTTTGAAAGCTTTCAAGCTGGAATGGAGAGAGAGAGGGACCCTTACTTGGATTTGTACTTGTCAGAGTCCAGAAGCTTCTCCTTGCTGCTGTAGAGAATCACAAGCTTAAAACCACAGTTGGGGAGGGGCTTGTCACGAGTCACCCTGTGATTCAAACATGGTAGCAGTGTTTCTCTTCTTGCTAAAAAGAACAGGCAGTTCCCTTAAACTTCCTGGATCTTGGTTCTTGCTGAGATGAGCAGCCATTTTGTCTCAGAGGCCTTGCAATGTAGGATACAGTGTTGCAAACTAGATGGCCATCCTAAGCTGCCAGCAAAGTCATCCTTCATCTGTTCTCTCTTAAATTTCTTCAAAAAATACAAAATCAGATCTTCAGTCAGTGGATTAAAGAAAATTATCATTCAACAAAGCAAGTTGACGTGACACTACTGTGAAAGAAAAGGGGATCGGTTAGCTCAGTTGGCTACAGGGCTAGAGTATGATGCAGAAAAATGCTAACGTAGTGGGTTTAATCCCTGTACCAGCTGTGGTAGTTCATGGAGGTCTGCCTCCTTGCCTTGCCCCACACTTGAGGAATGGTGACCCTCAAGCTATACATTACCAACTGTCTCTCTAATGGGGAGAGATGCTTATGGTCCTTTGGGACTATGGCGAGGGCAAACTGTAAAAGGAGGAAAACCTTGCAGAACCTCAGGATGTCCCAAAGTGTTTTACAGCCAATGAAGTACCGTTGGAAGTGTAGTCACTGTTGTGATGTAGGAAATGTGGCAGTCAATATGCGTACAGAAAACTCCTACTAATAACCAGATCATCTTTTTTTTTTAATGATGTTAATTGAGAGACAAATATTGGCCAGAACACTGGGGAGAAATCCCCTGGTCACAGGTGGAGGACTCGACATTCTGATTAAAATGCTTATCTTTTTGCAATAAAACCATTTTCAGCTGCATTAATCAAACTTTACCAAGTTACCACTCTTAAATATTTGAAGGAATATTTTTTAAACCCAAAGTTTTTTTTTATATTGTGTTCTAAAATGCTGCCCGATTGCACTGATTCATGGCAAATTTTATGTTCAATGATATGTAAATATGCGGAAACTTGAGGGAAGAAACACTTCTTAAAAAGAGCGCAATTTTGCCTGGATCGCTCATTGCGGCCAAAACAAAAGCGCCACCACAGGTGTGACATCCTTTGTTTATCATTATTTTTAATCATATAAAAAGCCATTAGCAGGAAATGTTGTGTACTTTGTTGGGTCTCTAATGTGTTACACCATAGAGTGCTTGGATATTGATTGGTGCCCATTATTACACTGTGTGTTCACAGTCTCAGTTATATTATTAAGAAATGGTACACAGTGGATGAGAGGCATTTTTCCCTAGAGAGGAAGAAGAATATCAAGGGCTATTACTCTGAATCCTCTCACCCATAAGTTAAAAGCAGAATACACAGCAACACTAGAAGAGGCTCAGAGCAACTCACCTCACCCATCTTCTTTAGCACAAAATAATGGCAAGTGGAAACAAACAAAAGAATGGGACAAAAAACAGAAGAACTGAAAAAATGTCACAAGGAAAATATTATGACCTTAGAAAAGCCAAAGAGCCATCTGAGAAGTATTATTCAGCTGGTATCGGCCTCTAGTGGATTTAACAATAATATTAGTCAACTGTATGTACAACCATGTCTGCAGTTTGAAAATTTTATCAGCTTCACTAAAGGGGCATCCGTGAGGCAGGTTTAGTTTGTGCAATGGCCAAAATCAGCCTACTCCGAACACCCCTCTTGGTGGAAACAGTAACCAGCTTAAAGCCTGGCTCGGGTATAAAATTAAAACCCGACCTGGCCCGACCCCACAACAGCCAACCCGAACCCGACCTGGGCCTGTGTACTTTAATTTTTTCTCATGCCTGACCTGACCCGAAAATATAAAACATATTATTGAAACATTAAAAAAATCATAGATTAAAACGAAAACAATACAAACAGTACAGTCCAGCCCGACCCGACCCGGGCCCGAATGCTGGACAGAGAATATAGACCTGACCCGACCTGAACCCGACTCACGGAGTTGGGTTTGGTCAGGTTTGAGTCTGGTAGCCAGGCTTCAAACCAGCTCCTCCTGTACAGGAACGAGATCTGCTGCAATGCATTTTGATGCGATTTTCATATCTTTAATCTTAGATTTATTAAATAAAAGATAAAATTAAGAAAGTTATAACACAGATGTCATGAAGGGCAACACTGGGGAGGATTTAGCCATCGCGGCAGGGAACATAGAAACAGGAATAGGCCATTCAGCCCATCGAGCCTGCCCTGCCATTCAATAC
Source organism: Heterodontus francisci (assembly GCF_036365525.1). Lineage (NCBI taxonomy): Eukaryota > Metazoa > Chordata > Chondrichthyes > Heterodontiformes > Heterodontidae > Heterodontus > Heterodontus francisci. The sequence continues at coordinate 126,918,165 of NC_090372.1, forward strand.
GATCATGGCTGATCATCCACTTCAATGCCTATTTCCCACCCTATCCTCATATCCCCCAGGGGGTACCACCAATGGGCCCAAAAGCAGGGGGTGACCCCACTTCAGCACTCTGTGGGACTCAGGGCCGCAACTTGCCAGTGGCAGCCAATTCATTGCTGGCTGCCAGGGCGGCCATCTCATTAAGAGGGTCAGCAGCTCAGCAGCCCCAGCAGTGCCACTGGGAGCAGTGGCCAATGCTGGTACTGCACCGGGAAGAAAGGATACAATGGATGGAGGGCACCCTCACAACCAGGTAAGTGGGGTCTGAGGGCGCTGGGGCTACAGGCAGTCCCCTGGCCGGTGGGGGGGGGCAAGGGTTGGCGAGGGCAGGTGGTACCATTGCCGTGGATGCGGACATTTCCGCCGGAGGTTGGTGGGGCCCCTCCATGGGCCAAAGAGTGCTCAAATAGGAGGGCCCCACCCTAAGCCCATTGGGAGGCTTACAGGGTTTACCTGATGGTCTCCCCATGCAGCAGAGGCTCCCCCGGGCGCTGGTAAAATGCCAGCGGCGATGGGAAGAGGTCCTTGATTGGCCACTTAAGTGGCTCAATTGGCCTCTGGATGGGAAGGCTGTCCATGGCATGGCAGTGGGAAGATGACAGGCACACCACCCTTTCACCTTACTGTGCCATTTTAAGGGCACCCCTACCTGTACCCAGAGGGCTGGTATAATCCAGCCCACTGTTTCTAAGAAAGACATCATAGCCTAGCAATTGGTGTGGCTGAGGTTGATGGGTGCACACTTACCATGTTTGTCTGACTTGATGCACCATTTTAGCAGAGATGTTAATCCATATAAAATAAACATGCTAACATCTACATTAATTAGTGAACAGAGAAATGTCAGGTGAACACATCAGTGAGAATCCACCAAAATACCAGTATTTTCTAGAAGAGAGAAGAGAAAAAACTGGCTATCCTGTTTCATCACATATTATTGTTAGCCAATCATGGAGCTGTACTAAGAGCAACCATGGAGAAATTCAAAAACACAACCATTTTATCTTCCCAGGCAGCAGTAGATATGAAGTGGCAAGAGGCCTAAAAATGGAAAGGAAAACATGCCAAAAAGATCATTTACAACATCTCTTCTAACTCGATCTGTTAATATACTAAGCTAAATAGATGATCAACCTCCTCTGATATTAGAATAATCCCACTTGAAATAAAATCTCCAGTTCCCTGCATCTCAGCAGCACATGAAAAGTGAAAACGTATTTCTACTTTGAGATTCATAGCATCTTTCTTTTGAGTGCCAGTCTCAGTAATTGAAAGGAAGTCTCTATTGATTCCTGATAGGAGCTGTCACTGGCCCCTGGGATGAGCATCCAGGAATTCATCTGATTTCAGTCCAATAAATGGCTCAGTCCACCGTTGGCCATTGTCCAATTGCCATCGCTTAATAATCACCACATCTTCATTTAGCCCTAGACTGACATGCACGAAAGTCCTCAGAATATTCATCACACATCTGTGCAGACCAGATTACACATTAGCAAGTCAAATCTGCTCCAAATGCATGGCAGCCTCTGCAAAGGCGTCTGTTTGGGTGAGCTGTATTGTTGGCTGTGATGGATAATAATGTAACTGAGCCCAATCAGGGAGAACAATCAGCTGATCTCTGGGAAGGTGAGGGACAAATGGCGCCAGTGCCCTGGCAGCACTAGAACAATGAGGCTGTAATACATTTGATACAGCTGGTAATGAAATCCACTTTTGATTAGCAGTATTGCATTGTGCCAATCACTGTGCACTCTTCTGTTATTCCCTGGTTCCCCACCATAGTTTATTTACAGGAAACAATGGCTTCCCTCGATATGAATACTACATAGAGATTGCAAATAGATTGAGCTGTCAGCTCCACAAAGTAGACGAAGATTAATGAGCAGCACAGACAATAAATATAAAGTAACAATCATAAATATGCTAATAAGTCTTATCAATATACAGTATAATTGCTACCCAAAATTAGAGAGTGGCGTGGCAATGAAAGGCTGGCAAGGTGACAGATTGATTATCTAGGTTGTCTGAGATACATAGCTGCGCAAGGTTCACAACAGGTTTCGACAGCAATTAAATACTAAACAGCTAATTGCTTAGAATTCACTTTCGAGGCCTGTCTATTCTTTCAAATAGGGAGTTTATCACCATAAAAAATGTTTATGGAGATTATATTATGGTTATTTTAATTGAATAGTGGTGAGCTAGAATAAAAATATGTGAAGGGAAGTGGATATGATAGTGTGATTAAACAAAATGACTCCAGTTTCACTTAGAATTAAACACAGTCAATTCCAACTCAGCGAGTGCATAAGTGAATATTTCTGGTAGCTAGAACTGAAAGATAACACAGGAACATATGAACAGGAGTAGGCCATTTAGCCCCTGAAGACTGCAAGCCTGTTCCATCATTCAATGAAATCGTGGCTGATCTGTGATCTAATGCCATATGCCCGCTTTTGCCTTAGATCCTTTTATACCATTGGTTAACAAAAATCAAAAATCTATCAGTCTCAGATTTAAAATTGATGTTGCTGATTGCGTATCAATTGACTTTTGCGGAAGAGAGTTCTAAACTTCTGCCACCCTTCTCATGTAGAAGTGTTTCCGAACTTCACTCCTGAAGGGTCCAGCTCTAATTTTTAGACTATGTTCCCTATTCCTGGACCCCCCGACCAGCAAAAATAGTTTCTCTCTATCTGCACTACCTGTTCCCCTTAATATCTTGAAAACATCAATCAAATCACCCCTTAAATTTTCTAAATTCCAGGAAATACGACCGCAGTAATTTAATCCTTGGAGTCCAGGCATCATTCTGGTAAACTTACACTGCACTCCCTCCAAGGTCAATATATCATTCCTGAGGTGTGGCATCCAGAACTGCTCACAGTACTCCAGGTGTGGTCTAACCAGGGCTTTGTATATCTGAAGCATGCTTTTTACCCACTTTGTATTCTAGTCCTCTAAATATAAAGGCCAGCATTCCATGAGACTTTAAAAAAAATTATTTTCTCTACCTGTTTGTGCCATTTTAACGATCTATGTACCTCGACAACCCCCCCCACCCCCACCACCACCCACCACCACCCACCCCCGCAAGTTTCTTTGGACCTCCACTGTTTGTAGTTTTTCACTATTTAGAAAGTACCCCATTCGATCCTTTTTAGGTCCAAAGTGGATGACATCACATTTGCCTACATTGAAATCCATTTGCCACAGTTTTGCCCATTCACTTAATCTGTCAATATCTCTGAGCAATTTTATGCTTCCATCTACACTGCTTACAGTGCCACCTATCTTTCTGTCATTGGCAAATTTGGATATGTGACTTTCTGACCCATCATCTGAGTCATTAATAAATATGGTGAATAGTTGAGGCCCCAACACAGATCCTTGCGGGAGACCACTAGTCACACTCTGTCAATTCAAGTACCTGCCCATTACCCATACTCTCTGTCTCCTCCCACTCAACCAATTTCCTAACCAAGTCGATAATTTACCTTCAATTCCATAGTAAGGACATTTTTTGCCACATATTAATTCCTCGTAAGGAATGCTTTTAGCAACTAGTTACTGTTAAGGGAAAACTCATTCTGTGCATTGTGTTTTGTACTGAAAATTCCATGAGCTCAAGTTGTGCAATGTGTGTACACTGTTACTGAGATAAAACACCTTCTAACTTTCCACCAAATGCAGCCAGTAAAATATGATGGCTGATCATATCTTAAAGGCACTTGCTGTGGCCCTAAAGAGTATGTACTTGTTCACCTGGCTATTTTGTGCATTATCTGTCAGTATGGGATGAAGAACTTAAGGCAGTTTCCTATGCAATGCCATCTTTATGATATCACCTGCACCACTGGTAAGATAGACACACAGCCCACAGCTCAGTCCTGCCCAGCCTTCCATACAAACAAGACAGCGTGGCAGGAGTAGAACAGCAGCACATTGTAATCATTGCAGGAGATTGTTTACAAATGTTTACAAAATTAAAAACTGGAAGACGCATTTCCATTGAAACTTTCCTCCTTTGCATTCTGGTTTTCAGCTCGTCTTCATCCATTCTGGACTACTATTGTAACCTATAATAAGCATTTTTTGCACAAAATAATCAACTTTGGAACTGAATCAAGAACTTTGGATGGCATCATAAAATGCAGAAGTCAATCTGAAGCTGTTTAGAAGCATCATCTTGAATCTTGAAGCCAGATTATAGCCTTGATGTCTCTTCCTAGTCTTGTTTTTTAATGTGTGTGAGGGCTGAGGGATATTCAGTCTGGCTCACTTCTTGTGCCTGCAGCAGCTGTCAGTACCAATGCCAACTGTCAGCGCTCTATAATCATGATGACATCCACACAAGGAGACAGAGTGACTGTGATGAAGGTACTGCAGGCTTAATGGGAAATAATAAGCAGTTGAATACTAACACGTTCTGTCTCTGGGATATATTCTAAATCTTTAACTGCAGCTACATTATGGCTTTATCTTGATTTAAATGATTTATACAGATAACAATATTTGATTATATGTGGGTGAGTAGAGCAGCAACAGCAGCAGCAGCTTGTAATTTTAAGTGCTTCTTGGAATTTGTGATATATGTGGACTGAAGTTTCCCAGTCAACACCAGGCTTGAAAGTAAGAAGGATTTGCATTTAGTGCTGTATGTCTCAAAGTGCCTCAAATATAAGGAAGTACTTTGGAGTGCACTGCCTGTTGTTAATGGGGAATCCATTTTGTGCATAGCAAGATTCTACAAGTAGCATTAAGTTAAATACCCACCTTAAAATATGGTTTGGGTTGTGCGAGGAATCTTGGTAAAGGCACCAGGATAACTCCCTTTCATTTGAAAAAGTGACATGGGATCTGTAATGTTCCACCTCAAAAAACACACAGGGCCTCTTTCTAAATTTTCATCCAAAGGACAGGACCTCCAACAATGTATCAAATGCTGTGTTCCAGTGTCAGCCAGAATTATATACTTGAATGCAGCTTGACCCAAACTGACATTATTTTTGATATGGTGCCAAAATAGGCATAAACTGGGCATAGCGGCTGTTATGTGTGTCCGATGATATTGGCGAGAGATATTAGCCAAACTGGTGCTCGTGCCTCATTTGATTATGATTGGTGAGGTGCCAGTGCCATTCACACAGTTTACTGGCAGCTCACTAATTGAGGGGTGGGAAATTGGGCGCAATATAGCATTTAAATGCAACCAGCATTTCTTAAAGGGGAGGTATATATTGATGGTTTTGAACCATTGCTTTAAGTCATTGTTGTCAAGCAATGCATTCTACCAGTGTACTCCTAATTTTCAGGCGCCATTCTGGCGATCCTCATGGAGGAGGTGACCAGGAAGAGGGAACTACTCTTTTTAGCCAAGGGGAGAAGAGTGCCAAGGTAAATGGCCCAGCAACAGTGGTCAGAGATGTAAGTCAAATATACACAGTATTATTCTTCCCAAATTCTTTCTTCACAACCAATTTACTCTCTCCCTCATTCCCTGGCACCAAAAACTGAAACTCAGTAACATGTGACACATTGCTATGCAAGCTGCAACTGGACATAGGAATTGCTAAACAAAGAGATGACCAAGATCCATCTAATTCACCTTCTATCATCCTGCTAGTTGCATAATACAGCAATACTGGATTTGGTAATTAATCATAGCAAGCAATTTCTACCTTTTTTAATTAGTTTACAACAGACCATGCAAACTCTAGTGGTGAAGAGCTTTGGGAACCATAGATCCAAAGACAACTGTTCCTCCAAAGCATGTTACACTTACCGCATGTACATAGGATTACAGAGGATATACAACACAGGAACAGGTCATTTCCTCATCTAAATCTATCATCGTAACGCTCTATTCTCCCTCTTATGTTTGTTTAGCTTCCCCTTACATGCATCCATACTATTCACTTCAACCACTCCCTCTGGTAGCGAGTTCCACATTCTCACCACTCTTTGGGTAAAGAGGTTTCTTTTGAATTCCCTATTGGATTTCTTGGTGACTATCTTATATTGATGGTCTCCAGTTATGCTGTTCCCCACCAGAGGGAACATTCTCTCTGTATCCACTCTATCAAAACCTTTCATAATTTTAAAGACCTCTATTGGTTCACTCCTCAAAAGGAAAGAGACCTATCAATCCTTTCCTGAAATGTATACCACGTATTTCTGGTATCATCCTTGTAAACCTTCTCTGCACACTCTCCTGTGCCTGTATATCCTTTCTATTAAATGGCAACAGAACTGCACGCAGTACTCTAAGTGTGGTCTAACCAAGGTATGATACAGGTTTAGCACAACCGCCCTACTTTTCAATTCTGGGTTCGGTTAGATTCCTGCTCCATGATTCCTACACCACTAACTCAGGGTGTCTGTTCAGTCAGCCCAGTGATCTGTGGGAGGACAGATCTCGAGGCAAATGAGACACTCTGTAAGTCCTCTTCAACCGAGAAGTCCAGAGCCACCATGGCAGCTGCCTGAGCTTCCATTGCAGCACATTGTCATTCCATAGAAGCTGCTATGCAAAACTACACATATACTGAATCTCAAAATGTTATTTTCTAAAACTGAAGGGCTGCAGTAATCACAGCATTCTAGTGCCCAATGGCCCGGAAATGCCGAGCACCTCAAAGCATCCAGAGTCACCCATTCCTATCATTGCAACCACCATCTCATCTATATCCATTCCAGGGTGTTATATATGGTTACAGAAGGGTGCACTTGATGATCCACAGAGTACAGTTAAGCAGGAGCAAATGGTGGTAGTGGCAATGGTGAGGGTGGAATTTGGGGATTGGTTGGTGGTGGAGGAAGTGACTGGGAGAAAGGAAGCTCTTTTCCAGAGGGACATCTCCTGTCCATTCATAACTAATGACTCCAGAGATCCCAACCTCAAGATGCCATCACTTAACTAGAGGAGGCTTTTTGAGCACAGATCATTGATACAACTCAGCTGCAACAGATGAGGGTTAATGCAATAAATAGAATACCACATATCTGTGTGGCAGACAAGAATGAATAGCAGCACTGCAAGCCTACAGGAGGTGTATGGCAAATCCAGTGACAACTGCAGCAAAGTCCGTCCTGGCCATTTGTGGCATTGCTTCTGAATGTTCAGATTATTGTTATAAAGGTCTTGGGCTTCAATGGGGAATTCTGCTGATGGGCTTGGGATCAGACAGAAAGAACCACGAGGCAGTGCCCAGCAACAGAGCCATGGCTGAATTGAATGATGGTGCTGCCTCTCAGGTTGACCCACATCTGAACATTCCCACTGACCCACTCCAATGACTACAGATGTGGCATAAAGTGAGCTGGGTCAGCCATCCCCTGGCAGCTGTGGAAATGGTGGAGCCAGTAGCTGTACCATCTCATACAAAAACAGGAACAGTAAACAGAAAATTTAAAAAAAAAACAAAGAAAAATAAATCAAAGAAATCAACTAAAACCAGGAGGATCCTACTTTCTTCAGAGTTTCATGACAATGAACATCATAATGCAATGATCATCCAAGCCAAGGAATGGAGTTAAATTAGATGTGGTTTGAAATGAGAGATTGGGACAGAAATAAGAAATGTAAATAATTTTATTGGGCTTTAGCAAAATGATCACACTTTGTTAGCACAACACCCACAATTTTCAGTTGGGTCAGAGAGGGATATTTGTGAAAAGCTTTGATACAGTCAGTCAGTAATCCACACCCAATCCATCTGTTCAAATGCTGGTCATTGGAGACTCAAGAAGGGGGGGAAACCTCCAGTGCTACACCAATGACAGATTCACCAAGGAACAAAAATCTCTGGATGTCCTTCTAGAAGTACCGGTCATGGGAGTAGGTGATTGAAAGCTGCAGCACCAGTCTGCCAACACCACAGTCCAGGATGTGGTGGATTCACTTGCAATGCATGGACTGAGGAGATTGAGAGCCACCAGAATACCAATGGGCTGTCAGTGAAACCCTACAGCCAGCCAGCACAGTTACTCCTTCCACAAAGGAATCTTTGGAACTGCTCCCAATCTGCCACTGTAACTTTGCTAGAAGTGTGGCAGAAATTCAGTTTACATGCATGGTAGAAGTGAAGTAATAGATGGGAGAATGTGAAGGTGTTAAGGTGGAGGAAGGTGCTTTGGGGGTAATGCCAGACAGTTGCTGTATGTACAGGGAACAATGTAGCCATTGTGAAGGATAAGAATATAGAGGCGACCTTGACTGGTGTGCAGAGTGAAGGGTCAGAGGTACAAGTGTTGCTTTAAGAAGGTGAAGATTGTGCTGATGCCCAAGGTTTACAACAAATAAAAAGGAGATGTGTGCAGTATGTTACCTGGCATGCTCCGCTGAGCATGTGGGTGTTTTTCTGACTGTGTAAAATGGGCACAATGAGGACCAATGTCTGCCTCTGCATCATTGCACCTCAGAAGAATCTCAGCCCCTTTGATAACTATCATTACAATTTCACTTACCTTGTCCTCTGTCTTTGTGGGCTCTCAAAGCACAGATATTCAAATTAGTACAAGATAAAGTGTGGCTTTGTACTGTGGAGTCACATACCGTGGGGAACTAGGTTTTCCTGTGACTTTTAAAAGCTTTCTGGGTCAATGCTGCTTTCACTTCTTTTTGCCTGAGCAAATTTCAGGTCAGGGCAGGTCCAGAGGAGAGAGGACACTATTCAACACACTGTGTCATTGTATCCAAGATCCTGCATACTTTGTTACTTAGAACTTTAATGTAATTTTTTAAAAAGTTTATGATGTTCTTATTTGATCTAAGGACTGTGCATTCACTGGTCTGACTACATAGGCAAATGAAATTAGATATTCCATGAACAAGCAATTCCACTACCTTTCCATAGGCATGTCCTCTAAAACTAATAATGTTTGCTATTTATTCAGAATGAATGCCAGCTAAATCTCTCAATGTGGAATATAATTTTTAACATGTATTTTAACCAGTTTTGGACCAGAAATACAAAATAGTGACTCAATCCAAATGACGAGGTACACATTCGATAATAAAACTGCTTCCATACATAAAGCAGCCCCCCCCCACCCCCCAAAAGAAGCATAATTCTTTTGTTAAAGAGGAAATATTGAATGTTGCAACCCTGAAATAAAATTACAATTCTGATTCCAGCATTTTCCATTTTATATATCGGTAATTTCAGCATAAAATAGTCCCAAGTCATGACTGACTTTTTTAGACAGCTATTCACTGAATCAGATAATAATTGTGCTCTTTCACAAAAGTAACTAGGAATAATAAAGAATTGCAGTCAATAAATAACATCTTGCTGACAGTGATATACAAAAGTACAAATTTATCTGACATCTGTAAATTTTAGACAATATGAGCAAATTAAATCTGGCTACAGAAAAGATGGCTGATTTGTATAATGTACCCAGGATATGGATGTGCCCCATGCAGCCAGGTGGATCTTCAACACACTGCAGGCAGTTTCCTTACCACCTGCAGAACAGTCCAGAGACTGTGACAGTGTGGGAGATTTCTGCAACAAGGCACCAGGAACAGATTATAAGGACATCGGTAATTTTTAGAGTAGCAATAGCAATGCCATAGTTATGAGTGACAGTCAACCTGCTGCTTTATTGCTTCTTCCAAAGCTTTCACATGAGGGACACGGACTTGACACCCCTGCCACTGAAAGGGAAAGGCTGTCAGCAGCTTGTATCTCTGGGACAGCTGCATCCCTGAGACAACAGTCACCTCAGGCCTCTAAATCTCGAAGGTGACCATCCCAGTCACCCACCACTGAACTTGATTTCACTAGGGAGCACCCTAAAGGAGTAGTAGGAAGGTTGAATGACCAGAGGTAGTTGCAGAAGGAATCTTTTGACACTTTTTTTTGGAGAATATGTGGTTCTGTACAATAAAAACCTCTTGTGCATGTAAATTTCTGCATCCATTTCTGTGTATGCTTTCAGTTTTTGGAGGTTGGAATGATGGTAGAGGGACCATAAACATTTGTCTTATGAAGGATCATGGCTGAAGTTGTTGACAATGTGTGACTTTGTGAGGGTGTGGAGGGAGAAGAGGCAGGTGTGAAGTGATTTTCTTCTGGTGAGGAAATCTGAGTTATTGAAAGCACTGGGCTATCAGGCCATCAAAACTCAGCAGCCTTCTCTGGCTATTGGCTGTGTTCTCTCTCCTGTGCACCCTTTCATGCAATGGGGGAGGGAGGTCCTACCATACCCTCTTGTCATCATTGCCTTCCGCTTCTGAGAACAGGGAACTTCTCTTTGTTGTGATTGAAGCAGAACTTACCAAGATATAATAATTCTTGAGACCCTTACTGGGTATATAGCAGGCATGCACCAGATTTATCCAGGCACTTAAAAAGGGACTTGAAAATTCCTGGCATTGATATGCAATTTAAAGAGTCTGGCCCAGCAAACTAACGACATGTTAATCGAAATAAAGCTTACCCTATTCTAAGAGGTGTCTAAATTATACAATAATTGCCTTTCAGACTGGATGATGGTGGGCAGTGGTGTTCCCCAGGGGTCAGTACTGGGACCACTGCCTTTTTTTCTATATATGAATGACTTGGATTTTGGAATACAGAGTGGAATCTGAAAATTTGCTGACGACACCAAACAGTACGGTATAAACCGCCTGTAACAGGACCTAGATATGCTAGCAAAATGGTCGAGAGGTGGCAGATGGGATTTAATACTGATGTGTGAGGTGATGCATTTTGGCAGAAGGAATAAGGAGAGGCAATATATACTTAATGGCACAGTTCTAAAGAGTGTGCAGGAGCAGAGGGACCTGGGGGTGCATGTGCATAGATCTTTGAAGGTGGCTGGACATATTGAGAGCGCGGTTAGTAAAGCATATGGAATCTTGGGCTTCATAAATAAAGGTATTGAGTACAAAAACAGGGAAGTTATGCTGAACCTTTAGGTTAGGCCCCAGCTGGTTTATTGCATCCAGTTCTGGTCACCACACTTCAGGAAGGATGCGAAGGTTCCTTGAGACGGTGCAGAGGAGATTTACCAGAATGATTCCAGGGATGGGGGATTTTAGTTACAAGGTTAGGTTGGAAAAGCTGGGTTTGTTCTCCTTAGAACAAAGGAGATAGAGGTGAGATTTAATAGAAGTGTACAAGATTATGACAGGCTTGGATAAGTTAGACAAAGAAAACTGTTCCCATATTAATAAATGGTACAAGGACTAGGGGACACAGATTGAAAGTTTTGGACAAAAGATGCAGGGGGAATGTGAGGAAGCATTTTTTTTACACAGTGGGTGGTAATGACCTGGAACTCACTTCTCACAAGGGTGGTGGAAGCGGAGACTTCAACAGGAAGTTGGATAGCCACCTGAGAGACATAGATTTGCAGGGCTACAGGGATCGAGCTGGGGAGCGGGACTGACTGCATAGATCTGTGGAGAGCTAGCATGATCGTGATGGGCTGAATGGCTTCTTTCTGTGCCATAAATAACTCTACGACTCTAATAATAAAATAGGAGTCATAGTAAATAATTCTGAGGTCCAAAGGAAGCTGTAAGGGATATTGTTAAGATAGCGAAGTGGACAGAAAAGTGGCAACTAGAATTAAATGTTAGTAAGTGTGAGGTGGAACATTTTAGTAACAACACGTAATAATTATATTTTGAATGGGTAAAAGCCGGGAGATGTGGAAAAGCAGGGAGATTTGGGGGTTCAGGTTCAAAGACATTAAAAGCAGTACCTTAAGTGGATATGATCATTAAAAATGAATGAAATACTGGGTTTTATGGCAAGTTGAGATGTAATGTTGAATCTATGTAAAACCTCAGTTGGGAGTTGGATGTGCAGTTTTGGGCTTCACACCATAAGAAGCATGTTGAAGCAATAGAGAGGAGGCAGCACAGATTCCGTGGGGTAGTGCCTGCTATGAGGATGTACAAATACAAAGGAATTCTTGGAAAACTTGGGAATATTTTCAGTGAAACAGAGGAGACTACATGGTGATTTGATAAGGGGGTTTAAAATTATGAAGGTTTATGAGAGGGTAGAGAGAAACAGATAGTTTTTAATGATTGAGAGGTCTAGAACAAAGAGACATAGGTATAAAAGTAAACATAAGAGATTCAGGCCAGGAAGCAGACAAAACTTCTTTATGCAGGGGGTAATGAGACTGGGGAACACATTACGAGACCAAGTGATGGAAGGAGCGACCATGTCAAAATTTAGGAGTAAGTTAGGTTGGTGTTTGAAGATAAGGAGATATTGAGGCAAGCACAAGGGATTAGGATGACTGCTCATATGCAGATAAAAACCATCATGGGGTGGTTGGACCAAAAGGCTTGTTTCTGTGTTGTCATTTCTAAGTAATTCTGGGCAATTCCTCACACATTTGTCTTTGCCATCATCACTGTAATTGAAACATATGTGGTACTGTCAGTGTCATGCGTGGTAGAGTCCTAAAGGTGCATCTCCTGCCTATTTGAGCCTCCTTGAGCATTGGGCTGAATTTTACAGACCCCTGCGTCAGGGGTTGTGGCGGGGTGGGGAGAGGCTGGAAAATGCCTCCAGAAGAGGGCCGCAACCCACCCCAATGCTGTGATGGCCAGGCCCAATATTGCCAGTGACAGTGAGGCCTTGTGGTGGCCCCCCCTCGCAGCTTGGCGACAGGACTGCCATTAACATATTGAAATAAATTTAAATTAATGCATTAATTGCCTTTACATTCCCGCCATCTGCCCTGGTGCGATATTCGTGCTGCTGGCCAGCACTCCCGTGCCTTTGGATCCCCGTTCGGGGAACCGAGGCGTAACACTGGTGGGGAGGGGAGAGGAGGTACGTTTCTCAATGCGGGAGTGGGTAGAGCGGGGTCAAAGTAATATCATTGGTACAGGGGCTGGTGAGAAGGGTTATAGTTTAAAGTTTAACTCTGCTTCTCGCTCCACAGATGCTGCCTGACCTGCTGAGTATTTCCAGCATTTCTTGTTTTTATTTCAGATTTCCAGCACGTGCAGTATTTTGCTTTTATTATAGTTTAAAGTTTCTGTACTTTGGCAGGGGAAGATCAGGTGGACAAGTTAAGTGTTTTGGGGGGAGGGTAAGTAATTAATGTAATTGTTATTGGGGGGGTGGGAGAGGGACAGAGTAAATGTACTAAATTTTTTAAATTTTAAATATTTAAATTGAATGGTAGGGCTCGAGGCCCTTTAAAAATGGCATCAGCGCCTGTACACAGGCAGCTGACACCATTGCTGGGGATGGACAGCCCGCCCCTTCCACATCATCGAGGGGTGATGCGGTCCACCCCAGCTATTTAAATGAGCCACCGCGCTTAATATCGCAGCGGCTCCACAACGTTTTCACCCAACGCGGATTTCGGTGGTGGGAGTATAAATTTCAGCCTGTTGTCTTCTGTTGTTCCGGCTGCTCCTCCTACAACATATCCAACAATCAGCTTGATGCTGCACGCAACTCATTTAAGTCACTTATTGTAAATAACCGGCATCTATGAGCAATTTTGCTGACTAAGTGACTTCTGCCTGTTCCCTCTGCCTTAACTTCTGGTTGAAATGGGAGCAATCAATGCAATGTGACAAAGGAGAAATTCTCTTAGAAATTTGCATATTTCCCTTTAATTGATGCTATTCGAACAATTAACATTAAAAGAGCCTTGGGTATGTGTATTGTGAGTTACACCATTTTGCTCAAAGTAAATCATGCTTGGAGCTCACACTCCAGTTCACACACACTGGGCTGAATTTTACCGGACCCTCGATGCCGCAGGTCGCGGAGCGGGGGCCGGTAAAATGCTGCAGAGAGAGGCCTGTCTCGACCCGCAACGTCAAGAAGGCCCCTCTGCATATTACCGGCGGCGGCAGGACCTCGGTGCGGCCCCCGCCACACGGCAACGGCACCACAATCATCATATGGTAAACAGTACTTACCTTTGCTGATTCTGCGGCCTGCCGCCTCTCCATTGACACTTCCGTTGCCGTCCCATTCACGATTAGAAAAGCCGGCGGGTCCACAGAGGCAGATGGTTTCGCGGCAGAAGGTAAGTTTCTTTTCAGGGGTCTCACTCTGCATACTGGAAGGGACGGGGGATATGCAGGGGTCTAACTCTGCATTCTCAAAGGAAGGGAGTCTAGGATTACTGGTGGGAAAGCTCTGCTGGCATGAAGGGAGGTACTATGTACCATCCGACCATTAACAGTGTATGCTCTGTGTTTCTGAGGGAGCAATAGCACACTAGGCACCCTGTGTGTGGGGAGGGTGCCAGAAAGGGCAGGAACATTAAGGTTTTATGGATGATGGGGGCAATCGATTCAGCTGGTAGGATCTTAATGTGGTCATGCTGTACCACTCTGAGTGTTGGCCAAGACGGGCAATGCCATGGCACGCCACAAAGTTGGTCCAGGAAAGCAGCTGATGTAGCCGTCAACACCAATCCATGCCCTGTTAGGAACCTTCAAATACATGCAGGGTTCAACTTTATTTATCACATGGAAATAGGTATGGCTCATCTACATTGTGTGATCCTCTGCTCGTGAGGATCCGTATGCACCAGAGGCAATACTAACAGGCAGGTGCGATCCATGTAGAGGCCCCCGGTCGTGAGCAGCAGCCCCCAAAGGAGCCCGCCATTACATTTGCCGTGCATCTACAGGCCCCACATGACATGCCATCAGATGTCAGAACACCAGTGTCAGAGGAGATTGCGCATGTATAGAGGGTGGTGACACATCTCGGTGCCCTGCTCAAGGGTGACCTGCAGCCCATGGGCTCCAGTGGACATCCCATGCCTTTGTTCCTCATAGTGGCAGCGGTTCTCAAGCCTGACCCCTCTGCAGCTTTTCAGGGGCCTACTAGAGACCTTTGTGGGGTCACACAGTCAGCAGTGCATTGCTACATCAGGGACGTCACCAATGCCCTGCACCGGAGGGCCAGTGAGGATGTCCGCTTCAGGACGGACTCTCACAGCCAGGCCCAGACGGCCATTGGTTCTGGAGCCATTGCTTAAGTTGTAATGTTCATAGACTGCACTCATGTGGTCATCAGGCCTCCCACCAGGTTACCACCTGCAGACGTCACCATTAAAGGAGCCCTCTCAATCTAGGTGAAGCTGGTATGTGAACACCGCAGATGCTTGCAGTGAATCTGTGACTGCTTCTCAGGCAGCTGCCATGACACCTGGGTCTTGCACCAGTCCCGGCTGCCACCACTGTTCACTGAACTGGCTCAGATGGAGGCATGACTTCTTGGAGATAAGGGCTATCCTTTGCAAACATGGCTCCTGACACCAGTGAGAGACCCCACCACTGTTGCAGAGGAGAGATACAACGCCAGCCACTGAGCCACCAGTGAGCAGGAGATTGGTATGCTGAAAGAGTGCTTCCAATGCCTGTATGGATAGGGTGATGCCCTGTACCACAGGCCAAAAAGGCCAGCTCCTTTCTTTGCTGCTCTGCACAACTAGGCACCCAATAGGAGCCAGGCCTGGCATGATGAGGAGAGACGTCAACAGGATTCCTCCTTGGACCATGAGGACACTGAGGACCTACAACATGAAAGATGCATGGGAGGGCAGATGGCCACCCAGGCTCTGCACGCAGGGCTAGCAGTGAGGTAGGGATGTACAGAAGTGGCTTATCAGACAAAGGCTCTCTGCATCATAGGAACCGACATGACCTCTGCAAGCCACACATCACCCTCACTCACCTGCTGTGCACCAGTCCACATCTGCAGCATCCCTGTGTAAACCATTCGAGGCAGCAGCTGACTGAGCCAATGTCCATGTCACTGCATCCGTGGAGACATTCATGCGTAATGGTGGCATGGCAATGATGTTATTGCATAAGTTGGCTCTCCTGAAGGGCCAATGGTGCAAAGGGATGTGACATTGGCACTACATACTGGCACACATCATTCGCACAGAGAAAAGGACATACATGTTGGTGAGGAACATTTAGTGAAAGACGTATTTACATTGCTGTGACACCCGTGCATTCCCATTTATGTCCGTGTGTTCTCTGTAAACCTCTGTAATACTTTTTATGGACTGTTTAAGTCTCACGTCCTGGAATATGCAAATTTAAGATTATTCACCCAGGTGCGGCACGCCTACAAGAAGGAATGTTACACTTGGGTGGAAGAAGAGGATCACAACTTCACAGGACACTGGGACACAGCAGAGTAAGTATGTGGCTGCAAAGCGGAAAGTGCTGGGGTAACTCAGCAGGTCAGGCAGCATCTGTGGAGAGAGAAGCAGAGTTAACTTTCAGGTCTGTGAACTTGGTCAAGTTAACTCGGCTTCTCACTCCACAGATGCTGCCTGACCTGCTGGAGTTCTGCAGCACTTTCTGCTTTGCTGCCAGATTGACAGCAGCCCCACTCTTCAGCAGTCAGGTATGTATTCTATGACAGCTGTCAGAAAGCAGGTGCTGGAGCGCTTAAAATAGATAGGGCCCCAGCACCTGCTGCTACTCTTACTGTGCCGAATGTCCCGCCTCTCCCCATGTAATATGGGGGGGGGGCAGTGCGTGGCCTCTATGGAAATGAGCCCCCATGATTATTATTGGGCAGCGCCCCAATAAAATTCAGCCCAATATTTTAACGCAAAATCATAAAATTATTCTTCAACACACCTTAGCACATGTCCTATTGTTAACTCTGAGAGTAAAGTAGACCACAAAGGAGATAAACATATGGGGGTGCCACTGTAAATATATGAAGTTAGCATTGTAAAATTATTTTAAATATCACTATGTCAAGTATTCCTAATATCTCCTCTATAGTAGGGAGAACTGGCAAAGCCATTTTTATTGCAGCATTCCCAGATCTAGTCATAAAAACTTCTTTCCCACCCATTCAAATTTACCATCTGTAAAAAAGCTCCTTTGTATTTAAAAATGAGGCAAAAGTATTTTTAGAAGAGCTGTGTTTATATTATTTTAAATATGCTTTGAAAATTCTACTTTAAAGGTTATAATCTATGAACTAACAAACGCACAGTAACTGAATTAGAACTGGTGGCACAAGAACAACACGATAGCTATCATTTGACAAGTCAGCAAACATTCTGAGATTAAAAATATTTGCAGTAGTATCTGGAGATAACCATGTTATCATGTGTTCATTTTAGCTGCACAAGCTTCACGATAGAAGGAAAATATTTGTTTTGGTTTTTCTATTGCATACTTTCAACATTATCTTAGTTCCATAATTCATGTTGTGAACTACCAAATCTCCTACACAGCTGCCTCCTGGTTAATCTATACGGCCTCCTACTGGTTGCAAAGGAAATCATGGCGATGGACTTATTAAAAAAAATTCAACCACTTAATTATTGAAACACTGCAATTAGTCAGCAGGGAATGAAGACTGATATGTCCCAGGCAGTGATCAATAACCTTCTCCAATCAATCGTCACCCAGAGGCTGTACTGGAGCTTCATTATCTTCATAGAATGTTAAGAAAACAACTATTGATAGATGCATAGGAGCCTCTCTGTTGAGTACAATATTTAGATATGCCACAACACAGAAAATTATAGCAGCGGTCTACAGATTGCTGCAATAACTACCTGCAGTTTTTCCACAGGAATTATTTCAGCAACAAACAGAGATCACTGGAGAACACTTCCTGATTCTGTCTTCTCTGGCTGGCTGGTGACTGACAGATTTTATTTGATCTGTAATCGTGGCTTGCAATTAAATGTCATTTAACCATGCTAAGTATAGCCTTTTCAAAAATAAAGTTAAGAAAAAGAATCACGCTCTGTTCTTCGTTGCTCCAGCCTGTCCCCAGTTTAGAAGCTATTTTGTTCCCAGGTAAATAATGTGAGCAGATCACACAATTGCTCATTAACCTCTTTTACACTACATTCTGGGCTAAAATAAGCCATCAGGCTCAATGTGGGATATTTAATTGACAGTGGCGCTTTGGGAATGAACCTATGAATCCTATTAGAGACAAATTCATTATTTTAAGACCACCCTTAGGATGCAAAGCTCATAATCTGATCCTCAGGAGGATGCAGCTTAGGGGCTTCATAACATCTCAGGCTCTAAATCATCAGATTTGCTGTAATTAACCTGAACTAATTGTGTCAGGCATTAGGTCGGTCATCCAGGCCTGGTCTCTGGCTCTACTCCTGTCTTAAGGGTGGTATTAACTGAAAGTACTAATCACAATGCAGAACTTGACATTCCAGATGCTTTTCTCCATCCCAATAAGGCTGAATCTTTCTCATTGCACAATTTGCCATGATTTTCTTAGATTGAAAGTAAGTAAAAATATTCAGGCATCAAAATAAAACCCAGGAAAAATCTGTAATTGTGATTTATTACACCATCTAATGTGTTGGGAGACATGGACTGAAATCTCAGTCTGGATTCACCACTTAATTTCCTTCATCTCTTCTTGTGTAGTTGTATTCTCGGCCAGGCCGACTCAGCTGCACCTCCAAGTAAAAGAGAACAGGTAATTTTATGTGTTTATGCTGTTCGGATTATCATGGGCAACATAGGCTCAGATTTTCAATTTGTACAGGCAGCAGGCAAGGCAACTCACCAGTATCATGGAGTCAGATATTATCCCATACTCCCAGTACCTGTGAACAAGAGGAAAGTCAATTCATTATCTTGGTCTGAAAAAAATCTCCTGAACGTAGGATGTATGGTTGAATGGAGATGCGGCAAAGAACAAAGCAGCAAAAAAAGCACCCAAACAAAAACAGCTGTAAAGATATTATACTTCTGAATCTGAACAATAGGTTTGAATGGGAAGTGACAGTAATATGATAAATTTGAGTACAACTGATAGACTGAAAATTTCCCATCTCTATTAGTTGTAATGGTATTACATTAACAGAGATAGAAATAGTACTGGCCTGCACTTTAAAGGCCTGCTCAGGTCTGCAATTGAAACCCCACCTGAGCCTGTTAGAATCACATTCGGCCCGAGCCCGATCCAGCCCGAGTCCTTTGATTTTTTCCCGCACTCGACCTGACCCAACCCGACCACCGGAATGAAGTTATTAGAGAGGTTGTGCTCTACCTTGGATGGAATCTCTTACTGCAGACTTGTGTGGAGTCCGGATGCACATTTCCCGCCTTGACATCCTGGTTGTTCAAATCTGGAAGCTTTTTCCTCCATGACCAAAAGGCAGCTCTGTGTCCAACCCAGCCCGACCTGACCCGAGCCCAAATGCCGGACCCGGAAGAGAGACCCGACCCGACCTGCACTCGACACGTCATCGGGTCTGGTCGGGTTTAGGTCGGGTAGCCATGCTCTACTGCACTTACCTTCGGAAGCTGAGAGGGCTGGAACCGGAACTGCTAGGAAGCAGCTAGACCCAGGAGAGAATAAATACAGTGCCAAGCTCAGCAAGGTGATTGGTTGGTGAGCAGCTGCTCTTAAGGGGTCTCTGTAAATAGCTAGGTTAGTACACTACTGTTAGGCTGTGTATGTAATTAGCTATAAATTAGAAAAAAAACTTAACATTAAAATTTATGAACTACCTTACAATTAATGAAGGCACAAAAGCAGAAGGGAAAAGTTGGTGAGTCTACTGTTCTGTTCTATTTTAAAGCAGTAAGGTTTATTACTGAGGTTATTACTACTATTGGTAACATTTTAGTTTTGGTAAGGTATATTAATAGTGGTAAGGTAGATTAGTATTGGTAAGCGTGACATCACAGGGAAGCAGGTAGGTTAATGGCTGGGTAAGACTTCAGAGCTACAAACAGTGTAAGAAGGGAGAGAGAGCAGCAAGGCACAGGGAGCCAGTCGGCGAGTATCCGGTGGGTATTTTCTTACTTTCCTTTTTCTGCTGATTTTTATTTTTTCTCTAACATTAAAATCTGTTTACTAAGTAGAAGCTAAAATACCAGTAGTTGGTAGGTGGTTACTCGTTTGTTCGTTCTATTTATAACCATTTTATTGTGTTTATTTAGCTTCCAGTTTTAGTGCAGTAAATAAATAATTTGAGGCAAGGCAGGGCTGCTCACACCCATCGAATGCACATCCTGTGCCATGTGGGGACTCCAGGACCCTACCCATGTGCTGGACAACTACATGTGCATAAAGTGCCACCAAATGCAAAAGCTCAAGCACCGAATCTTGGAACTTGAGGAGCAGCTGGAGTTACTGAGGTGCATTTATGAGGATGAGAGATACATGGAATACACGTTTCAGGAGGTGGTCACCCTGCAGCTTAAGACAGTGCAGGCAGAGAGGGATTGTGTGGCTGCCAGACAGACAAGGAAGACAAGGCAGGTAGTGCAGGAGTCCCCAGAGGATATCCCACTTTCTAACCAGTATTCTGTTCTGAGTACAATGGGAGAGAGGGTTCCCCTGGAGAGCGCAGTGAGAGTCATGACCAGAGCACCATGGGTGGCTCAGCTGTGCAGGGAGGGAGGAGAAAAGAAAGTTAGCAATAGTGGGAGGGGAACAGACAGGTGTTTCTGTGGTCGCAGACATGATTCCAGTATGGTATGTTGCCTCCCTGGTGCAAGGGTCATGGATATCACTGAGCAGCTACAGAGCATTCTGGAGGGTGAGGTTATGGTCCACATTGGTACCAACGATATAGGTAGAAAAAGGGATGAAGTTCTGCAGGCTGAGTTTAGGGAGTTAGAAAGAAATTAGCAAGCAGGACCTCAAAGATTGTAATCTTCGGAGTACTCCCAAGGCCATGTGCTAGTGCATATAGAAATAGGAGAATACACCAGATGAATGTGTGGCTGTAGAGATGGTGCAGGAGGGAGGGCTTCAGATTTCTGGGGCATTGGGACCGGTTCTGGGGAAGTTGGGACCTGTACAAGCTGGACTGTCTACACCCTGAACAGGATCGGGACAAATATCCTTGCAGGAAGGTTTGCTAATGCTGTTGAGGATGTTTTAAACTAGATTGGCAGGGGGATGTGAACCTGAGGGCTATTTCAGATAGGACAAATTCAGAGCAGGGATTGGGAGACAGAAAATTAATGAGTGACTCTGAAAGACAGAAGAAGCAAAGATTAACAAGTGTACAGCACAGGAATTTGGCAGTGTTAAAAGGTATTTATTTAAATGTAAGGAGTATAGCAAATAAAGCTGATGAGCTGAGAGCACAGATAGACACATGGCAACATGATATCATTGCTCTAATGGAAACTTGGCTTAAAGAGGGGCAAAAATGGCAGCTCAACATCCCTGTATATAGAGTTTTCAGGCAAGATAGGGAGGGGATACAAAAGGAAGGGGTGTAGCATTATTGGTTAAAAAATCAATTACAGCTGTGAGGAGGGATGATATGCTAAATGAATCATCAAATGAGACCCATATGGCTTGAGCTCAGAAATCAAAACAGGGGGCAGCCACACTCCTAGGAGTGTACTTTAGACCCCCAAAATAGTGAGAGGGAGAAACACGAACAAATATGCAGACACATTTCCGTGTGCAAAAACAATAGGGCAATAATAGTTGGGGATGTCAACTACCCTAATATCAACTGGGATATAAACAGAATGAGGGGCACAGAGGGCACAAACTTCTTGAACTGCATTCAAGAGAACATTTTTTAGCCAGCACGTAACAAGCCCAATGAGAGGGGGCGCAATTCTAGATTTAGTCTTAGGAAATGAAGCTGGGCAAGTGGATGAAGTCACAGTGGGTGACCATTTTGGAGACAGTGACTATAATATAGTTAGATTTAGCATTTTTATGGAAAAGGACAAAGATAGAACAGGAGTAAAAGTTCTCAATTGGGCGAAGGCAAATGTTACGAAGCTGAGAGGTGATCTGGCAAAAGTGGACTGGGTACAGTTACTTGAAGGAAAATCAGTGGCAAACCAGTGGGAGGCATTCAAAAGTGAGATTCTATGGGCACAGTGTAGACATGTCCCCACAAAGATAATGGATGGTACTGCCAAATCTAGAGCCCCCTGGTTATCTAGAAGCTTGCAGGGTAAGATGAAGCAGAAAAAGAAAGCTTAAGAGAGTCACAAAAAACTTAATACTTTAAAAAGCCTAGAGGAGTATAGAAAGTGCAGAGTGAAGTAAAAAAAGAAATTAGGAAAGCAAAGAGAGGGCTTAAAAATATATTGGCAAGTAAAATAAAGGAAAACCCAAGGATGCTTTATCAGTATATTAAGAGCAAGAGGATAACTAAGGAAAGGGTAGGGCCTATCAGAGATGTACAAGGTAACTTCTGCATGGATGCAGAAGATGTGGGCAGTGTTCTTAATGTGTTTTTTGTCTCTGTCTTCACAAAGGAGAGGGATGATGCAGACATTGTAGTTAAAGAGGAGTGTGAAATATTAGATGCGATAAGCATAATGAGAGAAGTACTAGAGGGTCTGACATCCTTGAAAGTAGATAAATCACCGGTGCCGGTTGGATTGCATCCCAGGCTGTTAAAGGAAGTCAGGGAGGAAATAGCAGATGCTCTGAGGATTATCTTCAAATCCTCACTAGATACAGGTGAGATACCAGAGGATTGGGAGGTCTGCGAACATTGTACCAGTGTTTAAAAAGAGTGCGAGGTATAGGCCAAATAATTATAGGTCGGTCAGTCTGACCCTGGTGGTGGACAAATTATTAGAATCAATTCTGAGAGATAGGATAAACTGTCACTTAGAAAGGCACGGATTAATCAGGGATAGTCAGCATGGATTTGTTAAGGGAAGGTCGTGTCTTACTGACTTAATTGAATTTTTTGAGGAAGTAACAAGGAGGATTGATGAGAGTAGTGCAGTGGATGTGGTCTACATGGATTTTAATAAGGCATTTGACAAGGTCCCACATGGCAGACTGGTCAGAAAAGTAAAAGCCCATGGGATAGAGGGGAATGTGGTGAGTTGGATCCAAAATTAGCTCAGTGACAGGAAACAAAGGGTAATGGATGTTTTGCGAATGGAAGGCGGTTTCCAGTGGCGTTCCACAGGGCTCAGTGTTGGATCCCTTGTTGGTACATATTAATGATTTGGACTTAAATGTGGGATGCATGATTGGGAAATTTGCTGATGACACAAAAATTGTCCATTTAGTTGATAGTGAAGAGGATAGCCGTAGACTCCAGAATGATATCAATAATTTGGTTGAGTGGACAGAAAAGTGGCAAATGGAATTCAATCCAAAGAAGTGTAAGGTAATGCATTTGGGGAGGGCAAACAAAGCAAGAGAATACACACTAAACAGGAGGATATTGAGAGGGGTAGAGGAAGTGAGAGACCTTGGAGTGCATGTCCACAGGTCCCTGAAGGTGGCAGGACAGGTAAATAGAGTGGTGAAGAAGGCATATGGAATGCTTTCCTTTATTGGCCGAGGTATAGAATACAAAAGCAAGAATGTAAAACTGGATGTATTGCGTACAGTTCTGGTCACCATATTACAGGAAGGGAGTAATTGCACTGGAGAGAGTACAGAGGAGATTTACAAGAATGTTGCCAGGACTTGAAAGTTGGAGCTATGAGGAAAGACTGGATCGGCTAGGGTTGTTTTCCTTAGAACAAAGGAGGCTGAGGGGTGACTTAATTGAGGTATACAAAACTATGAGGGGCCGAGATAGAGTAGACAGGAAGGACCTGTTTCCCCTAGTGGAGAGGTCAATTGCCAGGGGGCATAGATTTAAAATGATTGGTAGAAAGATTAGAGGGGTCATGAGGAAAAACTTTTTCACCCAGAGGGTGGTGGGTGTCTGGAATTCGCTGCCCGTATCAGTGGTGGAGGCAGAAACTCTCAATTTATTTAAAAGGTACCTGGACATGCACCTGAAGTGCTGTAACTTGCAAGGCTACAGACCAGCCGCTGGCAGGTGGGATTAGATTGGGCAGCTAGATTTTTTAAACGGCAAGGACACAATGGGCTGAAAGGCTTCCTTCAGAGCCGTAAGTTTTCTCTGGTTCTATGGTTCTATGGCAGTGCCCACAATTTAATTTGAATTGACAATACAATTCAGAGAGTTCTCCAAGCTTTAAGAAAATATTCATACGGGTGCAGTCGAAGTTGCTGTTCTGAGGCTGGGACTAAAGCTCATTACTGGAGCAGAATAAAGAGCAGACCAGTGCACTTCTGAAAATCCAATTTGGACTGGGAGAAAATGAGGCTTCCCACCCCCAAAAGCATGGACTCGTAAATTTACCAAAAATATAGTACATGCAAAATACACCGTCACTCCAAAGTCTGAATTTTAAATTTTACACTTTGCATTAACAAGCTTGGATTTATACAGAAAGAGTATACCTTTTCCACATTTGTTTACCAATGAACTTAGGTTAAAAAGCTAACATTGTCTCTGACTATAACATCTATTTGACTGAACAGTGATGAAGTATGCGCAGTTGTGCTTTGCTACCTCCTAATCTTAGGCAGGACCAACTCTGAATGCTGAGTCTGAGATTTGGATTTAGAGATCAGCACCAATTTGACACAGGAGAGTTGTTTGCTAGCTCAAAAAACTCCCCTTCTGTTTAATCACAAGCAAAAACTTAAATGGCATTTTAAAAATTAAATCTTATTTTAAAAAACCCTTACATGCTGATGTTCCTGAGTATGCCCGTGTATTTTGCCCCGCATTATCAGTGTGACATTCTCACTTGGCAGTAAAAAGCTGTTAAAGACCGGTCCACTGTAGCACTGGTCTCAGTAAGAGGAAATCATTCACTTTTGAATGTTTCTCATGGAGATGAAAGAAGAAGTGAATAACAATGAACTACTTGAAACCAGCTATTCATGAGCTCCTGTGTATTAAATGGAAGTTGTCAAGAGCCTGGTTTTCCTTTTTATAGTGATGTCATACTCTTCAGTTTTTCAAGAGAAACCCATTGATATTGAAAGGACAATGCAGTAATAGGAAGCTAGTGACTTTCAGTAAACTACTGCCAGAATCATCAAGTCTGGCAATGATCAATTTGACTAGACAACACTCTATAGTAGAAGTTACAATATTAAATTTAATTGAAATGTTCATCAACAGTTTTCAGATATTACCTGTAAAAATATTTGTTACTTGTCATTGATAATTGATACCCAGCTCTGCTTGTCTTTTCAGTAACTTTACAGTTCTGAATGATAAAAATCTTGAATTGCAGAAATTTAATTCATGTGATGAGCAGTCGGTCAGATTTATTGTGCTTAAATCCACAGGCTGTTTACAGTCTCCTATTAGATTCAGTGTTTGACCAGTCTGACCACTCTGTCTTAGGCCCCACCTTAAACTGGCTACAGAATAAGACACACCGATCAATAACCATCCAGCACTTTCATTGCAAACTAATCCCTCAGGCAAACATTTCATCACAATCTGCCATTTGCTCAGATTGCTGTCACACGAAGATTTAAATAAGCTATACTATATGAGCTGTTAAATGAAAGGGCACCGAAAGGGACAGAGGGAATTAGAAATCACACCAGCAGCAAATCTCCACCTTGTCCACTCTTCCTGTTTCCTGGTTTGTTCTTTGCTTGATCTCACCACATTATAACCATTGAACTTCTTGAAGCTACGTTCAACCATGAGATGGTGTGAATTGGCCACAGACTGTTGCGTTATTTTGGATAGCGTGGCAGTCTGTGGCTAAATGGAAGCAGCTGAAAGCAGAAGCAGAAAAAATAACCAACCTGTTTCAGAAATGAAGAAACACCTTCAGAAATTGGCATCTCTGGAACTGGCCACTCAAGGACTTTAACTGTGAAGAAAGCTGCTGAGTCATTGGCCTGAATATTAAACCCCCCAGGACAGGTGGGAGAGGGTCAGGCAGGCTTAAAAAGTAAAATGCACAGAACGCAACCCTGACCTGCTGCGCCTGCACACATTATCATTTTTGCAGTGGAGGATATCGGGGCGTCTGACTGTCCCATCATATAGAAGTGAGATGCTTCATTAGCGTATTTAATTCAGGCTCACACAGTGCAATTGGGAGCCCAAGTGGAAATTTACTACTGCTGCAAGGATTTCTCAGGGTTTGGGAATCCAGACATTGAAATGGAGGTGGGAGCTGCGTGCTTCCCAAAGTAAGTGGTTGTTATGGCACTCCTTGTGGGCCAGGAGGAGCCGAAATGCTTTCCCCCCGGCTCATCAAGGAAACCTCAGGCCTCCCCCTCCAGCCCCAATCATAGGCCTCCCTCCAGTCCTGATTGCAAGCTTCCCCCCTCCCAATCACAGGTCTCATCCCTCCCACTTGCAGGCCACCCGCCACCTTGCAATCACAAGCTTCCTCCCCATTTCAATTGTGGGCCTTCCCTCTCCCAATTGCAGGCCTCCCTCCCTCCCAATCGCAGGTTTCCCCCCTCCCAATCACAAGCCTCCCCCATGCGACCCCAAATTCCAGCCTCTCCCTCAGCTCTCAGGGTATCTGCCTGCCGGTATTGTCACATTCTCCCTGCATCCCCAAAAATATCATTGCCATTATGTTAGTAAACTTGTTAAATTGTTCTAATTATACCTTAAAGACATAACAGAATCACAGAATTGTTACAGCACAGAAGGAGGCCATTTGGCCCATCGTCTCTTGCACTGGCTCTGAGTGAGCAATTCACCTAATGCCATTCCCCCGCCTTCTCCTCGTAACCCTGCACATTATTCTTTTTCATATAACAGTCTAATTTCCTTTTGAATACCTCAGTTAAATCTGCCTCCACTACACTCTCTGGCAGTGTATTCCAGATCCTAACCACTGCTTGGAAGAAATTTCTCCTCATGTCGCCATTGCTTCTTTTGCCAATTACCTTACATCTGTGCTCTCTCGTTCTTGATCCTTCCATGAGTGGGAACAGTTTCTCCCTATCTACTCTGTCCAGACCCCTAATAATTTTGAATACCTCGATCAAATCTCCTCTCAGCCTTCTCTCCTCCAATCAAAACAATACCATCTTCTCCAATCTATCTTCATAAATGAAGTTCCTCATCCCTGAACCATTCTTGTGAATGGTGTTGTGGTAATGTCACTCGACTAGTAATCCAGAGGCCCAGATTAATGCCCTGGGGACATGTGTTCAAATCCCACCAGGGCAGCTGGTGGAATTTAATTCATAATTTTTTTTAAAAATCTGGAATTGAAAGCTAGTCTCAGTAATGATGCCATTAAACTATTATCGATTGTTGTGAGCATGCCCATCTGGCCCTCTTGAAAGGAGATCTTGTTGCATGAGGCAGCAAATGATCCAGGGGGGACCACCAGAATGACACCAAGGGCAGAATTTTATCTGCCAAGGAGGGGCGGGCTTGGGTGTGTGCGGGGGGTTGGGGGGGAGTTTAGCGCCCCGACAAATGACAGCATCTGGGAAACACAGCATGTTACCGCTCACTTTTGCTTTAAACAGGGGCTCAGTCGGAAGTGAGAAGCTTGCAGTTGTCGGGTCAGACGTAAATATTTTAAATAGCAATTAAGGCAGAGCTGAGGTATTAAATGAACACTTTGCATCTGTCTTTACTAAGGAAGAAGATGCAACCCAGGCATCTGAAAGAGGAGGTAAGTCAGACACTAGAGGGGTTTAAAATTGATAAATTGGAAGAAGTAGATAGGTTGTCTGAACTTAAAGCGGATAAGGCACCAGGGCCAGATGAGATGCATCCAAGAATACTGAGGGAAGTGAGGGTGGAAATCGCAGAGGCACTGGCCATAATTTTTCAGTCTTCCTTAGACTCTGGGGTGGTGCCAGAGGACCGGAGAATTGCAAATGTTACACCCTTCTTCAAAAAAGAGTCATAGATAAGCCCAGCAACTACAGGCCAGTCAGTTTAACTTCAGTGGTGGGAAAAGTTCTAGAAAAATAATTCAGGACAAAATCAATAGTCACATGGACAAATGCAAGTTCATTAAGGAAAGCCAGCAAGGGAAAATCATGTTTAACTAACTTGCTGGAGTTTTTTGAGCAGGTAACAGAGAGGGTTGATGAGGGCAATGCTGATGATGTGGTGTACATGGATTTTCAAAAGGCATTTGATATAGTGTCACACAACAGACTTGTGAGCAAACTTGTAGCTCATGGAATAAAAGATATGGTAGCAACATGGATACGAAAATGGCTGAGTGACAGGAAACAAAGAGTAGTGGTTAATGGATGTTTTTCAGGCTGGAGGAAGGTTTGTACTGGAGTTCCCCAGGGATCAGTGTTGGGACCCTTGCTTTTCCTGATATATATTAATGACTTAGACCTTGGTGTACAGGGCACAATTTCAAAGTTTGCAGATGATATGAAACTTGGAAGCATTGTGAACTGTGAGGAGGATAGTGTAGAACTGCAAAAGGACATAGACAAGTGAGCGGAATGGGCAGACAGGTGGCAGATGAAGTTCAATGCAGAGAAATGTCAAGTGCTTCATTTTGGTAGGAAGAACATGGAGAGACAATATAGAATAAATGGCACAATTCTAAAGGGGGTGCAGGAGCAGAGGGACCTAGGTGTATATGTGCATAAGTCATTAAAGGTGGCAGGACAGGTTGAGAGAGCAGTTAATAAAGCAGACAGTATCCTGGGCTTTATTAACAGAAGCATAGAGTACAAGAGCAAGGAAGTTATGTTGAACTTGCATAAGACACTAGTCCAGCCTCAGCTGGAGTATTGCGTCCAGTTCTGGGCGCCGCACTTGAGGAAGGACGTGAGGGCATTGGAGAGAGTACAGAAGAGATTCACGAGAATGCTTCCAGGGATGAGGAATTTCTGTTATGAAGAAAAATTGGAGAAGTTAGAACTGTTTTCCTTGAAGAGAAGGCTGAGAGGTGATTTGATAGTGGTATTCAAAATCATGAGGGGTCTGGACAGAGTAGATAGAGAGAAACTGTTCCCACTTGTGAAAGGATCAAGAACGAGAGGGCACAGATTTAAGGTATTTGATAAGAGAAGCAAAAATGACATGAGGAAAAGCTTTTTCACACAGCAAGTGGTTAAGGTCTGGAATGCTCTGCCTGAGAACGTGGTGGAGGCAGGTTCAATTGAAGTATTCAAAAGGGAATTAGACAGTTATATGAAAAGGAAGAATGTGCAGGGTTATGGGGAGAAGGCGGGGGAATGAAACTGAGGGAATTGCTCTTTCAGAGAATCAGTGTGGACACGATGAGCCGAAAGGTCTCCTACTGCGCTGTAACGATTCTGTGAAGTGGCAATTTAACCTTCTATTCTGGCTTTAACAACCAGCACATGGGTTTCCCAAGCAGTGTGGATCTCACCAGAGTGCACAAGATGAGAGCACAGCAAGAAGTCATTGATCAATGAAACTGACATGCTAGAAAGTGTTTAAATAGAGAAACAGAACAGCTGCAGGCATGCCTATGGGAAAGGCTTGTACCCTTAGCACTTGTCTTGAGAACGTGATTTCCCTGATTCACAGGACAGGAACAATTTTTTGGAAGTCATTTGATTTATCTTGAACCTCACTTACCTTGTTGAAAACTTTACTGCAGCATGGGAGCAGCTTGTGCAGCAATTATATCGACCTCTGAAGAGGAACAGGAGAACCTGCAAAACCAACACCAACGCCAGCTGGAGCAGGAGCAGCAACAAAAGCAACAGCAGCTGCCTACTCCACAGTCACAGACAGAGCTGCAGCTCAAAGGAGGTGAAACCTCCCAAACAGGGTATACAAACAGAGGATCAACTTCCTTGACAAGACAGAGCAACGGTGCCTCAGGAAGGTCAGGCTCTCATGGTTTTTTTTTTCCAAAATATACTTTATTCATAAAAATCTGTAAAAATTACATTGCCAAACAGTTTCCAAACAGCACCAAAAAATACAAACATTGCAAGGGAGATTAGTTTCCTTCAATACTGTCATGTGTTTCTTCCCAACCCTTCCGTTTCACAATTGTCATGTCAATTACAGTTTTACATTTACAGCAATTGAGAATATTAACGATACAGTTCGAGGGGTTTCCCATTGATCCAGCCCCTCAGTCCAGCTTGGTGGGGGAACCTTACACTGTGGTCTTTCCCCATTGAGCCTTTGCTGCGGCTGCCCCAAGCTTTAGTGCGTCCCTCAGCACGTAGTCCTGGACCTTGGAATGTGCCAGTCTGCAACATTCGGTGGTGGACAACTCTTTGCGCTGGAAGACCAGCAAGTTTCGGGCAGACCAAAGGGCGTCTTTCACCGAATTGATAGTCCTCCAGCAGCAGTTGATGTTTGTCTCGGTGTGCGTCCCTGGGAACAGCCCGTAGAGCACAGACTCCTGTGTTACAGAGCTGCTTGGGATGAACCTTGACAAAAACCACTGCATCTCTTTCCACACCTGCTTTGCAAAGGCACATTCCAGGAGGAGGTGGGCGACCGTCTCTTCCCCACCACAGCCAACGCGGGGGCACTGTGCGGAGGGGGCGAGACTTCGGGTGTGCATGAAGGATCTGACGGGGAGGGCCCTTCTCACCACCAGCCAAGCTACGTCTTGGTGCTTGTTTGAAAGTTCTGGTGATGAGGCATTCCGCCAAATGACTTTGACGGTCTGCTCGGGGAACCATCCGACAGGATCCACCGTTTCCTTTTCCCGTAGGGCCTTGAGGACATTCCGTGCAGACCACTGCCTGATGGACCGGTGGTCAAAGGTGTTTTTCCGCAGAAACTGCTCCACGAAGGATAGGTGGTACGGCGCCGCCCGACTGCATAGTGCGTTCCGCGGCAATGTGGGTCAGGCTCTCATGGTAGCTCATTGCTGACAATTGCAGCTTCATGAAACAAGACCTCCTTCCAAGAGGGCCAGGTATGTTTATGCTGCCTGTGCTCTTCAAGGTCACCATAGCCTTGAATTTCTTTGCCTCTGGCTCCTTCCAGGCATTAGCTGGGGTCACCTGCAGGATCTCACAATCCATAAATCCATATCCCAATTCACAGATGCTATAGAAACATAGAAATATAGAAAAATAGGAGCAGGAGTAGGCCATTTAGCCCTTCGAGCCTGCTCTGCCATTCAATACGATCATGGCTGATCATCCAAACTCAGTAACCTATTCCTGCTTTCTCCCCCTATCCCTTGATCCCTTTAGCCCTAAGAACCATATCTAACTCTTTCTTGAATATATTTAATGATTTGGTCTCAACTGCTTTCTGTGGTAGAGAATTCCACAGGTTCACCACTCTCTGGGTGAAGAAATCTCTCCTCATCTCCGTCCTAAATGGCTTACCCCTTATCCTTAGATTGTGACCCCGGTCCTGGACTCCCCCGCCATCAGGAACATCCTTCCTGCATCTAGTCTGTCTAGTCCTGTTAGAATTTTGTAGATTTCTATGAGATCCCCTCTTATTCTTCTAAACTCGAGCGAATACAAGCCTAATCGACTCAATCTCTTTTCATACGTCAGTCCTGCCATCCCAGGAATCAGTCTGGTGAACCTTCGCTGCACTCCCTCTATAACAAGAACATCCTTCCTCAGATAAGGAGACCAAAACGGCACACAATATTCGAGATATGGTCTCACCAAGACCTTGTATAATTGCAGCAAGACATCCTTGCTTCTGAACTCGAATCCTCTCGCTATGAAATACAACATACCATTTGCCTTCTTAACTGCCTGCTGCACCTGCATGCTTACTTCCAGTGACTGGTGCACAAGGACACCCAGGTCTCGCTGGACCTCCCCCTTTCCCAATCTATCGCCGTTCAGATAATAATCTGCCTTTCTGTTTTTGCAACCAAAGTGGATAACCTTACATTTATCCACATTATACTGCACCTGCCATGTATTTGCCCACTCACTCAACCTGTCCAAATCACACTGGAGCTTCTTTGCATCCTCCTCACAGCTCACACTCCCACCCAGCTTTGTGTCATCTGCAAACCTGGATATATTACATTTAATTCCCTCATCTATATCATTAATATATATTGTGATTAGCTGGGGTCCTAGCACTGATCCCTGCGGTACCCCACTAGTCACTTCCTGCCACTCGGAAGAAGACCGTTTATTCCTACTCTTTGTTTCCTGTCTGCCAACCAGTTCTCTATCTATGTCAGTACCTTACCCCCAATCCCATGTGCTTTAATTTTGCACACTAATCTCTTATGTGGGACCTTATCGAAAGCCTTCTGAAAGTCCAAATACACCACATCCACTGGTTCTCCATTATCTATTCTACTAGTTACATCCTCAAAAGATTCCAGTAGATTTGTCAAGCGTGGTTTCCCTTTCGTAAATCCATGTTGACTTTGTCCGATCCTGTCATTGTTTTTCAAGTTCTCTGCTATTACATCTTTTATAATGGACTCTAGCATTTCCCCCACTACTGATGTCAGGCTAACTGGTCTATAATTCCCTGTTTTCTCTCTACCTCCTTTTTAAAATAATAGGGTTACATTAGCTACCCTCCAATCCGTTGGAACTGTTCCAGAATCTATCGAATTTTGAAAAATGACCAGCAATGCATCTACTATTTCTAGGGCCACTTCCTTAAGTACTCTGGGATGTAGATTATCAGGCCCTGGGGATTTATCGGCCTTCAATCCCATCAATTTCCCTATGTTTGCCAAGACCACCCAATATGTGCACTTTGACACTGATGATGTCAATCTGACACAGAGCTCTTGCCTTTGCTGCAGTGACTGGATTTCCACACGTTCAGGGAGTCATGGACTGCACAGATGTGGCAAGCAAGGTGCTCTCAGATAATCCTGCAGTGTTCATCAACCAGGAGGGATTTCAATCCTCAATGTGCAGATCAGTGGGACTATTGTAAGTTTATTATGCATGTATGAGGGAGATTTCCTGAAAGTTGCCATGACTCCAACGTCCTGCACCAGTCAGGTCTACCACAGGTATTTGCACCTCTGAACAGATTGAGTGGGTGGCTCCTTGGAGACAAGAATTGGCCATTGAGGACTTGCCTGATGACACCTGTCAGGAGACCTGCCAATGATGCTGAGGAAAGGTACAACAGGAGCCACATCACCACAAGGGTGATCATTGAGCAATCCATTGACTTGCTGAAAATGAGATTCACATGTCTTGACAGATTATTATGCATCAATCAAGGGTGTCCAGAATGGTGGTGGTCTGCTGTGCCTTGTACAACATGGCACTACAGAGAGGAGTGGACCTGCAGGAGGAGGAACCTGCAAACCACTTGGCATTCTCCTCCTCTGAGGAGGAGGAGGAGAAGGAGGAGTTGAAGGAAGAGGAGCATAATGTGGACAGGGTGCCTCAGCCAGAGGAGCTGTTTTGGCCTTGTAGAGGCACAGTTCAGATCATGAACAAGCCAAAGCCATATGGAACTGTAACTCTAAATACTCTGGGCCCCCAAACCCCCAGCACAAATCATTCCCTCAGTCATAAATCACTCCATCTCAAGCACAAAGTTTGTATGTACTCCACTCGGGGTGTGCCATTCTGATGAAGCCTTTTGTCCATTGGAGAATCGCAATGCTGCAATGAAGAGAGCAAGACAATGGAGAGGTCATAGAAAAAAACATTTACAGTTTCAAAAATTAAGCAATATTTACAGAGTGACAAACACCCAAGTGAATCCCCTTGTACAAGGTGTTGGCATAGTGGTATTATCACTGGACTAGTAACCCAGAGACCCAGGGTATTGATCAGGCCACATATGTTCAAATCCCACCACAGCAGAAGGTGGAATTTTAATTTAATTAATAAATCTGGAATTAAAAGCTAATCTAATGATGGCCATAAAACCATTGTTGATTGTTATAAAAACCCATCTGGTTCACTAATGTCCTTTAGGGAAGGAAATCTGCTGTCCTTACCTGGTCTGGCCTACATGTGACTCCAGACCCACAGTAATGTGGTTAACTCTTACATGCCCTCTGAAATGGCCCAGCAAGCCACTCAGTTGTACCTAACCACTACAAAGTCAATAAAAAGGAATGAAACCGGACGGACCACCCAGCATCGACCTAGGCACCGGAAATGACAACAGCAAACCCAGCCCTGTCGACCTTGCAAAGTCCTCCTTACTAACATCTGGGGGCTTGTGCCAAAGTTGGGAGAGCTGTCCCACAGACTAGTCAAGCAACTGCCTGACATAGTCATACTCACGGAATCATACCTTACAGACAATGTCCCAGTCACTGCAATCATTATCCCTGGGTCTGTCCTGTCCCACCGGCAGGACAGACCCAGCAGAGGTGGCAGGACAGTGGTCTACAGTAGGGAGGGAGTTGTATTGGGAGTCCTCAATATCAACTCTGGACCCCATGAAGTCTCATGGCATCAGGTCAAACATGGGCAAGGTAACCTCCTACTGATTACCACCTACCGCCCTCCCTCAGCTGATGAGTCAGTACTCCTCCATGTTGAACAGCACTTGGAGGAAGCACAGAGGGTGGCAAGGGCACAAAATGTACTCTGGGTGGGGGACTTCAATGTCCATCACCAAGAGAGGCTCGGTAGCACCACTACTGACCGAGCTGGCCGAGCCTTAAAGGACATAGCTGCTAGACTGGGTCTGCGGCAGGTGGTGAGGGAACCAACAAGAGGGAAAAACATACTTGACCTTGTTCTCACCAACCTTCCTGCCGCAGATGCTTCTGCCCATGACTGTATTGGTAGGAGTGACCACCGCACAGTCCTTGTGGAGACCAAGTCCCGCCTTCACATTGAGGATACCGTCCATCGTGTTGTGTGGCACTATCACTGTGCTAAATGGGATAGATTTCGAACAGATCTAGCAATGCAAAACAGGGCATCCATGAGGCATTGTGGGCCATCAGCAGCAGCAGAATTGTACTCAACCACAATCTGTAACCTCATGGCCCTGCATATCCCACACTCTACCATTACCATCAAGCCGGGAGACCAACCCTGGTTCAATGAAGAGTGCAGGAGGGCATGCCAGGAGCAGCACCAGGAATTACTCAAAATGAAGTGTCAACCTGCTGAAGCTACAACCCAGGACTACTTGCGTGCCAAACTGCATAAGCAGCATGCGATAGACAGAGCTAAGCGATCCCAGAACCAACGGATCAGATCTAAGCTGTGCAGTCCTGCCACATCCAGCCATGAATGATGGTGGACAATTAAACAACTAACTGGAGGAGGTGGCTCCACAAATATCCCCATCCTCAATGATGGGGGAGCCCAGCACATCAGTGCAAAAGATAAGGCTCAAGCATTTGCAACAATCTTCAGCCAGAAGTGCCGAGTTGATGATCCACCTTGGCCTCCTCCTGAAGTCCCCAGCATTACAGATGCCAGACTTCAGCCAATTCGATTCACTCCGCTTGATATCAAGAAATGACTGAAGACACTGGATACTGCAAAGGCTATGGGTCCTGACAATATTCCGGCAATAGTACTGAAGACCTGTGCTCCAGAACTTGCCGCGCCCCGAGCCAAGCTTTTCCAGTATAGCTACAACACTGGCATAGAACATAGAACATAGAACATTACAGCGCAGTACAGGCCCTTCAGCCCTCGATGTTGCGCCGACCTGTGAAACCATCTGACCTACACTATTCCATTTTCATCCATATGTCTATCCAATGACCACTTAAATGCCCTTAAAGTTGGCGAGTCTACTACTGTTGCAGGCAGGGCGTTCCACGCCCCTACTACTCTCTGAGTAAAGAAACTACCTCTGACATCTGTCCTATATCTATCACCCCTCAACTTAAAGCTATGTCCCCTCATGTTTGCCATCACCATCCGAGGAAAAAGGCTCTCACTATCCACCCTGTCCAGCCCTCTGATTATCTTATATGTCTCTATTAAGTCACCTCTTCTCCTCCTTCTCTCTAACGAAAACAACCTCAAGTCCCTCAGCCTTTCCTCGTAAGACCTTCCCTCCATACCAGGCAACATCCTAGTAAATCTCCTCTGCACCTTTTCCAAAGCTTCCACATCCTTCCTATAATGCGGTGACCAGAACTGCACACAATGCTCCAGGTGCGGCTGCACCAGAGTTCTGTACAGCTGCAGCATGACCTCGTGGCTCCTAAACTCGATCCCCCTACTAATAAAAGCTAACACACCATATGCCTTCTTAACAGCTCTATTAACCTGGGTGGCAACTTTCAGGGATTTATGTACCTGGACACCAAGATCTCTCTGCTCATCTACACTACCAAGAATCTTCCCATTAGCCCAGTATTCTGCAATCATGTTACTCCTTCCAAAGTGAATCACCTCACACTTTTCCGCATTAAACTCCATTTGCCATCTCTCAGCCCAGCTCTGCAGCCTATCTATGTCCCTCTGTAACCTACAACATTCTTCGGCACTATCCACAACTCCACCGACCTTCGTGTCATCCGCAAATTTACTAACCCACCCTTCTACACCCTCATCCAGGTCATTTATAAAAATGACAAACAGCAGTGGCCCCAAAACAGATCCTTGTGGTACACCACTAGAAACTATACTCCAGGATGAACATTTACCATCAACCACCACCCTCTGTCTTCTTTCAGCTAGCCAATTTCTGATCCAAAGCACTAATTCACCTTCAATCCCATACTTCTGTATTTTCTGCAATAGCCTACCGTGGGGAACTTTATCAAACGCCTTACTGAAATCCATATAGACCACATCCACGGCTTTACCCTCATCCACCTGTTTGGTCACCTTCTTGAAAAACTCAATAAAGTTTGTGAGGCACGACCTACCCTTCACAAAACCGTGCTGACTATCTCTAATGTACTTATTCTTTTCAAGATGATTATAAATCCTATCTCTTATCACCTTTTCCAACATTTTACCCACAACCGAAGTAAGGCTCACAGGTCTATAATTACCAGGGCTGTCTCTACTCCCCTTCTTGAACAAGGGGACAACATTTGCTATCCTCCAGTCCTCCGGCACTATTCCTGTCGACAATGACGACATAAAAATCAAGGACAAAGGCTCTGCAATCTCCTCCCTGGCTTCCCAGAGGATCCTAGGATAAATCCCATCTGGCCCAGGGGACTTATCTATTTTCACACTTTCCAAAATTGCTAACACCTCCTCCTTGTGAACCTCTATCCCATCTAGCCTAGTAGTCTGTATCTCAGTATTCTCCTCGACAACATTTTCTTTCTCCACTGTAAATACTGACGAAAAATATTCATTTAACACTTCCCCTATCTCCTCCGATTCCACACACAACTTCCCACTACAATCCTTGATTGGCCCTAACCTATCTCTAGTCATTCTTTTATTCCTGATATACCTATAGAAAGCCTTAGGGTTTTCTTTGATCCTATCCGCCAATGACTTCTCGTGTCCTCTCCTTGCTCTTCTTATCTCTCCCTTTAGATCCTTCCTGGCTAGCTTGTAACTCTCAAGCGCCCTAACTGAGCCTTCACGTCTCATCCTAACATAAGCCTTCTTCTTCCTCTTGACAAGCTCTTCAACTTCTTTAGTAAACCACGGCTCCCTCGCTCGACAACTTCCTCCCTGCCTGACAGGTACATACTTATCAAGGACACGCAGTAGCTGCTCCTTGAATAAGCTCCACATTTCGATTGTGCCCATCCCCTGCAGTTTCCTTCCCCATCCTACGCATCCTAAATCTTGCCTAATCGCATCATAATTTCCTTTCCCCCAGCTATAATTCTTGCCCTGCTGTATATGCCTGTCCCTGCCCATCGCTAAGGTAAACCTAACCGAATTGTGATCACTATCACCAAAGTGCTCACCAACTTCTAAATCTAACACCTGGCCGGGTTCATTACCCAGTACCAAATCCAATGTGGCATCGCCCCTGGTTGGCCTGTCTACATACTGTGTCAGAAAACCCTCCTGCACACACTGGACAAAAACAGACCCATCTAAAGTACTCGAACTATAGTATTTCCAGTCAATATTTGGAAAGTTAAAGTCCCCCATAACCACTGCCCTGTTACTCTCGCTCCTGTCAAGAATCATCTTTGCTATCCTTTCCTCTACATCTCTGGAACTATTTGGAGGTCTATAGAAAACTCCCAACAGGGTGACCTCTCCTCTCCTGTTTCTAACCTCGGCCCAGACTACCTCAGTAGACGAGTCCTCAAACGTCCTTTCTGCCGCTGTAATACTTTCCTTGATTAACAATGCCACACCCCCCCCCTCTTTTTTTTTTAGAGATACAGCACTGAAACAGGCCCTTCGGCCCACCGAGTCTGTGCCGACCATCAACCACCCATTTATACTAATCCTACACTAATCCCATATTCCTACCACATCCCCACCTGTCCCTATATTTCCCTACCACCTACCTATACTAGGTTCTTAGTGAAACATCTAAATCCCGGAACCCGCAACATCCATTCCTGTCCCTGCTCTACCCATGTCTCTGAAATGGCCACAACATCGAGATCCCAGGTACCAACCCATGCTGCAAGCTCACCCACCTTATTCCGGATGCTCCTGGCGTTGAAGTAGACACATTTTAAACCAAGCTCTTGCTTGCCAGTGCCCTCTTGTGTCCTTATAACCTTATCTCTGCCCTCACTACTCTCAACATCCTGCACACTGGAACTACAATTTAGGTTCCCATCCCCCTGCTGAATTAGTTTAAACCTCCCCGAAGAGCACTAGCAAATCTCCCCCCCAGGATATTGGTACCCCTCTGGTTCAGGTGAAGACCATCCTGTTTGTAGAGGTCCCACCTACCCCAGAAAGAGCCCCAATTATCCAGGAAACTAAAACCCTCCCTCCTACACCATCCCTGCAGCCACGTGTTCAATTCCTCTCTCTCCCTATTCCTCACTTCGCTAGCACGTGGCACGGGCAACAACCCAGAGATAACAACTTTGTTTGTTCTCGCTCTAAGCTTCCACCCTCGCTCCCTGAATTTCTGCCTTAAATCCCCATCTGTCTTCCTACCTATGTCGTTGGTGCCTATGTGTACCACGACTTGGGGCTGCTCCCCCTCCCCCTTGAGGATCCCAAAAACACGATCCGAGACATCACGTACCCTGGCACCTGGGAGGCAACACACCAACCGTGAGTCTCTCTCGTTCCCACAAAACCTCCTATCTGTTCCCCTAACTATGGAGTCCCCAATGACTAATGCTCTGCTCCTCTTACCCCTTCCCTTCTGAGCAACAGGGACAGACTCTGCGCCAGAGACCTGTATCCCATTGCCTACCCCTGGTAAGTCGTCTCCCCCAACAGTATCCAAAACGGTATACCTGTTGTTGAGGGAAACGGCCACAGGGGATCCCTGCACTGCCTGCTGGTTCCCTCTCCTTCCCCTGACGGTAACCCATCTTCTTTTACCTGAGGTGTGACTGCCTCCCAATAACTCCTCTCAATAATCCCCTCTGCCTCCCGAATGATCCGAAGTTCCTCTAGCTCCAGCTCCAGTTCCCTAACGCGGTCCTCGAGGAGCTGGAGCTGGGTGCACTTCCCGCAGATGCAGTCAGCAGGGACACCCTTGGCGACCCTTACCTCCCACATTCTGCAGGAGGAACATTCAACTGCCTTAACCTCCATTCCCACTATTCTAAATTCCCAAGTTTTTAACCAATCACACGATAAAACAAGAAGAGAAATAGAAAAAGCCTTACCTTACCTACACACAACCGAGTCCTTTTTTTTGGTAAGAGGAGGAGGGCGGGTGGGAGACACTACAAGAGTAGTGTCTCGGGTTCAGAAACAGCCCAAATATATAGGTTTCTACTTACCCAGCAGTCCCTGCTCCACCGAAACTCCCGATGAAATTGACTTCCCAGCTGTTCACTCCTCGCTCGCAATGCCTGTGCTCCTGGAAAAGCTGCACAACGAAAAGGAAATGTGGAAAATTGCCCAGGTATATCCTGTACACAAAAAGCAGGACAAGTCCAACCCGGCCAATTACCGCCCCATCAGTCTACTCTCAATCATCAGCAAAGTGATGGAAGGTGTCATCAACAGTGCCATCAAGCAGCACTTGCTTAGCAATAACCTGCTCAGCAATACCCGGTTTGGGTTCCGACAGAGCCACTCAGTACCTGATCTCATTACAGCCTTAGTTCAAACATGGACAAAAGAGCGGACCTCAAGGGGTGAGATGAGAGTGACTGCCCTTGACATCAAGGCAGCATTTGACTGACTATGGCATCAAGGAGCCCTAGCAAAACTGGAGTCAATGGGAATCAGGGGGAAAACTCTCTGCTGGTTAGAGTCATACCTAGCGCAAAGGAAGATGGCTGTGGTTGTTGCCAGACCTGCTGAGTATTTCCAGTATTTTCTGTTTTTATTTTAGATTTCCAGTATTTGCAGTATTTTGCTTTTGTAAACACATTTTATCATTGGATTATAATATATACCAGAGTATAATATTTTTCCCCTGTAATAAATTTTTTCTGCAGTAAAATTTATCAGGGATGATGATCTGAAGTCTCAATGTAACCATTACAATAATGGATAACAATTATCCCTAGAGCTGTAACAAAATGCTTTCTGAAAAATGTCGGCCTACATTAAAACACATGACCAGGCCTCAATCTAATGTGGAAAAACCTCTCAATTGTTGTCAGGTCCTCCACAAACTCGTGAGAC
Organism: Heterodontus francisci; assembly: GCF_036365525.1. Lineage (NCBI taxonomy): Eukaryota > Metazoa > Chordata > Chondrichthyes > Heterodontiformes > Heterodontidae > Heterodontus > Heterodontus francisci. Next base: position 126,958,553 of record NC_090372.1, read on the forward strand.
ATTCAAGACTTATATTTATTTGCATATCTGCACATTTTCTCCGTTGGACAATAGTGTGGAGCATTGGAAGCATTGTTAAGCTGATTAACAACCTAATAGGCCACATTGTGAACACTCCTTCTACAACCATCAAGTCCTGAAGTGGAATAAAAACAGAAAGTGCTGGAAACATTCAGCAGGTCTGGCAGCATCAGTAGAGAGAGAAGCAGAGTTAACATTTCAGGTCTGTGACCTTTCTTCAGAACTGGCAAAGGATAGAAAAGAATTAGATTTTAAGCAAGTGAAGGTGAGGGGGGCGGGGGGAGCGCAGGAGGGTGGTGGTGGTGGAGGTGGTATTGATGGGGAAGAGAACAAAAGGGAAGGTGTGTGATAGGGCAGAGGAGATTAAATAACTAAGCTGTCATGAGACATAGGCAAAGAGTGTGTTAATGTTTTTATGTGTGTGTTAAGTTCTGGAGTGGGATTTGAACCCAGAGCATTTTGGCTCAGAGAAAGGAGTGATACCAACTGAGCCACAATACCTCCAATTCATGATTCATGAGAGAACATGTCAGGCACAAGAGACACTTAACAGCCATTATAATTTCTCTCCTCCCCCTCAGCAAATTCCAGAAACCTTACACAGCAGGGTCTGTGCCTGCTGAAGCAAGGCATGGACAATGTCTATGCAAATGTGTGTTCAGTCAACTACTAGCTGTGCACTGATGTGATTCACTGTATGATATGCAATGATGCTGGCTGTAGTTAGCTGAGTAGATAAAGTCTCCCATGCCCTGGTACAAACCAATAATCCCTCCGTGAAATGTTCAAGGATGTACCGGTATTTGACTGGCTATACATCAGCTTCAGAACACTCAGGAATTCAAATTCCTCTGTCCATTATTCTTAACGTGTTCTGGTTAATGCATTCATGTTAAATACATTTGTGCATTATTTTAGCAAGACATTGTTTAAAAAAAACTGGGCACAGGAAGTTGACATTAGCACATTAGTCAGTTTCTTAGGAATGAGGAATTTGAACCCCTGCTCATTTCCCTCATCAACATTGATAGCGCTAAACTCGACCTTGCAATCTTGAGTCACACTTTGTTTGCCCTGCCATTGCACAATATCTAGTGATTGAGCAATAAACCTGAATGTTTCAACAGTTTAAACAAAGGTGCTTTTGATTTTGGTAAACTCAGGGGGCTGAAGTTAGAAATGGAGGCAGTGGGTGGGTGGGTCCCAAAGATACCAGCACTAAGCGGCATGTAAATTTCAAGACACGGATTCCTGCACCGGCAATAATTGCCACGGCGGGAGAAGGTGGGACAGGAATGCTCTCCTCCCAATTGGGGCTAAGTACTCTGTTTAAAAGCTTGTTAAGGGGTGAAGTTTAAATTTTTAAAGGGGCGGACAGGCTACTGAGACTTCAGAGAATGGCCAGCAGAAGGGAGGTGGGTAAAGAGTGGGGAGCCAATCATGGCTGCCTCAGGACATCACCCCTGCCCCATAAGAGGGTCATTGGGGCAAAGGAGGACTAGGAACATGGTAAGAGGGTGCCTCAGTGGCAGGATTAGTGGGCACTCAGTGCCCAGGCTTTGAATGGAGTCAGCACCTCCCTGGCATCGCGGGGGAAGAAGTGCAGGGTCAAGACTGTCAAGGACAATTGGGCAACCACCTGATCAGAAGAAGACTCCCTCAGGCAATAGGGGCATGTCAGATATTTGGCCCAATGGCATTGAAGGGAAACACGCTCCACAGGTAGGATAGCACTCCCGTCATCAGGACAGCATGGGAGAAAAAAAGAGGGCGGGCAAAGCAACAAAGGCCAAACCTTCAACACAGGATCTATCACCACAGACGGAGCTCACTGAAGATGATGGAGAACCATAGATTCATAGAGTCATTTACGGCACAGAAGGTGGCCATTCGGCCCATCAAGTCCATGCTGGCTCTCCATGGAGCTATGCAGTCAGTCCCACTCCTCAGTTCAAATCCCATAGCCCTGCAAGTCTATTTCTCTCAGGTGGCCATCCAACTTCCTCTTGAAGTCATTGATCATCTCTGCCTCCACCACCCTTATGGGCAGTGGGTTCCAGGTCATTACCACCCGCTATGTTAGAAAGTGCTTCCTCGTATTTCCTCTGCATCTTTTACCCAAACCTTTCAATCAGACCATTCCGTGACACATTCAACCCACAATGGACTTTTGATCACCAGATGTTGAAGATGGGAGAGCTCACATTCCAGGTTTACTGCTAAAATGGCCAAATACACAAATGGACATGGTCAAACCAGCTAGTCACATGACTAACCTGGGCAATCTGAGTTTTTTGAAATTGTACGAACAGTTTGGGCAGAAAGCAGAATGCTCCTGGACTGAGAAGATCTCTCCTGGCTGGCTCGCCACAGCCTCTCTGTCTGCCTGCTCCCATCTCTTTTTCACAAGCCTCTGAATCCACTGAAGATACATGAACCCCAAGAGAGAAAAGTCTCCTACAGCGAGCAAGGTTTAAGAAGAATATTGGGCCCCAATGAAAAGCAAGATCTACCTACAATCAAGGACTCTACAGTGAGCTCGAAGAACCGTAACAACAACTCTTGAGATATTGCCTCAAACTTTTCCACTTTATTTTTCTGTCTCTATTCGCATGTGTGTATCGCATATGCATGCTAGCGTGGGCGTATCATCTGTCCGTAGGCATTAACCAAATTAGAGTTTAAGTTTAATAAATTTCAACTTTTCTTCTTCAAGCCTAAGAAAGCCTGTTTGTGCTGGTTTCTTTGCCTTATAATTGAAAGCGGTGAACAAGGATTCACCAAGGGGGAGCTAAAAACACAATGTGTTTAAAATTAAACACTGTTATAGTTAAGACCAGGTGAAGGCTGAAAGGGAACCCTAGACCTCTTTCTCGCCTGGTCATAACAGAAATTTGGGTGATAGCATCCGGGATGGACCCACAGACAAACGAGAGGAATTGGAAGGGGGAAGCCAAATTGTTCCCAATCAAAAAAGAGCAAGCTTTCAATACAGGTTTTCTTGGGGCTGTGTGTGCTTGAATACTAACATATCTGTGACTGAAGCTAGTAGCTCGCCAAGCCAGGGTGAAGTAACTGACGCCAGCACTGTCTATGGAGGAGTTGAGGACAATGGCTGAACCGTGTGGGATCACCAAAGGGTGGGTACGTGGCAAGGCTAGGAAGTCTGAACTCCTAATGCTAGTGGCCAATCATTTTTCCGTTGAATCTGAAGAAGTAGAAGTAGTGGTAGACGTAGACCCTGACAGAGTACTGCTAGTAAAGATATGATTGGAACACAGGAAACAAATTAGAAGATAGGGAAAGAGAAATGGAGAGACAGGGAAAAGAGAGAGGCAGGAGAGGGAGAAAGAAAGAGCCTTCCAGAAGGAATGTGAAGACAAAGAGAGGGAGGAGAAAGAGAGAAAGAACCTTCCAGAAAGAATGCAAAGAAAGAGAGCTGAAGTAGCTTGAGTTAACTAGGGGGCAACAGAGTAACCCTAGTGAAAGCATGGCCCATATGGAGGAGCGTAATTCAGGCTGGATACAGAATTGTTAAAACATAGCTCAACTAATTCCAAAATTCAATGAGGAGGATGTAGAAGAAAATTTTATGTCCTTTGAGAAACTGGCAAGGCAGCTAAAATGGCTAGCTGAGACCTGGCCTCTTTTACTACAATGCAAGCTAACTGGAAAAGCCCATAAGGTTTATTCCCTGTTGCCAGATGAGAGTTCATCAAATTATGAACTGACCAAAAATGCTATCCTCGGGGCATACGAATTAGTATGCAAAGCCTATTGCCAAAAGTTTAGAACCTTCAAGAAGCAAGCTAATCAAACTCATCTGGAGTTTGAAAGAAGTAAGCAGCTGGCTTTTGACCAGTGGCTGAGGGCACTTAAAATACAGCTCAGCTATGAGAATCTCAGAGAAGTAATTCTGTTAGAGGAATTTAAACACTCTCTCCCACTCTCCAGAAAGACCCATGTAGAGGAGCAGCGGGTCGAGAGAGCCCGGCAAGCGGCTGCTCTGGCCGATGAGTTTACTTTAATTTATAAGTCGGTTTCCCAGGGGAGAACCTTTCCTAGTGACCCCCACAAATCCGAAAATAACAAAAGGGTGGGAAAGTGATAGGAGCCCAAGTAGTTCTGGGAGAGAAAGAAAAGCAGGAGACACAGGGGGCCCTCCTCTAGCCAAAAAGGAAGGTGCTGTGAGCAAGAGTGAGGCCTGGAGACCTGTATGCTTTCATTGTAATTAAGCAGGGCATTTAAAAGCTGACTGCTGGAAACTAAAGGGAAAACCTGTAGGATTATTCAGGGCACACCCACTCAGTGAAGACAGGAACCTGATGGAAAGCACAGCAGAACAAGCTGTGGCAGTAAGAGTGAGACCCAGGAAGCTTACGGCTGCAAGTGCAGGAAAATTTAATAGGATTCCTGAGGGTTATCAAGGTTTTGTGTCAGAAGGGAAAGTAACCCCATACCCCACGAGTGGGACCAGCAAGCCCATAGTGATTCTCAGGGACACAGGGACCACTAGATCCCTTTTACTGGGAAAAGGCCTGACCTTTTCCCCAGAGAGTGCAGTGAACTCCAGAATGGTGGTGAATGGTATTGGAGGGCAGTGTATGCATATTCCTGTACACCTGGTGCACCTGGAGTGCGACCTAGTTTCGGGACCGGTGACTGTAGGGATTGTCCCTAATTTGCCTGTGGACAGGGTTGACCTGCTCCTAGGTGATGATCTGGTGGGGGTGAAGGTGGTAGCCCCCCACAGTAGTGAAAGAAAGACTGCAGGAGGTCAGAGAGACAGGGCAGTGGCAGGAGACAAACCCCTGCAGTTTCCCTGAATGTGTATTGGATCAGGCCATGATCAAACCAGCTGTCCCAGAGGAGACTGAATTGGCACTGCAGGCAGATGGCCAGGTCTGTCTGTCTAAGACTTTCTTTGGAAAGTTAGGAGACCCAGGGAATGAATTAAATGTATTTTCCCTAGCTGAGGCTCAGTGAACCCATCCAGTATTGCAAGTATTGGTAGCACAGGCTGCCCAGTCTGAAAGTGAAACAGAGGGAGCCCTTGATTGCTACTATTTAAAGAATGAGGTACTGATGAGGAAATGGAGTTCTCCTCAGAGACCTGAGAGCAAGGAGTGGACAGTAGTTCACCAGTTAGTGGTGCCGCGGAGGTACCGGAGAGAAATATTAAGAAGGGGCCACGAGACTACAGTGGCTGTACATGCCGGTATATGAAAGAGCAAAGCTCGCATAACACAATAGTTTGACTGGCCAAAACTCCACAAAGATGTGGTGGAGTAATGCAAGAATTGCCACATGTTGAGGGGAAACCCCAAACTACAGTTGAAACCTGCACCCCTAAGTCCTGTACCAGTGTTAGGAGGACTGTCCAGCAGAGGGCTGGTGAACTGTAAGGGACCCCCGCCGAGAATAAAAGGGGACAGACAGGCATAAGACTGGCAAAAGGTTAGACAGGGAAGGGGAAAAGTGACCAAGAGGGCAGGTTAAAGGAAGTCCGGGAGGAACTCCAGATGAAAACCCTTACTGTCCGGTCAACCAACCCCATAAAATGTGAAATGTTTGACCCCACATTCTCCTACGTGAATGCAGACACTGGAAGCACTCCACCAGAGTTGCTAACAGCATTTACAGGAACTTGCAGAGACAAAGAAGGACCTCTAGGGGGCAGAGAAACTGTGAGGGTGATGCCTCACCTGGTTGAAGTGCCACAGGGAGTGCAGTAGAGTCTGCACAAATACCTGCAGGCAGGAGTGTCCCAGAGGACAAAAGGGAGCTTAGCAAAGAATCCTCCCCCACAGTCAGAACCAAAGAGAAACCACCCATCCCCCTTTTCAGACCTCAACAGGAACAAAGACCCTAGGCAGCTATGGAAATGGGCAAATGGAAGAGAAGCTTCCCAAAAAAAAAACCACATGTTTATTGGGATTCCAAAATGGAGGCAATTAAAGCAGCACTGGCACCAAGAGAAGACAGGCTGTAATAAATTTTAGGATTTATGAATGAATGGGAATGAATGAGAGAAATGTATGTTTTATTCTGTATCTTACATTTTTCTCTTGACCCTTTTAATGAAATGCGCTTTTCTCAAATCACATTTCATTCCGCTGGGTGTGGAGGTGTCATGCAGGCCCCCACCTGCCAAGCATGAGGTATATTAATTTCGCCACATGGGCATTAAATTTCAAACTGTTGTTGAAGTGAAGAAAGGACTTGCTTTAAAAAATTGTCAGATCTTGGCTGGAAAGACATTGGCATATTAACAGACAGTGCTTGGAAAGGACAAAGCAGCTATTCCCCGACACATTCAATTACCAGACTTTGAAGGTGGAGGAGCTCACATTCCAGGTTGACTGCTAAAATGGCCAAATACACAAACCAACATGGTCAAACCAGCTAGTCACATGACTAAACTGCTGGGCAACCTGAGTTTTTTGAATTTGTACAAACAGTTTGGGCAGAAAGCAGAATGTTCCTGGACTGCGATCTCTCCTGGCTGGCTCGCCACAGCCTCTCCTGTCTGCCTGCTCCCATCTCTTTCTCACAAGCCTCGGAATCCACTGAAGATACATGAACCCCAAGTGCCCAAGTGAGAAAAGTTTGCTACAGTGAACAAGGTTTAAGAAGAATATTGGGCCCAAACGAAAAGCAAGATCTACCCACAATCAAGGACTCTACAGTGAGCTCAAAGAACCATAACAACAACTCTTCAGATATTGCCTCAAACTTTTCCACGTTATTTTTCTTCTGCTCTTTCCTATCTCTCTGTGTGTATCACATATGCATGCTAGCGTGGACGCGTCATGTGTCCGTAGGCATGAACCGAATTAGAGTTTAAGTTTATTAAATTTCAACTTTTCTTCTTTAAACCTAAGAAAACCTGTTTGTGCTGGTTTCTTTGCCTTATAATTGAAAAGTGGTGAACAAGGATTCAGCAAGGGGGAGCTAAACACACGGTGTGTTTCAAATTAAACCCTGTTACAGTAAGACCAGGTGAAGGCTGAAAGGGAACCCGAGACCCCTTTCTCACCTGGTCATAACAGTATTCAGTGTTGTAACGTAGGAAATGCCGCAGTCAATTTGCGCACAGCATTCTTCCACAAACAGCAATGTAATAATGAGCAGATAATCTGCTTTTGTAATATTGATTGAGGAATAAATATTGACCAGGACTCCAGGAAATAGTCACCTGCTCTTTTTTGAAATAGTACCATGGAATCTTTTACATCCACCTGAGAGAGCAGACAGGACCTCAGTTTAATGTCTTATCCGAAAGACGGCACCTCCAATAGTGCAGATCTCCCTCAGTACTGCAATGGAATGTCAGCCTTAATTTTTGTGCTTAAGCCCTGGAGTTGGACTTGAACCAGTGGCCAAACGTTTGGTCAAAGAGGTAGGTTGTAAGAAGCGTCTTAAAAGAGGAGGGAGAGGTAGAGAAGCGGAAAGGTTCAGGGAAGGAATTCTAGAGCTTAGGGCCTTGACAGTTGAAGGCATGGTGGAGTGATTAAAATTGGGGATGTGCAAGAGGCCAGAATTGGAGGAGTGCAGAGCCTTCAGAGGCTTGTAAGACTGGAAGAGGTTACAGAGATAGGGCCATGGAGGGATTTGAAAACAAGGATGAGAATTTAAAAATTGAAGAGTTGCCAGACCTGGATCCAATGTAGGATTATAGATCAATTGGGAAAGTGGGCAAGGGATTGGCAAATGGAATTTAACGCAGACAAGTGTGAAGTGATGCATTTTGGGAAGTTAAACCAGGGCAGGACATATACATTGAATGGCAGGGCCCTGGGGAGTGTTGTTGAGTAGAGAGATCTTGGGGTGCAAGTACATAGTTCCCTGAAAGTGGCAACACAGGTAGACAGGGTGGTGAAGAAGGCGTATGGCATGCTTGCCTTCATCGGCTGAGGCATTGAGTACAAGAGTTGGGACGTCATGTTACAGTTGTACATAACGTTGGTTAGGCCACATTTGGAGTACTGTGTGCAGTTCTGGTCGCCGCACTACAGGAAAGATGTAATTAAGCTAGAGAGGGTGCAGAAAAGATTCACAAGGATGTTGCCTGGTTTGGAGGGCTTGAGTTAGAAAGGGAGATTGGATAGGCTGGGTCTGTTTTCCGTGGAGCGAAGGAGGCTGAGAGGGGACATGATAGAGGTATATAAAATTATGAGAGGCATAGATAGGGTAGATAGCCAGAGTCTGTTTCCCATGGTAGGGGTGACTAAAACTAGAGGGCACAGATTTAATGTGAGAGGGAGGAGGTTTAAAGGGGATCAAAGGGGTAAATTTTTCACACAAAGAATAGTTGGTATCTGGAATGAGTTGCCAGAGGAGGTGGTGGAGGCAGGAACAGTAGCGACATTTAAGATGCATCTGGACAGGTACTTGAATGAGCAAGGCATAGAGGGATATGGAATTAATGCAGGCAGGTGGGATTTGTATAGATGGGCATTATGGTCGGCATGGATGCGGTGGGCCGAAGGGCCTGTTTCTATGCTGTACGACTCTGACTATCTGACTGACTAATGTAATAAAAGCCAAATACCGCAGATGCAGGAAATCTGAAATAAAACAGAAAGTGTTGGAAATGCACAGCAGATCTGGCAGCATCTGGGGAGAGGGAAACAGAGTTAACATTTCAGGACTGTGACCTTTCATTAGAACTGGCACAGGTTTGAAATGTATTAGGGTTTGAGCAAGTGAAAGTGGGGGGGGGGGGGGGGGGGAGGGGTGAAGAACAAAAAGGGAAGGTCTGTGATAGAACAGAGGGCAGGAGAGATTAAATGACAAAGATGTCATGGAAAAAAGGCAAAGGGAGAAGTATTAGCTGTAGTAAAAGACAAAGCATTTGTCCAGAGAGAGTGTTAATAGCAGAATAATGAACTGCTCTATCCAAAAACATGAAAAACAAGTTTAAGACAGGCACATGGTGAAAAAATAAAATAAAATGGCAGTCCTGGTCTGGAGTTGTTGAACTCAATGTTGAGTCCAGAAGTGCCTACATGGAAGATGAAGTGCTGTTCCTTGAGCTTACATTGAGCTTCACTGGAACACTGCAGCAGGCTGAGGACAGAAATGTGGGCGTGAGAGCAGGGTGGTAAATAAAATGGCAGGCAACTGGAAGCTCGGGGTCATGCTTGCAGACTGAGCAAAGTGGTCACCCAATCTGCATTTGGTCTCCCCAATGTAGAGGGGAGCACATCGTGAGCAGCGAATACAGTATACTAAATTGAAAGTAGTACAAGTAAATTGCTGCTTCACCTGGAAGGAGTGTTTGGGGCCATGGATAGTGAGGAGAGAGGTGGTGAAAGGATAGGTATTACACCTCCTGCGACTGCATGGGAAGATGCCGTGGGAGGATGCCGTGGGAAGGGGACAAGGTGTCGGGGGTGATAGAGGAGTGGACCAGAGGGAACAGAACTTTCGAAAGATATGTTTGGTGGTGGCATCATGCTGGAGGTGCCGGAAGTGGCGGAGGATGCAGGTGGGATGGAAAGTGAGGGCAAGGGGAACCCTGTTGTGGTTCTGGGAGGGAGGGGAAGGGGTGAGGGCATACAGGAAATGGGTTGAACAAGGTCAAGGGCCCTGTCAACCACAATGCGGGGAATCTTCGGTTGAGGAAAAAGGAAGACATATCAGAAGCGCTGTTCTGGAAGGTTGCACAATGGACCCAATGTAGGTCAGTGAGCACAGGGGAGACGGATGAACAGGACTTGGTGCAACAACAAATCTTTTTTAAAAGTTTTAAAAATCTTTTCAAAAAACACATCAATGACAATACCACATAGTATTTAACTGCTAATCATTTGTTAAAACAGAATCGATCAATTAACATTTGCCTTTTAGCTAGAAACACCAGATGAACCATTTGCTTTAGCATTACAAAGCTGGAGAATTAGCACCAGTCCCTTTCACACCTAAACAAAAGCACTTGTCACATTGATTGTCAAAAATGTTTGAACCCCAGCACCTGGTGAGGGGAAGATTCTGAATTAGTTACTAAGCAATTTTCACACCTTGACAAAAAGGCTTGTAAAAAGAATTTAACAGATTGATTGGAAAAGAGCGCATGACACATCGATTTTACTGAGGTTCCTAAATGAATAAATTGAGTTTTGCAATTCATTTAAACATTTCATTTGTTTAACAGGGACAACTGTTATTGGAAAAGACAAATAATGGATTTGTTGCATGAAGATTTTATTCTTTAAAAGTTTTATTCTTTTATCAGTTATTTGTTTAATTGATCTTAAGTGTAGTACTTGTCCAGAGCAGGAAAAGCTACAATTCAGATAATGTTGCTGAAGGGACAGATGAGATTTTCTGCGGATGCAATGAAATTGCCAACCCTTGGGAATTTATTGAGAGAGATACGATTTGTCAGTAAAATTAAGCCTCACTTATGATCTTGCGATAGAGCTGGGAAATCTCAGGACTTTTCACAGGCATTCTTATAACCATTTGTAGGCAGCTAGATTCTACTCCTCCCCTAGGCTGAATGGACCAATGATAATGAGGCAGTTGCAGATTGTGCCAAATTATTAATAAGGTAGGCCTGGGCACTGACCAATAGGAGAGGAGCAGAAGGCTTTTTTTATTCCATCGGGGAATGTGGGCATCGCTGACCAGGCCAGCATTTATTGCCCATCCCTAATTGCCCTTGAGAAGGTGGTGGTGAGCTGTCTTCTTGAACTGCTGCAGTCCATATGGGGTAGGGACACCCACAGTGCTGCTAGGAAGGGAGTTCCAAGATTTTGGCCCAGCAAGTGAAGGAACAGCAATATAGTTCCAAGTCAGGATGTTCTGTGGCTTGGAGGGGAACTTGCAGGTGGTGATGTTTCCATGCATCTGCTGCCCTTGTCCTTCTAGTTGGTAGAGGTCGTGGTTTGGAATCTCCTGTCAAAAGGAGACGTGGTGAGTTGCTGCAGTGCAACTTGCAGATGAAGGAAGTGAATGGTGAAGGTGGTGGATTGGATGCCAATCAAGCGGGCTGTTTTGTCCTGGATGGCGTCGAGCTTCTTGAATGTTGTTGGAGCTGCACCCATCCAGGCAAGTGGAGAGTATTCCATCACACTCCTGACTTGTACCTCGTAAATGGTGAACAAGCATTGGGGAGACAGGAGGTGAGTTACTCGCTGCAGAATTCCCAGCCTCTGACCTGCTCTTGTAGCCACAGCATTTATGTGGCCGGTCCAGTTCAGTTTCTGGTCAATGGTGACTCCCCCAGGATGTTGATAGTGTGGGATTCAGCGATGGTAATGCCATTGAACATCAAGGGGAGATGGTTAGATTCTCTCTTGTTTGATGTGGTCATTGCCTGGCACTTGTGTGGCATGAATGTCACTTGCTGCTTATCAGCCCAAGCTTGGATGTTGTCCAGGTCTTGCTGAATATGGACCCGGGCTGCTTCAGTATCTGAGGAGTTGCGAAAGGTGCTGATCATTGTGCAATCATCAGCGAGCATCCCCACTTCTGACCTTATGATTGAAGGAAGGTCATTGATGAAGCAGCTGAAGATGGTTGGGCCTAGGACACTACCCTGAGGAACTCCTGCAGTGATGTCCTGGGACTGAGATGACTGACTTCCAACAACCATCTTCCTTTGTGCTAGATATGACTTTTTGGGTTATTCAGTGAGTACGGACCAAAGGTGGGTGTTAGATTGCAAGTCCTTTGCTGTGAGGTCATCATGTGGCGCCATGGCGTGGTGAGAGCGGAGCTGTTGGTAACGCTGGGAGTGGGAGAATAGCTGTTGATCCCCCAGGGGAAATACATGGAGGGATTAGCTGTGGCAGAGGGCCATGTGTGTGTACGGCTGAGAGGGACAGGTAAATGCAGCATACCTTGGTTCTAGCATGGAAACAATGGAGGAGGTTAAACTCCAATGCTCTGGGCTCTGGTTTCCACCGCCCAGGACACAGAGCCTGCTGTCAATGCAATGCGAGATTATTATTAATAACGTCCAGACTTTTCTATACAGCACTTCGTCACATCAAAATATCTGGGACATTCTAGAACTAGGCTTTGGGTCATTAGATGAAATTTCCCCACCTACCCGCCATGCTCTCTGGTGTTGCCTTGGTATCATGTCACCCTAATGATTATGAACTGTCTCCTCTCCCTGCCTGGCATCCACCAGCTGTGAGGCCCGATTTTTGACTCCAGTGTCTTTTGCTGCAGGCTCATTGGCCTCTGAGAAGAGAATGTGGCATTGGACCCCTCCCCCTCATGTGGGTCCATGATCATGCTGCTCTCTTACCCCTCATTGAAATACATGAAGAAATGTCACTATTGAAGAGCTGGAGGACTACGGGTGAAATTCAATGTGGAGAAATGCGAGGTCATCCAATTTGAATCTGATTTTTTTTCTCAATGGTGAGAGACTTGGAACTATGGAGGAGCAAAGTGTTCTGTGTTCATATGCAGAAATCACTAAAAGCTAGTGCACAAGGTACAAAAAGAAATCAAACAAGCTAATAGAATATTGGCTCCATCTCAAGGGGGTTGTGATACAGAGTATCATGCTTTAGTTGTACAGTGCCTTGGTCAGACCGCACCTGGAGTACTGCGTTCTGTTCTAGGCACTACAACTCAGGAAGGATATATTTACCTGTATTGCTTGGTCCACTGAAACGTCAATCTTCATCATGCCTCCTGTGATTGGCTGCTGTGTGGACATGTGGGGTAGGTTTCATCCTAAAAGGCAGCTGTTTCAACCAATAGTGACTGTGGCGGGAGGGCAACCCCTTCTTTCACACCTGCAAGAATAACAGGTAGGATCTTAAAAAGTTTTCTGTAAAGTATTTTCAGATGCAGGAATATATTTGTTTGGAAGAGCTCCGACCTGTTAGAGATTAAACAATCCACTACCGGGATTTATAAACCAACTGCCAATTTATGTTGGTTTATGTTTATGTTTGAAAAAAATGCACTCAAGATTTTATACCAAATCTCTTGATTTTTAAGAGTTTGTCTCTTGATTTACGAGATGGTGGGATCGACATTTCTGAGGTCATCAGACAACAGGCTCCCCAAAGGCTGTACTGTAGTGAGAACTGTAGGAAGGAGAAGACTCCTATTGTGGCCAATTAAAACAACGTGTATCCAAATGCTCTGACAGCAGTCTGCTTTGCCAACATGAAGACCAAGTGAAAGCTCTGAAATAAAGCATACTGCAGATAGAGTGTTGATAATTGCTGTTGATATACATGGGTGAATCTGTAGACACAACTGGATTTGATGAGCCACCAATGCCATCACAGAGCACAGACTAATGCCTAATCTGTTTTTTGTATGATGTTACTCGCAAAAAGATTTGCCCAAATGGTTGTTGAGTGTTGTTCAGTCATAATCTATATATTGTGACCAATTGGATGTCTTGCCACCGGTTAACAATTCCTATGGAATTTTCAATGTTAATTGTTTCCACTGACATTTATAGTTAACGTGACAGTCTGTGAATTTACAGTCACCTTGTAATTGCACAATAAAAACAAAGTGCTGGAAATACTTAGCAGATCTGGCAGCATCGGTGGAGAGAGAAATAATTGATGTTTTGAGTCAGATATGACTCTTTCAGTTTTTTATTTCAGATTTCTAGCATCTGCAATATTTTGCTTTTATTGTAATTGCATAATCTGTCTTTTGCTCAAAGTTGTTCACATTGTTTTCCAAACAATTTTCAACTGAAAATTTTTGATCCTCCTTTTTTCTTAATATCTATAATCTGTAATGCCCAAAATAAGGGTTTAAATAAAAATATAAATATATTTCTACAATCACATGATTAAATGTATCCATTGAATCATCATTTGTGTCTTTAAATGCCTCAATAATGTTCTTACTTGAAAACTTCTATCTCTCTCAAAAGCCTGGGACTGGGTTCCTATTTTCACCCAGACCTGTAACCCAGTGAGCTGAATTTGGATTGTACAGTCTGAGGATGTGCAGAGTACCTAATTTCCCAGGATGCATCAGTACCATTCAGTCAGGCTGAACTAATGGAATATTTTAAGGGGGCTGCTAAACATTACTGACTTCTTTCTCCTCTTCGGGAGACCAAGCCTACATCATGATTTGAACCCTCAGGTGGGTCCATTTCCACCATTTGGTAAGCAGTATGCCTGTTCTCAAGAGGTGTACCACCATTCAGGATACACCAATTACCTTTCACAGGACTGTCAATGTAGGGAGCCCCTACCCCTCTGATGCCGCTGGCTTAGTAAGGGATAGCCCAATGCTCGACCCCATGGAAACCCTGGCCCATCTTGTACACATTCAATGGGATTAGGGCAGGAGTGCACTGGAAGGGCAAAGGATTTTTGGCCCTCATAAGCATTAGGCTTCATCAATATCACCATTGCATATGTATGAAAGACCATGTGACACATTGTCCATGTGACGTGTTCCAGTGGTCTGGTGAGTCACCCAATCAAACAAAAGCCTTGAGGGTTGAAATTTACAATCAGGATACAACCAGAGCTCATGGTAAATTCATTTCTACAAAGTAAGGGTAATTACCATTGAATCCCAATAATCAGGATAATTACCATTACCTAATGAACCTTTCAGTTTATTAGAGTAACTTGAAAAGCAAGGGAATTGGAACATTGTAGAGAAATTCAGTCTAATACACAATATCTGGTTGAGAGTAGAATCTGTGCATTGGCATGAAGCAAATTGTAGGAGGAAGGAAAAGTTGAAATGGTAAAGAGATCCACAGTTTTGTGATCCTGGGAAATGAGACTGCATGATGAGTGTTTATTTCAACACATCAGTGATACTGGGAGAAAGAATAGAATGTAGCTCAACTTACTTGGAGTTTAGAAGAGTCAAGAGAGGACAAATTTCCAACCAAGAAGTGAATCAATCCCAATTCAACTGAAAAAGTACTTGGATATTAAAGGACAGGAGGGCAAAAGGGAAACAAAGGGCTTGATTTTGTGCAGGAGGTGGGGCACCCAACACCAGGCCAAAAAGACCAGGGGGAACCTGGCCTCTGCATTTTTTCAGACTCCTGGAGCGATCCTCCGGTCTTTTGGGAGTCAATGTTTAAAGAGGCAGGATCCCCGTCCCTTTAAAGACTTCATCGGGACGGGATCCCGCCTCCAAGAGCAGCCGGCTAATCACAGGGCTGGTAGCTCAGTAGTATCGACAGCACCACCAGGAGCAGTGGCCACTACCAGTACTGCAGAGGCCTTGGACCCAGGCTCCACACTGGAACCCCAGAGAAGAGGTAGGTGAGGCGGGGTCACTGGGGTCTTCCGGAAGGCCCCAGCAAGAGTGGGTTGGGGGGGGTTAGGTGTTCAGTCCAGGGGGAGGGGGCTCCTGAGTTATTTCTGGTGGGGGTCCTCTTTTGGCCACAAATTGCCCACAGAGGAGGGACCCCCCCCCCCCAACCCCCCCCACCCACACCCCAGAAAGCCCACACGGAGGACGCCTCATTTTCCAATGCATTCTCCCCGGGCGGCGGAGCCCCACCACTGCAGGGAAGATCCTACCATCGGTGGGAAGAGGCCCTTATTTGGCGTCTGGGTGGTAAGGTCATCATCGGCCTATCCCGCTCCGGGAGAATCAGAACCACAATTCCCGGTGTCGGGTTCCGTGGTGGGCGATTCTGCCTGGAATCACCAGACCACCACCCCTACTACCGCCACGAAACCTGCCTCGGAATAACAAAGTAGGGATAGGGCCACTAAAGGATGAGCAAGATAAACTCACAGGTAATGATGGAAAATGGCAGAAGTCTTGAATAACTACTTCACCTCAGTATTTACTAAAGAAGGTAATGAAGATAACTAGAGCATGAGCTTAAAAAGAAAACTAATACAGTTGGGATTGATAATGAGAAAAAAATTGACAAGCGAAACTAAAAGACGATGCGATCCTAGGGCCAGATGGTATGTGTCCATGCATACTGAAGGAAACTAGGGAGGAGATAGCAAAGGCAGGAGTTTATTTATCCAAGAGTTCCATGGAAGAGGGGGTGGTGTCAGAGGGCTGGCAGAGGGCTAATATTGTTCCTATACACAAAAAGGAACAAACCTGGGAACTATGGACCAGTCAGCTTAATGTCAGGAATTGGAAAAATACTGAAATCTATACTAAAAGAAGTGATAGAAGAACATCTAGAGGCAGAAAATATGATAAAAATAGTCAGCATGGATTCCAAAAAGACAAGTCACGCTTAACTAACCAGATAGAATTCTTTGAAGGAGTATCAGAAAGCATGCACAAGGCTAGTGACCTGGCTCATGACACAGGTGATAAACATAGCTAAGCGATTCCACAACCAATGGATCAGATCTAAGCTCTGCAGTCCTGCCACATCCAGTCGTGAATGGTGGTGGACAATTAAACAACTAACAGGAGGAGGTGGCTCCACAAATATCCCCATCGTCAATGATGGGGGAGCCCAGCCCATCAGTGCAAAAGATAAGGCTGAAGCATTTGCAACAATCTTCAGTTAGAAGTGCTGAGTTGATGATCCATCTTGGCCTCCTCCTGAAGTCCCCAGCATCACAGATGCCAGACTTCAGCTAATTCGATTCACTCCATGTGATATCAAGAAACGGCTGAAGGCACTGGATACTGCAAAGGCTATGGGCCCTGACAACATTCCAGCAATAGTACTAAAGACCTGTGCTCCAGAACTTGCTGCACCCCTAGCCAAGCTGTTCCAGTACAGCTACAACATTGGCATCTACCCAGCAAAGTAGAAAATTGCTCAGGTATGTCCTATACACAGAAAGCAGGACAAATCCAACTCAGCCAATTACCGCCCCTTCAGTCGACTCTTGATCATTAAAGTGATGTAACGTGTCATTGACAGTGCTATCAAGCGGCACTTGCTTAGCAATAACCTGCTCAGTGACACCCAGTTTGGGTTCCGCCAGGGCCACTCAGCTGCTGACCTCATTACAGCCTTGGTTCAAACATGGACATAAGAACTAAACTCAAAAGGTGAGGTGAGAGTGACTGCCCTTGACATCAAGGCAGCATTTGACCAAGTATGGCATCAAGGAGCCCTAGCAAAACTGGAGTCAATAGGAATCAGGGGAAAACTCTCCGCAGTTTGGAGTCATACCTATTGCAAAGGAAGATGGTTGTGGTTGTTGGAGGTCAATCATCTGAGCTCCAGGACATCACTGCAGGAGTTCCTCAGGGTAGTGTCCTAAGTCCAACCATCTTCAGCTGCTTCATCAATGACCTTCCTTCAATCATAAGGTTAGAAGTGGGGATGTTCGCTGATGATTGCACAATGTTCAGCACCATTTGCGACTCCTCAGATACTGAAGCAGTCCATTAGAAATGCAGCAAGATCTGGACAATATCTAGGCTTGGGCTGATATGTGGCAAGTAACATTCGTGCCACACAAGTGCCAGGTAATGACCATCTCAAACAAGAGAGAATCTAACCATCACCCCTTGACATTCAATGGCATTACCATCACTGAATCCCCCACTATCAACATCCTAGGGGTTACCATTGACCAGAAACTGAACTGGAGTAGCCATATAAATACTGTGGCTACAAGAGCAGGTCAGAGGCTAGGAATCCTGCAGCGAGTAACTCACCTCCAGACTCCCCAGAGCCTGTCCACCATCTACAAGGCAGAAGTCAGGAGTGTGATGGAATACTCTCCACTTGCCTGGATGGGTGCAGCTCCAACAACACTCAAGAAGCCTGACACTATCCAAGACAAAGAAGCCTGCTTGATTGGCACCTCATCCACAAACATTCACTCTCTCCATCACTGACGCACAGTGGCAGCAGTGTGTACCATCTACAAGATGCACTGCAGCAATGCACCAAGGCTCCTTAGACAGCACCTTCCAAACCCACGACCTCTACCACCTAGAAAGACAAGGGCAGCAGTTGCATGGGAGCACCGCCACCTGCATGTTCCCTTCCAAGCCATACACCATGCTGACTTGGAACTATATCGCCGTTCCTTCACTGTTGCTGGGACAAAATCCTGGAACTCCCTTCCTAGCAGCACTGTGGGTGTACCTTCCCCCACATGGACTGCAGCGGTTCAAGAAGGCAGCTCACCACCACCTTCTCAAGGGAAATTAGGGATGGGCAATAAATGCTGGCCTAGCCTGCCACACCAACATCCCAGGAACGAATTTTTTAAAAAATGGTCAGGGCATCTGGAGTCAGGGGACAAATTGCTGACTGCGTTGCAAATTGGCTAAAACCTGGAAAGCAGAGGAATGGGATAAAGGGTATTTATTATATTGGAGGAAGGTAGAAAGTGATGCTCCACAAGGATCAATGCTGAGACCACTTTTATTTATAATTTGGATTAATAATTTAAATGAAGAATATGTATCAAAATGTGCAGATCCACCAAACTTGGGGTATAGCTAACAATGAGAAAAAATGTGACATAATACAAGACAACATTAGAAAACTCACAGAGTGGGCATGTAAGTGGCAAATGAACCTCTACACAGATAAATGTGAACAATGCACTTTGGTAGAAAAAACAGAAACATTACCTGTACCTTAAAAATAAGAAAGTGAATGAGGTAGAAGAGCAAAGGGATACAGGTGAGCAAATCATTAAAAGCAATTAAAAATGCTAACAAAACACTGAGATTTATTTCTATGGATAGAAAATTCAAAGGTAGTGAAGTTATGTTAAACTTGTGTAGGGCCCTGGTCAGGTTTCACATAGAGTACGGTGCACAGCTCTGGTCTCCATTTTAAAATGGACAGGAAGCACTGAAGAAGCACAAAAAGATTGGCAATGATGGTATCAAAACTGGGAGATTACACCTACTAGGAAAGATTGAACAAGGTTTGGGGCTTCTTTCGTTTGAAAAGAGGAGACTTAGAGGAAGCCTGTTAGCGGTCTTTAAACTTATGAATGGATTGGGCAGGGTAGATGTGAAGAGAATGTTTTCACATGTGGGAGAATCCAAAACTAGGAGCCATAAATATAAAATAGTTATTAATAGATCCAGTAGGGAAATACGGAGAAATTCTTTTACTCAGAGAGTGGTTAAAATGTGGAACTCACTACCACAGGAAATGGTTAAAGCAAATAGCTTAGATGCTTTCAAAAAGAAACTTGATAAATACAGGAGAGGAAAGGCAATATAAAGATATGTTGAAAGGCTGAGATGAGATAGATGGAATGGGATGAGACTTGTGTGGAGTATGAACACCTGCACAGAATAGTTGGGCCGAATGGCCTGTTTCTATGCTGTATATTCTATGTAATTCTATGTAACTGATTCAGATTTATTTTTTCAAATTTTAATTTTTGCTCAGTTTGCAATTTACTATGTGAGCTGTCAATTACCTTCCATTCTGAGTACTCATGACCTGATATTGTCCCACTCTGTCTATAATCAACATTATATTAACATAAGAAATTGGAGCAGGAGTAAACCATATGGCCCATTGAGCCTGTTCCGCCATGGCTGATCTTCTGCCTCAACAACACTTTCCTGTCCGCTCCCCATATCACTTGATTCCCTGAAAGTTCAAAATCTATCTATCCCAGGTTTGAATATACTCAATGCTGGAGCACCCACAACACTGTGGGGTAGAGAATTCCAAAGATTCACAGCACTCTTAAGTGAAGAAATTTCTCCTCATCTCAGTCCTGAACAATCGTCACCCACCCCCCGCCCGCCATCCTGAGACTGTGCCCCTATGTTCTAGATTCCCAACCCGGGGGAAACAACCTCTCTATGTCTACCCTGTCAAGATCCTTCAGAATCTTGTATGTTTTAATGAGATCACCTCGCAATCTTCTAAACTCCAGAGAGTAAAGGCTCAATTTACTCAGCCTCTCATCATAGGACAACCCTCCCATCCCAGGAATCAATCTAGAGATCACTGTACCACCTCCAAGACATTGCTTAGATTTGTAGACCAAAAATGCACACAGTAGTCCAGGTGTGGTTTCACCAAAGTCCTAAACAATTGTAGCAAGCACATTGACAGCTGACACAACAAAAATCATTATATTTCATTATATGGCCATGTCTCTCTCTCTTTCTCTCTCTCTCCTTCCCTCCCTCTCCCTGAGTGTCCCATCATGGCAGCAGAGCGAATGTTGAGGTAAGGGATGAAAGGTCATCAACCTTAAATGTTAACCCTGTTCCTCTCATCACAGATACTGCCAGACCTGCTGAGTATTTCCAACATTTTCTTTTTATTTCAGAGTTCCATCATCTGCGGTATTTTGCTTTTGTTGAGGTCAGGGATATCTTTTTAAATGTTAATATTTTATCCTGTCATTTGTCTTGATTCAGCAGGCTAGTAGGATGTGCGTGCCCATTTATTGTGATCTTGTTATGATAGATCTGTTCTCTGTCTCTGGTACTCTAGTGAAGTTTGCAAGTCTAATTTTCAGGAAGTTTAGCAACCATGCATCCAATCCAGTAATTAAAGATGTTTTTCTTCCAGACTGTGGCTTCAGGCACCCAAAACATCAGATATTCCTATCAATTCAACCTCTAATCAGACCAAAGAGTTCAGCACAAAAAACAAGCTGCACCCAGACCATAATAAACAGGAAACAGATACAGATTAAACTCAGGCCACAGCACAAGTAAAATTAGCAAATTCAATGCTCAAAATGTCAGGGCCCAGGTTCCTGGATCCCATTCCAGCTCTATAACCATGGTGGAGCTGTGATCTATTTTTGCTGATGGCCTGCGCTCCTGACACAGTCAGAGTTATCAGGAGTCAGAGCTCAATAATTATGGTGGGCACCCATATGAGCACATCTTGGACATTCCCTAGTGAAGGGAAGGGGAAAATGTCGCACTGGGAAGCTATAAAGTTTGAACCTGGAACGATTACTAAGTCCTGCAAATCCACACCCTTTAGGTAAGGCCAATTTCCGTGAAGCTTGTTTGAATCATTGATGATATTCCAGGCAAAGACCCAGGCCTGGACATCCCTTTTGGGCTCCACTTACATTCCTCCATTGATCTTGATGCCAGTGTTTTGCAAACGTCTCGGTTGCTTGGGCCAAGTAGGCGAGAGCAGCAGAAACTCTGGTGGATGACACTGCCCCAGCAGCCCTGTTTCCTTCCTGATGTCAGGTCATCCATGGAGGGAAATTCCACGGGCCACTGCCCTCAGTTGGAATTCTCGGTGACATCTTCAGGACAGAAATTTGGTAGTGGGGTGCAGTGAGGGATGAGGTGGAGATTTTAAACCCACTTCACCCCTCAGGAACAGAACAACAGCTGTGCAACAACGTACAGCCCCATTCCCAACTGTCACCCCCATGACATCCATTTTAACTGGGCCTCTTTTGTAGGCGGCTGAAGCACCAGGCTGATTCAGGTAGGAGCCTTATTAATGCATGCAAATCATGGTCCAATGCTTACATTAGGAACCCAAAGACATTTTAGTGGCCAACTGAGCAGTGCGTAAATGGCTCCTTTCTCTGTACCCCTATCCTTGGCCATCTGCTGCCATCCTTTGCCCTTTCTCCCCCAATCTCCTCTCTTCCACTGTTAAAGTTCCCTTGGCTCTGAAAGTTGGTGCATTTTAGTCCTAACTACAAATTAAACTGCTAGTTTAAAGTTACCTGGGCCAACAGCCCACTGCCCATACCTGCTCTGTGTTTTCCTCAGTGAGCTCTGGATCCTTGCCAAATTCCTCAACTTCTCTGGACATCAAGACCATCCATCTGCACTGGACTTCACAGTAAGACTCAGCTGCTGTGAATCTGATCTTCTATTCAGTCGCTTAAATTTAAAAAAAACGTTGCCAAAATTGTCTAGCCTACAGCCTTTCCTCCACCACTGCCATTCCCCGTTAAGCCTTTGTCTGGCCTACAGGTTCGACTGGTTTTTCAGCTTCAGCTACAGTCTGGTTCCCGGCCGAGTTTCACATTCCTGGGTCAAAGTCAATTTTTTTCGCCACTTTTAGATCTTATGGTAACATTCATCTTCATACTGTCCTTCTGCCGCACGATCATTTCTGCACACCACCTGGCTCTTCATTCCCCCAAAAATACCTTCAACAGTGCATCCTCCAACATTCTACCCTTCAAATAGCTTCTGGCTCACTTGCCCTCCACACCTGTATCCAAACTTGGACATCAGTTCGTCGATACTCCATGCTGACTCCACCCTGCCTACGTTAACTTTATCCCAACATGGACTCTCTGACTTAACTCTGGACTCCGTCCTATGATCTTCTCTCTGTTCCCCATTTATTACCAGAATATATGCATCCTAATCTTTCTATGTAACCAGGTCTATGTAACTTGAGTTTCCTTTGTCTCAATGCATGTACGTTTTGGCTGCTGCTCTGAACATGTGTCCATCACTTCAATTTCCACTTTTTCTCCATCCATTTACTTATTTTCATTTTAACCTTCCTAGACCCTCTCTCCTGACATCCTGCCTCCTTTCGTTTCTCCCCTCTCATGTATTTTGCTTTCCCAACTGCCTATCCCAACTATTCAGCATTGCCTGACCTTCTTACTCTCCTGCCCCTGTCCCAGGCTCGACTCCCTCTTTGATAAGCCTACACTTCCTTCCGTGCCTCGCTTGGCATCCTCCAATGGGCCCAACAACACATCGGTCACTGCCTCATTACAAACAGGAACCCCAACTGTCCCAACCTACTCTATTGCCGACCTTATCGCCCAGCACTGAGGGCTAATCTTTCTTAACTCCTTCCCAATCTAACTCTCCCCTTCCAATGTTGGCCCTGTGGACTTTGCCAGTGGATCAGCTCTCACTGCCCTTCTCTGCATCTCCCTCCAGAATGTCCATTCACTTGTAAACAACTTGCCATCCATAAGCTCATTGTAGATGATTGCATCAACATCACGGCCTTGACAGAAACTTGGCTGAGTGGTGATGACACAATTCGCCCTAAATGAAGACTCCCCACCTGCCTACAAGACCGTCATATTGGTGGTGTGTCTCTTATCACCAAATCACACCTTGGCCTGACCCTCTATTTTGCTGGCACCTTCTCCTCCTTTGAGCATCTCATCTTGTTCCACCCTCTTGCCTTTAATTTAAAATCCTTATTCCCTACCGTCCACCCAAATAGCATGCCAAGTTTCTCACAGAGATATCTTCATTACTTTCCTCCCTCTCCCCTATCTCTTTCACCCTCACCTCCAACAAGGAGCTCATGAACTTCTTGGTCACTAAGATTGAGAACATCCATTCAGCAGCCTCTACCACTTTCGTCCCTTCTCCCAGTCCACCAGGCCAAACTTCCTATAAGCTTCCCCTTGCCATAGCCCTGCACTCACATCTTTCCTTAGTTTCTCTCCTATCTCCCCTCATGCCCTCCCTGAGCTCATCTTGTCCATGTGTCCCAACTCCTGCACATTCAACCCTGTTCCCACAAACTGCTGACCATTCAACTTCCCTTCCTGGCCTCCATGTTCACTGATATTGTTAACATTTCTCTCTCAGCAGCTGTTGTCCCTCTCTCCTTTAAATCTGATGTCATCACCCCTCTCCTCAAAAAAACAACCTTCACCCCTCTGTCCTTGCAAACTACTGTCCTGTCTCCAACCTCCCTTTCTTCTCTAAAGTCCTTGAATACGTTGTTGCCTCCAAAAGCTGTGCCCATCTTTCCCAGAGCTCCATGTTGGAATCCCTCCAATCAGGATTCTGCCCCGCCACAGTAAGGAAACGGCTCTTATCAAAGTCACAAATGACATCCTATGTGACTGTGACCATGGTGAACTATTGCATCTTGTCTGTCATGACCTGCCTGCAGCCTTTGACACAGTTGACCACACCATGCTCTGCTCCTCCAATGTGTCTTTTCCATCATCCAGCTGAGTGGGATCACACTCGTCTGGTTCCATTCATATCTATCCAGTCGTAGCAAGGGAATCACCTACAATGGCTTCTCTTCCTGCTCCTACACCTTTACCTTTGGTATCCAAGGAGCTATTATTAGCCTCCTCCTATTTGACATCTATATGCTGCCCCTCAGTGATGACACCCAACCTACCTCACCACACCTCTCTCAACCCCTCCACTCTAATGTATCTGATTTGTCAGATTACTTGTCCGACATCCACTACTGGATAAGCATAGATTTTCTTGAAGTAAATATATAGAAGACTAAAAGCATTGTCTTTGGTTCCCGCCACAAAATCTATTCCTTAGCCACCAATTCCATCCCTCTCCCCGGCATGTTTCTGAGCCTCAACCAGACTGATCTCAACCTGGGTGTCACATTTGACCCTGAGATGTGTTTCTGATCACATTTTTAAAAATTCATTCATGGGATGTGGGCATCGCTGGCTAGGCCAACGTTTATTGCCCATCCCTAATTGCCCTTGAGAAGGGTACTCAGATCACCTACCTCAACCTCAGTAGCATGATCCAACTCCAGCCCCGTGTCAGCTTATTTGCTGTGGAAACCCTCATCCATGCTTTCGTTACCTCTCGACGTGACTAGCACTCCTGGCTTGCACCCCATCTTCCACCCTCCATAAACTTAAGCTCATCCAAAACTCTGTTGCTGGTATCCTAACGCACAACAAGTCCCATTTAACCATCATCCCTGTGTTCGCTGTCCTACATTGGCTTCCAGTTAAGGAACGCCTCGATTTTAAAATTCTCATCCTTGATTTCAAATCCCTCCATGGCCTCGTCTCTCCATATCTCTGTAACCTTGTCCAGTCCTACAACCCTCTGAGATATCTGCGCTCCTTCAATTCTGGTTTCTTGCATGCCCCTCATTTTAATCGCTCCATCATTGCAGCTATACCTTCAGTTAGCAAGGGCCTAAGCCCTGGAATTCCCTCCCTAAACCTCTTTGCCTCTCTTTCCTCCTTTATGATGCTCCTTAAAACCGAGCTCTTTGACCAATCTTTTGGTCATCTGTCCTAATATCCCCTTATGTGGTTTTTTGTTAAATTTTGTTTGAAAGTGCTCCTATGAAGTGCCATGGGACATTTTATGTTTGAGGCGTTGTATACAACAACAACTTTGATTTCTATAACAGCTAATGCTTCAAAACTGCATTGGCATTCTCCACCCTTTAAGAAGTGCCTCATGCTGGGACACAATTCTACAGACACTCGGGAGCTCTCAGTACCTCATTATAGTTAGCATACTTCATACGTGAGCTCAGAGAAGGAGTAATTGCTGGGCCATCACACACATACAGCTTTGAGGGAAGGGGGAGGGTTATTGTAGGCCTCACTGGTATTTCCCTTTCCCAATCTGGGAATGCTAATCCGAGCTGTGGTCTCACCAACTGAGGCATTTAATTCAGCATAGACCATAAATCATGAAATCTTCTGGTCTGTGTGGCTTAATTTGCCCATGGAACAATTGCAAAGTCTATATCTTAGCTTTTCAACTCTTAGTACTGCAAGCTACTTAAGATAAGTCCAGAAAGGATAAAAGTAAGTAGGACTGGATTAATTAATTCAGCAGCCATCATTTATATTCTTTATACAACTAGAATTGATGTTGCCTATTTAAGGTGGTTAGAGTATAGTCATACAAACAGATATTATGTATCCCTTTAAGAAATAGATATACGACAACTTCAATATGATGAAAGTTTGTAGTCCTTTTAGAAAGCAGTTATACTGATCTGGATGTATCACCAGACAGATGTCCTTTATCTTTTATATGTGGGCAACATTCAACTCAGACCAAGTTTAATCAGTTCCAGTTCCCAGCTGAGCTACCAGGTATAAAGATCAGCACACACCGGTTTCATCCTATAGACATGTAACTCCCATTGTGTATTATGATTCTTATATCCACTTGTGACGCTTGATGAATAATATATTGGCCACTTCTTTTGGGCCTCCTTATCTCGAGAGACAATGGATACGCGCCTGGAGGTGGTCAGTGGTTTGTGAAGCAGCGCCTGGAGTGGCTATAAAGGCCAATTCTGGAGTGACAGGCTCTTCCACAGGTGCTGCAGAGAAATTTGTTTGTTGGGGCTGTTGCACAGTTGGCTCTCCCCTTGCGCCTCTGTCTTTTTTCCTGCCAACTACTAAGTCTCTTCGACTCGCCACAATTTAGCCCTGTCTTTATGGCTGCCCGCCAGTAAATCATTAATAAATTATGATCATGGCCATTGGGATTTTGTGGCTGCTATCGTTTTCACATTTAGGACCACTGGCTATATTCTATGCTCTTCAGTGAAACCAAACTGGCTTTAAAAGGAGCAAAAAGGTACCTTGCAGATCCACCCACTGCAGTCCCATCTAAAATTCATGTATTGATAAAATAATAACAAATATTTATGTAATTCCTTTCAGAATGGAAGCAGATTGATTTCACCCTCCTCAGAGGAGGGGGATAAAGCCAATTGTAGAATGCTTCCACAGGTATCAAAGTCAGCAAAGCTCAGGATTTTCCTATTCTGTGTTGCTAAGTCCAATATCACACCATAAATTTACTCAATGAACAGAGAACTTAGCAAATTCATTCGATGCAAATTAAATCAAATCCCTTTGTTAGAGTGAACGACGTACAATACAATGACACCAAAGGAGTGTGGCTAAAAGAAAATGCAGGATAGCTAAATAGATAGACCCATACCTGCAAAACCTTTACTTTGTAAAAGTAGTGTTCTACATTTCAACTAAAGCATGGATTTTGATGAGTACTTCTGTCATCTTGTTTAGGCTGAGGAAGTCAAAGGTCATGAAATTGTAATTCTGATTTGCATTTCTATCAGTACATTTTCTTTAGAAATTCTCTTTTCTAAAAAAATGAATATCTCTTGAACAAGCAGAAGTTTATTTCTTGTTAACTGGCTTGTTAACAAACACTGACCATGCAGCACCGAAAATTTCTGTGTGTGCTGCGCTGTATTTTTCTACCCACTAGATCAGATTAAAAATATACATTTGGCTGTACTATTTTCATGATCTCTTACTTCAAATGATCTGAACCAAAATCAGAAAATGCTGAAAATACATAGTTAAATGTTACAGGCAGGTGAGGCAGCGAATGCAAATTGGTTGTCAGGCAATTGGCAAGCTGTCTCATTGGCAGCGACCTTTAGGTAATTTCTGGGGGAGGGGAGAATATTTAGCAGACACAGCTCAATGGTAATATACTGTTAAAGCCTGAAGCCCAATTTAGGGTGAGCCTCAGGTTTCTGGCATCTGGCCTGCCTTATCAGTTTTGTGCCTGAAAAAGGGCATAAACAAATGTACTTTCACTACTCTTTAATGTTTTAAATATTGAATTTATTAATATTTTGTTTATTACAGCACATTTTGGACATGATGGCCACCCAATAGTCCAACATGACATCAGGGACCTAGAGTCATAGAGTTATACAGCACAGAAACAGGCCCTTCGGCCCACCATGTCTGTGCCGGCCATTAAGCCTATCTATTTTAATCCTATTTTCCAGCAATTGGCCCATAGCCTTGTATGCTATGGCATTTCAAGTGCTCATCTAAACACTTCTTAAATGTTGTGAGGGTTCCTGCCTCTACCACCCCTTCAGGCAGTGTGTTCCAGATTCCAACCACCCTCTCAGTGAAAACATTTTTCCTCAAATTCCATCTAAACCTCCTGCCCCTTACCTTAAATCTATGCCCCCTGGTTATTGACAACTCTACCAAGGGAAAGTTTCTTCCTATCTACCCTATCTATGCCTCTCATAATTTTGCATACCTAAATCAGGCCCCCCCCCCCCCCCCACCCACCCCCCCAGACTTCTCTTCTGTAAGGAAAACAACCCTAGCCTATCCAGTCTCTCTTCATAGCTGAAATGCTCCAGCCCAGGCAACATCCTGGTGAATCTCCTCTGCACCCTCTCCAGTGCAGTCACATCCTTCCTATTGTGTGGTGCCCAGAACTGTACACAGTACTCCAGCTGTGGCCTAACTAGCATTTTATACTGCTCCAACATAACCTCCCTGCTCCTATATTCTATACTTCGTCTAATAAAAGCAAGTATCCTATATGCCTTCCTAACCACCTTATCTACCTGTGCATTAAGCAGTTTTGTTGTCCTACTGGATTCACATCCAATTCAACTGATGCCTGATAGGCATTCCCTATGTAACCAAAAACTTGATGAGAGATCAGTAGCAGCAGTGACACAACGTCCACTGTTTCTCAATATAATCTTCGGTGTCACCGGTAACAAGTCACTGTACAGCAAACATCTCAAAGCCCTGGAGAGATATCACCAGCGGTGCCTCCACAAGATCCTGCAAATTCAGTGGCAGGACAGGCGCTCCAGTATCAGTGTCCTTTCTCAGGTCAACATCCCCAGTATTGAGACACTGGTCATGGTTAGTCAGTGACGTTGGGCAGGCCACATTGTCCACATGCCTGACACAAGACTCCCAAAACAAGCTTTCTACTCTGAGTTCCATCACGGCAAGAGGCTACCAGGAAGGCAGATGAAACACTACAAGGGTATCCTTAAAGCCTCCCTGAAAAAATATGACATCTCCACTGATTCGTGGGAATCTCTTGCCCAAGACTGCCCAAAATGGAGAAGAGTCATCTGCGAAGGTGCCAGCCTTCGACAACGTCGACATGCCCAGGCAGCGACCAAGTTCAAACAACGAAAGAAGCGTTCGGAATTTCGAGCATCCCTTTCACTCGCCTCACCAAACACCACCTGCCCCACCTGTGGCAGAGTGCGGATCCAGAATTGGACTATTCAGTCACTTAAGGACCCACAACCCTGAAGTGGAAGAAAGTCATCCTCGTTCCCGAGGGACTGCCTAAGAGGTTATGGTAATGGAGGGGCTGTTACAGACAAGATAACAGAGTTACATCATTGGGATCCAAATATGAAATTCAGTTCATCAAATACTCCTTCATCTGAGAATTCCCTTTCTTAATCTTCTAATTATTGCAAACTATTTCATGGATAATTTTCAAAATTATCATACCGTTATGGTATATTACTGTTTTTACTCAGAGACCCACTGAATGCAGAGATTAATGTTTGAAAAATATAAGGATAGTTAGTCCATTCAGTTTCACCAATTCAGTACCAATGGTGGAACTTTCATCTTATCAATTTTTTTAAAAATCTAAACATTTCAGGGCAATTTTCAGCAACTCATTCAGGCATTAATAATCCACCAAGGTGGCCAAGATGGGATCTTACGCTGAAAAGCCAGTTTCGTCTAATTTAGCACAAGACACCATCTTAGTAAAGGAGCTGAAGCCAGAGTTGGAATCAAATGCCCAGAACCTTGTTAAGGACTTAAAATGTCTGCCAGTGTTCATTAACAAGGCTCCATGACACTTTTGTGGATAACACTTGACCTAACACCCTCTAATAGCAATCGACTGTTTAGGAGTAAACACAGCATTGCTGTCAATTTCAAGTGCTACTTGAAGAGATACTCACTATTTCATGTTCACTTGCTGCTGCAGCTGTGAAGAGGGCCTTTGAAGCACATCAGGAGACTTTCTGAAACACTTTGTCAAGACTTTACCAACACTTCCGTAACATTTATTTTGCAAATTCTCTGAGGGGGTTACCTAAAAGGAGTAAGTGCTGTGTTCCTCCACCTTTATAAGAGTCACCAAGAGAAAGGGCATGCTTGGTTTGTAGACATCTTGCTAGGGGACCCTTTGGTCTGGACAAGGAATGGGAAGTGGAGATGAGGCCAGGCAAAGCAGTACCAGCTGTTGCAAAAGAGGACAGGAGGACAAGGAGGGCGAGGTGGTGTCCTTGCCCCCTGAAGGTAGAATACCTCCCTCCTCCTCATGACATCCTCTATCAGGACCTCCAATGCCAAATCCATTAACCTGTGTGCCCATCCCCCTTTGTCCCGGAGTCATCCTGCAACTTGCTGCTGTTTGCTAGCCAGGACATATCCACACATTCAGTGGAACTGTGTGCAAGGATCACATATAGTGTCTCATGAAAATTACATCTAATCAGCACGAGTGTTAAACCTGCAAGATTCTGGTTTAACATCTCAAGGCAAGTTCAAATTATGGCAATCAGCAATTAACACCAGAATTGTGTGCTAGGTGTGTCGTATTAACATGCACCCATTTAGCACCTGTTTGTATTCTTTGACCTAAATTACTCCCTTCCTCTACTCTGATTTATTTGATTGCGTTACTCCATTCCCAATTTTTTCTTCGTTATTCCGGATCCCAGCACCACATACTGATTGTCAGCTGAGAGGCTGGACAGTTGACCAGTTCCCAAGCCTTGTCCAATGCTCCTTTCCTATCAGACACAGGACAGCAGATTTCAGATCTCCACTTGCTCTCTGTGGAGCTGTGCTTCTTTCAAGTAACGTTTGTGCCACACAATGTCCATCTACAACAAAAGAGCATCTAACCATCACTGGAGACCCACAACATCAACATTCTAAGGGTCTGAATTGACCAGAAACTGAACTGGAACAGTCATATAAATACCGTGACTACAAGAACAGGTCAGAGGCTGTGAATTCTGCAGAGTAACTCACCTCCTGACTCCCCAAAGTCTGTCCACAAGGCACAAGTCAGGAGTGTGATGGAATGCTCTCTACTTACCTGGATGGGTGCAGCTCCAACAACATTCAAGAAGCTCGACACCATCCAGGACAAAGCAGCCCACTTGATGGGCACCCCATCCATCACTTTCAACAGTCATTCATTCCACCACTGATGCACAATGGCAGCAGTGTGTACCATCTACAAGATGCACTGCAGCAACGCACCAAGGCTCCTTCGACAGCACCTTCCAAATCCACAACATCTACCAACTAGAAGGACAAGGGCACCAGATGCATGGGAACACCACCACCTGAAAGTTCCCCTCCAAGTCACACACCATCCTGACTTGGAACTATATCGACGTTCCTTCATAGTCGCTGGGTCAAAATCCTGGAACTCCCTCCCTAACAACATAGTGGGTGTACCTACACCACAAAGACTGCAGCGGTTCAAGAAGGCAGCTCACCACCACCTTCTCAACGGCAATTGGGGATGGGAACTAAATGGTAGCCTTGCCAGTAATGCCCACATCCCATGAATGGATAAGAAAAAAACACCTCACCACCAACCTTGATAACGAAACCCAAGAACAGAAGCTCACTACATCATGAAGCCAGGTCCTGAAACTCCACAGTGCTGACAGCAGTGTATTTTATTTTAACCAGGATTTGCCCCCTACCTCCTGTGAAATCCTTGGCAGCTGATGAAATTTTTGCTTTAGTTTCGTAAACTGCAAAACCCCTACATGCTCCAGAGGCTACTGGCACCAGCAACAGGTGGTCACTGCACAGGACATGACACAATTACTATTTGCATAGTCTGACCTCCACAAGTCATTGGATGCGATAAGTTCTGAGACACAGATTGTAGATCATAAGCACCAAACCTGGGCTTCATGAATCCACAGTAAACAAAGCTAGTTATTGACTCATTATTTTTAACAAGATCCTGTCACATGATTGGCCCATGTTAGATTTTCATCCAGAATTTCAATCCTTTGTTTTTACTTTTCCAATTTTATCCCTCTTCTTTTGAAGTTGGCACCTTATGTTGAGAGACAGTTCCAATGTCATTGGCAGCCCACTCCAAGAACTAATTCTTCATTTATTAAATTTAGACTGAGCATCAATAAGCTATTTGAGCATGGGAATCACTGCAGTGGAGTTTGATTGCATCCTCACCTGTCTCTCGCATATGTGCAACTTTCCAGCAGGGATCACTCAATAGTGACCAAGAACAGGTATTCTGGCTGATTTACCTCTTCCTCTTTCTCTGTGTCCACCAGTTACACCACACAGCCATGCAGCTGCCCTACCTCAGATCAGTTATCCCAACATGGACCAGCAATCAAACATGTAAATGTTTTTCAATGTCACTGGTCTGTAACGTAAAGATCATTGGATCCCTCTTGTGATACCCTGAGATCTTCCTGACCTGTGTGGCTGAGTAACATACCAGGCAGAGTCTTTATCCATTGAATCATTGCAGAGTTTGGGGGACTTCAAGTTTTAATGGCCTCTTGAGCATTGCCAATTGTAATTACTCCATCATTGGTGGCTGTGCCTTCAGCTGCCTAGGCCCTAAGCTCTAGAATTCCCTTCTTAAACCACTCCACCTCACTTTCCTCTTTTAAGACAATCCTTAAAACCTACCACTTTTGACCAAGTCTCTGGACAGCTGCCCTAACATTTTCTTATGTGTCTCAGTGTCAGATTTTGTCCAATAAAGCTCTTGTGAAGTGTCTTGGCACATTTTACTATGTTAAAGGTGCTATATAAATACAAATTGTTGCAATAACGTTCTCTCTCCCCGGTTCCGAATTCTGCTGGAGTTCAGTTTGATTTTTTTTTCCTCTCAAGAAGACAGTTTATGTGCAGAGGGCCAACACTGACATGAGCTTTGTAATGTTTCCATAATTCTGCCACTGCTCTCGTGCAGTGCTTGAGATTTATTATTTTTCATCTTGTGAAACCCACATTATAAAAGTTACACCTGATAGATCATCTGTTGCAGCACAAGCTCAACAGCTAATGTGAAGTTGGCAGCAGCATTTTCAGAGCAGACTGTTGCTCAGACTCTACCTGCCTGAAACTCCCTAATGTACCAACATAAGGATTTTAATCCTGCCTGGTATGAGAACCCATTTATTATCATCATTCTGGCCACAAGAGGACCCCAATAAACTAGACATTACATACCAGTGACATTGAAAACAATTTCCATTTAAACACATAAATAACATGTCACAACTGCACATTGAATATCTATATTCACTCAAAAGTCTACTCCAAGCTTTTTTGAAGATTCTGGGACACAAAAAGTTGCCAGAAGCAACTCTGAAACTGATCTACCTTCACCAATAAAACAGCAACTCAAACACAGCCCAATTACCAGTTAATGCCCTGAACAGGATTTTACCTTGAGACCTTTCCCTCTTAATTAAGTTGTTTCTTCTGAGGTTATTAAGTTTGCCAAAGTATGTGCAAGAACCTTAATTACACAATTGCCAATTAGCACAGTCTTCACTTAGAGCTGTGTGTCCGGTTCAGATAATTGGATAAGACAATTAAAAATAGCCTATCAAACAGAGCATAGATATGAAGTTAATTGCTGGTTACTGTAGCCAGTCCGCTTCTGATTATGATGATTAATGGCCTCGGTGGAGAAAGCGAGGACATCAAGAAGGAAGGAAAGGTCACCCACCGCCTGCTTACCTTGTTACTGGACTTCAAACATTTTCGAAGGTCTAATACTGGATTGTGCCTCTGGGAAGCAGCAGTGTTATCAGTGATCAATTCCAATTGTAATGTGTCCGACTGAGCAGTGCCAGAGATGGGGCCTATTCCTTGTGTATTGGAGCCACCTACAGGCAGGCAGGAATGCAGAAAGATGCTGAGAAAAGGAAATAAAAGTGCAATATGTCACAATAAGTTATTTTGACATCAATTAATGTGTGGCATTTTTACACATTAGTCTATGAATTAGCTCACTTCAAGACGAAAATAAAGTAATTATCCATTTGTGCTTAACCCCCCCCCTCACCTAAACCATCCCCAACCAGCAGCAATTATTTCTAAGATAGAAAGTTTATATTGTAACCTCACATCCTGAGATTAATACACAAAGCATTTCTCCCCACTGATGACAAAAAGAGGCACAAAATATGATACACCATTATACTTTTCAGTAATTTACCCCATAAATTTCTTCACATTATCTCACCCTTTCCTGAAGGTACTGACTCGTATTGGGGGACTGATCACCCTCCAGTATCTTACCCCAGTCAGTGACCATTCTTCTTGTGCAAGCATCACAGCATATGACTCTATGACCGGGCGGCACAGTGGTGCAGTGGCTAGCACTGCAGCCTCACAGCTCCAGTGACCCGGGTTCAGTTCAGGGTACTGCCTGTGCGGAGTTTGCAAGTTCTCCCTGTGACCGTGTGGGTTTCCTCCAGGTGCTCCGGTTTCCTCCCACATGCCAAAGACTTGCGGGTTGATAGGTAAATTGGCCATTGTAAAAATTACCCCTAGTGTAGGTAGGTGGTAGGAGAATTGTGGGGATGTGAGAGGGAAAATGGGATTAATGTAGGATTAGTATAAATGGGTGGTTGATGGTTGGTGCAGACTCGTTGGGCCAAAGGGCCTTTTCCGGTGCTGTATCTCTCTCTCTCTCTCTCTCTCTATGACTCTCCACGAGATGCTGCCTGATCAACTGTTGCCAGTGTTTTCTGTTTATTTTTGATTTCCAGCATCTGCAGAATTTTGCTTTCTGAGGCTCTGCTCACCTGTTATTCACAAACGTTTTTAAAAGAGATCAATTGTGAGCAGAAACTGCAGTTGCCTTTCCCCCATCTACCCCATGCCCTCCACCACCCCCACCTCAGGACAGTGAAAACAACTGCCGCTCTTCCAAGACTATTGCAGCTGAGATTCTCAAATTCAGCAGTGATTGAGCCTAGGATCTTTCAATTCTCTTCCACATTATATGATGGATTTAACAATTCAATTAATCAAAATAGTGACATTTCACAAATTTATGCACAGCTATTTGACCTGTACAAATGACATAAAGGGGTCCCTTTTAAACCTGCCCATCCACAGAAAACAGGCAGGTGGGCAGTTAAAATAAGCAGGTTACTTACCCTGCCTAGATCCTGACCATTTCCCAATTTCAAACTGCAGGGTTTTTCAGGCAGATGAGGTGCCCTCCTGAAGCAGGCCCCTGCCTGGTAAGAAATTAAATTGCTGGAGCAGTTTTACTTGGTAAAATGTACCCCAATGAACCACAAGTCGGTAAATAGCAACTGACAACGGATGCAACGCTTTAGCTAAACTTTGTTTTGCTATTCTAGTAATGTAATTTTAATTCTATGTCAGTGCAGGATATGTGTCAAACATTTGGCACAGTTACATCAGGCCAGATAGAGAATCTTATTTTGTACAGGACAAACATCTGTTAAGTAGTGAGTATTATCCCTGTAAGGCTAGTGCAGTGAGCAGAATGTTTGTGTTCCTTACTTAATTACTCATGAAGACGTATGGAACCAAAACCATTCTCAGCTACTCCGGTATTAAAGTTTTCCACAGTTTTAGAGATGCAACAAGTTAATAAACTCTACATCAGCAATATGTTTCAGTTATTGAGGTCTTCCCTGGTGGTTTATGTAATGCCTGTTTGCAATATAAAGTTCTCCCTTTTAACTAGAGTTTAATTACTATAATGCTGACAATAAATATAAATACCGTGGCTACATGAGCAGGTCAGAGGCTAGGAATCCTGAGGCGAATAACTCATCTCCAGACTCCCCAAAGCCTGTCCACCATCTACAAGGTACAAGTCAGGAGTGTGATGGAATACTCTCCACTTGCCTGGATGGGTGCAGCGCCAACAACACTCAAAAAGCTCAACACCATCCAGGACAAAGCAGCCCACTTGATTGGCACCCCATCTACAAACATTCACTTCCTCCACCACCGACGCACAACGGCAGCAGTGTGTACCATCTACAAGATGCACTGCAGCAACGCACCAAGGCTCCTTAGACAGCACCTTCCAAACCCGCGACCTCTACCAACTAGAAGGACAAGGGTAGCAAATGTACAGGAACATCACCACCTGCAGGTTCCCCTCCAAGTCACACACCATCCTGACTTGGAACTATATCGCCGTTCCTTCACTGTCGCCGGGTCAGAATCCTGGAACTCCCTTCCTAACAGCACTGTGGATGTACCTACCTCACATGGACTGCAGCAGTTCAAGAAGGCAGCTCAACACCACCTTCTCAAGGGCAATTAGGGATGGGCAATAAATGCTGGCTTAGCCAATGACGTCCACATCCCACGAATGAATTAAAAAAAGTCAAAAGGCATAATTAATCTAATCACAAACATCCTTTACAGTGTTTGTTTGAAATTCCTAACAATGCTCACGCTTACAATAGCCAAACCTTGACGAATTGCCTACATGTAACTCCAGACCGACAGCAATGTGGTTGACTCTTAACTGCCCTCTGAAATGGCCTGGCAAGCTACTCAGTTGTCATGGACAATTAGGGATGGGCAACAAATGCTGGCCTTGCCAGCGATGCCCACATCCCATGAAAGAATAAAAAAAAGAATTCAGTTGACAAAGATTTCAACCAATTATTCAAGAAAGAGACATTTAATCTGTTTAACGATGTCCATGGTTACATACTTTGAAGGAGGCAACATGAATTAGTAAATCACAATCTAAATTAGAGCATCTTTCAGCCTCTCCCAAAGTTCTTCATTGGCAAATCTGGGTTTCAACTTTTTAAAAAGTATTATGGGGCAAAATTATCTTTATTCATCAGAGATGTTACCCTGAAACCTGGAATCACCAGCCTAATCTGCACTACTAGCACATTTTCATTACTATTGAGTAAAAACAGGTCAAAGATAAACAGATTATTCATGGGGCATGCTTATGTTTCCATTACTATGTGACCTGAGATCAGAATCTGTGTGACACTCCACCTGCAATGTCATTTACCAGGCAGAAATCATCAGAATTACCTGTCGAACATCCTG
Source organism: Heterodontus francisci (assembly GCF_036365525.1). NCBI lineage: Eukaryota > Metazoa > Chordata > Chondrichthyes > Heterodontiformes > Heterodontidae > Heterodontus > Heterodontus francisci. The sequence continues at coordinate 126,995,065 of NC_090372.1, forward strand.
TTATGCTGATTACATCTAAATAACCTTGTTTTTCAAGGGAGGGGCTGTACAATACATTCAAAAGCCTCACTTGTGTCAGCTCTTAGAAATGTTGTATCGGGAGCCTGGAGTGCCAATTGCTACATAAAATGGGAGAAGAATGGGGGTGTGGGGCAAGAAAGTTGTGGCTGCAGGATTTTAAAGGTTGCAGCAATTAAAGTAGCAGCAGCTTCCCTGGGGACAACGGGGTTTCTCATCCAGCTTTTGTCATCATGCCTAATTACAGTGGGGGTTTCTGTGCTTTTTCAAGACGACAAAGTTGGCTTCATTCTCAGACGCTGGCTCAGGCAAGCTCAGAATTTCAGTGATGCTGATCTTCAGGTCCTCACTGGTGAATTGAGACTGAGGAAAGACTGCTTGCTGGGCAACAGGGAAGGAAGTCACTGAAGAGATTTGCCAGAGCTTGTAAAGGAGTTGTCTGTGGCACTGAGTATCACTTCTTCTACTGCCAGGACAGCAGAAAGTTTAATAGCTAGACAAGGGCAGGCAAGGTAAGAGAACTCTCACCAGCCCTTTCACTTTGGCTCTAAGGTTCCCCCATACTAATCACCTTCACTTCTTGAATGGAATGACAAGTCAGCATGCACAGCAGACTCAGGATGAAAGGCTTTTTATTTCTTCTTGAACCTGTGTTTGGAAAGCCCCTCACAAATCTTTCTCACGTGCAGCCCTTCACAACTCTAATCTCCAGCACTCTTTACATCAGCTATCTGCTGTCACCTGCAAAAGATTAAAACCCATCTGGTTCACTAATGTCCTTTAGGGAAGGAAATCTGCCATCCTTACCTGGTCTAGCCTACATGTGACTCCAGACCCACAGCAATGTGGTTGACTCTTAACTGCCCTCTGAAATGGCCCAGCAAGCCATTCAGTTCAAGGGCAATTAAGGATGGGTAACAAATGCTGGCCTTGCCAGCAATGCCCGCATCCCATGAAAGAATAAAAAAAATCCTTCAGCTGCTTATCGTCATCTAATGCTGTTAATATTGCGCCAGGAGAACCTGGAACACAATATCCAAATGAGGCATGTTAGCAGTGGGGAGCACACTGAATATACAAAAGCTGACAATTTGGAAGCAGGCATTGGAGCTCTGGGAGACACCATCATGTCTCTGCATTGAGAGTTAGCAATAATAAAGTCAATGAGCCAGTGCCAGCTGTAAGTGAGTGGGTGCAAAGCAATATCTGCACCTGTTAGAGATCTTTAAAGAGCCAAGCTGCTACTGAACTACAGAACTTCCTCTATCTCATCACCCTCTCTGGCTGCTGCATACACATTTATACCTCATTTGTTCTTCTGGAGATCCAGCACAGCTGAAGGGGCAGATGAACAGAAGAAGATAAAAATGATGATAAGGAAGAGGGAAAAAAAAAAATACATATTAGTCAACTGGAATAATGTTAATTCTGAAAACTTTGCCCATCTGCATCTGCGCCCCTCTTACCACCTCCCCCCACCACCTTTCCCCATCATGTTCACCAGCATCAACAGACTTTCACCTGGGGGAGCAAGATAGTGGAGATGAGAATCTTGTATAGGTTATTCACAGAGCACAGATAGAAATGAAGACTTGGCCATTCCCTGGCCGAGCCTGTGAGATCGTTACCCTTTGCTAAGGCGACAGCAGACTCAGATCTCATGAGAGCTGCTCTGAAGAAAAGGATGTTCAGTGATGACACCAGCAGATTATGTGACAGCTTCAATGCAGTCAGTAAACATTTCTCCCCTTCCCTACAGCAGCACAGCAGGACAAATTGGTGCTTATACCTCAACAGAAACACAGATTGCAGCCTTCGAGGCTTTGGGTAAAGGGTTGAGAAAGCTCTAAATCGTAGCCTTCAGATCCTTCAGGCGGGCTTGCAAAAGACATTTTTTCAGGATCAGGTGGGAATCATTAGATCTTTCATCTTGTGTTTCACTGAATACACTGACCCTGAGACCAGTACCAGTGATACGATTGGAGTTGACCAAACGTGATACCTAACAGGCCTAGCCTCTCAGAGGCTTACTCAAAAGATATATAGGAGGCAGGGCTAGGCTGCCCAGGCAGTTGCACAAGAGATGTGGCCTAGTATCTGGAACAAAGGCCACCTCCACCCCAAAAACCCTTTGTACCAAAGCAACAAACAAATACCTCTCACAACACTGGCCATCAGGTGGCTGCTAGAAGAAACACTAGGATTGGTTACAGAGAAACTTGTCTGGAGAGATGTATTCATGGAAGTTTTCAATGTGGAGAGCTTTAATCCAAAGAGAATTTGTTAGTAATATTCTCTGTGAATTTCACTCATAGCTGGCATGCAAGAGACTGATCCATGTTCTCCAGCCACCATAGCAGTTGGACCCAGCTCTCTTGTTCCTTTCTGAATAGTGAAATTGTGAAGTGTAGATCAAACAACTGCAGTGTGAGAGGCCCACTCGAGATCATAGAGCAGAGAGTCTCCAGCTCTATCAAGGTTGAGGATGTATCAGTACAACAACAACTTGTATTTATGCAGTGTCTTTGTAGTGCAGTAAAATATCCCAAGGCGCTTCACTGGAGCATTATCAAACAAATTTCATACCGAGTCATAAAAGGAGATATTAGAGCAGATGACCAAAAGTTTGGACAAAGAGGTAGATTTTAGTGAGGGTCATAAAGGAGGAAAGAGAGGACGAGAGGCAGAGATGTTTTAAGTAGGGAATTCCAGAGCTTAGATTCTCAGCAGCCGAAGGCACGGCCGCCAACAGTGGAGTGACTAAAATTGGGGATGAGAATTTTAAAATCAAGTTTTGGATGAACTTAAGTTTATGGAGGGTGGAAGATGGGAGGCTGGCAAGGAATGCATTGGAATAGTCAAGTGTGGAGATGAGCTGAGGCAGGGGTGGAGTTGAGCAATGTTACAGAGGTGGAAACAGGCTGTCTTAGTGATGCCAAGGACATGTGGTCAGAAGTTCATCTTAGGATCAAATATGGCACCAGTTTGCAAACAGTCTGACTCAGCCTCAGATATTTGCCAGGGAGAGGGATGGAGTCAAAGGTGAGGGACTGAAGTTTGTAGCGGAGTCCAAAGGCAATGGTCCAGTCTTCCCAATATTTAGCTGGAGGAAATATCTGCTCATCCAGTACTGGAATCTGACCAGCAGTCTAATAATTTAGAGACAGTGGAGGTGAGGTACAGGGTACATAGAGAGATATAGCACTGAAACAGGCCCTTCAGCCCACCAAGTCTGTGCTGACCATCAACCACCCATTTATACTAATCCTACATTAATCCCATATTCCCTACCACATCCCCACCTTCCCTCAATTCTCCTACCACCGACCTACACTAGGGACAATTTACAATGGCCAATTTACCTATCAACCTGCAAGTCTTTGGCTGTGGGAGGAAACCCACAGGATAAGAGTAGTCCTCGGGTGAAGCTAAATTGGGGGAAGGCAAATTATGACAATATTAGGCAGGAACTGAAGAATTTAGATAGGGGGCGGCTGTTTGAGGGTAAATCAACATCTGACATGTGGGAGTCTTTCAAACGTCAGTTGATTAGAATCCAGGACCAGCATGTTCCTGTGAGGAAGAAGGATCAGATTGGCAAGTTTCGGGAACCTTGGATAACGCGGGATATTGTGAACATAGTCAAAAAGAAAAAGGAAGCATTCGTAAGGGCTGGAAGGCTAGGAACAGACGAATCCCTTGAGGAATATAAAGACAGTAGGAAGGAACTTAAGCAAGGAGTCAGGAGGGCTAAAAGGGGTCATGAAAAGTCATTGGCAAACAGGATTAAGGAAAATCTCAAGGCTTTTTATACATATATAAAGAGCAAGAGGGTAACTAGGGAAAGGGTTGGCCCACTCAAGGACAGAGAAGGGAATCTATGTGTGGAGCCAGAGGAAATGGGCGAGGTACTAAATGAGTACTTTGCATCAGTATTTACCAAAGAGAAGGACTTGGTGGATGATGAGCCGAGGAAAGGGAGTGTAGATAGTCTCAGTCATCTCATTATCAAAAAGGAGGAGGTGTTGGGTGTCTTGCAAAGCATTGAGGTAGATAAGTCCCTAGGGCCTGATGGGATCTACCCCAGAATACTGAGGGAGGCAAGGGAAGAAATTGTTGGGGCCTTGACAGAAATCTTTGCATCCTCATTGGCTACAGGTGAGGTCCCAGAGGACTGGAGAATAGCCAATGTTGTTCCTTTGTTTAAGAAGGGTAGCAAGGATAATCCAGGAAATTATAGGCCGGTGAGCCTTACGTCAGTGGTAGGGAAATTATTAGAGAGGATTCTTCGAGACAGGATTTACTCCCATTTGGAAACAAACGAACTTATTAGCGAGAGGCAGCATGGTTTTGTGAAGGGGAGGTCGTGTCTCACTAATTTGATTGAGTTTTTTGAGGAAGTGACAAAGATGATTGATGAAGGAAGGGCAGTGGATGTTATCTATATGGACTTCAGTAAAGCCTTTGACAAGGTCCCTCATGGCAGACTGGTACAAAAGGTGAAGTCACACGGGATCAGAGGTGAGCTGGCAAGATGGATACAGAACTGGCTGTGTCATAGAAGACAGAGAGTAGCAGTGGAGGGTGCATTTCTGAATGGAGAAATGTGACTAGTGGTGTTCCGCAGGGATCAGTGCTGGGACCTTTGCTGTTTGTGGTATATATAAATGATTTGGAGGAAAATGTAGCTGGTCTGATTAGTAAGTTTGCGGACGACACAAAGGTTGGTGGAGTTGCTGACAATGATGAGGATTGTCAGAGGATACAGCAGGATATAGATCGGTTGGAGACTTGGGCGGAGAAATGGCAGATGGAGTTTAATCCGGACAAATGTGAGGTAATGCATTTTGGAAGGTCTAATGCAGGTGGGACGTATACAGTAAATGGCAGAACCCTTAGGAGTATTGACAGGCAGAGAGATCTGGGCGTACAGGTCCACAGGTCACGGAAAGTGGCAACGCAGGTGGATAAGGTAGTCAAGAAGGCATACGGCATGCTTGCCTTCATCGGTCGGGGCATACAGTATAAAAATTGGCAAGTACAGAACTTTAGTTAGGCCACACTTAGAATATTGCATGCAATTCTGGTCGCCACACTACCAGAAGGACGTGGAGGCTTTGGAGAGGGTACAGAAGAGGTTTACCAGGATGCTGCCTGCTCTGGAGGGCATTCGCTATGAGGAGAGGTTGGATAAACTCGGATTGTTTTCACTGGAACGACGGAGGTGGAGGGGTGACATGATAGAGGTTTACAAAGTTAGGAGTGGCATGGACAGAGTGGATAGTCAGAAGCTTTTGCCCAGGGTGGAAGAGTCAGTTACTAGGGGACATAGGTTTAAGGTGAGAGGGGCAAAGTTTAGAGGGGATGTGCGAGGCAAGTTCTTTACACAGAGGGTGGTGAGTGCCTGGAACTTGCTGCCGGGGGAGGTGGTGGAAGCAGGTACGATAGCGATGTTTAAGAAGCATCTTGACAAATACATGAATCGGATGGGAATAGAGGGATACGGTCCCCGGAAGTGCAGAAGGTTTTAGTTTAGGCAGGCATCAAGATCGGCGCAGGCTTGGAGGGCCAAATAGCCTGTTCCTGTGCTGTACTATTCTTTGTTCTTTGTTCACCCGGCGGAAACACACGCGGTCACATGGGGAACTTGCAAACTCCACGCAGGCAGTACCCAGAACCGAACCCGGGTTGCTGGAGCTGTGAGGCTGTGGTGCTAACCACTACTCCACTGTGCTGCCCCACATGTAGAACCTGATGTTGTGTTTTCAGATGACGGCACCGAGGGGCAGCATGTAGATGAGAAATAGGAGGGGACCAAGGATAGATCCTCGGGGGATTTGAGAGATAACAATGTTAGCATGAGATAAAAACAAGAAATGCTGGAACCACTCAGCGGGTCTGGCAGCATCTGTGGAAAGAGAAGCAGAGTTAACGTTTCGGGTCAGTGACCCTTCTTCGGAATGTTCGCATGAGCTTTTACTTATTATGAGATTAAACCTTTTTACAAAGAAAGTTTAAACTTATCAATGTGAGTTCATACAGTCCAAAGGTAGAGGTCATTGTAGTTTTACTCTGGTTTTCCCTGTTTATTTTTGTATTGTTGACTTCTACCTTTGGACTGTATGAACCCACATTGATAAGGTAGCTAGGAGAAGGTGTCATGTCCTCCAGAAAGCAGACATGCTCCCCTCTTCCCCACACCGCCTGTCTATCCTAGGTGGGATTGTCCACCTAATAGTCTTTAAGAAGCAGTGATCAACCTTCTACCGAATGCTGGGTGGGGGCTTGGGGGTTGAACTATTGAATCCTGTGCACACTCCAACCTGTTAAACCGCTGATATAATAGAGGATAATTTCAGCTGTTTAGTAGCAGCAATAGCATTAAACCTGGAAGAAAACCAGGAGATAACTGAAACTTATTTCCCTTTTCCACCTTACTGTTTTCCACCATAAAAGGTAATTGAAATTGCTATTGATGTTTTCTTAAATCAGTTGTTCCTTGTTATTTGTGCTTCCAGTGAAAAATAAAGTAGTTTTCCAGTGGAAGAAATTAAAATTACCAGGTAACAATGAGCTTATCCACTTAGCTGAGTCTAATTCAGCGATGGAGCAGCTTAACTTATTGGAAGAGTCTCTGTATAATCTAGTTAAAAGAAATAACTTGCATTTATATAAGCACCTGTCATGATTTCAGGACATCCTTTAAAGCCAATTAAATTTTTTTGAAGTCTGGTCACTGCTGTAGAAAATCTAACAGCCAATTTTGTGCACAGCAAGGTCCCACCAATGTTATTTTATTTCTATTTTGCTTGCTCAGCAGCACCCTTTTCCACTGTAATATTAATAGTGGTAATGAAAGGCAAGTTTCTAGTAATGATGCCCATGAAAAAATATTCAAAATAACTATTTTTTCCTGTAAATCTCATTTTAAGTAAACCTACGACATTGACAATGTGCAGACCAGTTAGAACTTATTTTTCAGCTTGCCTTGGTTGATGACACCCCACCTCTGAACTAAGAGGTGTTGGGCTCAAGCTACATATGAGGACTGACCTTCTGAACTGCTCGTTCATTGAGACTTTAAAGATCCCTTAGCACTGGTTGAAGAGGAGCAGGGAATTCTTCCTCTTACTGGGAGCTTGCTGTGCAGAAAAATGGCTGCTGCAATTACCTATATAACAACAGTCAATACACTTCAAAGTAATTAATTGTATGTCACAGAATCACCAGAATTGCTAGAACACAGAATGCAGCCATTCGGCCCATCATGTCTGCACTGGCTCTCCGAATGAGCAATTTTCTTTTATTCATTTGTGGGATGAGGGCGTTGCTGGCTCGGCCTGCATTTATTGCCTATCCCTAATTGCCCTTGAGAAGGTGGTGGTGAGCTGCCTTCTTGAACCCTTGCAGTCCTTGGAGGTAATGGTAGGGTGGGGCATATGCCAGGCCATGAGGTTACAGATTGTGGTTGATTACAATTCTGCTGCTGCTGATGGCCCACAGTGCCTCATGGATGGTCACTCCTACCAATACTGTCGTGGTCAGATGCATCTGCAACAGGCAGATTGGTGAGGGCTAGGTCAAATAGGTTTTTCCCCAATGCTATTCCCCGGCCTTCTCCCCGTAATCCTGCACATTCTTCATTTCCAGATAACATTTCTAATGCCTCGATTGAATCTGCCTCCACCACACTCTCAGGCAATGCATTCCAAACCTTAACCTTCGCTGAATGAATAAGTTTTCCCTCATGTCGCTTTGCTTCTTTTGCCAATTACTGTAAATCTGTGCCCTCTCATACTCGATCCTTTCATGAGTGGGAACAGTTTCTCTCTATCCTCTCTGTCCAGACCCCTCATGATTTTGAATACCTTGATCAAATCACCTCTCAGCCTTCTCTTCTCCCAAGGAAAACAGTCCCAACTTCTCCAACCTATCTTCATAACTGAAGTTCCTCATCCCTGGAATCATTCTCATGAATCTTTCTGCACTCTCTCCAAAGTCTTCACATCTTTCCTAAAGTGCGGCATCTAGAACTGGACGTAATACTCCAGCTGAGGCCAAATTAGTGTCTTATACAAGTTCAACATAACCTTTAAAATAAAAGCAGATGCTGGAAATCTGAAACAAAAACAAAAGATGCTGGAAATACTCAGCAGGTCAGGCAGCATCTGTGGAGAGAGAAGCAAAGTTAACATTTCAGGTCTGTGACCTTTCATCAGAACTGGCAAAGGTTAGAAAAGAATTAGGTTTTAAGCAAGTGAAGGGGAGGGTGGTGGGGGAGAGAACAAAAGGGGAAGGTTTTTGATAGGACAGGAGAGATTAAATAACAAAGTTGTCCTGGGAACAAAGGCAAAGCGTGTATTAATGCTTGTGGTGAAAGACAAAGCATTAGTCCAGAGAGAGTGTTAATAGCAGAGTAATGAGCAGCTCTGACTAGATAAAAAGCAGGCACATGGTTAAAAAAAAAAGGCCAGTCATGCTCTGAAGTTATTTGAACTCAATGTTCAGTCTGCAAGGCTGTAGAGTGCCTAATCAAAAGATCAGCTGCTGCTCCTCGAACTTACGTTGATGTTCACTGGAACACTGGAGCAGGCCAAGGACAGAAATGTTGGCATGAGAGCAGAGGGAAGTGTTGAAATGGCAAGCAACCAGAAGCTCAGGGTCTTGCTTTCAGACTGAGTGGAGGTGTTCCAGCACCTTTTATTCAACATAACCTCCTTGCTCTTGCACTCTATTCCTCATTAATAAAGCCTAGGATACTGTACGCTATATTAAACGCTCTCTCAACCTGTCCTGTTACCTTGAGTGACTTATGCACATATACACCTAGGCTCCTCTGCTCCTGCACCCCTTTAGAATTGTACCCTTCATTTTATATTATCTCTCCATGTTTTTCCTACCAAAATGAACCACTTCACACTTCTCCACATTGATCTTCATCTGCCACTTGTCCGCCCATTTCACCAACTTGTCTACGTCCTTTTGAAGTTCGACACTTTCCTCCGCACGGTTCACAACGCTTCCAAGTTTCGTATCACCCGCAAATTATGAAATTGTGCCCTGTACACCAAGGTCTACGTCATTACTATATATCAGGTAGAGCAAGTGTCCCAACACTGACCCCTGGGAAACTCCACTATAAACCTTCCTCCAGCCTGGAAAACATCCATTATCACTGCTCTGTTTCTATCACCCAGCCAATTTCGTATCCATGTTGCTACTGTCTCTTTTATTCCATGAGCTATAACTTTGCTCACAAGTCTGTTGTGTGGTACTGTATCAAATGCCTTTTGAAAGTCCATGTACACCACATCAACAGCATTGCCCCCATGAACCCTCTCTGTCACCTCTTCAAAACACTCCAGCAGGTTAGTTAAACATGATTTTCCCTTAACAATTTTAAAAAATTCCTTCATGGGATGTGGGCGTCGCTGGCCAGGCCAGCATTTATTGCCCATCCCTAATTGCCCTTGAGAAGGTGGTGGTGAGCTGCCTCCTTGAACGGCTGCAGTCCATGTGGGGTAGGTACACCCACAGTACTGTTAGGAAGGGAGTTCCAGGATTTTGACCCAGCGACACTGAAGGAACGGCAATATAGTTCCAAGTCAGGATGGTGTGTGACTTGGAGGGGAACTTGCAAGTGGTGGTGTTCCCATGCATTTGCTGTCCTTGTCCTTCTAGTCGGTAGAGGTCGTGGGTTCGGAAGGCGCTGTCTAAGGAGCCTTGGTGCGTTGCTGCAGTGCATCTTGTAGACGGTACACACTGCTGCCGTTGTGCATCGGTGATAGAGGGAGTGAATATTTGTGGATGGTGTTGAGCTTCTTGAGTGTTGTTGGAGCTGCACCCATCCAGGCAAGTGGAGAGTATTCCATCACACTCCTGACTTGTGCCTTGTACATGGTGGACAGGCTTTGGGGAGTCAGGAGATGAGTTACTTGCCACAGGATTCCTAGTCTCTGACCTGCTCTCGTAGCCACGGTATTTATATGGCTACCCCAGTTCAGTTTCTGATCAAAGGTAACCCCTAGGATGTTTATAGTGGGGGATTCAGCGATGGTAATGCCATTGAATGTCAAGGGGAGATGGTTAGATTCTCTCTTGTTGGAGATAGTCATTGCCTGGCACTTGTGTGGCGTGAATGTTACTTGCCAGTTATCAGCCCAAGCCTGCATATTGTCCAGGTCTTGCTGTATTTCTACACGGACTGCTTCAGTATCTGAGGGGTTGCGAATGGTGCTGAATATTGTGCAATCATCAGCGAACATCCCCACTTCTGATCTTATGATAGAAGGAAAGTAATTGATGAAGCAGCTGAAGATGGTTGGGCCTGGGACACTACCCTGAGGAACTCCTGCATTGATGTCCTGGAGCTCATATAATTGACATCCAACAACCACAACCATTTTCCTTTGCGTTAAGTATGACTCCAACCAGCGGAGAGTTTTCTACCTGACTCCCATTGATTTCAATCTTGTTAGGGCTCCTTGATGCCATACTCAGTCAAATGCTGCCTTGATGGCAAGCGCAGTCACTCTCATCTCACATCTTGAGTTCAGCTCTTTAGTCCATGTTTGAACCAAGGCTGTAATGAGGTCAGGAGCTGAGTGGACCTGGCAGAACCCAAACTGAGCATCACTGAGCAGGTTATTGCTAAGCAAGTGCTGCTTAATGGCAAAGTTGATGACACCTTCCATCACTTTACTGATGATTGAGAGTAGACTGATGGTGGGGGGGGGGGGTGGGTAATTGGCCGGGTTGGACTTGTCCTGCTTGGAAAACATCAACAGCATTGCCCCCATCAACCCTCTCTGTTACCTCTTCAAAACACTCTAGAATGTTACTTAAACACGATTTTCCCTTAACAAATCCATGCTGGCTTTCCTTAATTAATCTGTATTTGTCCATGTGACTGTTAATTTGGTACCAAATTATTGTTTCTAGAAGTTTCCCCACCACCGAAGTTAAACTGACTGGCCTGTAGTTGCTGGGCTTATTTTTACATCCTTTTTTTGAACAAGGGTGTAACATTTGCAATTCTCCAGTGTTCTGGCACCACCACTGAGTCTAAGGAAGACAGAAAAATTATGGCCAGTGTCTCCACAACTTCCACTCTCACTTCCCTCAGTATCCTTGGATGCATCTCATCTCGTCCTGGTTTTTTATCAACTGTAAGTTTTGACAGCCTATCGAATACTTCCTCCTTATTAATTTTAAATCATTCTAGTGTATTAATTACCTCCTCTTTCACCGTGGGCTGGGTAGCATCTTCTTCTTTGGTAAAGTCAGATGCAATATTCATTTAATACCTCAGATATTCCCCCTGCTTCCATGCGTAAATCCCCCTTTTGGTCCCTAATCGAACCTACTCCACTCCTTTTACCACTCTTTTACTATTTACATGCCTATAGAAGACTTTAGGATTCCCTTTTATGTTAGCTGCCAATCTCTTTTCATACTCTCTCTTTGCTTCACTTATTTGCTTTTTCACTTCCCCTCAGAAACTTCTATATTCGGCCTGGATCTCCATTGTATTATCCACCTGACATCTGACATAAGCAGACCTTTTCTTCTTCATCTTAATCTCTATCTGTTTTGTCACCCAGGAAGCTCTGGATTTGTTTGCCTTACCCTTTCCCTTCGAGGGAATACACCTTGTCTGTGCCTGAACTCTCTCTTCTTTGAAGGCAGCCCATTGTCCACCTACTGTTGATCCTGCAATCCTTACTAGATTGATTCCAGAGATGGGAGGCTTGTCTAATGAAGAGAGATTGAGTTTAGGCCTTTACTCTCTGGAGTTTAGAAGAATGAGAGGAGATCTAATTGAGGTATAGAAGATGATTAAGGGGATTGACAAAGTAGACATAGAGAGAATGTTTCCTCTTGTGGGGCAATCTAGAACGAGAGATCATAGTTTTAGGATAAGGCGTAGCAGATTTAAAACAGAGAAGCGGGGAAATTACTTCTCTCAAAGGGTTGTGAATCTGTGGAATTCACTACCCCAGAGTGCGGAGGATGCCAGGACATTGGGTAAATTTAAGGAGGAGATAGACAGATTTTTAATTAGAAATGGGTTGAAGGGTTATGGAGAACGGGCAGGAAAGTGGAGTTGAGGCCAAGATGAGATCAGCCATGATCGTATTGAATGGCGGAGCAGGCTCGAGGGGATGAATTGCCTACTCTTGCTCCTAGTTCTTATGTTCTTAAGTTTTTTGATTCTGATTTATTTGGCCCAGATCTATTCTTAGCCCATTGGAGTTGGCTTTCCCCCAGGTAATTATTCTTATGCTAGATTGTCCTTTGTCCTTTTCTATCGCCAATCTAAATGGTAAGATACAATGAACACTGTCCCCTAAATGTTCTTTTACTGATATTTATCCATTTGGCCCGCCAAAGTGAAACACTTTGAGATATTTCTGAGAGATGTTACGATCTGAGTACAAATCTTTATGTCTTAAACTACAGAATAAGGCAATCTTAATGCAAGGATATTGAAGTTCATGGAATAAGCCACTTGGGGGAGCTAAGATTCCTCATATATATGTTATGAACCCTAGACTTTGTAACATGATTATGTTTTTTAAAAACTGTGATTTTTTAATGTAATTTAGGATGGGGTCAGAGAAGTCAGGTGACCTCACATTAACTCTGCTTAAGGACAAGACAGGAATCTGGGTTACGAAGATTCCAAAAATCCCAGATCAAGGACTTTTTTGAAAAACAGAGACTGCATGTGAAGAACAGTGGGTTCCACCCTCCCAGACTCTCAGATTGTAAACAAGGAATCAGTGACTTTGAGAATGTAAATAAATGGCAGCGCTAACACCTGAAACAATGGAGAGCTCGGGTGGCTCTGCTGGAGCCAGGCTTGTGGACTTTGCAGATTGGAAAAGGACAAATGGCTATTGACTTTTGATTCCAGATAAATTCAACAGATTTTCTAAAGGCAGACAGGCTGTAATGAAGATGTCCTAGTGGCGGCAGCCTGAAGGGAGAGATAGAGGGAACACCTGCTCTCAGAAGACTGATGTAGGGAAAGGCTGCAAAGACTTGAACCTGTTTTGAAAGTTGAGGTTTGTGGAGAAGTAAAATACCAACAGGATCACCAGGGATTGCCTTATTCATGGAGAAGTGAGTGAAGAGAACATTGACTTTGAGAAAGTTCTGGGAGGATTTTGGGACTTTTAACCACAGAGATTTCTCCATCAAGGAGTACTGTGTAGCGCAGAAGTGTGATGTGAGCTTTTCAAGTGTTTTAATAAGTAAAAAAAAGACCTTTCTTTGTAATTTAGGGTGTCAGCTGCTTACAAAGTGTAATGAGAAGCTTTTAATGTTGTCTGATGCAAAATAAATGAAACACGTGTAGTTCAGTTGATTTAAGATCTCAAACAGGTTTATTACAGTGAACTAATATATACAGCACAGAGCTAACTACTTATAGAACCTGCCTCTGGGTGTTACATTTACAGAGTGAATCTGGCAGGTAGTCACATGACTGCATCTTGGTACTTGGCTTATTAACATACTAAGATCTTCAAGGAACATCACTCTTAAAGGCAATCACAAAACACAAAGTATTATTAGTTAATGGGGATTTTTTTTTGTTTAGTTGATATATCTTTCTTCTTATCTTTGGCCTCCTTGTCTCGAGAGACAATGGGTAAGCGCCTGGAGGTGGTCAATGGTTTGTGAAGCAGCGCCTGGAGTGGCTATAAAGGCCAATTCTAGAATGACAGACTCTTCCACAGGTGCTACAGATAAAATTGGTTGTCAGGGCTGTTACACAGTTGGCTCTCCCCTTGCGCCTCTGTCTTTTTTCCTGCCAACTGCTAAGTCTCTTCGACTCGCCACACTTTAGCCCCGCCTTTATGGCTGCCCGCCAGCTCTGGCGATCACTGGCAACTGACTCCCACGACTTGTGATCAATGTCACAGGACTTCATGTCGCGTTTGCAGATGTCTTTAAAGCGGAGACATGGACGGCCAGTGGGTCTGATACCAGTGATGAGCTCGCTGTACAATGTGTCCTTGAGGATCCTGCCATCTTCCATGCGGCTCACATGGCCAAGCCATCTCAAGCGCCGCTGGCTCAGTAGGGTGTATATGCTGGGGATGTTGGCTGCCTCGAGGACTTCTGTGTGGAGATACGGTCCTGCCACCTGATGCCAAGGGTTCTCCGGAGGCAGCAAAGATGGAATGAATTGAGACGTCGCTCTTGGCTGACATACATTGTCCAGGCCTCGCTGCCGTAGAGCAAGGTACTGAGGACACAGGCTTGATACACTCGGACGTTTGTGTTCCGTGTCAGTGCGCCATTTTCCCACACTCTCTTGGCCAGTCTGGACATAGCAGTGGAAGCCTTTCCCATGCGCTTGTTGATTTCTGCATCTAGAGACAGGTTACTGGTGATAGTTGAGCCTAGGTAGGTGAACTCTTGAACCACTTCCAGAGCGCAGTCGCCGATATTGACGGATGGAGCATTTCTGACGTCCTGTCCCATGATGTTCGCTTTCTTGAGGCTGATGTTTAGGCCAAATTCATTGCAGGCAGCCGCAATCCTGTCAATGAGTCTCTGCAGACACTCTTCAGTGTGAGATGTTAACGCAGCATCGTCAGCAAAGAGGAGTTCCCTGATGCGGACTCTCCGTACTTTGTTCTTCGCTCTTAGACGGGCAAGGTTGAACAACCTGCCACCGGATCTTGTGCGGTGGAAAATTCCTTCTTCTGGAGACTTGAACGCATGTGAGAGCAGCAGGGAGAAGAAGATCCCAAACAGTGTAGGTGCGAGAACACAGCCCTGTTTCACGCCACTCAGGATAGGAAAGGGGTCTGATGAGGTACCGCTATGCTGAATTGTGCCTTTCATATTGTCATGGAATGAGGTGATGATACTTAGTAGCTTTGGTGGACATCCGATCTTTTCTAGTAGTCTGAAGAGACCACGTCTGCTGACGAGGTCAAAGGCTTTGGTGAGATCAATGAAAGCAACGTTGTTGATATAATAAAAGTTTTAAAATATGAAATCTTGCCATGTAGTTCTTTAAATTGGTCTGGAGAGTTTATATCTCATATTTTCTTGTGAATGGTCTCACTGAGGTCGTAACTTATATATAGAAAGATGTCTCAAAGTGCTCAACAGGGCAGAGGAAAGACCAGTTAATTCTGAGCAGAAGGAAAAAGAGAAAATGGAAAAATTACAGATGGAACCAAAGGCACAGTGAAAGAGAAGGTTCCTAGGAGTCTTTTAATATCAGCGAGGGAGGAGGCACGATAGAGGGGGTGGCAAAGGGAGCTTCATAGGGCATGATGGCTGAAAGAACACCTGCCGATGGTGGAATGGAAGAGACGAGGGACAAAGAATAACCTAGTGTCAGAGGATTGGAGAGTTCATGTGGGGGACGTATGGCTGGAGGAGATCAGTGAGGTTTGGTGGGGTGAGGTCATAGGGATTTTAAAGGGAGGACAAAAACCTTGAAGTCAATTGGGGCACAGGAAGGCATTGCAACTTGAAAAAGATAGGGATGATGGGTGGAAGCCAGCTAGGAAAACATTAGAGAGGTAAGATCCAGAGGTGATAAAATGTTAATAAGTCATGGCTACAAGGCCCAGTGTCCAGCAGGTATAGAAATTACAAAAAGTGAAGTAACTTTATGTAAAGAAAAAAGAAACTGGAGGGTATGTCAATAATGCTATAGAAAGCAGATTGATGCAATGGTCTTTTCAATGTGTTGCAGGATTGGGGTACACAAGGTTGCAAGAAAGATGGATACGAGGAAGACCATTCATCCCATTAGTTCATCCATTCTTCATCACAATATCCAACTGTTTCTGAAACAATTCCAGGGTTTTCACCTCCACTACATGCATTTACCTACAAAACAGTGAGTACATGTCAAAATAAATCAGTTACTGAAAAGCACAATGGGGTGCCCTAAGGACATATCAATGATAGTTCTATCGGCTGTCTTAACCAATCCAGAAATTCATTCTATATGTTGAGCTTTCATTGTATGAAGAATAATTTCCTGGCATCAATCTTAAATGCCTTTTACTGGTTTGAACTTTTGTTCTCTTATTGCTGTAGTTCAGTGTGAAATACTATTCCAGGTCTATCGTTTCTTTACTATTTAGCATTTTATGTACTTCTATAAGGTCACCCCAGTCATCCTTTCTCACAGCTGAAAAACTCAACTTTCTCCTAACTCTTCACAGCCCAGTTCACTGATTGTCACACAGTTCCCAATCTCACTGGTGGGCGTCATGTCAGACAGAAGCAGAGAGGACACCTTCTCCCGGGAAAGAAGAATACATCAACCTGTACCCTCCTATCACCTGGTAACAGACTGATCTTGGGAAGGTAGGGCTCCATAGTTGGTCCCTTATTCACTGGAGAAAATAATGTGCAAGTCTGGGACAACCTAAAGGAAATAAGCTGGAAGTTGAGGCAAAGTTGGGGTCTTCAAGACTAGCTCAAACAGTTGAAACTTCTGTGCCATAATCCTAAGCATCTTCATGGTGGAAATAACAATAGAGTCACATTTTTCTAGTACCCCACTCTTTCAGCTATTCTTCACGAATGGCCTCTTTCTGCAGACTAACATTTCTGGCTTACAAGCCACAAATTTCCAACAGCTCAACAATGTTTGAACATATTTCAGCAGTAAATCATTCATCTTCCAGCCATCACACTGTAGTCGTAGTGCCAAAGGACTTCACACTCAAAATTATTGTCAAGAAACTGAACAAAAGTAGTTTTTTGATTGTCACATAGAACTGAGGAACCTGCCAGTAATAATTTTTTTAAAATTCATTCATGGGAAGTGGGCGACACTGGCTAGGCCAGCATTTATTGCCCATCCCTAATTGATCTTGAGAAGGTGGTGGTGAGCTGCCTTCTTGAACCGCTGCAGTCCATTTGAGGTAGGTACACCCACAGTGCTGTTAGGAAGGGAGTTCCAGGATTTTGACCCAGCGACAGCGAAGGAACGGCGATATAGTTCCAAGTCAGGGTGGTGTGTGACTTGGACGGGAACTTGCAGGTGGTGGTGTTCCCATGAATCTGCTGCTCTTGTCCTTCGAGGTGGTAGAGGTCGCGGGTTTGGAAGGTGCTGACTAAGGAGCCTTGGTGCGTTGCTGCAGTGCTCCAGAGATGGTTAGATTCTCTCTTGTTGGAGATGGTCATTGCCTGGCACTTGTGTGGCGTGAATGTTACTTGCCACTTATCAGCCCAAGCCTGGATATTGTCCAGGTCTTGCTGCATTTCTACATGGACTGCTTCAGTATTTGAGGAGTCACGAATGTTGCTGAACATTGTGCAATCATCAGCGAACATCCCGACTTCTGACCTTATGATTGAAGGAAGGTCATTGATGAAGCAGCTGAAGATGGTTGGGCCTAGGACACTACCCTGAGGAACTCCTGCAGTGATGTCCTGGAGCTCAGATGTTTGACCTCCAACAACCACTACCATCTTCCTTTGCGCTAGGTATGACTCCAACCAGCAGAGAGTTTTCCCCCTGATTCCCTTTGACTTCGGTTTTGCTAGGGCTGCTTGATGCCATATTCGGTCAAATGCTGCCTTGATGTCAAAGGCAGTCAAGGGCTTTCACATCTTCCACATCAGTTCCTCAATGTCAATTCTTCATTTTTTTACTCATCAACTGAACTGGCTATTTACATCTTCACAACATCTCCCTCCTCCACCCTTACCCGTGCATCTCTGTATTAACCCTTACATATGCCTTTGTTATTTTCAAACTCAACTGTTCTAACACATGTCATGCTAGACACCATCCAGCTCCCTCTATAAACTACAATTTGTCTAGAACTCTGCCGATCATGTTCTGTTTGCCCATCAATCCTGTCCTTGCTGACCTTCACCGCCCCCAAAGATCTAAATTTAAAATCATTCCCCTCATCCTCATCTCCATGGCCTCACCTCACTCGATCTTCAGAAGCTCCTCCAGCCCCAGAATGCTGCTGAAATGTTCTGCTCCTCTGATTCCGTATCTCTGTTCATTTCCCCTTCCTCGCTATTGATAGCAGAGCTGTGAGCTGCCTCAATTTTATTCTTTGAAATACTTTTCACTTTTAAAAGCTTCTTAAAAACCATCACTGCAGCCCTCCTGATCTCTCTCTTCCTTGCCCAGCATCCATTATTTTACATCCTTTTGTCAAGTGCCATGGTACGTTTTGGTACTTTAAAGGTATTATACAGTTCAAGTCGGTGTTGGTAATACAATGAGCATGTTTGTATAGAAGGATGACATTCAGCCCAAGTGTTTCAATGCTAGCTTCACATCAACATTATTTACTCTAATCCCACTCCCATGCTCAGTCCCCAAACACTGTCACTTATTATTAAAGTGGTTATCAAGTTTCCCCTTAAATATTGTGAGCCACTCGATTTCAATATACAGTTAGCATGATGTGTTATATGTTTTATAATCCAGTGTGTGAAAAATATTTTCCAGCCTCCCCATTTCTGCTTTTAGTATAAACAATTTAGCTGGGTTGGTAAGACTTTCACCTCTGAGTCAGAGGTCGTGGGTTCAGACCCAGTCCAGGAATTGAACACATATCTAGGCTGACATTCCATGCAATGCTGAGGGAATGCTGCACTGCTCGAAGTGCCTTCTTATGCCAAGTCTCATTATAGTAGAAGTTAAAAAAAAAAGCTCATGCCACTATTTGAAAAAAAGCAGTGAGTTCTTCCCATGTCCCAACTTCCTCCCTCAACCAACAGCACTAAAACAGCTTAACCAATCATTCATCTCATTTGCTGTTTATGGGATCTTCCTGTGTGCAAATTGCTGCTGTGTTTGCCCACACAATAGTAACTACACTTCACTCTGGGGCATCCTGAAGATGTGATGAAGTTCAATATAAATTTAAATTCTTCTCGAATTATACAGCACAGAAGGAGGCCATTCAGTCTATCTTGCCAGTGCTGAGTCTTTGCAAGAGCTATCCCGTCGGTAACACTGCTTTGCTCTTTTCCCATATCCCAGAAAATGTTTCCTTTTTAAGCAAAAATCGAATTCTCTTTTGAAAGTTGTTATTAGATCAGACAGTGCATTCCAGATCATCACAACACACTGCATAAAAAAGAAATTCTCCTCATCTCCCAATTATCTTAAAACATCTTCTTAATGCTGACTGTATGCTCCCCCCTTGTTACTAAGCACTGTGCAATCTATGTCCAAGTCACCATTACATAGAACTTCACCAGCTCAGTATCCTGAGTGGGTGGAGGTCATGTGGGGGGGCTGCTGCAGGGCGTAACCACAGTGAGGGTTTTAGTTTGAGCTGAGTCAGAGACTAACGTCAAGTTTCACAAGAAGGAAACATCTAGTCAGAATCAGACTGACTGTTAAACAAATACTGCACTGAAAAGGTCATTCTTTTTAAACTACTAAGTTGAAGATGTTTTAAATGTTGCTACCCATTTCACTAACGTCAGGCTACTGAAGCAGTGTCGATAAATAAGAAATATATCTTTCAAAAGCGATTACAGGAGCAGCGCTTTGGAGGGTAAATCAGCCAGAGTTTCCACTCCTAATTGTTATCCAGCACCCTGAGGAGAGACAAGGGGAAAATGTCAGAGAAAAGCTCAGTGGCACTGCCACCCTCACCATTTTCCCTAAAGAAACGAAACAAGCAATTCCAACGTTCTGTAACTGGTTTCTTGAGCCTACAAAAGGGAATGTTTTTGAAAGTTATACTTTATAGAGCATTGACTGCTGTCTGTGTTTTATAGGAATATAGGAACATAGAAGCAGGAGTAGGCCATTCAGCCATTGAACCTGCTCCACCATTTAATACGATCGTGGCTGATCATCCACTTCAATGCCTTTTAACCACGCTATCCTCATATCCCTTTACGTCACTTGTATAAATACAGACATTGGGCTAAATTTTATGGGCCTGTTTGAGACAGCAGCAGAGGCAGGGGGGCACAAAATTGGGACGGAAGATGTCGAACAGGAAGTCAGGCGTCGTGACATCCCTTCCAGATTTTTCCATCGATGGCTGACATGGAAGGCAGGCCTTGCACATTCACGAGGCAGGAAGCCAATTAAGGTAATTAACAAGCCAATTAACAGCAATTTTATTCTCAGTTTTGAATTTTCTCTAGGAACCATGGGGCTTCAGGGCCTCGCCTGGTGCAAGGAGGCAACAAGGAGGCGGGAGCTCAGTGTTTGCTTCACTGGGAAGACATTGGGTAGGAAAGCATCGTTCGGCAGGAAGGGTGCAAGAAGGGATATCAGGAAACACAGTCAGGAGCGGGGATCAAGGTGTCAGTACTGGAAGGCACCCAAAACAGGGTGGCATTGGGACAGTGCCATCTCCTTGAAGGGCACAAGTTGGGGTTGCGGGGGGGGACGGTGTGAAGGTCTATTTGGACTGGACGTCTTGCACTCAGGGAGAGGCAACCTCTCATGGCCTCATTCACCCTGGCTTCGAAGCTGCTGTGGAGGAGGAGAAGCCGAGAGGGAGGAAGCTTCAGGGATGGGCAGGGGAGCAGCAGTATATTGGGGGCCCACAGGAGGGCCAGCTCCAGGCACAGGAGGCTGGAGAAGACTATAGGGGGCACGGCAACAACCCCCAGCATGCAGGAAGGCCAGCCATGATATATGTGCCATGATGCAGGATGAGTTGAGGTCCCTGGGACTTGGCAGACATCCAATGCCCGTAGCACTGAAAGTCACTGTGACTCTGAACTTCTATGCCACCGGATCATTCCAGGTATCCACTGGAGATATGTGTGGAATCTCCCAGTCTGCGGCGCATCATTGCATCAAGGAGGTCACCAATGGCCTGTGCAGGAGGGCCGGCGACTATGTACAGTTCCGCACTGATCCAAACAGTCGGCCATCAAGGCTCCCACTGAGCAGTCAGCAGCCTTCATCAACAGGACGGGATTCCACTGCCTCAATGTGCAGCTGGTCTAAGACCAACGCAAACGGATCCTGCAGGTGTGTGCACAATTCCCAGGAAGCAGCCACGATGCCTACATACTAAGGCAGTCCCACATGCCCAACATTTTCTAGGCCCCAAGCACCTTCAGGGATGGATGCGTAGAGACAAGGGCTACCCACTGAGGATATGGCTACTGATGCCCATGAGGAATATAGCATGGATGCAGAGGAGAGGTACAACACCTGCCACGGGTCAACCAGAACAACCATCAGGGCAGGCAATTGGTCTCCTGAAGATGACATTTAGATGCCTAGATTGATCTGGTGAAGCTGTATGCCCCGGCGAGGGTCTCACACATTGTAGTGTTTTGCTCTGCACTCAACAATCTGTCACTACAGAGGGGGGAGGCATTGACCAGTGAGCACTATGCCTCCTCTGATGATGATGCGGAGGACGATGCTGTCATGATTGTTATATGTGGGCTTGAGTATTAGAGACTATATGGTATTTGGAAGGGAAACTGAAAGTAGCTTTGTGCTTTGGGGAAAACACCTGATCTGGGGGTTGTTGTAGGGTCAGATAGGCTCTGCAGCACAGTGAACAGAACTCTACAGAAGTCTTTGTCAAAGTTAAATCTGTGACTTCAAGTGTGATTCTTCAACCTGAAATGTGACAGATGCTGCCCAGGCAATGCCAGATGAAGGGCCCCAGGTACAGCATGAAAGGTGTCATGAGATACATGCAAGGGAGGCACGAGACACTTTCATACATGTACATTTCCTTTGAGCCTTATCACCTTGTGGAACGGCAACAAAAAAGTCTTACCATTAATTAGCCCTGTTG
Source organism: Heterodontus francisci (assembly GCF_036365525.1). Classification (NCBI taxonomy): domain Eukaryota; kingdom Metazoa; phylum Chordata; class Chondrichthyes; order Heterodontiformes; family Heterodontidae; genus Heterodontus; species Heterodontus francisci. Next base: position 127,016,844 of record NC_090372.1, read on the forward strand.
TTGCATCCTTACTTCTGTACTGCTGCACCCAGTTGCAGGTCACAAAGTGGAAAAGCTGAAGCTTTGAGTGCTTGGGGCTTGCTCCTTTTACTACTAGCCTCTTATCAGGAAGGTTTGCAATGAAGTCATAAAAGGAATGAACAACAGAAAGGAGACGTGGTGAGGGAACAACATAGTTTATTGACACATTACAATCATTACATCAACTCCCTTTTCTGCAGCATTATCTACCCGTGATCCTATATGTACATCTATGTGCTTTTCTTATCTGTTTTCTGGGTGCTCCTACATGGTGCTCCCCCTGTGCTGTCAGCTGAGGTGGAGACAGGCTGCTGGCCTTGCTGCCCCCGGCTTGGAATGAACTTGACAGCCATTCTCTGGCTGCCTGAGGCCTAGTGGATCCCGGAACACTGAGGGACTCCTGCAAAAGTGCAGGGACAACCTCAGTTGATGGGGATTGTTGTGTGTTGTTTTAATAGTAGTAGCGTAGCTAGGGCATTATTGATAAAGTCTGGATAAGGTCAACTAATAACTCTTTTTATTATTTACATATCTCTATTTACACCCTCCTCAAGCCTCTCTAGCTAGCATCGTTCATGCTGCTACTCTCTTCTTCCAAAGCCCATTACCATGTTACTGTTACATCATCATCATTACCGTGGGATGGGTTGCTCTCACTGTCTCCAACATTAACCCTTTCAGGTCCTGATACTACAGGGATGATGGAGGCGCTGGTGTCACTGGCAGAGGGGCTTGAAACTACTGCCCACATCAGGAGCATCCTGAGACGAGCCCTCGGATATGGCAGCCAGCTGCTCCTCCCCCCTTATAAACCACACTTGTACCTCCCTGCTGACCTGAGAGGGACATGGACCTGGTGAAGGCTCCAGGTGCCTCGTCCCCCTCTCGCCTTGCCACCACTGCATAGAGCTCATGTACAAAGTGATGGAGTGCATGTCTACTGATTGGTCTGCTGGATCTGGCTCTCCATGAGAGTCACCAAACTCTCAATGGAGGAAGCCAGGCGTGCAATTGGCAGAGACAGTGCAGCACCCAAGGCCTGGATGGATTCCTCCATCATCCGCACTTGGTTATGCAAAGCCTCTGGCATCTCTGTGAGATGTTGCCTTAACTGTCACTGCAGCTGCAGCATTTCCTGTGTTGACGCTGACACCAGAGACATGTCATCAGCCTGGGGCTCAGCATTGACCTGACCTCCCACTGTTCTCCGACAGACAGTGGCCTGGGCTATCACAGACTCTATTAGTGATCCTAGAACATCTGTTCTGTGCTCACCAGGTTGTGTGCCCATCTCTAAACATGTGCAACTACCCACTGCTGATGGAGGGTGGGGCCGGGGGGGGGGGGGGGTGGTGGGGGGAATGATATGACAGTGTACCCTCTGAGGCTGCCTCCTCCTCCTCAGAGGTGGACGACTATACCCCAGTCTCTTGAGCTCCGCTGTCTTCTCGGTCACCTTGACCTGCCTGAGAAATCATAGAATTAGAACGAATAGTGTCTGCCCATCATTTAATTAATACCACCCCAAATGCCCCATTTCATTGATGCCATGGGGAACATATGCGTTACATGGTATTTTGCCAATAGAGACACCTTGGTGCCCTGGGAGATCCTCAATCACTCTTTTGGGTGGATGCCCCTGTTTTTCCATAAGCTATGGCACGGCTGCCATGTTGCCCTGCCAGTTCCATGGTCTCTTCCTCCATCAGTGTCAACATATGCAAATAAGGGACCCTGCCGCCAGTCTTGGCAGGCTCCTTCCTATTGCGGGCAGTCTTCTCCTGCAGACGTAATGAGAGACAAGATTAGTCTGCCATCGGTGAAAACTCACAGGCTTCAGATAATGATAGTCTGTCGAGCCATGATGGGGCACACATATGCCTCCTGCATGCGGAAACTTTAGAGGGAATGCATTAACAGGTGGGCACCTCTAACGGAGGTGTGGCCATGCCTCATACCCTATTTGTGACTCAAATGCCCCATTTCCATGGCTGTGTGTGTTTGGGATAGAAATTGCAAACTGCACTAATGTGCCTCCTGACTTGCCATTGTCATGTGACCTCTACCATGAGGCACTCACAGGAAGCCACAGATGTTTAGTTTAGATTAGTTTAGTTTAGTGATACACCACTGAGTCTGTGCCGACCATCAACCGCCCATTTATACTAATCCTACACTAATTCTATATTCCTACCACATCCCCACCTGTCCCTATATTTCCCTACCACGTACCTATACTAGGGGCAATTGCTAATGGCCAATTTACCTATCAACCTGCAAGTCTTTGGCATGTGGGAGGAAACCGGAACACCCGGAGGAAACCCACGCAAACACAGGGAGAACTCGCAAACTCCACACAGGCAGTACCCAGAATTGAACCCGGGTCACTGGAGCTGTGAGGCTGGGGTGCTAACCACTGCGCCACTGTGCCGCCCATGAACAAAAAAGCACTGAAAGCACTGGGTAAGACACAATGGCTGCAAACCTTCCTCTCCTGGTGCCGGTCAAAATGAAAGATGATATGAAGCAGAACTAGCAGCTTTTCCACTCACAATGCAAAATTACGACAGGTTTAATTAATAAACCAGAGTAGCTACACTTTTATCACTACTGGGAAGAGACTGTTACAAAATGTATTCCAGCCTAAATCTCTCCGAAGAACAAAGAAAACGACAGCAGAAATTTTGAAAGCCTTGAAGGCACGCATTGAACCTCAAGTGAATGTAACTTATGATTGGTATGTGTTTAATATTAGGGCCTGAGGTGAAAACGAGTCTATTGATCAATATGTACTGCATTAACACAGCTCGCAAAATCCTGTGAATTTGCGCAACTTAAAGCTGATACACCCTACTGAGCTAGTGGCGCTTGAGATGGCTTGGCCACGTGAGCCGCATGGAAGATGGCAGGATCCCCAAGGACGCATTGTACAGCGAGCCCATCACTGGTACCAGACCCACCGGCCGTCCATGTCTCCGCTTTAAAGACGTCTGCAAACATGACATGAAGTCCTGTGACATTGACCACAACTCGTGGGAGTCAGTTGCCAGTGTTCGCCAGAGCTGGCGGGCAGCCATAAAGGCGGGGCTGAAGATTGGCGAGTCGAAGAGACTTAGCAGTTGGAAGGAAAAAAGACAGAAGTGCAAGGAAAGAGCCAACTGTGTAACAGCCCCGACAACCAATTTTATTTGCAGCACCTGTGGAAGAGTCTGTCACTCTAGAATTGGGCTTCATAGCCACTCCAGGCACTGCTCCACACACTACCTGCCCACCTCTAGGCGCTAACCCATTGTCTCTCGAAACAAGGAGGCCAAAGAAAGAAAGAAAGAAAGCTGATATAATCATCTGGCAACACCAATGCTGAAATACAATGACATAAATAATGAAGTCACCCTGCAGTGTGACGTCAGCGAGACAGGACTTGGAGCAACGCTGATGCAGCAAGAACAACCGGTTGCATTTGCAATCTTCCATTTCCTGATTTACAGCTAATACTGGTATATTACTTGTATCCTCTATAGTGAAGACTGATGCAAAATATTTGTTTAATTCATCTGCCATCTCCTTATTATCCATTATTAATTCCCCAGATTCACTTTCTATAGGACCAACATTCACTTTGTTAACTCTTTTCTTTTTTAAATATTTATTTAGAGATACAGTACTGAAACAGGCCCTTCAGCCCACTGAGTCGACTAACAACCACCCATTTATACTAATCCTACCTTAACCCCATATTCCCTACCACATCCTCACCATTCCCTTACCACCACTAGGGGTAATTTACCTATCAACCTGCAAGTCTTTGGCTGTGGGAGGAAACCAGAGCACCCAGCGGAAACCCACGCAGTCACAAGGAGAACTTGCAAAATCTGCACAGGCAGTACCGAGAACTGAACCTGGGTTGCTGCAGCTATGATGCTGACCACTGCACCACTGTGCCACCCATCTATAGAAACTCTTACTTTATATTTCTAGCTAGCTTTCTTTCGTACTCTAATTTTACCTTCCTTACCAATCTTTTAGTCATTCTTTGCTGTTTTTTATATTCTGTCCAATCTTCTGACCTGCCTCCCATCTTTGCGCAATTATATGCTTTTTCTTTAAGTTTGATACTATCTTTAACTGTTTTATTTAACCATGAATGGCGGGTCCCCCCCCACCCCTTGGAATTTTTCTTTCTCATTGTACTGTATATGTTCTGTGTATTCTGAAATATCCCCTTAAATGTCTGCCACTACTCAATCATCTGTAAAGTGATGGAAGTTGTCATCAACAGTGCCATCAAGCAGCACTTGCTTAGCAATAACCTGCTCAGTGACACTCAGTTTGGGTTCCGCCAAGGCCACTCAGCTCCTGACCTCATCACAGCCTTGGTTCAAACATGGACAAAAGAGATGAACTCAAGAGGTGAGGTGAGAGTGACTGCCCTTGACATCAAGGCAGCATTTGACTGAGTATGGCATCAAGGAGCCCTAGCAAAACTGGAGTCAATGGGAATCAGGGGGGAAACTCTCTGCTGGTTCCAGTCATACCTAACACAAAGGAAGGTGGTGTGGTTGTTGGAGGTCAATCATCTGAGCTCCAGGACATCACTGCAGGAGTTCCTCAGGGTAGTGTCCTCAGCCCAACCATCTTCAGTTGCTTCATCAATGACCTTCCTTAAATCATAAGGTCAGAAGGGGGGATGTTTGCTGATGATTGCACAATGTTCGGCACCCGCGACTCCTCATGTACTGAAGCAGTCCGTGTAGAAATGCAGCAAGATCTGGACAATATCCAGGCTTGGGCTGATAAGTGGCAAGTAACGTTCATGCTACCCAAGTGCCAGGCAATGACCATCTCCAACAAGAGAGAATCTAACCATCTCCCCTTGACATTCAATGGCATTACCATCGCTGAATCCCCCACTATCAAAATCCTATGGACTATCATTGACCAGAAACTGAACTGGAGTAGCCATATAAATACCATGGCTACAGGAGCAGGTCAAAGGCTAGGAATCCTGCAGCGAGTAATTCATCTCCTGACTCCCCAGAGCCTGTCCACCCTCTACATGGCACAAGTCAGGAGTGTGATGGAATACTCTCCACTAGCCTGGATGGGTGCAGCTCCAATAGCACTCAAGAAGCTCGACACCATCCAGGACAAAGCAGCCCGCTTGATTGGCACCCCATCTACAAACATTCACTCCCTCCACCACCGACGTACAGTGGCAGCAGTGTGTACCATCTACAAGATGCACTGCAGCAACACACCAAGGCTCCTTAGACAGCACCTTCCAAACCCGCGACCTCTACCAACTAGAAAGACAAGGGCAGCAAATACATGGGAACACCACCACCTGCAAGTTCCCCTCCAAGCCACACACCATCCTGACTTGGAACTATATAGCTGTTCCTTCACTGTCGCTGGGTCAAAATCCTGGAACTCCCTTCCTAACAGCACTATGGGTGTACCTACCTCACATGGACTGCAGCAGTTCAAGAAGGCAGCTCACCACCACCTTCTCAAGGGCAATTAGGGATGGGCAATAAATACTGGCCTAGCCAATGACGCCCACAACCCATGAATGAATTTTTTAAAAACTGTTTCTTTATTGACTTATCCTTAACCTAATTTGCCAGTTTACTTTAGCTAGCTCTGCTTTCATGCCTTCATAATTACCCTTATTTAAGTTTAAAAAACTGGTCTTGGACGCACTCTTCTGTCCCTCAAACTGAATGTAAATTTCAATCATATTATTATCGCTGCTACCTAGGGGTGCCTTAACTATGAGGTCATTAATTAATCCTATCTCATTGTACAATACCAGGTCTTATATAGCCTGCTCTCTCGCTGGCCCCAGAACGTACTGTTCCAAGAAATTATCCTGAAAACATTCTATGTACTCCTCATCTAAGCTGCCTCTGCCCATCTGATCTTTCCAGTCTATGTGTAGGTTAAAATCCCCCATGACCATCGCCATACCTTTCTGACAGGCTGCCATTATTTCTTCCTTTGTACCCCGTCCGATAGTGTGGTTAACGTTAGGTGGCCTGTACACCACTCCCACAAGTGACTTCTTGCCGTTATGATTTCTCATCTCTACCCAAACTGCTTCTACATTCTGGTTTCCTGAATTTAGGTCATCCCTCTCCATTGCACTAATACCATCTTTAATTAACAGAGCCACCCCTCCATCTTTTCCTAGCTTCCTGTCCTTCCCAAATGCCATGCACCCTTCAATATTCATATCCCAATCCATGTCATCCTACAGCCATGTCTCTGTAATGGCTATCAGATCATACTTATATTTTTCTATTTGCGCTTTCAGTCCTGGCCCTTGTGGATTGTATCCTCCTTAGCAGGCTTCCTCACCCTCGATGTCTGTTAGTATGTAAATGTTTTTTCCAGCCACGGCTGACCTGTTTAACAAGTCATTTCCTTGCTCTAACAACAGTTAAAAATCAATGTTCATGACAAAATTTATGTGCCTTATTCTTGCAGATGGGGGCCTAGCATGACAATTATAAAACAAAATATGACACCGAGACTCATAAGGCGATATTAGGTCAGATGACCAAAAGCTTGGTCAAAGAGGTAGATTTTAATCTATCAATCTCAGTCTTGAAATTTTAATTTTCCAGCATCCCCAGCCTCAAAGAAGGAAAGTGAGGTGGAGGGACGTAAAGGTTTAGGGAGGCTATTCCAGAGCTTGGGTCCAAGGCAACTGAAGGCACGGCCACCAATTGAGGATGCTCAAGAGGCCAGAATTAGAGGAACGCAGATCTCGGAGGGTTGTGGGGCTGGAGGAGATTACACAGATAGGGAGGTGCGAGCGATTTGAAAACAAGGATCAGAATTTTAAAATGAAGACATTGCTTGACTGGGAGCCATTGTAGGTCAGTGAGCACAGGGGTGATAGGAGAATGGGGCAGCAGAATTTTGGATGACATCAAGTTTACGGAGGGTAGAATGTGGGAGACCAGCCATGAGTGCTTTGGAATAGTCAAGTCTAGAGGTAATGAAGGCATGAATGAGGGTTTCAGCAGCCGATGAGCTGAGACAGGGGAGAAGTCATGTGATGTTACGGAGGTGGAAATAGGCGGTCTTAGTGACGGCACGGATGTAAGGTCAGAAGTTCATTTCTGAGTCAAATGTGACACCAAAGTTGCAGACAGACTGGCTTAATCTCAGACTGCTTCTAGGAAGAGGGATGGAGTCAGTAGCCAGGGAATAGAGTTTGATGTCAGCCTAAGCAGCAGTAGGGAGCTATAACTAGGTGGATTTGGGAAAGGAGAGGTTGAAGACCGGAGGGAGTGACTATTTGACCAGGGTTCCCACTCCTGATTGCTATCTAGCAACCATTGCTGGACCTGCACATATATGAATGTTAGGTGTGGACAAATTCAGGCACACTGTAATGCTCACTATGGTTAAATAGCTGGCCAAAACTCATACATAAAGAAACAGATATTGGAGGGTGATTGGTGTTAATCTCTACAGCAGAGGTGGATATATTGGAAAAAAATTAGCCAGACACAACATTCTGCTGAATTTTCATTTGAGAAACTATCCGGCCAAGTATTCAAATATTATTAAAAATTACTCACCAGACCCTCTGTTTGCATGATTTCTGGTGACACTTTTACACCACCATTTGGTATTGTAAAATAGTAGAAACATACAAACAGAAATAGGCCATTCAGTCCCTCAAGCCTGTTCCACCATTCGGTTAGATCACAGTTGATTGTACCTTAACTTCATTTTCCTGCCTTTGCAGCACATCGCTTGATACCCTTACCTGACAAAAATCTATCAATCTCAGTCTTGAAATTTTAATTTTCCAGCATCCCCAGTCTTTTAAGGGAGAACATTCCAGATTTGCTGCTGAAAACCTCAGGTGCCCTCATTAGTTGATTCAAGGGATAGAATCAAATGGAGAGAGGTATCACTGTCATTGAACAAATCTCACTGGAACACACTCAGCACCAATAGTGCTGTGGAGAAACACAGGTGGGCAGGCTACTTTTTTTTCAGTGGGGCCAATTTTTGATTTGCCAGGTTTTGTCAGTGTAACAAAAATAATCAGTTTAAGGGAATCCTGACTGAACCCAGGCAAAGTCATTGATTGTAATCAGAAGGAATCTCTTGCTGAAGAGTAAACAACAGCGTCAAATGCAAACAGTTGAATCCTGGGGCTGAGTATGTGTGTTTGCCCATGTTTCCTAAAAAGTAACTCAACCAAAATTAAAGGAATTTTAAGAATTCACATTATTTTCCACACTTATGAATCAGCCAGATGTTTTGGACAGATTTGTAGGAACAGGCTAAAGTTCATTTTCCATATGGACTCTCTTAGTGTTTAGTTGACAGGTGTGCTGTGTGTCTGAAACTGAACATTCACACTCTGGGATTTTGCAAAGGAAAATATTTTCTCCAGTTCACTGTTTTTGAAAGTTATAACAGCAGACAGGAAAATCCTGTGCTGGGATGATCAACCAAATGTGTGCAATTGTTTTGATTTCTGCTTAGAATATTTGTGTGTCTGAACTAACGAAAGCATACATTTTTAACACTTAACCTGTATGAAAAACTGCAGGAAAATGAATTTTAAAAGTCTTCTTATTCACCATGAGAAGTAACTACTCAAGTTTCTGGTCTTCTGCACAGCTCCCTGGAATCATTTTTGAACAATCGCTAGGCACAGATTTGCTCAAGCAGATACAAGCAAAAATGTAGCACAAACGTAATTGTGATTTGATAATGTAGCATTTGATCTTTTAATATATTTGTGCTCAGGCGTCACTGGCAAGGCTGAATTTATTGCCCATCCCTAGTTACCCTTTGATGGTGATGGTGGTGGGTTGTTTTAATCCATGTGGTCAAAATGCTCCTGCTTTGCTGTTAGGTAAGGAATTCCATGGTTTTATCCAGGTGACAATAATGGAATGGGAATATATATCCAACTCAGCATGGAATTTGAGGGAAACTTGGAATTGATGGTGTTCCGGTGTTCTCAAGGCAATGTTGCTTGTCCCTCAGATGGTAAATGCCATGGAATAGGGAGGTACTGTAGAAGTAACTCTGGTGAGTTGCTGTGATGCATCTTGTAGATCATAAATACTATAGCTAATGTGCCAGTGGTTGGGTGGGCAGGGGTGGAGTAGGTATTGAATCCAGTGCGCAGGCTGCTCTGTCTTAGATGGTTTGTGAGTGTTGTTGTAGCTGTACCCATCCATGCAAGGGTACTGGGAAAATAGTTGACATTCAACACTCAAATACTGGAGCCAAATTCCCATTGCTGTTCCACCAGCCTCCTGCTGTAACTCTGGCTGGAGTCCATCAGAATAACTCAAAAAAAAAACCCCTAAGACACAGATGTGCTGGGGCCTAACCTTAGTTTGGAATTCCGACTTGGCCACAGAAGAGAGAGAACCACTTCTGTACCTTGCAAGGCCACATGGAGAGGAGGTGGATCATGGGCACTTGTTCCTGCTTCCTCAGCCCATAACACTGAAGTGTAATCGATCCAGTGAGATGAGGTGTAACAGCTTGCAGAAAGGCGACATAGTTCCAAGTCAGGATGGTGTGTGACTTGGAGGGGAACTTGCAGGTGGTGGTGCTCCCATGCATTTTCTGCCCTTGTCCTTCTAGGTGACAGAGATCGTGGGTTTGGAAGGTGCTGTCTAAGGAGCCTTGGTGCGTTGCTGCAGTGCATCTTGTAGATGGTACACACTGCTGCCACTGTGCGTCAGTGGTGGAGGGAGTGAATGTTTGTGGATGGGGTGCCAATCAAGCGGGCTGCTTTGTCCTGGATGGTGTTGAGTTTGTTGGAGCTACACCCATCCAGGCAAATGGACAGTATTCCATCACAGTCCTGACTTGTGCCTAGTAGACGGTGGACAGGTTTTGGGAAGTCAGGTGGTGAGTTATTCACCGGAGGATTCCTAGCTTTTGACCTGCTCTTGTAGCCATGGTATTTATATGGCTACTCCAGTTCAGCTTCTGGTCAATGGTAACCCCTAGCATGTTGATAGTGGGGGATTCAGTGATCATAATGTCATTGAATGTCAAGGGGAAGTGGTTAGATTCTCTTTTATTGGAGATGGTCATTGCCTGGCACTTGTTTGGCGCGAATGTTACTTGCTACTTATCAGCCCAAGCCTGGATATGCATTTCTACATTTTTTGATGGACTGGTAACATACTGCTGTAGAAAATTCTCCTGAACACACTCTAGGACCTCTTGCCCATCCCTGCCCTTTACACTACTACCATCCCAGTCTATGCTTGGATAATTAAAGTTCCCTAATATAACTGCTCTATAATTCTTCCATCACTCTCTAATTTCCTTGCAAATTTATTCCTCTACATCTTTCCCACTAGTTGGTGGCCTGTAGGCTACACTGAGCAATGCACCTTTTTTGTTCCTTAGCTCTAGCCTAATAGATTCTGTCCTTAACCCCTTTGGGACATCCTCTCTCTCCAGCACTCTCCTTAATCAATACTGCCACCCCTCCCCCTTTCCTTCCTTTCATGTCTTTCCTGAACACCTTGTATCCAGGAATATTCAATACCCAGTCCTGCCCTTCTTCGAGCCAGGTCTGTTATAGTCACAACATCAAATTTCCACATCGCTATATGCACCTGCAAATCACCAGTTTTATTTACCACACTCCACACATTCATATTCATGCACGTAATTTGGACTTTATTACCTTAATCTTTACTCTGAACCCATCTAATATTTTACTGTTTCCTACTCTAGTGCTATCTGTCTTCCCTCGTATTCTGTACACCTTGGTATTCCTCTCTAGTATTACCTCCTGGTTCCCACACCCCTGCCAGGTTAGTTTAAACCCTCCCCAATAGCACTAGCAAATCGCCCTACAAGGACATCAGTCCTGGCTTTATGTGCAACCTGTCCAGCCCGTACAGGTCCCATCACCACCAAAGCTGGTCCCAATGTCCCAGGGATCTAAAGCCCTCCCTCCTGCACCATCCTTCTAGCTATGCATTCATCTGCTTTGTCCTATTTCTATACTCACTTGCACATGGTACTGTGAGTAATCCAGAGATTACTACTTTTGAGGTCCTGCTTGCTAATTTCCTACCTAGCTCCCTAAATTCTTCCTGCAGGACCTCATCGCTCTTTCTACCTATGTTGTTGGTAGCAATATGGACTGTGACTGTTGGCTGATCACCCTCCTCCACTCAAGGTGCTCTGCAGCCTTCAGTGACATTCTTGACCCTGGCACCAGAGAGGCAACATACCATCTTGTATTCACGTCAGCAACTACACACATGCCTGTCTGTTCCCCTATTGAATCTCCTATCACTATTGCTCTTCCAGTCTTCTTCATGCTCCCTGTGTAGCTGAACCACCCATAGGGAGCCTTGGCTCTGGCTGCACTCCCCAGATGAACCATCACTTTCCTCAGTATTCAAAACTCATTATTGGCTGGACAGTGAGATGCACTTAGGGGAGTCCTGCACTACCTGACTGTTTCTTCTTGACTGTCTGGCAGTAACCCATTTCCTCTCTCCCTGAATACCTTTAAGCTGCAGAGTGACCACATGCATAAACGTGATATCCATGAAGCTCTCAACCTCATGGATGCTCTGCAGTGACGTCAGCTGCTGCTCAAGTTCTGAAACCCGGAGCTCGTGTTGCTGCAACATATGGTTATCCAGGACATGAGAAATGACCTGGAGTTCCCACATAGCACAGGATGTGCACTCTAGAGGTCAGAGCTGCCCTGCCATTCCTCTATCTATTAGATAATAAACCTTACTACTATTAATAAACCTACTTAAAAAAACTCACCAGCTACTCACTTCCCTTCTGTTGACATCACTTAACTGAATGATTTACTTAACCCTTATTTTTTTTTTAATTTGAAGTTTTTAATTTCCCAGCTCCTCAGACTAACTCCCTAACTTTGGAGAAAGGGAAACAAAGCTACAATACTCACCAGCCAATCAACACATTGCCTTCCTGTGAAGTCACAGTTTTTTCTCTCTCGCTTTTTCAAACTCGAGTGTGCCCTGTTTCACTCCAGCTGCTGGGTCTCTCCTCATGTTTAATTTGTAATGTTTTTAAAATGTTATCATTTATAACACGAGGTGGACTGTTTTGCTTTGGGTTTCCACCTTTACTTCAAGCTTGGCAACGCTCGCCAATACCAGTGCTCCCTCTAGTCAGATCCTCCTTTTATACCAGGAACAGCTAAGGAACAACTCCAAGAAAGCCAAACGTCTCCCTTGCATCTAACTTCCTCCCCTGCACCCTCACTCCTTTCTCACTGCTGCAAAGAAAGCATCTTCTCCTATGACATTCCTTGCCATCAAAGGAGGGAGGGCTTTAGATCCCTGGGACATTGGGACCAGCTTTGATTTCCCAAGGTGTCATATGTGGTTCAGTGATAGCACACCTGTCTTTGAGTTAAAAGATTGTGGTTTGAAGTCCCAATCCAGAGACTTGAGCACTTCATTGACAGAGTGCTGCATTGCCAGAGGTGCCGTTTTTAAAACAAAACGTTAAATCGAGACCCTGTCTGCCCTCTCACGTGGATGTAAAAGATCCCATGGCACTATTTCAAAGAAGAGCAGGGGAGTTATCCCCCGTGTCCTGGCTAATTTTTATCCTTCAAACGACATCACAAAAACAGATTATCTGGTCATTATCCCATTGTTATTAGTGAGAGTTGACTGTGTGCAAATTGGCTGCCGTGTTCCCTACATGAAAACAGTGACTACACTTTAAAAATACTTTATTGGCTTGGTGTCTGGTGGTCGAGAAAAGGCTGCGTTTGCTGACAATGCCACCACTAGGTGGCGCTGCAGTGGCACATGCGCAAATGCAGCATGTGCCTATTAAACGTCACAGTCTGCGACTTCAGGCAGCTGCCAGGACCCGTAAGCAAGTGGGCCGGGGACCGGGGGTGGGGGAGCGGAGCGGAGGGGGAGTGGAGTGGGACGGGGACAGGGGGGAGCGGCCGGAGAGAGCAGCGAGGGGGGTGGGGGGAGCGGAGCTTGACGCATGGGTGAATACCCGTTAGCATTGCATTGCTGTACGCGTAAAGCGCATGCACAGATGCTGACCAGGCGCATTGCCAGAAGATGTACATGTCATGCGATGACGTCATCGGCGCATGCGCTAACCAGCCTTGGCAAGCTGGAACGCAGTGCACGCGCAGAGGGCAGGAGACCGTCTGCGCATGTGCGCACCTTGACGCAGCCTGATGACATCAGTGGCCAGCTGCGTTGTCAAGAATCACTTTGTGGAGAAAATATATAAATGCAAATCTTTCAAAGCTTTTTTTCTTTTTCCCCAAGTAACAAAAGAAAACTTTCAAAATAAACAATTCCCGAGTGTCAAAAAGGGGATTAAAATGCTGGCTTTTATGGCTGTAGGGTTTCACTCCTTAATTTCAAGCTTTTTGGGGAGTTTTACAATTAAAATTTTAAAGGGGGCACCAGCAACAAAAAAAGACACTGAGCTTGGGACTGCCCAGTTCAGGATGGAAGCTGAAGCCTGAAAGGAGTGTGAGCCGGGGACAAGCTTGGCAGACTGTAACCAGGGAGACCACATGTACAATGCAAATAAGTTACCATTTCCTAAGAAACAAGATCAGATTAATAATTAATTTTATCTTAATTGGATCTGCATGAGCAATGAAAAATGAGTAATGGAGCTAAAATCCACATTAAAAGATGATTAAATACCTAATAACACAACCCACATATAACAAAACTAATGTCGTCATGGCCAACATATAAACCGAGGTTCACCACTTGCATTATGGGTGCTCAAGACCAATACTTCGCTCACCAGATGCTACATAAAAATGCAGTGTAATGAATTTAAATGGATTTTGAGTGATCTATACTCATAAATGTTTAAACTAAAAGACACCTGGAAGCAACTTCAATAGTATGTAGATCGACAGACATTGGTTAATTTTAGGAGTTTTGATGATATTCAAACCAACTTGTGTGTCAATCTTCCAAGTTAGGATTTTATACAATATACTTGTGATATGGTGGCTGAGAGTCACTGTGTGTTCATCTCCCGCTCACTGTGTCTCAGCTGCAGGTTGATAACTGGATATGCTGACTACACTTGTGACATTGTGCCTAGAATTCGTTCTGTGTTCAGTGACTGCATCACAAATCTAGATATGTTTACAGCCATGCAAAAAGCAAGCCCTCCCCCTCCACTTTCATCTCCATATGGCAGACCACTAAACTTTAGAAATAAGCCTCCTTAATGCTGAACATGGACTGTACTTTCAAACGTTGAAAGGGAAGGCAAAAACCAGGCACATTAGAGCATTAAAATCCCAACATCTCCGCTAATTTTAAAATGGGTGGTAATGAGAGATCAAGTAGTCAATTGAAAAAATCCAAAATAGGAGATCTTGCAATACAACTGTGAGCCTGCAGTAAATGTTGGACTCAATACACTCCTCCTGAGCCCACACCCACTGCCTAAATCATGAAAGTAATGCACAGAATCAATACAAAGTCCTATGAATGTTTTTAGATATGTTCAGTTAAAACAAACAAATTACATCTACTGATAAGCAGAAATGACACTTCAGTTTTATAGAGAAGAAAAATCAACATATTTTACTTCAGCGAGCTTCTTCAGCTACGCAGGTATTTACTGTTTAGAAAAAGTATTGCATTTTTGCAAAGCTACTTAGTATCCTGTGCCACTGCTGACAGTCTGGAGCTTAGAGCACAGCAATGTTCAGCAGTTGAAAGGTCAAAGGCCACTACTCAGTAAGTCCCTGTTAGTCACTCTTTAGTGAAGGAACATCGCTGCATGAAAAAGAAAATCAGCATGAAAAGTCTTACCCTTTGTTTTTGTATATGCACAGGGACGTTTTGCACATATATTATTCTAATGCCAAGGCCAAAGTTTAATTAAAAGCAAAATACAGTGGATGCTGGAAATCTGAAATAAAAACAGAAAGTTATTCCGGACAGAATTGAGAGAGAACTGAAACACCAGTTCTTTGCCCTTTACTGTCCGTAATCAGCGTGTTTTTTGATAAGGAAGATGTTCGTGTTTCTTAACCCCCGAGTGTATGGCCAAATTGAATAACCAGCAGGAAGCTTTTCATGGGTTTAAACAGAGAGGATCGTTTTTATTCACACGTTCACCCCAAAATCTAATGCTATGTCACACACACACACACACACACACACACACACACACACACACACACACACACACACACACACACAGGCTCCAGAAAGAAAGCTGTTTTTATTTGTTTGGGGGATATGGGCACCGCTGGCCAGGCCAGCATTTATTGCCCATCCCTAATTGCCCTTGAGAAGGTGGTGATGAGCTGCCTTCTTGAACCGCTGCAGTTCAAGTGGTTTAGGTACATCAACAGTGTTGTTCGTGAGGGAGTTCCAGGATTTTGACCCAGTGACGGTGAAGGAATGACGATGTAGTTCCAAGTCAGGATGGTGTGTGGCTTGGAGGGGCCAGTCCGGAAGGCCCTGGCGAAGGGGGTGGGGTGGTGGACCTTCAGTCCAGGGGGAGGGGGGCCCTGGGAGGTAAGGTTGTTCCCAGTGGGAGTCCTCCATGGGCCACAAATTGCCCATGGAAGAGGAACTCCCCCCACCCAAGGCCGCAGGGAGGGCCACTCGTTTTACAAGGCATTCTCTCTGCGCAGCAGAAGTGAACGCCGCTGCTGGTAAGATCCCAGCGGCGGCAGGAAGAGGCCCTTAATTGGCCACTTAAGGGCTTCCATTTGCCTCTGGGCGGGAAAGCTGTCTTCAGCCTATCCCACCCCCAGGAAGATTGCTGGGCAATGGAGAGGTGACAAGCCCTTCGTCGCCCCCCCCCCCCCACCCCCAACCCTGATACTCTTTGTCCCCCACCGCCTCTGATCCCACCTCGGGGGGTCTTTAAAATTCCGACTATTTCTCTCTCCACGGATGCTGCCAGACCTGCGTGTATTTCCAGCATTTTATGTTTTTATTCCAAAGTTTTATTGTTGGGCAAACATAACCTCAGGTTAATCAAAGTTTCTTGTTCTTCAGGCTGCAAGCCAGAACTCAGGATGAAATATCTTAAATTGTTTTTTTTTAACATGCAAAGTTACAGACATTCTGACTCCTGTGTAATAAGGTGTCTTTTATTAATGAAGGAGTTTCTGTATACATTCCAAATAACTGTCTTGCTTCTTTTGCTTTAAAAAAAAATTGTGAACCTCAGTTGCAAAGACTTTAACTATGATTATGACACAAGACATTATGGCCAGCAAATGTGCACACTTGTCGCATTTTTATCGTATTAACTAGTTGTCTCGAGGTGCACATGGGGAGTAAAGGCTTTGTGCAGTCTCCAGGTAAAGTAGGGTTAGATGGTCGTGCACGAATGAAACAGGGAATGCAGGCATAAATCTGCTTCCATTTTAATGCTATGCATTCTGTCCTTATTTTTACATTAAAATATTTTGATTTCATTTTTATCAGTACCACCCATTAAGTTAGTTAAATAGCAAAACTTTAGTTTGGGAAGCAGATAGGTAGAGTTCTTAGAGCATAGGAGTTTCTCTACATGACAGGAGTTTCCCTGCAATTCAGCTCGAGGAGCTGGAAAATGTAACACTCAATAACACCACCACTGATCGGAAGGTGTAACTACAAAGTGACAAATTTATATTGGCAATTTTCATTATAGATGCGGACAGAGGAATTTATAATAGGACAAGCTGCCATTATTTACCCAGGAATTATGTGCAGAACTAAGAGTTTTAATATGGAAAGACGTTGATTTCTTCACATGGAAATGTAACACTGTGCACAATATAACAATGAGTAATAATGAGTATTTAGATAATGAGCAAGTCATAAGAGCATAACAAATGGGAGCAGCAGTCGGCCAGATGGCCCCTCGATGCCCCCTGGAATGGCTGATTTTCTCCACCAACACCAACATTTTCTACATCTACATCAAATCCACTTTCCCACCCTATCCCAATAAGATTCTGAAGGGGCTTGACAGGGTAGATAGGGAGAGGTTGACTTCCCTGGTTGAAGAATCTAAAACACAGGGGGACAATCTCAGGATAAGGAGCTGATCATTTTAGGTCTGAAATTAGGAGAAATTTCTTCACTGAAATGGTTGTGAATCTTTGGAATTCTCTACCCAGAGGGTTGTTGAAGATATTTAAGACGGAGATAGACAGATTTTTGGTCTCTGAGAGAATCAAGAGACATGGGGAGCGGGCATGAAAGTGGAATTGAAGCCAAAGATCAGCCATGATCATATTGAATGGCAGTGCAGGTTTGACGGGCCGTATGGTCTACTCCCAATCCTATTTTCTTATATTCTTGTCTCCTGATTCTCTTAGTGCCCAAAAATCTTTGATCAAAATCTGATCCACATTTACAAACTAGTCTGCATAATGTTAACTTGTTTCTTTACAGAGGAAGTATGCATATAGAATTCAAGTTTCATAAAAACAGAAGTTATGGTTGTGGTGTTAAAGAAAATGTGGAACCATTTATACCAGGGAATCTGGGGGTGCATGCGCATAGATCTCTGAAGGTGGTAGGACATATTGAGAAAGTGGCTAGTAAAGCATATGGGATCTTGGGCATTGCGTACAAAAACGGCAAAGTTATGCTGAACCTCTATAAAGCTCTGGTTCGGCCCCAACTGGAATATTGTGTCCAGTTCTGGTCACCACACTTTAGGAAGAATGTGAGGGTCCTTCAGAGGGTACAGAGGAGATTCACCAGAATGGTTCCAGGGATGGAGGATTTTAGTTATAATGTTAGTTTGGAAAATCTGGGTTTGTTCTCTTTAGAACAAGGGAGATTGAGGGGAGATTTAATAGAAGTGTGCAAGATTAAGACAGGCTTATATAAGTTAGAGAAGGAAAAACTGCTCCGATTCACAAATGGTACAAGGACTAGGGAACACAGACTGAAAGTTTTGGGCAAGAGATGCAGGGGGACTATGAGGAAGCACTTTGTTTATGCAGCGGGTGGTAATGACCTAGAACTCGCTGCCCACAAAGGTGGTGGAAGCGGAGACCATCTATGACTTCAAGAGGAAGTTGGATGGCCACCTGAGAGAAATAGACTTGCAGGGCTACAGGGATCGAGCCGGGGAGTGGGACTGACAGCACAGCTCTGCTGAGAGCCGGCATGGACTCAATGTGCCAAAAGGTCTCCTTCTGTGCCATAAATGACTCTGTGACCAATACCATTTCTTTCTTCCACAACCCTATTGTACAAATAAAGCCTAAAGAGGCATAAAAACATATACTGGAAATATAACACTTAAAGAAATACAAAAAGTGATACAACTGCAATCAACCAACCAGAGGGAAAAGAAGCCTTGACAACTAATCAAAACCAAACCTTTCGCCATTGTGAAAATTTTCAGCATAATCGATACAACATTTTAAATGCATGTAAAATGTAAAAAATGAGCTTAATGTTTTGTCACAGATACATTCAATTAATTTTCATTCCTTGATTGATTGCAGTAAGATCAGTGATGTTTAGCTCTAATCTTGAATGAGTCAGAGTAGCTTTGTAAATTGGCTTCTCTCCCGACCTCTTTCTTTCCTGCTAGTGAGGAAACCACCACAGAATATGCATGCTTTGGTCTTCAGAAATCATGCCCCCGATGCCTCAAGCAGTTGAACACTGTACTCCTAACCACAATATAGAGAGTTTCAAGTCCCATCCCTATAAATCAAACTTCCTTATCCCGGTTGTGTGATTTTTGTTGTTTCTTAACTGGATCAATGCAGTAGAAGGAGGAAACCAAATAATGCATGTTTAAGATGACCACAGTTCACATTAATTCCACTGCACATTGACCAATCTTGAAGCATATTGTTGCTGGTCACTAACTAGCTTATGTCCGGGACAGTCCAGCTTTCTTCACAGGAGAGCACCACTGGTCAGCCAGAAAACACAACAGGTATCAAAAATATGAACATAAAAACATATGCATGTGTCTTTACTCATACCAAAATAAGGATGTGGTGGAAATTTTCATTCTGTCACCTTACCTAGCTGAAGGCCGAGAACACGTTTCAAATTATCTTAAAACATTACAACAGGGTTCTAAAACCCTGCTGGTCCTGCCTCCATTCCCACTTCATCAGCCTATACGTGTCTACAACACAACAATCTGGATTCTCTCAATGAAAACAATAAACTCTTTTTGACGTCTCATTCTTTGCAATGGGAGAAACTGTCAATACTGTTCCTATTCCGACAATTTACATGACAGAATCAACAAGGCCATATCTAAATTCTAAGATTTGTTTAAAGACCTTATTTAAAAATTAACTTGCTTCTCTTTGGCAGCACATAGCTGCAACCTATAGTCCATGAAATCCCAGGTTTGTAACCCTATCTGATCTCAGAGGGGACAGGAGAGGATTGGCAGTAAAGATGCTACATTTAGCCTCAGCCCTTCTGAATTCGGAACTTCAAGAATCAGCCATTCCTCATCACTATTCTATGCTCCTGCTTGGAGGTGAACTGCACAAAGCTTGGCAGTTAACTGTCAGTCACTGTAAACTGGAGCATTCTCCATGGCAATGCCTCTACCAGAGTTCACTTGCCAACCAATCAGCACTCTCTTCTCATGCAGTATAAGATGCTGTTTTCCCTTACGTTGGTTATTCTTGCTGATGAGTGCAAGATGAAAAGCTTCAACAACATGTCTCTATATTCAGCAATTATCAACTTAGGCTTATGATGAATACGTGAGTAATGGCTCCTTGAGCAAAATGCCCAGGGGGCACTGATGCCTGTGCAATCATACAATGACTAAGGAAGGAAGAATAAGTGACTTGCTGAAAGGAACAAAATTAATTATTGTGTTATGCTAGGCCCCCACCTGCCAAGAACGAGGCACATTAATTTTGTCATGAACATTGATTTCAAACTGTTGCTGGAGTGAGAAAATGACTTGTTAAACAGATCAGCCATGGCTGGAAAATACATTTGCATATTAACAGACAGTGCTTGGAAGGACAAAGGACCATTCCCTGACATATTCAACCCACAATGGACCTTGATTACCAAGTATTGTGCGTAAGAGGAGCACCCCAGAGACTGCTAAGGTGATACAATCAGGACTGGTTAGACCAGCTGGTCACATGACTAACTGGTCATTCCAGGGTCTTTTGAACTATGCTCAGAGAGTTTGAACTCAGAGTGTCTGTTTGCTCCTGGACTGAGATCTCTCGTGTCTGCTCCCATCTCTTTCTCACAAGCTTCTGAATCCACTGAAGACATATAAACCCCCATTGGGGAAAAGTCTCCTACAGCGAACAAAGTTTAAAAAGAATACTGGGCCCCAACAAAAAGCAAGATCTACCTACAATCAAAGACTCTACAGTGAGCTCGAAGAACCGTAACAAAAGCTCTTCAGATATTTCCTCAAACTTTTCCACTTTATTTTTCTTTTGCTCTTTTCTGTCTCAATTTGCATGTGTGTATTGTGTATGCATCCTAGAGTGAGTGCGTCGCGTATCCATAGGCGTTAGCCGAATTAGAGTTTAAGTTTAATAAAGTTCAACTTTTTTTTCTTTAAACCTAAGAAAACCTGTTTGTGCTGGTTTCTTTGCCTTTTAATTGAAAAGTGGTGAACAAGGATTCACCAAGGGGGAGCTAAAAACACTGCATGTTTAAAAAATAAAACCCTGTTACAGTAAGACCAGATGAAGGCAGAAGGGGAACCCTAGACCTCTTTCTCACCTGGTAGTAACAATTGAAAGAAGTAACCTGCAAGTTATGACAGCGTGGGATCTTGGACAGATTGAAGAAGGATATTACTGTGCTCAGTGAAACATTGAATTCCGTGCCATGCCCTAAAATACCATCCACTGCAGTAAGTTATTATTACACAGAGCACCTGTAGCAGAGTGGTTGGTTTTGTGGACCGAGTTCTTATGCAGCAGCAGGAGTGTCAAACAGCAGACTGGTGTTTTTGTGTCCATATTCATGTGGTTGGTTGGTCTTGTACTTTCTAAACAATGCACAACAGAGGCATCAACAACAGGTCCTTCTGAGCATTATATGAGGAAGTGTAACACTAATTCATTTCAGGGCCGATCAGTGGATGACAAATCATATAGGTGAATGTTCATTCCCTTCATTCTTCATCACTGATGGCATTCACAGTCTATTTCAAATTTTAGAAATTTACTTCTTTGGAGGTAGAACATTTTCCTCAAAATATCCCCGGTTCATGATGTTGCCAGCTGGAAAATATCTGGCTACTACAAATGTGGAGCCATCTGTCGCTGAGGCCTTCCCAATCCCCAACTTCTTGCTGTTTTTCCATATCATTGCTGTAAAGTGACCTAGAGAAGGAATAAGAACACAAGTTAATGGACAGGAGAACCTCTGGGAACATCAGCATCAATATGTGGAGTATACACTGCTTTTCCTTCACATCCCAATTACTCATCAGCTGGATGCTTCATAACTAATCTACGTTATGTATGCACAATGCTTCATGTGTCTAATCACATTCCAATTCAGTGCACTATATCAAACTACAAGTGAGCCTTGCTCAGA
Source organism: Heterodontus francisci (assembly GCF_036365525.1). Lineage (NCBI taxonomy): Eukaryota > Metazoa > Chordata > Chondrichthyes > Heterodontiformes > Heterodontidae > Heterodontus > Heterodontus francisci. The sequence continues at coordinate 127,038,440 of NC_090372.1, forward strand.
AAATCACAGCCCCCACCCTAAAGGAAGAATAATCTTTCAAAAACTATCTGAACTGCAATGAGGCAAGAGCACAGAAAGATTAAACACTAAATTGAAAAAACAAGGTTTCCATTCAGAGTACCCCCAAAAGCACTAACAATTTTGATTTTTAGGTCAGGATTTTGCCTCCTGACAGGAAACTGTCATTAACTGGGATTTTCACAGGGGCGCCCCCTTAATTGGCCTGGAGACAGGTTCTCTGTCCATTTAAGGACGGCAGGCGGGCTCACAAAGCCGGAGGACCAATCAGAGATCTTCCAGCTTGAGAGGAGCAGCAGGCTGTAATGGAAGGTAAGTAAGAGAGAGGGCGCTTCTACATGGAGGCGTCCTCTTTCCAACTTTTTCGAACCTTTAATTAAATAATAGATTCAGCAGCAAGGCAACGACTGTGGGGGATGAGGGGGGGGTATCTCCTCTACACAGCAGCTTGTGGCTGCTATCACACCCAGGCAGGGAGGGCCTTTAGGCCTGCCTGGAGTGCTGGCCCCATGGCCTGCCGCTGGGTGCCCACCTCCAGGCACCTAAACTGGCCCCCGGCATATGGGCAGGTAGCCCTGCCGGCCACGATCCCGCCTCCACAAAATTGGCCTGGAAGTGAGATGGAACTGGGGAATTGGCACACCATCCACATTAGCCGGTGAGGCTAATTTTTGGATCTGCCCACCTCTGATTCCAGCCCCAGCAGGAGCTGTAAGTTCAGCCCTTAGAATGTACGTTGCAGAAGAAAATTATGTTAATCTTTCAAAAGACCACTTGAGTTCAGAGGGTGAGGGGGCGGGGTGGGGGTAAGAAGCTCTAAAAGTGCTGCAGTTACAGTTAAGAAGTACACATCAAAGGTTCTCTTTCACTCTCATTCCCTATAATGTATAATAACATCTTTGGTGGTCTCTCACCAACTTCCAGTCACTGTTAACTCAGCTGGAGTGGTTAAAAAGGCAAATTAGGGAATGTTTATATTAGGGAATGTCTAAGGAGGATTTAGTTGCTCAATAGCTGTGTTTGTGGTTTTTGTTTGCAGCTGCAGACTGTCTCTGAGACGAGCAATACACTGTCAAAAAAACACTTAGTTGGCCTATGTTCAGAAGAAATTGTGGCATGTGGTGTTTCAATGCCACAGGCGGCATTACCATTTCCAAATTGGGAAAGTCTCAGCCACTGATGGCTCCAGATATTTTCCAGCTGGCAACACTGTGAACTGCTGGTATTTTGAGGGAAGTGTTCTGCCTGTTAAGGTGTACATTTTTTTGATACTATTTTCTCAGAAGCCAGGGTTCCCTCAGGAGCTAGCTTTATAATAAAAATTGTACAGGACACTGAAGATTATATGTTTGGTTGTAAAATGTATGACTTTACCCACCAGAAACCATCAATGGCAACAGCTTCAGCAGAGTATGCCTCATTATTCTGGCTCATTGCCAGTGAACAATCCATTTCCTGTCTGGCACAAACCTTCCTTTTTGTTCTTTACTTCTCTTCCCCCCCCCCCCCCCCTTTCCCTGGCTCTGTACTTGCTTGGAGCCTGTTACATTTCTAACTTTTGTCAGTTCTGATGAAAAGTCAAAGACCTGATACGTTGGACTGGATTTTCCCAGGACCGTGAAAACAAGATTGGAGATGGGGGGTGGGGAGCCAGGAAAATAAAACGGAGCTGCGTCAGGATATATCCCCGATGCATTCCCGCCTCCAGGGGCCTTTCGGAGGGGCGGACTGGGAACTGAGTCGACTGCCTGCTCTACGGAGGTAGACAGCCAATCAGTCCAATTAAGGCCCCACATAAGGGCCATTTTGCGATGGCGCCGGCATTTTCCCACCTGTCGGACCAAACCCCCCCGCCCCCATTGCCCCCAGCTCTATTGAGGTGGCCTCCCAGCGGCAGGCCAGGAGGCCATCGAAGCCTGAAGCTCCATGCCACAATGGCGAGGCCATGGGGATGCAAGATCATAACTGCTGTTATCAATAGTCATGTGGAGGGGTTTCCCCTCCAGCCCGATAGCCTTACCAGCTTTGGGCCTCTTCATTTTATCACTTCTCTGCAGGAAACCAAGGATGGCTCCATATTTAGGTGCCCTCAAGCTGACCTGCACCCACAACCACCACTGACACCACCACCCCCCTACCCCCGCCTCTCCCAGTAGGGCTGTCAGCCCGATATCATTATGGGCCCTCTGATTGGGCCTGCAGTCTCGGAAGCCTGCCTGCCATCAATTGGAGGCAGCCAAATAGGAGATCGCCTCTCGCAAGGTTCCGTCGATGGGTGCGCTGACAACATGGGCTGGTTTGGGACTCCCATATGGGCCCAACGTCGGGATCTCAATGGCAGCTGGAAAATTCAGCCTATTAACTCTATTTCTCTCCCCATAGCTGATGCTTCCATGGACAGCTGAGCATTTCCAGTATTTTCTGTTTTTATTTCAGATTTCCAGCATCCGCAATCTTTTGTACATCGTTTAGGCATTCATTAGCTCAACCACATCAAGCACCATCAGACCTCACTCACCTCTATCAAAATTGCCCACTACTCCACTTTCATCCTGGAAAGTAAAAGTTACCCCGGCTCCTTTTCTCCACTACCACAGTGTCCGAAAACCCCTCTACCATCACTTCTCATTACAAGTATAAGGAGCTCATGGATTTGCTTGCTACCAAAATAGAGACCCATGCCAACTGAGATTGTAAATAGTTCCTTCTTTTCAGGCAATGTCCTGTCCCTTTCAAAACTAAGGTTATTAGCCTCCAAGCATCATCCCCCCCCCCAAATAAAACCTAACCTTTGTCCTTGCAAACCTGTAACTTCCCTTTCCTCTCCCAAGTCCTCGAATGACTTCTTGTCTTCCAGATCCATATCCTTCCCTCCTACAACTCCTTCTGTGAATGTCTCCAAACAGGCTTTCTCTCCTCCAATCTCCAGTTCAATGGTTCCGCTCTTACCTTTCCCATCATAGTCACTGTATCTCTAGCAATGGCTTCTCTTCCCAACCCTGCACCATTATCTTGGGACACTGCCGAGGATTCATCCTCTTCTACATCTACATGTTGTCCCTTGGAAACATCATCCAGAATCATGAAGTCATCTTTCCCATGTACACCGAGGATACCCAGATTACCTCCTAATTGAGCTGAAATTTTCTTCTGTTAAAAATTGGGAAAACCAAAGTCTTGTCTTCAGCTGTAAATTGGTGCAAATTATGCAAGCTCTGACCACAATATTCCTTAGATTGAGGGGTGGTGGTGAAAGGGTGGTGGAAGCAGATTCAATAACAACATTCAAAAGGGAAGTGGATAAATACTTGAAGGGAAAAAAATTACAAGGCTATGGAGGAAGAGCATGAAATGGGATTAATTTGATAGCAGTACAAAGAGCAGACACAATGTGCTGAATGTCCTCCTTCTGTGCTGTATGAGTCTATGGTTTTATAATTCTTTGATAGTACTTAGTCCATGCGATCTCCTGAACTGGTTTTGATTGCCCGAGGGGTCACTGAGGAATGTTCCAGTATTTATTTTCTTATTAGCCCTGGGTTTTTTCTCTTTTATGAATCTACCAGGAGGTTAGAAGGCTGTCAGGGTGGGCAGGAGGTGGGGCTGGGAATAAGTGATTAGCCATGATGGCTGTAGTGTGGGACAGGCTTGATGCATCAGCTGGTCTTTTCCAGGCCTTAATTTTTCTATATTTAAGTAGCTCAGGACCAGGTAGAACGATCCTTACTCTGCCCTGTCCTTCTTCAATGGCTACTGTGCAACAGTTGCTTGACCATCCACCCCAGTTTGCCCAGTCTGCACCATATAGAGTACTTTTCACATCCTCAGGATGCCTTGAAGCACTACAAAGCCAATTAACTACTTGGTTGTAAAGTGCTTTGGAACGTCCCAAGGACATGAAACAAGTTTTATAAATTAAGTTCTTCTTTCTAGAGGAATCAGATAATTGTCAAGACTGTTTACACTGGTCTGTGTGAGAAACAATAATAATTTGGAGCTAAGAGCATCTACACAATGGAAACAGCATTCCAGCTCTGACTTGTATGGTGGACAAAAAAAGCTTTCTTGCCCCAAGTAACAACCTCAGGTTAAAATCTTGAAGTCATTCTTAAAGAATCCAGCTCTACCAGAATGTCTAATGAAATAAAGTTGATTTACAATGAGAGCTTGCAGTCCACCAACTGGAACAGTAAACCAGTGGTGATAAGTAATCAGAACCTAACAACATGACCCTAGGCTATTGATAGAAGTCAGAGGCTATGGTGTTACGAGGATTTTTTTGTATTAAAACTTTGGATTCTGTGTTTTTTAGAAATTGAAAAGAATTTCAGTGGACATTGAGACATCTAGAAATTGTTGAACTTTATGGATGTTTTGAAAGGAAGTTCAACATAAGCTGAACTGGTAAACAAGGTCTGGAATGCAGGTAATTTCAAGGAAACCAGCAGGGGACTGATCTCAGAGCTACCCTCTTATGACAAGAGAGAATGTATGGCTTGTTTATGGAAGGTATTGGTTCCAGTTTTGAACTTTAAAAAAGCCAGTGGGTTTGGACAAAAAGCAGACAATTTGAAATTTGATTTTGACCTGCCTGGAGATCAGAAGAAGACCCAGAAAAAGTATTACCTCTCTGTAAAAAATCCCTGCCTCAAGTGTGGTTCCTGTTGCCTCCAGTATTTAAGAAATCCTGAATATTGGAAGAAACCTTTTACGGCTATACTGTTGCTGTAAGACCCAAGAAGATCCTTGTTGCTGCACACCTGATAGAAGATCTTACGTAAAGCCTTGTACTGTTGAAGTTCTTTGAACGCCTACCCATCACGGACGGTTCATCAACCTCGCCTGGAAAGAATTCGAGTGGCATCCAACTATTCGACTTTGGGACACCTCACCAACCCGAAGAACTTCCTTCCAGATCATGACAGTCTAAGTTTTTTATATTCCTTTCAGTCCTATGAAACCATTGTAAATCAAAATCCTTTTTTTTCCTCGGTTAACTGGTTTTTGGTATGCGCATGAAGGATAGGGAAAATAAGGAGCTTTAACATCTCAATTTGTATGTAGATTTACTTAATTATTGGTTAGGACTTGGTTTTGTAATAAATAGTTATTTTTTTGTTGTTGATTAAAGAAACCTGGTTGGTGTGCTTTATTCTGGGGACAAATAGAGTATCTAATTGGCTGATTCGGTAAGTGGGAAAATTTATTGATATGCTGTGAGGTGTGGAGAAGTGGGACTGAATTAACAGTGCACTCCTTCTGCCTTAGTTGTAACAATGGCAACAACCTTACAGTTCTCATAAATATGTAAACTGTATCAAGAGACTGGAAAGTAGCTGCTATAACACTTCTGTTCAAGGAGGAGAAGAATAAATTGGTTAACTATAGACTAGTCTAACATCTATTGTGCGCAAACTCTTAGAATTCATAATTGGTGATAGGGGCTGGATTTTACAGGGTTCCCGATGTCGGGCTCTGTGGCGGGGTGGGGCCCTGAAAATTGTTCTGGCAGTGGCCCGCCAGGGAGCGCGACTGCTGCCAGGACCTTGGGTCCAGACTCTGGAAGTTAACCTCCCTTCCTGACCACTCTGACTGCCTTCTGAGGCTGGTCCTTGAGGGCCTCCTGGCACCCCATGGAACTTAGCGTCTCTCCTGCGCATCTCTGTTTCTAATGCTCCCAGTGCAGCACCTGTTACCTATCTGCCATGGTCTTCAATTTGCATGTTATAAATTTCAGCAACATTATTCAGTGCAACTTCTCTTTAAGAGTGACAGCTTTCCTTTAACAAGAGCAGACTGGCTGCAGCACATGCTCTCAGCACAATGCTGCTCAACCCCCTACTGAGCGCAGAGGCAGCCAGCAGTGGTGAGGAGGCAGCCAGCAGCGAGGAAGCCGCTCGGCCCCATGCTACAATCTTGGCAATGAGGTGGGAACACTAAGTTTTCAGGCTGCCCAACTCCAACAGAACTGGCACAGGCAGGTGTGGATCGCATCCCCCACACCCAAAAAGTGAGGCACACAAATTTTTAGCAGTATGTCTGTTAATACTCCCACAGTTTTAAAAAAATCAAAATCATGCTCCAGATTTAACATTCTTTACTAAATATACTGTGGTAACAGATTTTATGTACAGTACACATTTGTAAAAACATTATGGAAAGCAGCGTTTATAAAGAGGAATAGCTACAAACTGCCAGTAATGGACTTATTCAGATCCCTTTAGGGCTTGGATTCTAATTTAAAAAATATAGTAACAGCCTTTGCGCTATGGCATTATTTATGTACAGTGTAAGCCGACACCCCTAATGGGGGTAGGCGGTGGCGTAGTGGTATTATCACTGGACTAGTAGCCCAGAGACCCAGGGTATTTCTCTGGGGACATGGGTTCGAAACCCACCACAGCAGAAGGTGGAATTTTAATTTAATTAATAAATCTGGAATTAAAAGCTAGTCTAATGATAGCCATGAACCATTGTCGATTGTTGTAAAAACCCATCTGGTTCACTAATGTCCTTTAGGGAAGGAAATCTGCTGTCCTTACCTGGTCTGGCCGACATGTGACTCCAGACTCTTACATGCCCTCTGAAATGGCCTAGCAAGCCACTCAGTTGTATCTAACCGTGACAAAGTCAATAAAAAGGAATGAAACCGGACGGACCACCCAGCATCGACCTAGGCACCGGAAACAACAACGGCAAACCCAGCCCTGTCGACCCTGCAAAGTCCTCCTTACTAACATCTGGGGGCTTGTGCCAAAGTTGGGAGAGCTGTCCCACAGACTAGTCAAGCAACAGCCTGACATAGTCATACTCATGGAATCATACCTGACAGACAATGTCCCAGACACTGCAATCACCATCCCCGGGTATGTCCTGTCCTACCGGCAGGACAGACCCACCAGAAGTGGTGGCACAATGGTATACAGTAGGGAGGGAGTTGGCCTGGGAGTCCTCAATATCGCCTCTGGACCCCATGAAATCTCATGGCATCAGGTCAAACATGGGCAAGGTAACCTCCTGCTGATTACCACCTACCGCCCTCCCTCAGCTGATGATTCGGTACTCCTCCATGTTGAACACCACTTGGAGGAGGTACTGAGGGTGGCAAGAGCACAAAATGTACTCTGGGTGGGGGACTTCAATGTCCATCACCAAGAGTGGCTCGGTAGCACCACTACCGTCCGAGCTGGCTGAGTCCTAAAGGACATAGCTGCTAGACTGAGTCTGGGCAGGTGGTGGCGGAACCAATACGAGGGAAGAACATACTTGAACTTTTCCTCACCAATCTGCCTGCCGCAGATGCATCTGTCCATGACTGTATTGGTAGGAGTGACCACCGCACAGTCCTTGAGGAGACGAAGTCCCGCCTTCACACTGAGGATACCCTTCATCGTGTTGTGTGGCACTATCACTGTGCTAAATGGGATAGACTTCAAACAGATCTAGCAATGCGAAACTGGGCATCCATGAGGCGCTGTGGGCCATCAGCAGCAGCAGAATTGTACTCAACCACAATCTGTAACCTCATGGCCCGGCATATCCCCCACTCTACCATTACCATCAAGCCAGGAGACCAACCATGGTTCAATGAAGAGTGCAGGAGGGCATGCCAGGAGCAGCACCAGGCATACTTCAAAATGAGGTGTCAACCTGGTGAAGCTACAACCCAGGACTACTTGCATGCCAAACTGCATAAGCAGCATGTGATCAGAGCTAAGCGATCCCATAACCAACGGATCAGATCTAAGCTCTGCAGTCCTGTCACATCCAGTGGATGGTGGACAATTAAACAACTAACTGGAGGAGGTGGCTCCACAAATATCCCCATCCTCAATGATGGGAGAGCCCAGCACATCAGTGCGAAAGATAAGGCTGAAGCATTTGCAACAATCTTCAGCCAGAAGTGCTGAGTTGATGATCCATCTCGGCCTCCTCCTGAAGTCCCCAGCATCACAGATGCCAGACTTCAGCCAATTCGATTCACTCCGCGTGATATCAAGAAATGACTGAAGGCACTGGATACTGCAAAATCTTAGGGCCCTGACAACATTCCGGCAATAGTACTGAAGTCCTGTGCTCCAGAACTTGCCACGCCCCTAGCCAAGCTGTTCCAGTACAGCTACAACACTGGCATCTACCCTGCAATGTGAAAAATTGCCCAGGTATGTCCTGTACACAAAAAGCAGGACAAGTCCAACCTGGCCAATTACCGCCCCATCAACCTACTTTCAATCATCAGTAAAGTGATGGAAGGTGTCATCAACAGTGCCATCAAGCAGCACTTGCTTAACAATAACCTGCTCAGTGACGCTCAGTTTGGATTCCGCCAGGGTCACTCAGCTCCTGACCTCATTACAGCCTTGGTTCAAACATGGACAAAAGAGCTGAACTCAAGAGGTGAGGTGAGAATGACTGCCCTTGACATTAAGGCAGCATTTGACCAAGTATGACATCAAGGAGCCCTAGCAAAACTGGGGACAATGGGAATCAGGGGGAAAACCCTCCGCTGGCTGGAGTCATACCTAGCACAAAGGAAGATGGTTGTGGTTGTTGGAGGTCAATTATCTGAGCTCCAGGACATCAATGCAGGAGTTCCTCAGGGTAGTGTCCTAGGCCCAACCATTTTCAGCTGCTTCATCAATGACCTTCCTTCAATCATAAGGTCAGAAGTGGGGATGTTCGCTGATGATTGCACAATGCTCAGCACCATTCGTGACTCCTCAGATACTGAAGCAGTCCGTGTAGAAATGCAGCAAGACCTGGACAATATCCAGGCTTGGGCTGATAAGTGGCAAGTAACATTCACGCCACACAAGTGCCAGGCAATGACCATCTCCAACAAGAGAGAATCTAATCATTTCTCCTTGACGTTCAACGGCATTACCTTCGCTGAATCCCCCACTATCAACATCCTAGGGGCTACCATTGACCAGAAACTGAACTGGAGTAGCCATATAAATACCGTGGCTACAAGAGCAGGTCAAAAGCTAGGAATCCTGAGGCGAGTAACTCACCTCCTGACTCCCCAAAGCCTGTCCAACATCTACAAGGCACAAGTCAGGAGTGTGATGGAATACCCTCCACTTGCCTGGATGGGTGCAGCTCCAACAACACTCAAGAAGCTCGACACCATCCAGGACAAAGCAGCCCTCTTGATTGGCACCCCATCTACAAACATTCACTCCCTCCACCACCGACGCACAGTGGCAGCAGTGTGTACCATCTACAAGATGCACTGCAGCAATGCACCAAGGCTCCTTAGACAGCACCTTCCAAACCCGCGACCTCTACCAACTAGAAGGACAAGGGCAGCAAATGCATGGGAACACCATCACCTGCAAGTTCCCCTCCAAGTCACACACCATCCTGACTTGGAACTATATGGCCGTTCCTTCACTGTCGCTGGGTCAAAATCCTGGAACTCCCTTCCTAACAGCACTGTGGGTATACCTACCCCACATGGACTGCAGCAGTTCAAGAAGGCAGCTCACCATCACCTTCTCAAGGGCAATTAGGGATGTGCAATAAATGCTGGCCTGGCCAGCGACACCCACATCCCATGAATGAATAAAAAAAAAATGCAACGGTACCTTCCCACAGCCTGAAAAGAACAAACTGTGCTGAACACAACTGCTTCACTGGCACTGTAATCCATATTTAACACAAAGACTATCAACACTCATGGGACAGTTTTGGCCACACAGTCGAAAGTTGTCCATAAAAGTTTATTCAGCTACAGTGTCTGCAACAGGACATTTCAGCCCCATTCCTGTTTGTGCATAAATTGAGTTCATAAGCATCTTGAAACTACCATACAGACAATTAACTTATTGGCTTCAGGATGTAGGATCAGAACGTAATGAGAGTGAGTTTAAAACCAATTCCACATTTCTTACCATCCAGTTCCCATGAGTCCAGGTTTTAAAGAAAGAACTTTAAAGAGAAAAAGTGCCTTTTGCACCCTCAGGATGTTTCAAAGTGCTTTCCTGCCAATTAACTAACTTTTTTGGTCACTAGTGTTCTGAAAGCAAATGAACTGAACCAGAACTATTTACTGAACCAAACTCTCCTTGATTGTGGCACTAATACAAATGCATAGAATGGAGCTTGTATCAAATTCAAAAGAGTCCACATTTCCACTAGGGGTTTCTATTTTGCAGTTGGAGGGAAGGGAGTGGAGTCAAGAATTGATCATCCAAAGTAGGGATGTGATGCTGGAACTGTATAGAATGCTGGTTAGGCCACAACTGGAGTATTGTGTGCAGTTCTGGTCACCACATTACAGAAAGGACATAATTGCTCTGCAGAGAGTACAGACGTGATTTACAAGAATGTTGCCAAGGCTTGAAAATTGCAGCTATGAAGAAAGATTGGATAGGCTAGTGTTGTTTTCCTTAGAACAGAGGAGCTGAGGGGTGACATGATTGAGGTGTATAAAATTATGAGGGGCCTTGATAGAATGGACAGGAAGGACCTGTTTCCCCTGGCGGGGAGGTCAGTTACAAGGGGACACAGGTGATTGGTAGAAGGATTAGACGGGACATGAGGGGAAACCTTTTCACATCGAAGGTGGACAGTGTCTGGAATTCACTGCCAGGAATGATGGTGGAGGCAGAGACCCTCAATTCTTTTAAAAGGTACCTGGACATGTACCTGAAATGCTGTACCCTGCAGGACTATGGACCAGGTGCTGGAAGGTAGGATTAGTTTGGGTGGCTAGTTTATTCGGCCGGTGCGGACACGATGGGCTGAATGGCCTCCTTCTCTGCTGTACTTTTTCTATGGTTCTATCATGATCCCGTTAAAATAAAATTGCCTCTATCAGTTTCAGAGCATCCAAGCCATAGCTACAGCTTGCTGGAGTGATACAATATGACACATCAGCAAGGGCAGACTTCTGGACAATTCCTACAAACATTTCTTGCTGCACCATTTTGGATATTTTACTTTCAGGATTTCATTTGGAATATTTAGTCTCTAAAATAGTAAACATTACATTTTAATTCCACTTTCCAGACTGAATTCTGCTGCTTACCAGCAGCTGGAGAACATTAAACAATCACAAAATGACCCATTCAGCTCATCTACCTCAAATTTACATACATTTAACTGTGCTATGATCGATAGTGAGGAGGGTACGGGCTGTAGAATGCATGAATCTGCACATTTTACAGCAAAAGGAAACATGGACAAATTGATACTGGAAATGCAGCAAAAAAAGGAAACATTCATAAATTTATACACACAGCTACAAGTCCGGATTAAATAGTTTCCTCTAAAGATCAATGTTACACTGAAGTAGCTGAAGCTTTTGGCTTTGAGAACAACCCATTTTTCAACTGTATCTGACTCCATCACAATTTGCCTCCCCATGAGTCACTTTTAGGAGATGTTGTGAAATAGGGAGTCTCGTCAAGTGACAGTACAGTTTGGCAGCAGGCCCAGATAGATGAACCAGCAACTCCATTACAGTCATTCTGGAGACTTATTTTTAAATTATCACCGTACTAACACATTGAAGTGTAATCTCTGAATAGGCCCTGTGTCAACACTAACTGGCAAACGTCTGCAGTACAGCAATATTGCACTCATCCCAGTCATATTGTATTCCGGGAAGAAGCAGTCAGCTTCCACCCCTAACCCTCCCACCCCTTCTTCTAAAGGCTCTCACTCATGCTGGCGAATAATTCCATGGGGCCCAGAAACCCTCTACCACCTCAACGAAGCAATCATTTTTTTCTTATGCGAACCTAGATAATGAATAAAGCCAATCTATTCAACTGCAACAGGCAGCACAATCAAACTCATTCCTGTTTGCAAAGACAACCATTCACTTGTACTCCTAGAGTCAATGGATAGTGACCAGGAATCAGGCCCTAGATGATTTCTTTCCCCCTCCTTCATTTGTCAATACTGATGTCAACTGTAATACCTTGACATCACCACACTGGCTGACATCAATAATGTCACCAGAGATCAGGTATTGTTCCACATCAGGTGATTCATTTACCCACTGAACCCTCGTTGGTCAGCTTTTCACGAACGTAATTGATGGAGAGGATTAGACAGGCCTATCTTTTACTTTTAAATTAGAAACACACAAATACTGAACGCATTGTGAATTTTCCACAGCTCAACATCTGCAGGAAATATAGCTTGTGCAAATAGGACAAAGAATACAAAACACACCCAAATCCTAATCTATTTGGATCACCCGCCTATAGGACATGGGGCATCTATGATTCATTGAGGTGCAATCTCTCTCAGCTGTGCTCTCACAGGATGCAAAATAAAAGCCAGGAATTATTCTAAATCATTTTAACTATTTGCTAAACCAGCCACGTTTCTTTCTTAAGTGATATTATTTTATCTAATAACAAAGCAAACAAGTTGTATATCCTGAAAATTCTTCAAACCCACAACTGGCAAATAGAATCCTGAAAAATATGCAGATTTAAGTGAAAGAGAGGAGAAGTCTGCAAACTTTATTTTTGAGCTCTCTCTTATTGGTGAAATTAGTTTTCAGATGTTGGTCCTCTTTTCTTAGGCTAGTTCAGTTAATTGTTGGTGGACTGGTTACAGAAGCTAATGTGCTGACCCGCTGCTAAACTAATTTTATAAAGACACTGGTATACCATTTGACCACACTGCCTCAAGCCTTAAAACAACTGCATTCTCAGAATTATATTCATATTTTTGTTCCTTATTATTGTTAAAAGTTTTTAAATTCCTTTTCCATCTACTTGTTCTGTTTTATATAGACATTGGTTTTGTCCCTCCACTTGATCACAAATCACATGTAATAAAGAAGCAACAGCTAAATTTTGATAACTTATCCAACAGAGGCAGAGGATAGGAAGGATAGGATTCATCATTAAATTTAAGTCTATAAATAAATATATTAAACCATATGGCAGGCCACTGGCTACAGTATGAAAGATTAATTAGATACTGGAGAGATTCCATAGGGAGGGAGACCAAATCAGGTCCAGGTAACATGAAACCCATAATGAAAATGGAGCATCCAATAGTGACAGTCACAGTCAGCAGTCGATTCAAGAGGGGAAGATCCTACTTGACAAACCTCCTAAAATAACAAGTCTGCATGCCACATTAGCTTTTGTAATGAGCAATGAGTCAGTTTTAGTTGACAGCTTAACAGTGCTTGACAATTTATTTAACAGCAATCATTTTTTTTTTGTTTAAATTGTTTTGTTCTTTTTTTTCTCTGTCAGCCATGGCTTAGTTGGTAGCAGCCTCGCCTCCAAGTGACAAAGTTCTGGGTCCAAGTCCCACTCAAGGACTTAAGCATTATTGCGTGTTGTTGTTGTAGTTGTAGTCTAACTAGGACATTGTAGATTAAGTCAAGGAGTCTAGATTAGGTCAACTAATAACTCTTTATGATATATACATTACTATTTACACTCTCCTCAAGACTCCTTGGCTAGCATCCTTCGTGCTGCTACTCTCTTCTCTACAAAAGCCCATTACCATGTGACTATTACATTATCATCTCTACAGTGGGAGGGGTTGCTCTCAGTCTCCAACATTAACCCTTACATGTCCTTATTAGTACAAGCACAAAAATCAAGGCTGACACTCCAATGCAGTACTGCGGGAATGCTGCACTGTCAGAGTTGCTGTCTTTCGGATGAGATTAAACCAAGGCCCTGTCTACCCTCTCATGTGGATGTAAAAGATCCATGACGCTATTTCGAAGAGGAGCAGGTGAGTGATCCCCGGTGTCCTGGCCAATATTTATCCCTCAATCAACATCACAAAAACAGATTATCTGGTCATTATCACATTGCTGTTTGTGGGAGTTTTCTGTGTGCATACTGGCTGCTGCATTTCCTACTTTACAACAGTGAATACACTTCTTAAAATACTTCATTTGCTGTAAAGCACTTTGAGATATTCGGTGGTCATGTAGAGCACCATATAATTTATTTATTTTTATTTAGAGATACAGTGCTGAAACAGGCCCTTCGGCCCACCGAGTCTGTGCCGACCAACAACCACCCCTTTATACTAACCCTACAGTAATCCCATATTCTACAGTAATCCCATATTCCCTATCACCTAGGGGCAATTTACAACGGCCAATTTACCTATCACCTGCAAGTCTTTTGGATGTGGGAGGAAACCGGAGCACCCGGCGAAAACCCACGCAGACAAAGGGAGAACTTACAAACTCCGCACAGGCAGTACCCAGAATCGAACCCGGGTCCCTAGAGCTGTGAGGCTGCGGTGCTAACCACTGTGCCGCCCATAATGCAAGTCTTTCTTTTCTTTCTTTTCTAATATGATCAAATTCAACGTCGTGTTTTAAAGGAAAAAAAGGGAAACAGCTCCTACAGTTCTAGAATTAGGTAAGGCTGTCATCAATGCAATGAGACGGAGACTGTTCACAGCAAACTGAGCAAGTCAGTTAATGGGTAAAACGACAGAAGATCAGTGGGAAGTGTTCAAAAAGGAATTTAATTTGATACAGAATCAGTTTATACCTCCAAGGGGCAAGTGTGCTATTTGCCAAAAAACATCAGGGATGACTAAAGAGGTAAGATCCAATGTAAAACTAAAAGAAAAGGCATACAAAAATGCCAAAGAAAGCACAAATCCTGGCAACTGGGAGAGATACAAAGAACAGCAAAGGGTGACAAAACAGATAGTAAGAGCTACAAAAAGGAGTATGAAAAAAACTTGCAGAGGATATCAAAATCAAAGCTTTACAATTACATTAGAAAAAAGAGGATGGTCAGGAGCAGTGTGGGCTCCTTGACAACAGATAATGATGATATTATCAATAAAAATAAATGGTGGACATAATGAATAATTACTTTGACTCAGTATTTACAGTAGAGGAAGTGGTCAGCATGCTAGAAATCCCAAGAAAACTAATATTGAATCAAGGACAGGGACCCAGCAAAATTAACATAAGAAAAATAACAGTAATGAAGAAAATAATGACACTGAAGAATGTATGTATGTACTGAGATGATGGGATAGAAAGCCGCTAATCAAAGTTTGCTGATGACACATAGATAAGCAGCATTGTAAGCAGTGTAGATAGAGGCATTAAAATACAAAGCAATATTGATAAATTAAGTGAATGGGCAAAACTGTAGCAAATGGATTTCAATGCAGGCAAATGTGAGGTCATTCACCAAACATAAAAAGGTGAATAAAATGGTGATAAGCTAGAAACAGTGGAGATCAAAGAGACTCGAGGGTCCAGGTATATTGATCATTATAGTGCTATGAACAGCTATAGAAAATAATCAAAGAGGCTAATGAAATGCTGGCCTTTATATCTAAGAGGACTAGAATACGAGGGCGTAAGTCATGCTTCAGCTATGCAAAGCCCTGTTTAGAAGACACCTGGAGTACTGTGAGCAGTACTGGGCTCCACACCTCAGGAAGGATATATTGACCTTGCAGGGTGTGCAGCGTTGATTTACTAGAATGATACCTGGATTCCAAGAGTTAAATTACAAGAGATTACACACATTAGGGTTGTATTCCATGGAATTTAGATGGTTAAGGGATGATTTGTGGAGAAGCAATTTAAAATGGAAATAGAAGCTTGAATTTTCTAAGTCTAGCAATAATTAAGGGGTAACAGATAGGGTAGATAGAAAAAAACTATTTCCCATGGTTGGGCAGTCTAGGACTGAGGGCATAGTCTAAAAATTAGAACTAGACCTTTCAGGAGTGAACTTAAGAAACACTTCTAGACACACAGGCTGGTAAATGTTTGGAATTCTTTTCTGCAAACGCGATCAATTTTTAGTTTTAAATCTGAGATTGATAGATTTTTTTTATCCAAAGGTATTAAGGGAACTGAGGCAAAGGTAGGTATACGGAGTTAAATCATAGATCAGCCATGATCTCACTGAATGACGGCACAGGCTCAAGGGCTGAATGGCCTACTCCTGTTCCTATGTTCAATTTCTTTAAAGGATGTTCTAAATAACATTGATGGTGGAAGTCCCTAATGTAAAATCTATTTGGACTTCCAGAAGATCTTCAACAAAGACCCACATGAAAGACTAGCAATGAAACACAAACTAAATAAGAATTCACAGTAGAATGTAAAACTACTTAAAAGGATGGATTAAAAATAGGAAACGGAGAAGACACGCGAGATGCATAATGTCAGACTGGGGGGAGGTGCTTCATGAAGTATGGCAGTGATCAGTGCTTGGAATCTTGTCATTTCATAGCTGCAAGAATGGCTTGAATTCAGAAATGGTCATTAAATTCCCAGACAACTGTAAGGTAGAACATGTAATAAGAATAATGGATACATTTATGTTTTGCAAAACGATTCCAAATGGGGAGATGAAAGGCAATTGGAACTTAATGCTGACAACTCATTGGCATAAAGAATGAACATCACAGGTATATGTGAAGAGAACAGAATTAGCACAGGGAGAGTTTGAAAAGGACACGGGAATTACAGTAAATAAATCACTTTCAATGTGAAGAAGCAATTTAAAATACAAGAAGCAGCTTGGATTTTCTAAGTCCAGCAAAAATGGAGTTGTGGTCACCTAATTCCCAGGCTCATCTGTCCCTGCAGTACAGAGGGTGCCTGACGCAATTTTCTGTAATTATTTCCTTTCCTTAATTTGAATAAGTCACGGTTACACATAAAACTTGCTAGACAGCTTGGCTTGCAAAACATTTGGCTGGGGAATTGGAAAATTCAGCTTTTAAACAGCTGGAACTAGCTATTAAAATCTAAGTTGTGGTAGGGGCAGAAACAGCAATAATTGTTCATGATGGCACAGTTGCGACTTGTGAGAAAGATTGCTTCTGTTGATCTTGAAGATTTGCCGGTCCTACAACAGGAGATGCACCAAAGGAAAGTGGGGGCTGAATTTTACCAGCCCCTCGATGCTGGGGGTTGCGGCGGGGAAGTCAGTAAAATTCTGCGGGGACAGGCCTGCCTCGACCCCCCCACTTCGAGAAGGGCCCACCACATATTACTGGTGTCAGTAGGACCTCGGTGGGGCCCCCCACCCCCTGCCGCATGGCAGCGGGCCCTTCATCTAAATATGTAAATTAACAATAATAATATATAAATAAATTTTCCTGTAGGCGGTGGCTGTCCCACGCCGATTTTACGGCCGCCGTTCGTCCTCCACGTGCCTTCGGAACTACGCAGCTCTGAGGCGAGAACACACTGTGGGGGGGGGGTGGGTGGGGGGAATAAAATTTTCAGGGCAGGAGGGGTGGGGGAGCGGGGAAAACAATTTTTATTGGTTTTGTGAATGGCGGGAAGGGGATGAAGGGCATATTATAGAAGGTTAGCGGGGAAAGTTCAGGTAAAGTAATTTTTGACAATGAGGGCCAATTAAAAGACCATGGGGGGTGGGTTGGGGATGGGCCTCCATAACATAAATTATTTATTTAACACAAATCGGCACTACTGTACCTTTATAAAATTATACCTGTGTTAAGGGATTAAAGCCCTTTAAAAATGGCGCCGCCGCCTGTGCCCTTTGCCGGGGACGCGGTGGCTGCCCCCTCTATGTCACTGGGGGCGGCCGCTCTGCCCCCTCTATTTAAATGAGCCCCCGCGTGTAATATCGCGAGGGCTCTTCGGTGGCATTTCCACGTTGGAAGGCCGCCGACTTCATCGCGTGCGAATAAAATTCAGCCCTTCTCCAGTAAAAGTATAGGTCCAAGTCACATCAAAGGGTGTCACCAATTGAGTTCATCCAGCTGCCCAGGTCCCTGGCATCTGGCTGCAAATAAGGAAGTTTGCTGGTATCAGGCAATGATAAATATGCTCCTTATTGTTACCCCACCACATTGTGTCAGCATTAGCTTTGGCTGGCCGTCACAGGCATTAGGTATCACTGTTCATTAGCATTGTATGTTAGCATTGTGTCTTTGTTAATTGACAGTTCTGTAGTTAGAAGCTGCCTAAACCCTGGGATAAATATGACAGGAGCTGGTGATTGCATTAGCTCATGTGCTTCAGCTGTGTGGAAAAATGTTTTTTTTACATTATTTTAATGCAGAATGAAGACACCAGCTAATGTAGAAATTTTGGTTAAACCACGATAAATCAAATTTGGTTTGGTCTGCATACTGGCAGATCTTATAATTTGATCACAATGACACATAACATAGAAAGCAAAGATTGCTGAGATGACAATGTAACAGGCTTTTGACCAGGATATATCTCCATTTCCATAGGTCACAAAACACCCATTAAAGTTAAAATTCAGAAACAATTGAACAATCTATGATTGTTTTAACAGGGTCTGAAGAGGGATACATACCTTTACTCAGTCAGCATCAAGGTGAGGTACCATGAACAGGTCTGGATAGGCACTGCTCACAATTCCCAGGAAACTCTTTACATGCAACTTTCTAGATGTAGGACTGTGTGTACAATTCTGTAGGTAGTCTTAAGATGAATGTTTTAAAACAAATATGTAATTAATTGCCAGACATATTACCATCCCTAGCTTTTCATTAAATGGATAAAAAAATTGTCCCAACGAAGTCATCAGAACATAAGAAATAGGAGCAGGAGTAGGCCATTCGGCCCCTCGAGGCTGCTCCGCCATTCAATAAGATCATGGCTGATCTGATTGTAGCCTTAACTCCACTTTCCTGCCTGACCCCCATAACCTTTACTCCCTTGTAGATCAAAAATATGTCCAGCTCAGCCTTGAATATATTCAATGACACAGCCTCCACTGCTCTATATAGGAAAAAATTCCAAAGATTAACGCTCCACAGAGAATCACAGAATTGTTACAGCACAGAAGGAGGCCATTCAGCCCATCGTGTCTGCACCGAATCTCCGAAAGAGCAATTCTCTTAGTTCCATTCCTCCACCTTCTCCCCGTAACCCTGCACATTCTTCCTTTTCATGTGACAATCTAATTCCCCTTTGAATGATTCAATTAAACCTGCCTCCACCACATTCTCAGGCAGCACATTCCAGACCTTAACCACTCGCTGCATGAAAAAGTTATTCATGTCACTTTTGCTTCTCTTATCAATTACTTTAAATCTGTGTCCTCTTGTCCTCAATCGTTTTGTGAGTGGGAACAGTTTCTCCCTATCTGCTCTGTCCAGACCCCTCGTGATTTTGAATACCTCTATCAAATCACCTCTCAGCCTTCTCTTCTCCAAGGAAAACATAGAATCATAGAAAGTTTAAGGCACAGAAAGAGGCCACTTGGCCCATCATGTCTTGTGCCAGCCAAAAAACAATCCACCTATTCTAATCCCACCTTCCAGCATTTGGTCCATAGCCTTGCAGATTACGGCACTTGAGGTGCATAATCAGACTCCTTTTGAATGAGTTGAGGGTTTCTGCCTCAACCACCCTTTCAAGCAGTGAGTTCCAGACGCCCAGCACCCTCTGGGTGAAAATGCTTTTCCTCATCTCCCCTCTAATTTTTCTACCAATCACTTTAAATCTATGCCCCCTCGTCACTGACCTCTCTGGTAATGTGAATAGGCCTTTCACCTCCACTATATCCAGGTCCCTCAAAATGTTGTACATTTCAATCAGATCTCCCCTCAGCCTTTTCTGTTCCAAGGAGAACACCAGCCTATCCAATCTTTCCTCATAGCTGCAACATCCTCGTAAATCTCCTCTGTACCCTCTCTAGTGCAATTACATCCTTTCTGTAATGAAGTGACCAGAACTGCATACAGTACTCAAATTGTGGCCTAACCAATGAGTTATACAGTTCCAGCATAACCTCCCTGCTCTTATATTCTATACTACAGCTAATAAAGGAAAGGATTCCATATGCCTTCTTAGCCACCTTATTGACCTGTCCTGCTACCTTCAGGGATCTGAGGACATTCACTCTAAGGTCCCTCATTTCCTCTACACTTCTCAGTATTTTCCCATTAATCGTGTATTCCTTTGCCTTGTTTGACCTCCCCAAATGCATCACCTCACACTTCTCCGGGTTGAATTCCATTTGCTACTTTTCTGCCCATCTGACCAGACCATCAATATCTTCCTGCAGCCTACAGCTATCCTCTTTGCTTTCTACCACACAGCCAATCTTTGTGTTGTCTGCAAATCTCTTGATCACGCCCCCTACAAAAATGCCAAATTGTTAATATATACCACAAAAAGCAGGAGACCTGGTACTGAGCCCTGCAATACGCCACAGGAAACAGCCCTCCAGTCGCAAAAACACCCGTCAACAATTACCCTTTGTTTCCTGCAACTGAGCCAATTTTGCATCCACCTTGCTGTATTTCCCTGGATCCAATGGGATTTTATTTTTAACCAGTCTGCCATGTGGGACCTTGTCAAAAACCTTGCTAAAATCCATGTAGACCACATCAACTGCACCACGCTCATCTATCTTCCTTGTTACTTCTTCAAAAAATTTGATCAAGTTGGTCAAGCAAGATCTTCCCTTCACAAATCCATGCTGACTATCCTTGATTAACCTGTGCCTTTCAAAGTGACAGTTTATCCTGTCTCTCAGAATAGATTCCAATAATTTGCCCACTACTGAGGTTAGACTGACTGGCCTGTAATTATTCGGTCTATCGCTCACTCCCTTTTTAAACAGAGGTACAACATTAGCAGTTCTTCAATCCTCTGGCACCACATCTGTATCCAGTGAGGACTGAAAGATGATGGTCAGACCCTCTGCTATTTCCTCTCTTGTTTCTTTTAACAGCCGAGGGTCTGGTGTTTTATCACCTTTCAAGGATGCTAATCCCTTTAATACTTCCTCTCTCCCAATGTTTATCACATCCAATACTTCACACTCCTCCTCCTTAACTACAATATCTGCTTTGTCCCCCTCTTTTGTGAAGACAGACATAAAGTATTCATTAAAACCATACCAATATCTTCTACCCCCACACACAGGTTACCTTTTTAGTCTTTTATGGGCCCTACTTTATCCTCAGTTATCCTCTTAGTCTTAATGCATTGATAAAACATCTTTGGGTTCACCTTGATTTTGCTTGCCAATATTCTTTCAAGCCCTCTCTTAGCTTTCCTAATTTCCTTTTTGATTTCACCCCTCCACTCTCTATACTCCTCTCAGCTTTCTGTAGTATTGAGTTCTTGTTGTCGGACATAAGCTTTCCTTTTCTGCCTTATCTTACCCTGTCAGCTCCTTGACATCCATGGGGCTCTAGATTTGGCTGTCTCACCCTTTTTCTTTGTGGTAACATGTTTACTCTGAACCCCTTGAATTTCCCCTTTGAATACCTCCCACTGCTCTGACATTGATTTACTTTCAAGTAGCTGTTTCCAGTCCACTTTCGCTAAATCACTCCTTAGTTTAGTAAAATTGGCCTTGCCCCAATTGAGATATCTAACTCCTGTTCTATCTCTGTCCTTTTCCATGATTATGTTAAAACTGACTGAATTATGATCACTACCACCAAAATACTCTCCCACTGCCATTCCTTCCACCTGCCCATCTTCATTTCCTAAAACTAAGTCTAAAACTGCACCCTCTCTTGTTGGACTTGCTACATACTGGCCAAAAAGGTTCTCCTGAATGAACCTCTAGAATTCTGCTCCCTCAATTCCTTTCACGCTGAAGCTATCGCAGTTAATATAGGGATAGTTAAAATCCCCTACTATTAATGCCCTATTGTTCTTGCACTTCTCAGAGGTTTGCCTACATATCTGCTCTTCTGTCTCCCTCTGACTGTTTGGGTGTCTATAGTACACGCCAAACAGTGTGATTGCCCCTTTTTTGTTCCTCAGCTCAATCCATATGGCCTCATTTGATGAACCTTCCAATATATCATCCCTCCTCACAGCTGTAATGGTTTCCTTGACCAAAATTGCCACTCCCCCTCCTTTCTTATCCCCCTCCCTATCATGTCTGAAAACCCTGTAACCAGGAACGTTGAGCTGCCATTCCAGTCCCTTAAGCCATGTTAAGACTTGCAGGTTGATAGGTAAATTGGCCATTAGCAATTGCCCCTAGTATAGGTAGGTGGTCGGGAAATATAGGGACAGGTGGGGATGTGGTAGGAATATGTGATTAGTGTAGGATTAGTATAAATGGGTGGTTGATGGTCGGCACAGACTCGGTGGGCCGAAGGGCCTGTTTCAGTGCTGTATCTCTAAACTAAAACTAAACCCTCCCCAACAGCACTCGCAAAACGTCCTACAAGGAACACAGTCCTGGCTCTGTTCAGGTACAACCGTCCAGCTTGTAAAGGTCCCATCTCCCCCAGAGCCGGTCCCAATATCCCAGGAATCTAAAGCCCTCCGTCCTTTCTTTCCATCTTTCCAGCCACGCATTTATCTGTCTTATCCTTCTATTTCTATACTCACTTGCACGTGGCACTGGGAGTAGTCCAGAGATGACGTCTTTTGAGGTCCTGCTTGCTAATTTCTTACCTAGCTCCCTAAATTCTGACTGCAGGACCACATCCCTCTTTCTACCCATGTCGTTGGTTCTGATGTGGACCACGACTGCTGACTGTTCACCCTCTCCCTTCAGGATGCTCTGCAGCCGCTCAGTGACATTCTTGACCCTGGCACCAGGGAGGCAGCACACCATCCTGGATTCACGTCTGCGGCCACAGAAACGCCTGTCTGTTCGACTGACTATTGAATCACCTATCACAATGGCTCTTCCAGTCTTCCCTGTACCCCCCTCTGCAGCTGAGCCACCCGTGATGCCATGGATTTGACTCTGGCTGCACTCACAAGGTGAAGCATCACATCACTTTCCTCAGTATTCAGAACTAAATACCTGTTGGAGAGTGAGATGCACTCAGGGGTCTCCTGCACTACCTGCCTGACTCTTTTTGACTGCCTGGTGGTCACCCATTCCCTCTCTCCCTGCATACCCTTAAGCTATGGGGTGACCACATATATAAATGTGCCATCCATGTAGCTCTCATCCTCACAAAAGCTGCTGCAATTGACAACACTTCCTGAACAAATGTTTTCCAGGATACGGGAAACAGTCCTAACTTCTCCAATCTATCTTCATAACTGCAGTTCCTCATCCCTTACTCGGACTCCACCTAATAACTGACTATTCCCTACTCTGGTGCTATCTATCTCTCTCAGGATTCTGTGCACCTTGGTATTCCTCTCTGGTATTTCCTCCTGGTTCCCAGACCCCTGACAAGTTAGTTTAAACCCTCCCCAATAAACTCAAGAAACTCAATCCATGCTCTATTTAGGTGCAACCCATCTGGCCTGGACAGGCCACATCTCCCCCAGAGCTGGTCCCAATGTCTCAGGAATATAAAGACTTCCCTCCTGCACCATATTTCCAGCCACACATGCATTTGCTTTATTCTCC
This sequence comes from Heterodontus francisci, assembly GCF_036365525.1. Classification (NCBI taxonomy): domain Eukaryota; kingdom Metazoa; phylum Chordata; class Chondrichthyes; order Heterodontiformes; family Heterodontidae; genus Heterodontus; species Heterodontus francisci. Next base: position 127,061,761 of record NC_090372.1, read on the forward strand.
TATTTCCATACTCACTTGCGCATGGAGGTCTTGCTTGCTAATTTACTGCCTAGCTCCCTAAATCCTGACTGCAGGCCCACATTCCTCTTCCTACCTAAGCCGTTGGTACTAATGTGGACCATGACTGCTGGCTGTTCACCCTCCCCCTTCAGAATGCTCTGCAGACGTTCAGTGACATCCTTGACCCTGGCACCAGGGAAGCAACACACCATCCTGGATTCAAATCTGCGGTCACAGAAACACCTGTCTGTTCCCCTGACTATCGAATCTCCTATCACTATCACTCTTTCAGTCTTCCTTGTGCCCCCGTGCAGCTGAGCCACTCATGGTGCCATGGCCTTGGCTCTGGTTGCTCTCCCCGGATGAACCATCACATTCCTCAGTATTCAGAACTGAATTCCAGTTGTAGAGAGTAACACACACTCAGGGGTCTCCTGCACTACATGCCTGTTTCTTCTTGACTGTCCGGCGGTCAACCATTCCCTCTCTCCCTGCATACTCTTAAGCTGTGGAGTGACCTCATCTATAAAACATGCTATCCACGAAGCTCTCATCCTCACAAATGCACCGTCCCAGCTGCTGCTCAAGTTCTGCAACCCAGAAATCAAGCTGCTGCAACTGAAGAAATTCCTTTTCATCTCTGCCTTAAATGGGATATCCCTTATTCTGAAACTATGCCCCCTAGTTCTAGATTCCCCCATGAGGGGAAACACCCTCTCATTATCTACCCTGTTAAGCCCCCTCAGAATCTTACATGTTTCAATAAGATCACCTCTCACTCTTCTAAACTCCAATGGCCCAACCTGCTCAACTTTTCCTCATAAGACAACACCTTCATCTCAGGAATCAGCCGAGTGAACCTTTTCTGAACTGCTTCCAATGCAAGTATGTCCCTCCTTAAATAAGGAGATCAAAACTGTATTCTTGATCTCACCAATGACCTGTACAATTTTAGCAAGACTTCCCTACTTTATACTCCACCCCCTTGCAATAAAAGCCAACATTCTATTTGCCTCCCTAATTACTTGCTGTACCTGCAGTGTTATTCATGTACGAGGACACCCAGATCCCTTTGTACTGCAGCATTCTGCAGTCTCTCTCCAGTTAAATAATATTCTGCTTTTCTATTCTTCCTGCCAAAGTGGACAATCTCACATTTTCTTACACTCTATCTGCCAAATCTTTGCCCACTCACTTAACCTATCTATATCCCTTTGCAGAGTCTTTGTGTCCTCCTCACAACTTGCTTTCCAAACTATCTTTGTATCATCAGCAAATTTGGCTACAACACACTCAGTCCCTTTATCCAATTCATTAATATAGATTGTAAATAGTTCAGGCCCCAGCACTGATCCCTGTGGCACTCCACATGTTACTGTTCGCCAGTGTGAAAATGGCCCATTTATCTCGATTCTCTATTTCCTGTTAGTTAGCCAATCCTCTATCCATGCTAGAGCATGGCTACCCGACCTGAACCCTACGGGACCTGACGACATGTGTCGGGTTCAGGTCGCACTTCCGGGTCCGGCATTTGGGCTTGAGTCGGGTTGGGCCGGGGTCAGACACGCTCTATCACCACCTCCGGTAAGTTGCTCCAATATTAATGTATTTTTTGGACTCGAAAGGCTGTTTAGTTACAGTTTTTTTAAGCTGGTGCAGATAAGCAACAAAGTGAAAAACGGAAGCTAGGTTAACTGATGGTCAGGTCGGGTCGGGCGCGGGAAAAAATGAAAGGACCCGGGCCGGGTTGGGCTCGGATGTGGTTCTGTTGGGTCCCGGTCGGGTTTCATCTGCAGAGCAGAGCCAGCATTTGATCCATGCCACCATGCCAATAAATTACCCCCATCACGATGAGCTCTTATCTTGTGCAGTAACCCTTTAATGTGGCACCTTATTGAATGCCTTTTTGAAATCCAAATACACTACATCTACTAGTTCCCCTTTATCCACCCTGCTTGTTACATCCTCAAAGAACTCTTATAAATTTGTCAAACATGACTTTTCTTTCGCAAAACCATGTTGACTCTACTTGATTGTATTATGATTTTCTAAATGTCCTGCTACTATTTCCTTAATAATGGATTCCAGCATTTTCCCAATGACAAAGGTTAGGCTAACTGGCCTATAGTTTCCTTCTTCTGACTCCCTCCTGTCTTGAAAAGAAGTGTTACATTTGCGGTTTTCCAATCTGCTGGGACCTTTCCAGAATCTAGGGAATTTTGGAAGATTACAACCAATGCATCCACTATTTCTGCAGCCACTTCTTTTTAAGACCCAAGGGTGCAGACCATCAGGTCCAGGGGACTTGTCAGCCTTTAGTCCCATTAGTACTTTTTCTCCAGTGATAGTAATTGCTTTAAGTTCCTCCTTCCCTTTTGCCCCTTAATTTTCTACTATTCTTCGGATACTTTTTGTGTCTTCCTCCATGAAGACAGATACAAAGTACTTTTTCAAAGTCTCTGCCATTTCCTTGTTTCCCATTATTAATTCCCGAGTCTCATCGTCAAACAGACTAATGTTTACTTTAGCTACTCTCTTCCTTTATATATACTTACATATACTCTTACTGCCTGTTTTTATATTTCTTGCTAGTTTACTCTCCTATTCTAATTTATCCCTTTTTTAAGTCATCCTTTGCTGGTTTCTAAACCTTTCCCAATCTTCTGACCTACCACTAATCTTTGCATAATTGTATGTCTGTTCTTTCAATCTCATACTATCCTTAACTTTCTTAGTTAGCCACGAATGATGCAGCCTTCTCATTCAGTCTTTCTTTCTCAATGGTATATATCTTTGTTGAGAGTTATGAAATACCTCCTTAGATGTCTGCCACTACTTATCTACCATGTTACCTTTTAACCTATTTTCCCAGTCCACTGTAGCCAACTTTGTCTTCATACTTTTGTAACTGCCTTTATTTAAGTTTAAGACATTAGTTTCAGACTCAAGTTTCTCACCCTTAAACTGAATATAAAATTCTATCATGTTATGATCACTCCTGCCTAGAGGATCCTTTACTATGAGATCATTAATTAATAGTCTCATTATACATTACCAGGTCTAAAATAGTTTGTTCCTTCGTTGGTTCTGTCCTGAATATACTCTATGAACTCATCCTCAAGTCTACCTTTGCCAATTTGATTTGTCCAATTGATATGAAGATTAAAATCCTCCACAATTACCTTTCTTACAAACCCCCATTATTTATTGGTCTATACTCTGTCCTAAAGTGTTAGGTGGCCTACAAACTACTCCCACTAGTGACTTCTTTCTCTTGCTATTTCTTATCACCACTCAAACTGATTCTACATCTTGATCTTCCAAGCCAAGATCATTTCTCACAACAGTACTAATCTCATCCTTTATTAACAGGGCTACCCCACCACCTTTTCCTTTCTTCCTATCCTTCCAAAATGTCAAATACCCTTGAATATTCAGTTCCCAGCCTTGGTCACTCTGCGATCATGTCTCCGTAATGGCTTTCAGATCATACCCATTTATTTCTATCTGTGTTATCAATTCATCCATCTTGTTATGAATGCTGCATGCATTCAGATAAAGAGACTTTAAATCTGTCTTTTTACCATTTTTCCCTAGTCTGACCATATTTGCTGGTGCACTCTTATGTTTATATGTTCTGTCCTTTCCTGTCACACTCTGGTTATCATTACCGGTATTGCTATCCTGCACTACTGCCTTGTCCTTTCTCGTTAACTTTCTAAATCTTCCCTCGCGTGAACCCTGCCCACCACTATTTAGTTTAAAGACCTCTCTACAGCCTGAGTATACCACTGATCCCAGCACGATTCGGATGAAGCCCATTCTTCTTTCCCCAGTACTGGTACCAGTGCCCCGTGAATCAAAACCCATTTCTCCCACACCAATCTTTGAGCCACACATTCAAATATCTTATGTTATTTACCCTATGCAACTGCATGCTGCTTAGAGACATATACTCATAAAATTACATAAGATTTATAAGGCAGAAACAAGCCATTTGCACCAGCTGGTCAATATAACGACTGATGTTTATACGCCACAAGCCTGTTCCCACTCTAACTATCCCTTCCTACCCTGCCCTCATAGTCCTCTGTTCCCTTCTCCATCATGTATGCCTCAAGCCTCCCCTTAAAAGCATCAATGCTATCTGCTTCACCTACTCCATATGACTGTGAGTTCCACATTCTCACCACCCTGTGTAAAGAAAGTCCTCCTAAATTCTGTTAGTGGATATCGTATATTTATCCCCACCTGCCCCCACCTTGTTCTGGACTCACCCACAAGGGAAAACAGTTCCTCCATATCTACCCTATCAAACCCCTTCATAATTTTAAAGATCTCTGTTAGTTCTTCCTGACTTTATTTTTTTCCACAGTAAAGAGCTCCAGCCTGCTCAATCTTTCCAGATAGTTCCTTCTGTTTATTTCTAGAAACCTCCTTGTAAATCTTTTGTTTGCATTCTTCAGTGCTTCATACTTCTTTTTTTAGACTGGAAACCAGAACTACACACAGTGGGCTGAATGTTACTAGCCCTCTAGGAATGGGCTGGGATGTGGGAAGGGAGCATAAAATGGTGAGGAAGATGGAGCAGAGCCTTCCTGCCCAGAGGCCAATTGAGGCCTGTAAGTGGCATTTTCACCAGCAGCTGGTAGGCTCCCCCACCATGTGGGGAAACTGTCCAGTAAAACCAGCTGCCAGGTGGCCTCCCTGTGGGCTTGGGGGTGGTACCCTCCTGATCGGGCACTGTAACTCATGGAGGGGACCCCAGTGTCAAGGGCCACCCCCACAGAAACACCCCCCACACCCTCACCAGCCCCATTCCCCACCCCTCACCGGGACCTGCCCGATTGGCTCCAGCAACCCCACTTACCTTGATAGCTGCAGTCCCAGCAGTGGGCACTGCTCCCAGTGGTGCTGCTGAGACTGAAGAGCTGCCAGTCTTCCGATTGGCCAGAAGCTCTTGGAGGCAGTGCTCCGACAGCAGGCTGCTAATTGCCTGAGTGCCCGAAAATGCGGCCGGGGCTGGGGGTTCCGAAATGGCCAAGGCGGGGATGCCCCTGGCTTTCTGGCTCAACGTGGGACCCCACTGCGATGACAAAATTCAACCCAGTATTCCAGGTGTGGTCCACCCAAGGTTCTACTTAACATTACCTGTTTTGTATTCCATTGCTGGAAAAGAACTTCTGTACTTTGCAAACCACTTTGGGATGTTTTAGTACATTAAAGGTGCTATATAAATGCATGTTGTTGTTGTAACCTTTATAGCCTTATCACCTTGCATTACCACTTTTAACGACTTATGTATCTGCATTCCCAGATCCTTTTGCTCCTCTACACTATTAGTTTCTTATCCTCGAAAGAATAAGTGGCCAACTTATTCTTCCGATAAAAATGAACCAATTCAGACTTAGCTACACTAAATTCCATTTGCCATTCTTCTGTCCACCCCGTTTATGTTTTCTGATAGGTTGGTGCAGTCTTCCACACTATTAGCTATCCTGCCCCAATTTGGCATCATCTGCAAATTTTAACACCAATTTGTGAGTCCAAATTATTTATATTCCTTATAATTTCAGATGAAGAATTCTGATGTAAGAACTCCAGGAATCATCAATCTATTCATTATATTGGGCTACGAGGAGAGATTAGTGTACTTTTGAAAGTTAAGCAATGCATTGCTATCTACTCTGCGATCTATTTTTGGTCTGTATAATCTTACTTCTGAATTTACGAATTATTACTTCTTAATATAAGCATTAATGGTTTAGACTAAGCCTGAATTTGCTACTATTTCCATTGCATTTGCCAATGACAAAAGGGTTCATTGCTCACTTACTACAAATATTTCATAAATAAGGTCACATTTCAGCTCATGGGAAACACAAATTTGCCAATGGATGCTGACTTCTCTAGGAAACGCCAAAAGAGAACTTTGGGAATTAGCCCAAATTATTAGCAGATGGGATAAATGTCATCTGCAGATGCAAAAAGGCTATTCAAATTTAAAAATTATCAGGAACAAATTGCAATATAAAACAAAGAGTAGCATGGCTCTGAAAGAGATGACTGCTCGCTAGAATTAACTTGTTAGTTTACAGAGGAAAAGTATAAAGAATGCGTGCAAAAGACCAATGCTAGGGTGAAAAGTTCAGTGTCAACCCAAGAAATGACCTTAACCTGCAGAATAAATTTTGCTAAATTTAATATTCCAATTTTCAAAGAAAGGGTTGACATAAATGGATTTGTAACAGCTTTTGAATTGTTAGCAAATCATTGTAAATGGGTAAAACAAGTTTGAGCATAAAGGCTGTTGCCATTACTTAGTCGTTAAGTGTTTAACTGCATTTTCACAGTAGGTCCAATGGACAGTGTGGATTGTGAAATTATAAAATATATGATTCTCTTTACTTACGACCTATAAAACAGGGCTAATTGTAGGTGTTGGGAGAAGCGATGAAATTGAAAAAAAGAATACCAAAATGGATCTTCATAGAACAAAGAACAAAGATAATTACAGCACAGGAACAGGCCCTTCGGCCCTCCAAGCCTGCGCCGATCCAGATCACTTGAGAGAAAAATCTTGACAAGAAGGACATCTAACCCCCATTTTGTTTAAAAATTACAAGACATCTGTCAAGTATAAATTCTCACTGCAGGAAACAAAGAATATTTGCTTTAAAAAATTTATTCCCATAGTTTTACACAAATTCTTTCAAATAATCAGATAACTTCTGTGCATGATATGCTGTGAAAGTTATGTGAATGGCTGGTCCGATGAACCATTGGCCTCTGCAAACATGAGCTCATCCAAAACTTGTCTGCCTGTATCCTAACTCACACCAGGTCCTGTTCACCCAGCAGTCCTGTGCTCGCTGACATACACTTGCTCCCCTGGACAACATCTCAATTTTAAAATTCAAATCCTTGTTCTCAAATCCCTCCATGGCCTCTCCTCACCCCATCTCTCTACCCTCCACCAGCCCCACAACTGTCCAGCATATCTGCATTCCTCCAATTCCAGCCTCTTGTGCATCCCTGATTTTAATCGCTCCACCATTGGCAGCTGTGCCTGCAGCTTCCCAGGCTCCTAACTCTGGAATTCCTAAACCTCTCAATCTCTCTCTGCTCCTTTAAGATGCTCCCTAAAACCTACCTCTTTGACCAAGCTTCTGGTCATCTGTCCTAATCTCGCTTTATGCAGTTTAGTATCAAATTTTGTTTGATAGCACTCCTATCTAGCACCGTGGGACGTTTACTATGTTAAAAGCACTATCTCACAACTTGCATTTATATAGCGGCTTTAAAGTGGTAAAACATCCCAAGGCACTTAGGACAGATTGGTCAAAGACTTAAGTTTTAAGGAGCATCTAAAAGGAGGAAAGGATGGTACAGAGATTTAGGGAGGGAATTCCAGAGCTTAGGGGCCCAGGAGCCGAAGGCAGAGCCACGAATGGTGGAGTGTTTAAAATCGGGGATGCTGAAGAGGCCAGAACTGGAGGCGTGCAGATATCTCAGAGGGTTACAGGGAAATCACAGAGATGGGAAGGGGAGATGTTATGGAGAGATTTGAAAACAAGGATGAGAATTTTAAAATTGAGGCATTGCTGAACCGGGAGCCAATGTAGGTTATCAAGCCCAGGGCGATGGGCGAACAAGACCTGGTGCTAGTTAGGACACAGGCTGCACAGCTTTGGATGACCTCAAAATTACGGCTACGATTATGTTTAAATAGTCAAGTCTGGGGGTAGTGAAGGCATAACTGAGTCAGGCAATGTAACGGAGATGGAAATAGGCAGTCTTAGTGATGGCGCAGATAGATACTTAAGAGACACCAGAGGTAATGGTGCGGGAACGAGAAGAGAAACCATTGCAGGTAATTCTCTGGCTACTACTGGATAGATAAGAATGGCACCAGTAAGTGCAGTCCCACCCAGCTGGATGACGGTGGAGAGGCACTGCTGTAGTCAACAGTGGCAAACGTTGCAGGTAGGCCGAGAAGGATGAGGAGGGATAGTTTACCTTTGTCACTGTCACATAGGATGCCATTTGTGACTTTGATAAGAGCCGTTCGGTACTGTGGCAGGGGCTGAAACTGGATTGGAAGGATTTAAACATGGAGTTCTAGGAGAGATGGGGACAGATTTGGGAGGTGAAAACACAGGCAGTAGTTTGCAAGGATGGAGAGGTCAAGGACAATATTTCCTGTAAAGTGTGTGGCAATCTGAAATGTACTGTTCACTGAAATAAACAGGCTGCTCACAAAAAAAGTGAGCTCGAGCAATTGGGACATGTGAGAGGGACAGCGAGACTGGCACATGGGAGAAGAGAAGAACAATGGGGCATGAGAGAAGAATGGGAGGTGTGTGAGGAGAGGTAGATTGGGAGGTGTGAGCAGACGGAGATTTGGACATTTGTGGCGGTGGGGGGGGGGGGGGGGGGGGTGGGTGGGTATGGGACCTTTGAGAAAAGCAAGAATGGTATGTGTGAGAGGACAGGGAGAATGAGACGTGGGTGTCTGAGGAGAGGAAGAATGAGGCCAGTTGGAGGACAGTAATGTTTCCTCTAAAGTGCAAGTGTGCGCGGCTGAACAGCAACTGGAACATGCCACACATTGACATGAACAGGCTGCTCACACCTTCAGGAAAATTCCATGGGCTGAATTTTGTGCCAATGGCAGGGCTCCTAGAGCCGGGCTGAAGAGTCAGGGAGAACCCCACCTCATCCATTTGCCACCCCCCCGGTACGGCGCTGGGATCCCTGTCCCCTTACAGGGCCAATCATAGGACTGGCAACTCAGCAGTATCGGCAGCGCCACCAGGAACGGTGGCCACTGCTGGTAGTGCAGAGGCCTTGGACCGAGGCCCAGTGCTGGAGACACAGACCTCAGGTAGGTGAGGCAGGGTCGCCATGGCCAGTCCAGCAGGCCCCAGTGAGAGGTGGGCTTTTGGCGGTCCAACGAGGTGGTTTCTTTGATTGCCTACGAAGAGGACCCCCCCTCTCCCCAAGCCAGCAGGAAGGTTGTCTCGTTTTACTAGGCAACCTCCTCACATGGCGGAGGCCCACCCCTGCTGCTGGCTTAATGCCAAGCCCTTAAGTGGCTGTTAATAGACCTCTTAAGGGCCTCAAGTGGCCTCTGGGCAGGAAGACAGTCTTCAGCCTATCCCGCCCCTAACAAAATTGCATTGTGACGGGCCCTCCGCCCTGCCTCCTGTCGCAATTCTATGGGACACCTCCCCCCACCGTCTCCGAACCCGTCTCAGGGGGCCCATAAAATTCAGCCCCGTGACATTTAAAACACAAGTTTATCACAGACAAGAAAGTAGTGCTCAGGGGAGTTTGTAGTTCGCCCAGTACAATGAAAAATTAGAGGGAACTTTAGTCAAGGATTGCTTTTTCAAGGAGAGGGGTGATAATGGCAAATTTGAAGGGGAGGGGGCAGTACCTGAGAAGAGAGAAATATTAACAATATGAACGAACATGGGAGCCAGGAAGGCAAGTTGGATGGTCAGTAGTTTAGTGGGAATAGGATAGAGAGAGCAGGAGGCAGGTCTCATGGACAAGACGAGCTCAGAAAGGGCATGAGAGGAAATAAGAGAGAAACTAGAGAAAGAGGCGAGTTCAGGGGATTTGCCAAAGGGCAGCGTTAGAGGAAGTTTAGTCCAGTGGACTAGGGGAAGGAAGTGGCAGAGCCAGCTGATCAGATGGCCTCGATCTTAGTGACAAAGAAATCCATGAGTTCCTCACACCTGTCGTTGGAGGTGAGGGTGGAGGAGACAAGGGAGATCGGTTTAAGAAGACAGTTTGTAGTAGAGAAAAGAAGTCGGGGGTTATCTTTGCATTCAGGATGATCCTGGAACAATGAGTAGTTTTGGCAGAGAAGAGTAACACCTGATAGTGCTTTTCATGGTGCAGCCAGATTTGCTGGTGAATGACTAAACCAGTTGACCGTCATATCCATTCCAGTCTGCATCCCTTGGAGTTAAGGGAGCGGAGATGAGGGCCGTACCAGCGGGAATGGCCAGGGTGAGAGAGTAATGATTCCATTGGGAACAAGGGCTTCCAAAGGTTGAGATGAGGGTGTGGTTAAGCAGATTGGTAGCTGTGCAATTGTTGTGGTGACTGGAGGATCAAAGGCTAGACAGTTTATGTTTTGAAAATGTAATTATAAGTGAATTGGGAGAGAGTTTTCTCCAGGGTCTGACACAGAAGGAGGTAGGGTTGGGAGGGGGAAGAGGGATGTTGGTGGAGAGTGATACAAGGAAGTGAACAGAGATGGCCTTATCTGTGATTGGCATAATAGGAGTAACGAGGCCACATGAGATGGTAAGGTCAAGCGGATGGATATGGGTTGGGGAGTTTACATGGAGGGAGAGATTTAGGGAGGATAAGAGGAGAGTGAACACAGTTGAGAGAGAACATGATGAATTGAGGAGGTTGAAATCACCGAGGATGAGAAGTCATTCGGTGCAGAGACTGAGGGAGGAAATCAGTGAAGATATCTTGGTGAGAAATTGGAATGGTGCTTGGGTGGATGATAGAGAATGAAGATTGTTGTTGTACAACAGCCCAGGCACATGGTGGTGAGGGAGCAGAGGAAACAGGTGAGCCTTCAGCCCAATACTCACAGCTGACATCAGGGCCAAAATGTTCATTACCCGGAACATTTCCGGGTCCCGGCCCCACACCAGTGACACAAGACTATTGTTAAATTGAAACTCATTAACTAGCCAGCGAGTCCAGTGCCTCAAGCATCCTGGAGGTAGGAACAAGTCATTGATAGCAATTTCAAAAGGCAAGCAGCAGCCATGACAGGGCTTTCCGTTGCCTTTAGCAATGCAGCACCAGGGAGATCAGAGGGCCTGTGTTGGCGTGGGCCTATGTCCCCAGGCAGCCCCTTATTTGTTTGATACCTCCCTGGAAGCACTCATTGATGCAGTGTCAGAGAGGAGAGAGCTGTTCTGCCCAGCTTCAGGAAAGAGAAATCTGCCCAGCAAGACCAAGAGGGTTGGGAGGAGGTGGCCACGCAGCTGGAGACCCACGAGAAAGGACCTGGGTCCAATGTAGAAAAAGGTTCAATGACCTTGCGGTATGGTAAGCTGAGTGGCCAGCGGCACCCTGTTGATTGGGCACCAACTCTCTAAGCACCAGAATGCAAGCAAGCTGACCTCACAGAATGTCCATAGTTCCCCCTCACATTGTCAGATCAGATGTACAGTTGCAATATCAAGACACAGCCACCCTCACAATGGGGTGACATTCAGATGGGGACATCACTAAGGGTAAGATCAGCCCATGTATATATCATGCTGGAAGAGATGAGGGAGGGCAGCCTACTAATGAATCATTGTTCTCTCACCTTGTAGGAGAAGGAAGCCCTTAACACTTGGGAAATGGCCAGAATGGGAGCTGGACTGGTCCAGCTCGAGACTCTGACAGCTGCGCTGGAGATCGCCAGGGTGCTGTTGAAGCATTCGGTGGGGGATAGCGAGATGGGTGATCATGAGCAACAGGGGCATTGGATAGTTCTTTCTTGCGTTGAAGGGCATGTTTGTGCTGGGGCGCTTGTTGAGTAGGACCAGTTCTTATTTCCATTTTCTTATGTTTCCCACAAGGCCAATTGTGGAGCAGGAGCAAAGTGCCTCTGCACTTTCCACTAGCGCACACATGCTCACCTCAGTTGGGCCACAGATTAAGGTAGAAAGGGGAGCACTGGGTGAACCTCAGAGCGCACATGAGCAGGAGGAGGAGCGTGAGGTCGACTCAGCTGTGGGCAGTATCCATCGGAGGACAGAGGACAGGCACAGCGATGCTTTGCTGGGCAAAGGTGCTGGGCCTCGGGTGTCACAGACGAGGAGGGCATTCATCAAGAACCAGACTCAGATAAGTTCCTGTTTGTCGGAGTTCCCCGAGGCCTTGCGGAGCCATGGGCAGGCAATGGAGGAGGCCGTGCAGTGCACGTGCTCTGTCATGACTCAGGGATTCAATCACGTGAACTCCTCCATTGAGAGATTGGGCAACCTCTTGGACAGCTTTGATTGGGTGCAGGTGCAGTGCGCTGATAGGCACCGAAATAGTGAAACTTTCTGTAGCATCGACTACTCAGTGTTGCTGGTGGCACCAAGATGTTCAGAGTGAATGCCAGCTGTGCCCCAGTCAGTGACCACATCCAGCAAACAAGGGTGCAAGGAAAGGGCCGAGATAGTTGTCGTGCAGACAAAGGAGCCACCCCTCGGGGCACCATCATCACCCTTTGGCCCCTCGCCCCCTCTGATTCGAGAGCAATCTGTGTGCCAAGGCCCTGTGACAGAGGCAGCCCCTACAATGATGTAGGATTAGCAGCCTGTGGAGGAGCCCCCATGGGCGCCTCCTAGACGAGGACTTAAGCTACGGACATCTCAGCCAGAGACAGAGAGTAAGGAACAGGCTGCCTCCACCTCATCCTCTGGCACAGGGGGAGCAGCCCGTAGAAGTGTTCTAGAGAGAAATGTGCAACGCCGTTGAATTCACTTAATGGATCACTTGGAGCCTATTATCTACATCTGTCTGTTATTTTGTTTGCATCACAATACAACATCTTTATGTCATCAGTCTGACAGGTGTGCTGTTGATCTCTAAGAAGCGGACGTAGCATTATGGGCCAGGTGGTGGGACATGGGACCCTAGGAATGTTATGTGCCTATGCCTTGTGATGTTGTACAATGTTGGCAGGGGGACCCTCAGTCTGCATGCTTATGGCTGGCAATGGGACCTCGCTGTTGGTCATAGCAGTAAAACAGCTCTGTATGCTGGATGGAGAGTTTAGGGTTCATCAACCACAAGGCCTCGGAGGCAATCAGCTGAAGCGCTGCTGAATCAGCATTGCCCTTGCTGCCATGCCAGCCTGCAGTTCATCCTGATATCTGGGACAGCATTGACAGATGATGTCCACTGCCTGGGCACCAGCCGCTTCTTCAGCAATCCCTTCCTCCTCCCAGTCCTCCTCCGAGGTGGAATGGTGTGTCAGCTCCTCCTCTTCATCCATCTCCAGGCTTCTTTGCAGTGTCACATTATACAGGGTACAGCAGATGACCACGATAGGGGACACTCTGGCTAGTTCATACTGGAGGGCACAACCTAACCCATCAAGGCAATGGAAGTATATCCTCAAGAGGCTAATGATCTGTTTAATGCAGGTGCTTGTTAGCAGATGACTCCGGTTTTAGCACCTCTCCCCATCTATGTCTGGGTTTCAGATGGGCATCAGGAGCCACCTCTTTAGGGGATAACCCTTATCCCTCAGCAGCCACACACGGAGTCCAGATGTGGGCCTGAAGAGTTGCAGCACTTGGGAATCCCGCAGGATTAGGAGTCATGACAGCTCTGTGGGAATCAGGCACAGACCTGCATGATTCATGTCCTGTAGTCGCACACCAGCTGAACATTTAATGAGTGGTAACCCTTTCTGTTTAGGAATCTGATTGGCTGGTCTGTTGGTGCAATCGATGACACCTGGACCTGAGGGACTCCATCGAAGGTGGGAAAGCCCAAAGCCCTCTGTGCCTGCTCTTGCCCATCTGTGTCAAAGTGGGTGTAGCCCCACACCCTCCAGAATAAGGCATCCGTGACCTGCCTGATGGTGTGATGTGCTGCTGAGATGCCACGTAGGTCCACAGCTGATCCCTGGAATGACCCGGTTGCATAGAAATTCAGGATCATGGAGACCTTGACAGCTGCAGGTAAGGGACTGTCATGGGAGCTACGAGGCCTCAGGTCATTGTGGATCAGAGTACAAATATCTAAGACCATCTGGCTGGATAGGCAAAGTCTCCTACAGCACTAGCGCTCTGACTCTTGGAACATGTCTGGAACACAGCAGAACTTAGAAGACATGAACTATGCGGGGGGGCCATGAGGGCTAATTAACATAACTCAGTGGCCCAAATTGAAGTTCAGCTGCTCGGAAAGTGCCACAGAGTAGCCATTGCTGGAACTAAAAGACTTGCTTTTCTCAGCGGTGAGTGGTAGGAATCTGGAGGATTGTGAGCCCACTGGCATCACTTGGGCAGCTGGGGTTGGCAGGGGAAGCCCCAGTGAATGAACAAAGCCCAGCCTGTGTCTTCTTCCCCTTACAGCCCCCGCTGTGCTCCACTGGCCTCCTGGTGTCCAGGAGGTTGCATCTGCTGAAGCTCAACCTCGTTGCTCTGTCCAATGTCAGAGTGGCCTGTTCCCATCTGAACTCCCTCAGCTGGCCTTTGTTCATTCACTAGGGCTTCCCCTGCCAACCCCAGCTGCACAAGTGATGCCAGTGGGCTCACAACCCTCTCCAGATGCCAGATTCGGGGCGGCAAAGTGGCGCAGTGGTTAGCACCGCAGCCTCACAGCTCCCGTGACCCGGGTTTGTTTCTGGGTACTGCCTGTGCGGAGTTTGCAAGTTCTCCCTGTGACTGCGTGGGTTTCCGCCGGGTGCTCCGGTTTCCTCCCACAGCCAAAGACTTGCAGGTTGATAGGTGAATTGGCCATTGTAAATTGCCCGTAGTGTAGGTAGGTGGTAGGAGAATGGTGGAGATGTGGTAGGGAATATGGGATTAATGTAGGATTAGTATAAATGGGTGGTTGTTGGTTAGCACAGACTCAGTGGGCTGAAGGGCCTGTTTCAGTGCTGTATCACTCTAATGGCTACTCTGTGGCACTTTCCAAGCAGCTGAGTTTCATTTTGGGCCTCTGCATTATGTTAATTAGCCCTCATGGCCCCCCCACATAGTTCATGTCTTCTAAGTCCTGCAGTGTTCCAGACATGGCTTTTTCCCCGTCTCCTTCCTTTAAAAATTGAAAACTGCTGCTGACAAACCTCAATGAGTTCAACAGGTACATAACTGGAGGCGTGCGGGGTTGTCATTCCCTCCCTCTCAGCGTCCCTTTAAAAATGGCTTCACATTCCGGAGGCAGCGGGACCCAGTGCTGACCTCAGAACACAATCTTCAAATCATGCACGCACCCGCTTCTGCCCCCGCAACCTTTAAAAATCCAGCCCCAGGAGTCAGCTCCTGGCAGTTGATTGGAGGCATACCTGGTAGCGAAGCAAGACAGAGCTTGTATTCCAAAGGATAAATCTGTCAGATATTGATAGATGGGGCATTTCTGACGTCCTGTCCCATGATGTTCATTTTCTTGAAGCTGATGGTTAGGCCAAATTCATTGCAGGCAGCCGCAAACCTGTGAATGAGTCTCTGCAGACACTCTTCAGTGTGAGATGTTAATGCAGCATCGTCAGCAAAGAGGAGTTCCCTGATGAGGACTTTCCGTACTTTGGTCTTCGCTCTTAGACGGGCAAGCTTGAACAACCTGCCCCCTGATCTTGTGTGGAGGAAAATTCCTTCTTCTGAAGACTTGAGCGCATGTGAGAGCAGCAGGGAGAAGAAAATCCCAAACCGTGTAGGTGCGAGAACACAGCCCTGTTTCACGCCACTCAGGATAGGAAAGGGGTCTGATGAGGCGCCGCTATGCTGAATTGTGCCTTTCATATTGTCATGGAATGAGGTGATGATACTTAGTAGCTTTGGTGGACATCCGATCTTTTCTAGTAGTCTGAAGAGACCACTTCTGCTGACGAGGTCAAAGGCTTTGGTGAGATCAATGAAAGCAACGTAGAGGGGCATCTGTTGTTCACGGCATTTCTCCTGTAGCTGGTGAAGGGAGAACAGCATGTCAATGGTGGATCTCTTTGCTCGAAAGCCGCACTGTGCCTCAGGGGAGACATGCTCGGCCAGCTTCTGCAGCCTGTTTAAAGCGACACGAGCGAAGACTTTCCCCACTATGCTGAGCAGGGAGATTCCACGGTAGTTGTTGCTGTCACCGCGGTCACCCTTGTTCTTATAGAGGGTGATGATATTGGCATCGCACATGTCCTGTGGTACTGCTCCCTCGTCCCAGCACAGGCAAAGCAGTTCGTGCAGAGCTGAAAGTATAGCAGGCTTGGCACTCTTGATTATTTCAGGGGTAATGCTGTCCTTCCCAGGGGCTTTTCCGCTGGCTAGAGAATCAATGGCATCACTGAGTTCTGATTTTGTTGGCTGTACGTCCAGCTCATCCATGACTGGCAGAGACAGGGCTGCATTGAGGGAGGTCTCAGTGACAACATTTTTCCTGGAGTACAGTTCTAGGTAGTGTTCCACCCAGCGGTCCATTTGCCTGTGTCACAAATGCCCTATCCATCAATATCGGCAACCACACTCTGGAAGTGGTTCAAGAATTCACCTACCTAGGCTCAACTATCACCAGTAACCTGTCTCTCGATGCAGAATTAAACAAGCGCATGGGAAAGGCTTCCTCTGCTATGTCCAGACTGGCCAAGAGAGTGTGGGAAAATGGCGCATTGACACAGAACACAAAAGTCCAAGTGTATCAAGCTTGTGTCCTCAGTACCTTGCTCTATGGCAGCAAGGCCTGGACAACGTACGTTAGCCAAGAGCGATGTCTCAATTCATTCCATCTTCACTGCCTCCGGAGAATCCTTGGCATCAGGTGGCAGGACCGTATCACTAACACAGAAGTCCTCGAGGCGGCCAACATCTCCAGCATATACACCCTACTGAGTCAGCGGCGCTTGAGATGGCTTGGCCATGTGAGCTGCATGGAAGATGGCAGGATCCCCAAGGACACATTGCACAGCGAGCTCGTCACTGGTATCAGACCCACTGGCCGTCCATGTCTCCGCTTTAAAGACATCTGCAAACGTGACATGAAGTCCTGTGACATTGATCACAAGTCGTGGGAGTCAGTTGCCAGTGATCACCAGAGCTGGTGGGCAGCCATAAAGGTGGGGCTAAAGTGTGGTGAGTCGAAGAGACTTAGCAGTTGGCAGGAAAAAAAGACAGGAGCGCGAGGGGAGAGCCAACTGTGTAACAGCCCCGACATCCAATTTTATCTGCAGCACCTGTGGAAGAGCCTGTCACTCTAGAATTGGCCTTTATAGCCACTCTAGGCGCTGCTTCACAAACCACTGACCACGTCCAGGCGCTCGCCAATTGTCTTTCGAGACAAGGAGGCCAAAGAAGAAGAAGAAATCTGTCAGAACTGCCCACAGTGCAAACTCTCTACCAACAAACCAGTGAGAAAGATGGTAGGGCAGGGGACTCAGAAAGTGCAGCTCAAGACAGTAGCTGAGGTCACGAGAGAACAAAATTGCAGGACATCACTCAGATTTTAAAATAAATTCTGGACTTTTAGAATTTCAATTCACATATGATTTGTGTTATTTTGTGTTAATTAACAATGATATATAAGTGAAAGTGGTTGTACTGAACACATATTAAGATCTAGCTTCTTATAATGTCTGTTTTTTTGAAGGTTGATCAGGCTGTTATAATTTAGCTGCACTCCTCAAAATGATGCTGAGATATACAAATATTTACCTGAAAAAACCCTACATTTGCTGGGATAATTGGTATGTATAAAATATCTAATTCCATTGATGTAGATGGCCTTCACAAATCTCTTCTGAAGAAGGGTCACTGACCTGAAACATTAACTCTGCTTCTCTCTCCACAGATGCTGTCAGACCTGCTGAGTATTTCCAGCATTTCTTGTTTTCATTTCACAAATCTCTTCCAATGCTTGTCACTCAGTCACAAGCTCATCCTTAAACAATCAACTATAACTAGGTATTTCATACCTTCTCATTATGTGCCTTCCACTAGACTTTTAGCAAGAGGAAATGATGGAATGGGTCTCTAAGCAGCATTACACTCTTCTCAAATGGTGTGCCATTTACCGAAGATTGAGCTGACCAAATGTTGAAATTACATCAATTTTCCATCCTCTATATATAAAGCCGGCAGTAAACCCTAAATTGTAATTTGTATAATTATTCATGGGACTGGACAAGTGGGCAAAATAATTAAATTAAAGCAGATTTTTTAATGTTCTTAATTTTCCATGAAACAAATAAGATTGCTGATTGCTCAGTGAAGAAATGATCCATGTGGCGTGGTTTTGAGCTGCACAGACCCTGAAGGTTCTAGGTTTGATCTTTTACCTACACGGAGTTAACTAATATCTCTCTCTCTCTCTCCCCCGTCCCGCCTCCCCACATCCTCACAAAAAAATTGACAGACTCTATTAAAAAAAGCAGGTAAACAGTGATTTTACCACCGAACTATCTGAGCACTTATTGTGAGCAGCAGAACGTTGAGGCTTGGGTTAGCTTCCCGAGAACCTGACAGCTCTGATCCAAGTCAGTTTTGACAAATATGGCAATATAGCATCAGACTATATATACCACAGTTAACTGAAAATATACATAGTTGGGAGAGAAAACGACAAATATGTTCTTGGACAAAAGCAAAATACTGCAGAAGCTGGAAATCTGAAAGAAAAACAGAAAATGCTTTAAATACTCAGCAGAGTTCTGATGAAAGGTCATCGACCTGAAATGTTAACTGTCTCTCCCTCTCCATAGATGCTGCCTGAACTGCTGAGTATTTCCAGCATTTTCTGTTTTTTATATGCTATAAGGCAATCTTGTTCTTATATTTAAGTCCAAAAACTGCTCAACTTTACTGTCCACTTTCCAACAATCTTTCAATCTGAGGCTTTGCACTCCCCTCAAAAAGAAAACTACCATTAACTGCATTACCCAAGCCACTTCCGCTCAGACCTCCTCCCAACACTGTTCAGTACCAACAAGACAATTTCTGTTACATAGTCAATACCTCTCTCCATCTAACATTATTCAGCATCTATCATTAGTGCGACCACACCTAGAATGCTGTGTACAGTTCTGGTGGCCAAAGTGACAAAAAGGATATTGCAGCTATTGAAAGCATACAGAAGGGAACAAGCAGAAAGACTGAGGGGATGGGGGATTGGGGTATGAGGAGCCTTTATGTAAATTGGGATGTTTTCACTGGAAAAGAGTGAGAGGTGATAACATTGCTGTTTTTAGGCTTCTAAAAGAGACTGGATAATGTAGACTATGACAAACTGTTTCACCTTTTCCAGTATTGTAGAACCAGAGGTCGCGGCCCAGTGGGTGTAAATTAAAAACCATTCTAGAGAAATATTTCAGTGAGCAAGTGGTCAATCCATGGAACAGGCTCCTTAGGGAGATGGTGAAGCAGATAGTGCTGATACATTCAAATTCTAATTTGAGGGAGAACCAGCGGATGTGCTGTATTTGGATTTTCAGAAGGTTTTTGATAAGGTCCCACACAAGAGGTTAGTGTGCAAAATTAAAGCACATGGGATTGGGGGTAATATACTGGCATGGAATGAAAATTGATTGACAGACAGGAAACAGAGAGTAGGAATAAACAGGTCTTTTTCCGGGTGGCAGGCAGTGACTAGTGGGATACTGCAGGAATCAGTGCTTGGGCCCCAGCTATTCACAATATATATTAATGACTTGGGTGAGGGAACTAAATGTAACATTTCCAAGTTTGCAGATGAGACAAAGCTAGAGGGAATGTGAGCTGTGAGGAGGATGCAAAGAGGCTCCAATGTGATTTGGACAAGTTGGGTGAGTGGGCAAATGCATGGCAGATGCAGTATAATGTGGATAAATGTGAGGTTATCCATTTTGGTTATAAAAACAGAAAGGCAGATTATCTGAATGGTGATAGATTGGGAAAGGGGGAGGTGCAATGAGACCTGAGTGTCCTTGTACACCAGTTGCTGAAAGCAAGCACCCAGTTGCAACAAGCAGTTAGCCAGGCCAATGGTATGTTGGCCTTCATTGCAAGAGGATTTGAGTACAGGAGCGAGGATGTCTTACTGCAGTTATCCAGGGCGTTGGTGAGACCACATTTGGAGTATTGTATGCAGTTCTGGTCTCCGTAGCTGAGGAAGGATGTTCTTGCCGTGGAAGGAGTGCAGAGAAGATTTACTAAGCTGATTCCTGAGATGGCAGGATTGACATATGAGGAGAGACTGGGTCGACTAGGCCTATATTCACTAGAGTTTAGAAGAATGAGAGGGGATCTCATAGAAACCTATAAAATCCTAACAGGACTAGACAGGCTAGATGCAGGGAGGATGTTCCCGATGGCTGGGGAGTCCAGAACCAGGGGTCACAGTCTCAGGATACGGGGTATGCCATTTAGAACCAAGATGAGGAGAAATGTCTTCACTCAGAGGGTGGTGAACCTGTGGAATTCTCTACCGCAGAAGGCAGTGGAGGCCAAATCATTAAATATATTCAAGAAGGAGACAGATATATTTCTTAATGCCAAAGGGATCAAGGGATATGGGGAGAAAGTGGGAACAGGGTACTGAATTAGACAATCAGCCATGATCTTTTCTGAATGGCGGATCAGGCCCGAAGGGCCGAATGGCCGACTCCTGCTCCTATTTTCTATGGTTCTATGTTGATAGTAGATTTCTGTCAGAAAATAGTATTTTGGGATGAAGTATATGAGTAATGAGAAATGACATACGGTTAAGTGTAGCATGCTTACTTAGGAGGAGCAAGTGACTTTGAACCTACGGCTTCCAAAGCTTCCTACCACTGGGAGTTTTCCTGACTTTTGTGTCTGAGTGCAGGCTAAATAATAAAGATTGATTTCTATGATTAGTCAATAACTCCATTATTGTATCATGTGACTAGTGGAACGGTCGGTGAGTTGAATGAACCTTGGCCTTTTTTTTTCTCCAGAAATTCCTGTGCTGCTATGTATGCAAATTAATTTTACCAAAGCAGTAATTTGACCACAAAATTAAACTATGTTCAATAGCCAAATTACAAAGTTATCATAATTGTGCAAGACTGTTTGCTTGGTTAGGGATAAAATGATGCATTTTGTTCTAATGAGTTTCAGAAAAGTCTAATACTGGTTTTAAACAGCTGATGTAATTAATACCCAAGACTGCACTGCCAACTGCATCTTCTGCTAATCACTTTATTTTTAACCTTCATTTTAATAAAGATAAAGAAAAGTGTCTCATGCTGGGCACAACTCGTACAGGACAGGGTGCAGGAGAGTGTCTGGAACAGATTCATGAAGGAAGCAAGTCTGCCTGAAAATGAATCAACGCCCCTTTAAGAGCAACAATTTGGGGAAGTGAGCAAGTTATTCTGAACAGAGACTCAATCTTTCCAGGGCAAAAATGCAATGACGCAATTGGCTTTTCTGTATCCTACTTCTTGCAGTGACATATCTAAAGCCATCTTGAGTAGCACATTCTAACTGCTCTAAAAACACTTTTTCTATTTGTATTTTAACATTTGGAAGAGAGCCAAGCATCAGTTCTGGGGATTAAGAATGCTCATTCTAACTGCAGCACTGTGACGGGTAGTAGATTACATTGTAGTTGTCAGGAATCAATGAACAATAATGTGACCTGGAGTTGAAGTTCCATGCCATACTGATAATACTAACCGGCAGCGTAAACAATGAGAAGGGAACAGAAGGCAGTAGTTATCAGTCATTTTTAATATTTTGAGACTTCTATTATATCTACAATTCATTAGCATACACATTCTTGGCAAGAAACCTGTACTTAGTTACAGTAATCACTGTGCACAAAGAAGGGCCAGTTGACTAAATCTGGCCTACGCTGCTATATGGCAGTTAAACCAAACAATAGTTTCCCCCAAGTTTGAAGTGGTGACCTCTTTGAAAGGTTCTGGAGGGTAGCTGGAGTCTCACTAGATTACACAAGGCTATACAGGAGGGCTCACGCAGTCTGACTAAATCCTGGAGACAAACAGCACAACCTCACCATCACTGTTACAGTCAGGAGAAACAGTCAGCAAAAGGAAAAGAAGTCGTTAATTAGATTTTAAATAAGTATCAGGATGTAAGTCTTCAATCCAACAGCAAGAATAGTCAACTCAGACTTTTCACATTTGGCCAGGATATAGCAAGTCATAGTTGTCAACCTTGACAGGGCAATAAAAGTAGAAAGAACGGACAGAATTACAGAAGAGACTTGGCGCCAAACGGCCAGAGGCACGTTAAAATGAGCAAGGCCTTGCATTATACATTCATTTTTCAGAAAGGAAAATATATTTGATTTTTTTTTTAAAGGAAAACTGTCTTTCCATAGCAAATTTTCCCTCTTTCCTCTTTTTCATGGTTTCCCTGTGCCACAGACAATTCACCAATATCACTCCCAGTCCAACTAGTAGGAAATCAGCCAAGCACATTGTCTTCTCTCCGACATTCTTTCCTAATGGAAAGTATCAAGCCCACTCTCCATCTTCCACAATGACACGGATGAGATTGGCAGTTCACTTTGGAAAATTAGAATCCTTCCAGCCAACCAAACAAACTTTAATCACACCAATGTAGTTGGATGTCCCAGAGGTGAGCAGTAACCCACTACATTGTTCAGTCTACTGAATTTTTTAAATTACAGATTTCCAAAGCCAATGCTGCAAGTTGATTTCTCTACTGAGAAATCAACACTCCCACAGCAACAGGAACGGTCATGTGAAGGCTAAAGGAAAGGTAGGTTTTGCAAGTATCGGACACCATGAGCTCAGTGTGTTTGGTTTCTGCAAAGACTGTACCGAGTATGCTTAGACCCAGAATATGGACACAGTTGTTCACTAATTACTGTCCTGGACAGGAACTGTTAAACAACTGCCCGGCTGCACGTCACAAAATGGAGGTTACCCAGCTTTAAAATAACATCTAATAAAACCTTCCACTGACTACAAAGTTATTTGGATGTGGAGTGCACCTTCTGCTTTAGACACAGCAGGTTTGTCACCACGTGAAGCAAACAACGAAACAAAGATCCTTCCACTCACCTGTACTAGAGGAAAATCCAGGACAGTTAAAATTGTAACTCTTTATCTCGCTGTACCATCTTTCAGACACCTCCTTACCTGCAAGAAGGAATAAGGCGAAACATTTTAAGGCTTCTCAATCATGTCTTACTGAGAAAGGCCTTTTGGAGAACAAAAATGGAATTAAAAAACACTGGCACATACAACTATTCTACAAATCCATGTACATTACCACAGGAATATCCATATAAAAGGTTGTTTACATTGGTGTACAAGTTCCACTTCCAATTTCTATAAAATGGACAAAAGTGCAACAAATGCACCAGGTTTTACAGTTTTTTTTCCCCCAAGGTTCACAGTTAAACTTACACAAAGAAACAGAAAAGTAGTCACATCAACTCAGATTTGGATATGCAGGATTGGTATTACCAGCACTGACTGCAAGAAACAGTCAGGGGTTTACTCAGTTCCAATAGCAAGTAAGTGTTGCTATTAACAGGATTAAACATTGCAACAATTGGTGTTTAGCATTTGTGATTCCAAACTTACAAAGCCAGTCCCTGGTCTAAGACTGAGGAAATTATGAACTAGCATTGCAAGTGTCAACACTTGGACTAGCGATGGTGCCTTCCATCTGTATACAGAGATTCCACCATGGCCATGTAGGTGACACTCAGGCAAGATTCACAATGCACAACACAAATATCATCTGCTCAACTGTGATGCAGTCCATTTTGTTCAAGTGAATTTGGATTAACACCAGCGTCAACAGGAATAAAATAACACACCCACTGAACAGTTATTTGCACATTTGTATCACTTTCATCCTACTGAGCGCCTATGTTAATTCACAGATTTTCTTTTCAGTAAATGTGCTCAAATTGCCCAGTCCATACAGGCTATTCAGTAACATACCACTTTAATCCTTATCCTTCCCAAGAGTATCAACTCACAAATGTATAGTTACAAGCTGCACCGACATGATCGATACAAATTCCACTGTGAGAAATTGATGTTCAGACATTATGATGGGATCAAGATGACAAACTTGCTGAAATATAAACTCCAAATCCCAACCATGACTCAGTATTTTAAAAGCTTGGATTTTGCTAGACCTGGATCCATAAATTCTGCATGCCAAGTAATAATGATCTTTTTGACTTTTTAAAAAAAGTTCCTTTTTACACAATTTGATTCTAAAATTCTATTGCTGGGAATGACCATTCCAGAATGAGTTTGGTCAGAAAACTAAGGCCTACTAAAGTTAGAACGAAAAAGAAGAAAAAAAAAACTACAATTGCTAGAATTCTGAAATAAAAACAGAAAAAAATTGGAACTATTTAGTAACTTGGACAGCATAAAACAAAAAGTAAATATTTTTGGTGGCAATCCTTCATCAAAGCTGAAAAGGGAGGCCAGTGAATTCCTTTACAGGACCTAAAAAAACAAAGAGGGCAGGGAATACTAACAGGCCAGGATGAAAAATGCAGACATTGTAACTACTATTACAAAAAGAGAGCAACTGGGTTTGTTTCAAAATGCTGGGGAAGAAATAAATAACACTGCCCACTATAGAAAAGGTCACCTCAGTCAGGTTGTGAAAAGGTATCAGGAAGAAATGAGTAAAACAACTCCAAAATGGAATGGAATAAACTGCTAGGAAAATATGAGACAGTTAACATCGGAAGCTGCTGAAGGCAGTTTTTAGCTCAAGGGGCTGTAGAGCGCTCAGATCACAAATGAGAAGAAGATACTATCCCTGAAGTTTTCACTGAGCTTGACTGAAGCGATGCAAAAGATCAAAGTCAGAAAGGTCAGTGAGAAAGGATGGGCAGGTGAATTAACAAGCCACAGGGATGTCAGGAACTAACCAAACAAATAAAACCAGACAGTGATAACTCCTGCAGCGTGTGAACTGAGCATATCTCGGCAACACAGCAACATGCTGAAGTTTGACGACATCAGCCTTTCCAACCTTGAGAAATCGCTCACCAAATAGTAGCAATATTAATATAGATATTTGTGTGTGCTAACAAGAATGGGTTCAAGAAACAAGTGGATGTGTTTTTGAAGATTTTAAAAGGAGCAGAGAGATATGGCATTAAGTCAACAGATCAGGAACTCAACGTATGGAAGATTTCAAGCGCAAATTCACACCATGCCATTCAAGAACAGCCGTAACAACAACTTGCATTTTATAGCACCATTAACATAGTAAAATGGCCTATGGTGTTTTACAGGAATATTATCAAACAAAAATCTGACACCAAGCCACCTAAGGAGATATTAGGACAGATGATCAAAAGCTTGGTCAAAGAGGCAGGTTTTTAGGAGCATCTTAAAGGAGAGAGGCAGAGAAGTGAAGAAGCTTAGGGAGGGAATTCCACAGCTTAGATCCTGGGCAGTTGAAGGTACTGCCACCAATGGCGCAGCAATTAAAATTGGGGATGCACAAGAGGCCAGAATCGGAGAAGTGCAGCGATCTCAGAGGATTGTAGGGCTGGAGGAAGTCACAGAGATAGGGAGGGGGCGAGGCCACAGAAGGATTTGAAAACACAGATGAGAATTTTAAAATTGAGGTGCAGCCAGACTGGGAGCCAATGCAGGTCAGGGTGTACAGGGGTGATGGGTGAACACAGGTTAGTGTGAATTAGGATACAAATAGCAGAGTTTTACATGAGCTTAAGTTTATGTAAGGTGGAAGATGGCAGGCTAGCCAGGAGTGCGTTGGAATAGTCAAATCTACAAGTAACAAAGGCATGGATGAGGGTTTCAGCAGCAGATGAGCTGAGACAGGAATCGGGCAATGTAATGAAGGTGGAAGTAGGCAGTTTTGGTGCTGGTGCAGATATGTGGTTGGCAGTTCATGTCAAGGTCAAATGCAATACCATGGTTGTGAATGCTCTGGTTCAGCCTCAGACAGTTGCCAGTGAGGGGGATGGAGTCAGTGACTAAGGAATGGAGTTTGTGGCGGGGACCGAAGACATTGGGTGGAATTTTATGCTCTCCCTCGCAGCGGCTTTGGAGGCGGGGAGAGCATAAAATTGGGTAGGATGGTGGCGGGCGGGACCCCACCACCATCCCATGTCCACCAAAATTTAGTCCAGGGCCAGAAGGCTCTGTCGCTGCACAGGAAGCACGGCACAAAACACCGTGCAGGTTTCCTGGTTGTGGGGGCAGGGGGGGGGGGGGGGGGGGTGCCCTCATTCAAAGGCACATACTGCCTGAATGAGGGACCCATCATTGGGAAGGGAAGGGAAGGGAAGGGGCTTGTTGAGGGCCACTCCCCTGCCCTTGCTGCCGACAAACTCCCCCCTCCTACCCTGACCTACCTTAAGCCTGGTTCCAGCACTGCTCTTCGGTGTCTGATCACTGCAGCTACAGTAGCAGCCACCACCTCTGCAGTGGTGCTGCAGCTGTCGGCCTCTGCCTTCCAGCAACGAGGTCCTAAATCCTATGGAAGGCCCACCGCTGTCAAGTAGATTGCCTGATTGGCACTAAATTTGGCATGGCTTCTGTACAAGAGGCAATGCGGGGGTCTCACCATCAGTTTCTCCCAATGCCAAGACCCCTGCCACCAGCATAAAATTCCACCCATTACCTCTGATCCTCCCCATATTTAATTGGAGGAAATTTCTGCTCATTCAGTACTGGATGTTGGTCAAACAGTGAAACAAATCAGAGACAGTAGAGGGGTCGAGAGGTGGTGGTGAGGTAGAGCTGGCTGTCATCAGCATACACGTGGAACCTGACATTGTGTTTTCGGATGATGTCACCCAGGGGCAGCATGTACATGAGAAATAGGAGGGAGTCAAGGACAGATCCTTGGGGGACACCAGAGTGGGAAGAGAAGCCATTGCAGGTGATTCTCCGGCTATGACTAGATAGATAAGAATGGAACAAGGCAAGTGCCTGTCCACCCTGCTGGATGATGGAGAGGCGTTACAGGAGGATGCATGTCAAAGGCTGCAGACAGGTCCAAAGGGATGAAGAGGGATAGCTTATCAGTCACAATCAAAAAGGGTCTCATTTGTGACTTTGGTTAGGGCTGTTTCAATGCTGAGACAGGGTAGAAACCTGATTGGAGGGATTCAAACATGGAGTTGCAGGAAAGATGGGAACATCTTGGGAGGAGACATCATGTTCAAGATGTAAACAAACATGTTTCTGTGCGGAATTTATCAGCACTTCATTCCTTCTGTATCCCACTTAAAGTCAGTCATCTCATCAAAAATACAGCTCAATAGAAACTAAAATTGGAAACCTCTCTCCAAATATAATTGTAAAAGCTATGAAGATTTGGCAGCAAGGTTTACCTGCCAATCTGTACCAGCATACCCCTGCCTGCCCCCAAATTAACTCTGGCTGATGAGACACTGGGCCTGAGATGATAATTTAGGATGATTACACTGGAAACAGCCTAAATTCCACAATATTTATGGTGAGATGCTGCAGTACAATCCAAGCTCACTGTTTGACTTTGGAACATCCCATTCAATAAGATGTGCTGGGTCCACACTGCAGGTAGGTGATGTATTTGGAGAGGTCAAGCAAGACAATACACGATTAATGGGAAAATACTGAGAAGTGTAGAGGAAGTGAGGGACCTTGGAGTGAATGTCCACAGATCCCTGAAGGTAGCAGGACAGGTTGATAAGGTGGGTTAAGAAGGCATATGGAATCCTTTCCTTTATTAGCTGAGGTATAGAATATAAGAGCAGGGAGGTTATGCTGGAACTGTATAAATCATTGGTTAGGCCACAACTTGAGTACTGTGTGCAGTTCTGGCCACCTCATTACAGAAAGGATGTAATTGCACTGGAGAGGGTACAGAGGAGGTTTACGAGGATGTTGCCAGGACTGGAAAAATGTAGCTATGAGGAAAGATTGGATAGGCTGGGGTTGTTCTCCTTGGAACAGAGAAGGCTGAGGGGAGATCTGATTGAAATGTACAACATTTTGAGGGAACTGGATAGAGTGGAGGTGAAGGGTCTATTCACCTTAGCAGAGGGGTCAGTGACTAGGGGGTATTGATTTAAAGCGATTGGTAGAAAAATTAGAGGGGCGTTGAGTAAATTTTTTTTTCACCCAGGTGAGGTGTCTGGTACTCACCGCCTGATAAGGGTAGTTGAGGCAGAAACCCCCAACTCATTCAGAAGGAGTCTGGATACGCATCTCAACTGCCGTAATCTGCAGGGCTATGGACCAAATGCTGGAAGGTGGGATTAGAATGGGTGCATCATTTTTCGTTCGGCACAGACATGATGGGCCAAGTGGCCTCTTTCTGTGCCTTAAATGTTCGATGATTCTATGACAGTTGGCATAAAATACTGACCCCCAAACACCCCCCTACCCGCGTCCAGTCACAGGCCCATTCCTCATCTAATGTAAGTGCTATAATAATGAGGGCCATTTCACTTATAAATATGACTGGCAGGGAACAACAGCATGAGGTAAGTGGGCTGCTTGGCAGACACATGGAGCAGGGGGTGGGGTAGGGGGCGCCTGTCAGTTTAGACCCCAGGATCACCCGCAGTGTGCAGGTTTTACTTGGTGTGAAACCACCCCCGAAATGCGCTGACATCTCTTGTTTGTTGAAGAGAAGTAACAGGCACTAACCGGGTTGATCATACGATGCCCAGGCGAGGTTCTCTCCACACTGTCCTCGGCTGGATTCCGGGCTGTGTTTGAGGACCCGGGTACTGGCGAGAGCCTCCGCATATCTGCAGCAGAGAGAGAGAGAGCCATTGTTAACAGCAGCAGAGCATTCAATAGCAAAGAGTGCAGATAATACTTTACTGTGGAGCTTACTGTTGAGCTTCTTTGCAAAGTTTGCTGCAAAGTTTCAATCCAGACGCACCATGTTTCTTCCTGTAATCGTTGTGAGTTTTGAGAACTTCACGGGAAAATTCCTTAGAAGCTGAAATAATAAATTTAAAAATCACAAGTGCATAAAAAACACCAAAGGGCAGTGATACAAATAAATGTGAAAAGACTGACCTGATTTCCCCATATTCGCAGTTCGCTGCAGATCTTTAACGTGAAGCAGAGAATGATGAACAGTTACTGAACCGGCTGAGGTGGAAACAGACTGAGCTCACACACCATTACCTCACTCATCCCAGCACCGCCTTATAAGGAAGAGGAAATCTCTTCCGGAATAAAGACTGGAGAGTGAGAGTCAGCTGTTTCCCGTTGGCGGGGTGCAGCTCAGTTCGGGGTACAGTTTTATCCAGGGTTTGCTCCCCGAGGTGCAGCCCTGTTTTGGGGTGCAGCTCTGTCCAGAGTTCGTTCTATTTCGGGTTCATTTCCTGGGGTGCAGCTCTGTATAGGGTTCATTCATAGAGTCAGAGACGTACAGCATAGTAACAGGCCCTTCGGCCCATCGCGTCCATACCGACCATAATGCCTATCTATACTAATTCCACCTGCCTGCATTAATTCCATATCCCTTTCTGCCTTGCTCATTCAAGTACCTGTCCAGATGCCTCTTAAATGTCGCTATTGTTCCTGCTGCCACCACCTCCTCTGGCAGCAAATTCCAGATAGCCACTATTCTTTGTGTGAAAAATTTACCCGTTTGATCCCCTTTACGCCTCCTCCCTCTCACCTTAAATCTATGCCCTCTAGTTTTAATCACCCCTACCATGGGAAACAGACTCTGGCTATCTACCCTATCTATGCCTCTCATAATTTTATATACCTCTATCATGTCCCCTCTCAGCCTCCTTCGGTCCAGGGAAAACAGACCCAGCCTATCCAATATCTCTTTATAACTCAAGCCCTCCAAACCAGGCAACATCTTTGTGAATCTTTTCTGCACCCTCTCTAGCTTAATCACATCTTTCCTGTAGTGCAGCGACCAGAACTGCACACAGTACTCCAAATGCGGCCTAACTAACGTTATGTACAACTGTAACGTGACGTCCCAACTCTTGTACTCAATGCCTTGGCCAATGAAGGCAAGCATACCATACGCCTTCTTCACCACCCTGTCTACGTGTGTTGCCACTTTCAGGGAACTATGTACTTGCACCCCAAGGTCTCTCTACTCAACAACACTCCCCAGGGCCCTGCCATTCACTGTATATGCCCTGCCCTGGTTTAACTTCCCAAAATGCATCACTTCACACTTGTCTGCGTTAAATTCCATTTGCCACTCCCTTGCCCACTTTCCCAGTTGATCTATATCCTTTTGTAACCTTAGACAACCTTCTTCACTGTCCACTATACCACCAATTTTGGTGTCATCTGCAAACTTACTAATCATGCCCCCTACATTCACATCCAAGTCATTAATATATATGACAAACAACAGAGGGCCCAGCACTAATCCCTGCAGCACACCACTGGTCACCGGCCTCCAATCTGAAAAACAACCTTCCACTACCACCCTCTGCCTCCTATGACCAAGCCAATTTTGTAGCTCACCCTGGATCCCATGTGTTCGAACCTTCTGGACCAGCCTACTATGCAGGACCTTGTCAAAGGCCTTGCTAAAGTCCATGTAGACAACATCCATCGCCCTGCCCTCGTCAATCCTCTTGGTCACCTCCTCGAAAAGCTCAATCAAATTCGTGAGACATGATTTCCCATGCACAAAGCCATGCTGACTATCCCTAATCAGACCTTGCCTTTCCAGATGCAAAACATCCTGTCTCTCAGAATCCCTTCCAATAACTTTCCCACCACTGATGTAAGGCTCACCGATCTATAATTCCCTGGCTTATCCCTGCTGCCCTTCTTAAATAAAGGCACAACATTAGCTATCCTCCAGTCTTCCGGTACCTCACCCGTGGCTAACGATGATACAAAAATCTCTGCCAGGGCCCCAGCGATCTCCTCCCTTGCTTCCCAGAGCATCCTAGGATACACCTGATCAGGCCCTGGGGATTTATCCACCTTAATGCGCTTCAAGACCTCCAACACCTCCTCCTTTGTAATGTTGATATGCTCCAGGATATCGCTGTTCCCTCCCTTGAACTCACTAGCTTCCATGACCTTCTCCACGGTACATACGGACGAGAAATATTCATTTAAGACCTTGCCCATTTCCCGTGGCTCCACACATAGAAT
Source organism: Heterodontus francisci (assembly GCF_036365525.1). Lineage (NCBI taxonomy): Eukaryota > Metazoa > Chordata > Chondrichthyes > Heterodontiformes > Heterodontidae > Heterodontus > Heterodontus francisci. The sequence goes on from NC_090372.1 coordinate 127,092,548, forward strand.
GCCACACAGATCCTTAAGGGGACCTACTCTCTCCCTAGCTACCCTTTTACTCTTAATATACTTATAGAATCTTTTAGGATTCTCCTTTATCTTATCTGCCAGCGAAATCTCATGGCCCCTTTTCGCCCTCCCAATTTCTTTCTTAAGTGTAGTCCTACATCCCCTATATTCCTCGAGGGACTCGCTTGATCCCAGCTGCCTATACCTGACATATACCTCCTGACCAGAACCTCAATATCCCTCGTCAACCAAGGTTCCCTAACTTGGCAGCCTTGCCCTTCCATCTAACAGGAACATGCCGGCCCTGAACTCTTCCTATCTCACTTTTAAAAGCCTCCCACTTGCCAGACATCCCTTTACCTGTAAACAGCCTCTCCCATTCAACTTTTGAGAGTTCCTGGCTGATGCCATCGAAATTAGCCTCCCCCAATTTAGGACTTCAACTTGAGGACCAGTCCTATCCTTTTCCATAACTATCTTGAAGCTAATAGAATTATGGTCACTGGTCCCAAAGTGCTCCCCCACTGACACATCAACCACCTGTCCATCCTCATTTCCTAAGAGGAGGTCGTGTGTAGCCCCTTCTCTAGTAGGGCCATCCACATACTGCTTCAGAAAACTATCCTGGACACACTTAACAAATTCTTCCCCATCTGATCCCTTAGCACTGAGGCAGTCCCAGTCAATATTAGGGAAGTTAAAATCACCTACTATTACAGCCTTATAATTCCTACACCTATCTGTGATTTCCCTACATATATGCTCCTCCACTTCCCTCTGACTACAGGGGGGCCTATAGTATAATCCCATCAAAGTGATCACCCCTTTCTTATTTCTAGGTTCTACCATATGGCCTCGCTGGACATTCCCCCCGGGATATCCTGTCTAAGTACTGCTGTGATGTCCTCCCTAATCAGTAGTGCAACTCCCCCTCCTCTCTTACCTCCAACTCTGTCATGCCGGAAGGATCGGTACCCCGGAACATTGAGCTGCCAGTCCTGCCCATCCCTCAACCACGTTCCGTAATAGCTATAATATCACAATCCCATGTACCGATCCATGCTCTGAGTTCATCTGCCTTACCTGTAAGGCTTCTTGCATTAAAGTAAATACAGTTTAGCCTACCAGAGCTTCCACGCTCCCTGTCCTGCCCCTGCCCGGCCTGCCTACCGGACTTGCTTGCTTTAACCTCTACATTTGCCTCAACTATCTCATCGAAGAGACTACTACTTTGGGTCCCACCCCCCTGCAAGACTAGTTTAAACCCTCCCGAGTAGTACTAGCAAACCTCCCCTGGGGTGCAGCTCTGTTTGGGGTACAGCTCTGTCCAGGGTTCGTTCCCATGGTGCAGCTTTGTTTAGGGTGCAACTCTGTCCAGGGTTTGCTCCCCGGAGTGCAGCTCTGTTCAGGGTTTGTTCCCTGGGGTGCAGCTGTATCTGTGATTCACTTAACCGGGCACACAGGCCGGCGGATCTCCCTGCATTGAGTGACTCAAGATGGTTCATGGACAGACTGCTGTTCTTCGAGGTTCAGTGTAACTCGCAGATTTTCACAATGCACTTATGTCCCAGAATTTATTAGGAAAATAAGAGTGAGTTAATTGCACTGGCCATTACTAATGTATAAAAAAAAACAGTAAATTTGTGCGAGAAAGAGATGCACCATGAGTTGCGAATCACCACAATTTTCTGGACTATGTCTGTGGCTCCGCCATTAGCCTCACAACAACTGGAACTTGCCGTCAGTCTCCCACAATGGGGGAGGGGGAGTTCTGAGAGAGATCGGGTAGGAATGGGGAGTTAGGGGAGGGGTCAGTGATCATGGGAGGGTTGCATGATTGCCGGGGGTGGGGGTGGGGGGTGGGGGGGATGGGTGGTGAGGCTGGTGATCATGAATAGCCTCCTTGCGTGCCATAAATGTTTCTATGTTTACATACGAACGTACGAATTAGGAGCAGGAGTAGGCCACTCGGCCCCTCGAGCCCGCTCTGCCATTCAATAATGTCATGGCTGAACTGATTTCTCCACATTTCCACATTCCTCCGATAACCTTTCACCCCCTTGCTTATCAAGAATCTATCTACCTCTGCCTCAAACTTATTCAAAGACTCTGCTTCCACCGTCTTTTGAGAAAGAGAGTTCCAAAGACTCACGACCCTCCGAGAGAAAACATTTCTCCTCATCTCTGTCTTAAATGGGCGTCCCTTATTTTTAAACAGTGACCTCTGGTTCTAGATTCTCCCAGAAGGGGAAACATCCTTTCCACATCAAGACTCCTCAGGATCTTATATGTTTCAGTCAAGTTGCCTCTTACTCTTCTAAATTCCAGCAGATACAAGCCTAGCCTGTCCAATCTTTCCTCATAAGACAGCCCGCCCATTCCAGGTATTAGTCAAGTAAACCTTCTTTGAACCACTTCCAATGCATTTACATCCTTCCTTAAATAAGGAGACCAATACTGTACACAGTACTCCAGATATGGTCTCACCAATGCCCTGTATAACTGAAGCATAACCTCCCTACGTTTGTATTCAATTTCCCTCACAATAAATGATAACATTCTATTAGCTTTCCTAATTACGTGCTGTACCTGCATACTAACTTTTTGCGATTCATGCACTAGGACACCCAGATCCCTCTGCATCTCAGATCTCCACGATCTCTCACCATTTAGATAATATGCTTCTTTGTTATTCTTCCTGCCAAAATGGACAACTTTGCATTTTTCCACATTATACCCCATCTGCCAGATTTTTGGCCACTCACTTCACCTATCTATATCCCTTTGTAGCCTCCTTATGTCCTCTTCACAAGTTACTTTCCTACCTATCTTTGTGTCATCAGCAAAATTAGCAACCATACCTTCAGTCCCTTCATCTAAGTCATTTATATAAATTGTAAAAAGTTGAGGCCCCAGCACAGATCCCTGTGGCATACCACTCGTTACATCTTGCTAACCAGAAAATGGCCCATTTATGCCTACTCTCTGTTTCCTGTTAGCTAGCCAATCTTCTATCCATGCCAATATGTTACTCCCTACACCATGAGCTTTTGTTTTTTGCAATAACCTTTGATGTGGCACCTTATCAAATGCCTTCTCAAAATCTAAGTACAATACATCCACCAGTTCCCCTTCTTCCACAACACATGTAACTCCCTCAAAGAACTCCAATAAATTGGTTAAACATGATTTCCCTTTCACAAAACCATGTTGACTCTGCATGATTACCTTAAATTTTTCGAAGTGCCCTGCTGTAATATCATTACTAATAGCTTCTAACATTTTCTCTAAGACAGATGTTAAGCTAATTGGCCTGCAGTTTCCTGCTTTCTGTCTCTCTGCGTTTTTGAATAAAAGAGTTACATTCGCTACATTTCTATGGGAGGGTTGGTGATCGTGGGGCTTCCAATTGTGGGGTCGTTAGATTGTGGAAGGTTTGATCACAGGGAGAGAGGTAGGTTTGATTGGAGGGTGGGGGAAGCATTTCTGTTCCTCCTGTCCCACATGCAGTGCTGGAAAAGCACTTGCCTCTTCTACACAGCAGTCCTCAACTCCCTTCAGCTTTTGGGAAACCCAGTTGGCCAGCGTTAACCCTGAAACACAGATAAATCTGAGACATGCAGCCTTATTAAAATATTTAAATAAGCGATCCTCCTCCTGCGAATGGATCGGTCACTCACAACCCTCCTTCCTTTCCTATTCAGCTTCTATTAAAACTGGAAGTGGGTGGGGTTGAGATGGATTGGGTTCAGGTTTGAGATTTTTTCCATTGTAACAGCCCACCAGACCCAGACCCACCCTTTTTGAGGCATTAACATTATCCCCTTTGATATTTAACAATTGAGAACCCATTTAATGATAAGATTTATGTTCCTGTAATGCCACTCAACCTTTCCGGCCCAGAAAGGGAGCAATTGAAATTGTTGCCTTATTCCTGCAGTAGTCAATTGTTCTTTTGAAGTATTTTAAACTTTTTTCTCACTTTTCTTTCTGTCATTTTCCTCTCTCTCTTAATCCAATCTTTCCTTCTTTCTTTTTATTTCTCTTTCTGTACCTGATTTGACTCTAATTCACTTTATTTCGTTCTCCATCATAACTGTTTCTCTATCTTACAGTTCACTGCTTAAGGTGGTAGACCATTGGTCTATTTACCACTCCTACCCTCCCCCTTTTACTTGCTCAAAACCTATTTCATTACTAACTTTCCCCAGTTCTGATGAAAGGTCATCGACCTGAAACATTAACTCTGTTTCTCTCTCCACAGTTGCTGCTGAGTGTTCCCAGCATTTTCTGTTTTAATTTCCGATTTCCAGCATCTGCAGTATTTTGTTTTTGTACCTAAGCCCATTGTCCTTTGTGTTGTTGCTTGGTTTGGTCCAGGTCTGTCTGTGCCGGCGGTTTTGATGTGTGAAGTCCAAGTACAGATCAACTCTGAACTGGGAGCCTGTCACCTTGACACAGAAACCAAGCCCAGCCAGAGTCCAAGGACAGAGGGAAAAAGATGCAGATTTCACATGATCTGATGTTATGTGATATGATGCCACATGGTCAGACATCATGTGGTTAGAAAATCATGTGATTCAACCTCTAGGAATGCCTTCAACCAGAATTGGCAACCCTACTAAAAATGCATGCAGATAGTACATCTTGTATAGTAACTCAGTCCTCATCACTTATAAGACAAACAATGGTCACAGAAACCCTCAAGCAAACTGCGTGAGCTTGCTGCAAAGTGCAGCTTTAAACTGGATTGACGAGAAATTTCCAGGTTCAATTTGCTTATAGTTGGATGCAATAACTGAGCACACCTAGTTTTATTACAGCAAAATGCAGAAGCTTTAGGCATTTGGCCATTCCATCCTTGACAGTTTATCAACAAAGCCAGTCCTACCTTCTTTCCTTGTTGTTACAATTAGGTGAGAAAAGGGTCTTGGGTTCCCTCTCAGCCTTCAGCTGGTCTTACTGGAACAAGGTTTAATTTTAAACACACCGTGTTTTTAGCTCCCCCTTTGTGAATCCTTGTTCACTGCTTTCCAATTATAAGGCAAAGAAACCAGCCAAACAGATTTTTTTAGGTTTAAAGAAGAAAGGTTGAACTTTATTAAACAAACTCTAATTCAGTTAATGCCTATGGATACATGACACGTATACACTAGCTTACATACGCAATACACACATGCAAATAGAGACAGAAAAGAGCAGAAGAAATAAAGTGGAAAAGTTTGAGACAATATCTGCAGATGGTTTTGGTTACTGTGCTTTGAGCTTGCTGTAGAGTTCTTGATTGTAGGTAGGTCTTGCTTTTCATCGGGGCCCAGTATTCTTCTTAAACCTTGTTCAATATAGGAGACTTTTCTCTCTTGAGGTTCATGTGTCTTCAGTGGGTTTGGATGTGTGAGAAAGAGATGGCAGCAGACAGGAGAGGTTGTGGTTATCCAGCCAGGTGAGGTCTTTACAGTCCAGGAGCAAACAGTCTCTCTGAGTTCAAAAACTGCCTGTGCACAATTCAAAAAAGCTCAGGTTGCCCAACAGGTTAGTCATGTGACTAGCAGTTTGACCACATTGGTTTGTGGATTCAGCCATCTTAGCCGTCATCCTGGAATGTGAGCTTCCTCACCTTCAATGTCTGGTGATCAAAGTCCATTGTGGGTTGAATGTGTCAGGGATGGCCCTTTGTCTCCACAAGCACTGTCTGTTAGTATGTAAATACTTTTGTCAGCCACAGCTGATCTGTTTAACAAGTCATTTCCTCGCTCCAGCAACAGTTTAAAATCAAGTTTATATGACAAAATTAATATGCCTTATTCTTGGCAGGTGGGGGTCTGCAGGACATTGTATTGTCTTTGTCACTCTGTCTGTTTGGATCTGTGGTTTTTGATCTCTGTGTATCCCATTGCATGTCTGTGCTTTTCTGTCTCTATCCACATGCCAGACACTGCCATCACCATCCCCGGTTTTGTCCTGTCCCACCGGCAGGACAGACCCACCAGAGGTGGTGGCACAGTGGTATACATGAGGGAGGGAGTTGCCCTGGGAGTCCTCAACATCAACTCTGGACCCCATGAAGTCTCATGGCATCAGATCAAACATGGACAAGGAAACCTCCTGCTGATTACCACCTATCGCCCGCCCTCAGCTGATGAGTCAGTACTCCTCCATGTTGAACAGCACTTGGAGGAAGCACAGAGGGTGGCGAGGGCACAAAATGTATCTGGGTGGGGGACTTCAATGTCCATCACGAAGAGTGGCTCGGTAGCACCACTATTGACCGAGCTGGCCGAGTCCTAAAGGACATTGCTGCTAGATTGGGTCTGCGGCAGGTGGTGAGGGAACCAACAAGAGGGGAAAACATACTTGACCTTGTCCTCACCATTCTGCCTGCCGCAGATGCATCTGTCCATGATAGTATTGGTAGGAGTGACCACCGCACAGTCATGGTGGAGACGCAATCCCGCTTTCACATTGAGGATACCCTCCATCGTGTTGTGTGGCACTACCACTGTGCTAAATGGGATAGATTTCGAACAGATCTAGCAATGCAAAACTGGGCATCCATGAGGCGCTGTGGGCCATCAGCATCAGCAGAATTGTACTCAACCACAATCTGTAACCTCATGGCCCGGCATATCCCCCACTCTACCATTACCATCAAGCCAGGAGACCAACCCTGGTTCAATGAAGAGTGCAGGAGGGTACTCCAGGGGCAGCACCAGGCATACCTAAAAATGAGGTGTCAACCTGGTGAAGCTCAAACACAGGACCATATGCGTGCCAAACTGCGTAAGCAGCATGTGATAGACAGAGCTAAGCGATCCCATAACCAATGGATCAGATCTAAGCTCTGCAATCCTGCCACATCCAGCCGTGAATGGTGGTGGACAATTAAACAACTAACTGGAGGAGGTGGCTCCACAAATATCCCCTGCCTCAATGATGGGGGAGCCCAGCACATCAGTGCGAAAGATAAGGCTCAAGCATTTGCAACAATCTTCAGCCAGAAGTGCCGAGTTGATGATCCATCTCGGCCTCCTCCTGAAGTCCCCAGCATCACAGATGCCAAACTTCAGCCGATTCAATTCACTCCACGTGATATCAAGAAATGACTGAAGGCACTGGATACTGCAAAAGCTATGGGCCCAGACAATATTCCGGCAATAGTACTGAAGACCTGTGCTCCAGAACTTGCCACGCCCCTAGCCAAGTCGTTCCAGTACAGCTACAACACTGGCATCTACCCTGCAATGTGGAAAATTGCCCAGGTATATCCTGTACATAAAAAGCAGGACAAGTCCAACCCAGCCAATTACCGCCCCATCAGCCTACTCTCAATCATCAGTAAAGTGATGGAAGGTGTCATCAACAGTGCCATCAAGCGGCACTTGCTTAACAATAACCTGCTCAGTGACACTCAGTTTGGATTCTGCCAAAGCCACTCAGCTCCTGACCTCATTACAGCCTCGGTTCAAACATGGACAAAAGAGCTGAACTCAAGAGGTGAGGTGAGAGTGACTGCCCTTGACATCAAGGCAGCATTTGACCGAGTATGGCAACAAGGAGCCCTACCAAAACTGAGGTCAATGGGAATCTGGGGAAATCCCTCCACTGGTTGGAGTCATACCTAGCGCAAAGGAAGATGGTTGTGGTTGTTGGAGGTCAATCGTCTCAGCTCCAGGACATCACTGCAGGAGTTCCTTAGGGTATTGTCCTGGGCCCAACTATCTTCAGCTGCTTCATCAATGACCTTCCTTCAATCATGAGGTCAGAAGTGGGGATGTTCGTTAATGATTGCACAATGTTCAGCACCATTCGTGACTCCTCAGATACTGAAACAGTCCGTGTAGAAATGCAGTAAGACCTGGACAATATCCAGGCTTTGGCTGATAAGTGGCAAGTAACATTCGCGCGACACAAGTGCCAGGCAATGACCATCTCCAACAAGAGAGAACCTAACCATCTCCCTTTGACATTCAACGGCATTACAATCGCTGATTCCCTCACTATCAACATCCTAGGGGCTACCATTGACCAGAAACTGAACTGGAGTAGCCATATAAATACCGTGGCTAGAAGAGCAGGTCAGAGGCTAAGAATCCTGCGGTGAGTAACTCACCTCCTGACTCCCCAAAGCCTGTCCACCATCTACAAGACAGAAGTCAGGAGTGTGATGGAATACTCTCCACTTGCCTGGATGGGTGCAGCTCCAACAACACTCAAGAAGCTCGACACCATCCAGGACAAAGCAGCCCGCTTGATTGGCACCCCATCTACAAGCATTCACTCCCTCCACCACCGATGCACAGTGTGTAGCATCTATAAGATGCACTGCAGCAATGCACCAAGGCTCCTTAGACAGCACCTTCCAAACCCGCGACCTCTACCAACTAGAAGGACAAGGGCAGCAAACACATGGGAACACCACCACCTGCAAGTTCCCCTCCAAGTCACACACCATCCTGACTTGGAACTATATCGCCGTTCCTTCACTGTCGCCGGGTCAAAATCCTGAAACTTCCTTCCTAACAGCACTGTGGGTGTACCTACCCCAAATGGACTGCAGCGGTTCAAGAAGGCAGCTCACCACCACCTTCTCAAGGGCAATTAGGGATGGGCAATAAATGCTGGCCTGGCCAGCGACGCCCACATCCCATGAATGAATAAAAAAAAATCTAAAGATACCTGGTTTGGTTCGCCTCATTCAGGGGTTAATAGATGGTTCAATTTGGCTGTGGCTTTCTTTAATTTGGAAAGTTTAAAGTGATATGTTCTGCGATCTGTGGAGTGGCTGGACTGAATTGACAGTGCGTTGTGGTGAGTTGCCTTCTTGAACCGCTGCTGTCCATGTGGGGTAGGTACACCCACAGTGCTGTTAGGAAGGGAGTTCCAGGATTTTGACCCAGCGACAGTGAAGGAACGGCGATATAGTTCCAAGTCAGGATGGTATGTGACTTGGAGGGGAACTTGCAGGTGATGGTGTTCCCATGCATTCTGCTGCCCTTGTCCTTCTAGTTGGTAGAGGTCGCGGGTTTGGAAGGTGCTGTCTAAGGAGCATTGCATCTTATAGATGGTACACACTGCTGCCACTGTGTGACAGTGGTGGAGGGAGTGAATGGGGTGCCAATCAAGTGGGCTGCATTGTCCTGGATGGTGTCGAGCTTCTTGAGTGTTGTTGGAGCTGCACCCATCCAGGCAAGTGGAGAGTATTCCATCACACTCCTGACTTGTAGATGGTGGACAGGCTTTGGGGCGTCAGGAGGTGAGTTACTCACCGAAGGATTCCTAGCCTCTGACCTGCTCTTGTAGCCACAGTATTTATATGGCTACTCCAGTTCAGTTTCTGGTCAATGATAACGCCTAGGATGTTGATAGTGGGGGATTCAGCGTTGGTTAGATTCTCTGTTGTTGGAGATGGTCATTGCCTGGCACAAATGTTACTTGCCACTTATCAGCCCAAGCCTGGATATTATCCATGTCTTGCTGCATTTCTACACAGACTGCTTCAGTATCTGAGGAGTCATGAATGGTGCAGAACATTGTGCAATCATCAGCAAACATTCCCACTTCTGACTGAAGGAAGGTCATTGATGAAGATGATTGGGCCTTGGAACTCCTGCAGTGATGTCCTGGAGCTGAGATGATTGACCTCCAACAACCACAACCATCTTCCTTTGCGCTAGATATGACTCCAACCAGCGGAGAGTTTTCCACCAATTCCCATTGACTTCAGTTTTGCTAGGGCCCCTTGATGCCATACTCGGTTAAATACTGCCTTGATGTCAAGGGCAGTCACTCTCACCTCACCTCTTGAGTTCAGCTCTTTTGTCCATTTTATTTTATATTTAGAGATACAGCCCTGAAACAGGCCCTTAAGCCCACTGAGTCTGTGCCGACCAACAACCACCCATTTATACTAATCCTACATTAACCCCATCTTCTCTACCACATCCTCACCATTCTCCTATCACCTACCTGCACTAGGGGCAATTTATAATGGCCAATTTACTTATTAACCTGCAAGTCTTTGACTGTGGGAGGAAACCAGAGCATTCGGCAGAAACCCACACAGACACAGGGAGAACTTGCAAACTCCACACAGGCAGTACCCAGAACTTAACCTGGGTCGCTGGAGCTGTGAGGCTGCGGTGCTAACCACTGCATCACTGTGCTGTTCATGTTTGAATCAAGGTTGTAATATCAACAAACTAACTGTTTATTAAAAAACTAAAAGAAATTTTGAATACTACTAAGATAAAACAACATTTAAAAATAGCATTAACAATATCAATAACAAGTCCGTTCAGATTTATGCTTTCTGACGGTCAGTCCTCTGATTCAAAGTCCACTCGCAATCTTCCAGGGTCCGATGAGATAAGGAAATCCAGTCCAACATCCAAAGCTTCAAACTCCTCTTCTTTCCAGCAATGACCACAGCAGATGAATAACTTGTGACCACTTTCAAAAGATTCAATCTGGCTTTTCTTTTAGAATTTTGAGGGGTAAAAAAGCAGTCAATCTAAAATTAACCTCCTTCAGTTTAAATTGACAAGAGATCTCTTTTCAGTCCATGCTGGCCCAGCTGTGTCTGTGTCTGTTAGAACAGTCTGTCACAACAAAAAGCCACTTTAAAAGTCAATTGCAACATTGTATATCCTGTCCTTGGTCTCTGAATGGCTGTCTCCAGGCAACCAAGATGCACCTTCTGAAGCTGGCTTGTTCTCCCTCTCTGAATGGTTGTATCCAGGACAACCAAGATGCACTTTCCTTGGTAACTTCTGATCTTGCTGTCTTAAAGCAGTACTGATCCTTTGCTGTCTTAAAGACACACAGCATATTTCCCAAAAAAACCAGGATCATAACACCTCCACCCCAGGCAGAATGAAACGCCATTCCCAAAATGCATTTCATTACAATGTAAAAATTACAAATTGAAAAAAATGCTAACACATTTTTCCCTGCATTTACAGATATACACTTTTTCTCAAATGTTAGGACTACAGCACCAAGTTCCACCAGAACATCTTCGGCTTTAAATTTTCAAAAGGTTGTCCTAATTAATCCATTTCAAATTTCCAAGCATAGTCTTTCAGTTGTTTCGTGTTTTCCTTCCAAGTGTCCCTATTGTCCGTCACCTCAGCCAGGTGAACTGCATACCTAGGAGCACTGACCACTGGGTTCACTATTCTCTGAGATGTTTCTCGAGTACCCCTTAACCTGTGTGGCATCACTTGATACTGGAAAACCCTGTCCGGTGTAACAGAAGCTAACTTTTTCTTATCTTGGGGTGTCAAAGGAATTTGACAGTATCCCTCCAATGCATCTGTCTCTTTAAGACACATGGTGTTGCCCACTCTGTCCATACAGTCTTCTAAATGAGAATTTGGGTAGGAGTCTGCCTGCTTTACCGCAGTTACTTTTCTATAGTCTATGCAAGTTTAAGCTGTCCCACCAGGTTTAGGTATCAAGACCACCTGTGAATTCCAGCTGCCCTGACGAGGTTCAACTAAGCTGCCCTTCAGCATGCATTGGACGTCTGCTTCCACTTGGGCCTGTCTGTCTGGACCTAAGAAGCAAGGATGTTGTTTTAAAGGAATGGTTCCCCCTATACCCACATCATGTGTGGCTAAGGTTTTACATCCTGGCTTATCCCTACAAACTCTTTGAAACATTGTGAAAAGCCTGGTTAGGTCTTCACATTGTTTTACCTCTAAGTGTAAAAGCATATTGTCTAATTTTCCTAGCCATTCTGTATTTGCTAATCTGATAGAAGGAGGTTTAATCTGAGAATTTGCGCTTCTGCCTCATCCTCACAATACTTTTCCTTCTCAACAGTACCGATTACTTGACATACTTGTACTGGCTTATCCTCCTCCCTGCAGTAATATTGCTTCGGCATATGGATGTTCTTCTTCCGGCGATCAGGGGTGTCAATCAAGTAATCTACCTTACCCACTCTTTTGATCACTGTCCTGCAAGCCCCCACCTGCCAAGAATGAGGCACTTTAATTTCACCACATGGACATTAAATTTAAAATTGTTGCTGGGAAGCAAAGAGGGCCGAGAACAAGGAATTGCCAGGCCCCTTGCCGGAAAGATTTTTTTTGCATACTAGCAGACAGTGTTGGAAGAAAGGAACCAGTCCCTGCTCCCCCAATACACAAACAGATGTGGTCAGACTAGTTTAGTCACATGACTAACTGGCTGTTGGAGTTTTTTGAATTTGAACTTGCCACAGAGAATTTGAACTCAGAAGGCTGTTAGCTCCTGGACTGAAATTACCTCTCTTCTGTCTGCTCTCATCGCACTCTCACCAGCTTCAGAAACCATTTTAGACATACGAACCCCAAGAGAGAAAAGTCTCCTACAGTAGACAAGGTTTAAGACGAATACAGGGCCCCAACGAAAAGCAAGACTACCTACAATCAAGGACTCTACAGCGAGCTCGAAGCACAGTAACAAAAACCTTCTTCAAAGATTGCCTCAAATCTCTCCACTAATTTTCTTCTGCTCTTTTCTGTCTTTATTTGCATGTGCGTATCACGTATGCATGCCAGCGTGGGGCGCATCATATGTCCATAGGCATTAACCGAATTAGAGTTTAAGTTTAAGTTTAATAAATTTCACTTTTCTTCTTTAAACCTAAGAAAGCCTGTTTATGCAATTAGAAAGCAGTGAACAAGGATTCACCAAGGGGGAGCTCAAAATACAGTGTGTTTAAAAACAAAACCCTGTTACAATAAGACCAGGTGAAGGTTAAGAGGGATCCCTAGACACCTTTCTCACCTGGTTTTAACAATTACTCTATATGCGCCACTGAACCGTACTTTTAATGGTTCTCCCTGTAATGGTAACAACACTAATACTTCATCCCTTGGTTGAAAAGCATAGGCTTTTGAATTCTTGTCTGCACATTTTTTCATATTGGCTCACGATGCCTTAAGGTGTTCCTGAGCCACACCGCAAGCTTTCGTGACGCCTTTCCCGGGACACAGATCCATAGCCTTGTATCAAGGATTCACTCTTTTGTTCCGAGAATCTGTCTTTTACAAGTTTTAGAAGATCTCTTACTTCATGTCCGTAAACCAATTCAATAGGACTGAAGTCTGTAGACGCATGCGGGGTATCTCTGATGGCAAATAAAAGAAAGTCTAGTCCTTTATCCCAGTCATGTGGATATTTGTGGCAGTACGTTCTAATCATCATTTTGAGAGTCTGGTGAAATCTCTCTAAAGCTCCCTGTGACTGTGGGTGATATGCTGAAGATTTCAACTGTCTAATTCTCAAATTGCCTATGACTTCTTGAAATATCCTAGACATGAAATTAGAACCTTGATCTGAATGAACTTCAAGTGGTAACCCATATCTCATAAAGAATTGGGTTAACTTTTCTACTACTATTCTAGCAGTAATTGTCCTCAAAGGAATGGCCTCTGGAAATCAAGTAGCCATATCCATGATAGTAAGTATGTATTGATGCCCTGCTTTTGTTTTTGGCAAGGGTCCTACACAGTGTACTAATACCCTGCTAAATGGTTCCTCAATCACTGGTATGGGAACTAGTGGTGCCGGTTTTATGGTAGGTTGTGGTTTTCCCACCATTTGACAGGTATGGCATGTCCTACAAAATTTGTCACACATCCTTTGTAAGACCTGGCCAGTAATAATGTTGGCTTACATTTGGTCTTCCGAATTCCCCTATGTCCTGCAAAAGGAATGTTGTGTGCTAACCTTAATAATCCTCGGCGATATTTAGGTGGTACCTTATCTTTTCAACAGCTGTCCAGTCTTCATCTGCAGGTCTATGATGCGGTCTCCATTTCCTCCTCAAAGCCCCATTTGCCATATGATAGCCTTCCAGAACGCAGCTCCAACAACACTCAAGAAGCTTGACACCATCCAGGACAAAGCAGCCTGCTTGATCCACAAACATTCACTCCCTCCATCACCGACACACAGTGACAGCAGTGTGTACCATCTACAAGATGCACTGCAGCAACGCACCAAGGCTCCTTCGACAGAACCTTCCAAACCCGCGACCAACTAGAAGGACAAGGGTAGCCAATGCATGGGAACACCACCACCTGCAAGTTCCCCTCCAAGTCACAAACCATCCTGACTTGGAACTATATCACCATTCTTTCATTGTCACTGGGTCAAAATCATGGAACTCGCTTGCTAACAGCACTGTGGGTGTACCTACCTCACATGGACTGCAGCGGTTCAGGAAAGCAGCTCACCACCAACCTTCTCAAGGGTAATTAGGGATGGGCAATAGATGCTGGCCTGGCCAGTGATGCCCACATCCCATGAATTAATTTTAAAAAAATACTTGGCTTTCTATTTGTGGTGCCCCTTTTACCTCCGACAATGGATCCTGTTTAGCCATTGCTTGGGTAACTGCACATGCAGGAAGTATTCCTGGAACTTATTCCTGTAATTGCTCCGTTTCCTTAATTTCACTTGGTTCCTCTATAGGAGAAACTGATACTTTTGATCCAGCCAAATCATTTCCAGGTGTAGATCAATGCCCTCTACTGGCAAACTGTAGACAACTCCTACAGTTACTATCCCAGATATTAAGTCACTCTGTCGGTGTACTTTATACAAAGGTACGGGTATATATTCCCCGCCAATTCCATTAACTAAAACTTTAGTGTCCCAGGCGCTTTCTGGTGGAAACTTTATATCTTTCCCCAGCAAGAGTGTTTGGGTTGCGGCTGTTTCCCTGAGTATAATGATAGGTTTTCCTGCCTCACTTACATGATATGAAGTTATTCTCCCCTTTGACAAAAATTCATTATAACTCTCGGGTAGTTTATTCTTAACCTCGACACTCCTTTTAGTTTTCGTATCTGGTTTCATAGCTGTCGTTAAAAATATAGCCTGTTCTGCAATACTCTCAGTCAGTCTTTTCCTCTGCACTAGCTTAACGTACCCCATAAGTCCTATGGGTTTACCTCACAATTTCCAGCACTCTGAACGAAGGTGACCTGTTTTGTGGCAATGATAACACTTTGGCTTCCGAACCTCAATTCTACCCTCAGCACTTTCCTTTCTGACCTTAGGAGGTGATCCTGGGGCATTTCCAGCTGTTCCTTCTTGTTTCCGGCTACTTGCCTTCCTTTCACTCTCCCACTTTCTATTCTTCTTGGGATAATGGGGATGATGGACAAAATAGGTTGGCTTATTCACAAGCTCAAAATCATCAGCAATTTCCGCTGCTGGAGAGGGCCTCTGTAGGGCACAGGGTGCCTGGTCAGGAGGACCTCTACCCCGGCCCACAAGGATGTGGCCAGGTATTATAGGGTGGCCTCCTCAACTGACAAAAGTGCCCGGCTGCTGCAGGTAATATACCAGTGGCAGCAGGAGGAAGCCCTTAAGTGGCAATTAATTGGCCACTTAAGGGCCTCAATTGATCTTGGGCGAGCAGGCAGGCAGGCTATTTGCCACCTCCTCCACTGCTGGTAAAATGGCAGCGGGGGCAGGTAAGTTACGGGAATTACACCACCCCCCCCCCACCCCCACCTCCCGGCCTCTCACTCGATTTTACGCACCCCCCCTCCAGTCCACTCCCCATGGTGGGAGGCCTAAAATTCCAGCCATTGTAACATCAATAGCCAAGAAGACAGCAGCTAACTAATTGTTAATCTGCATAAGTTGGCTGTTTGGGGGTATGTGGTGACTACATGGAGGTAAATCTGATTTCCCTTCCCCTTGGTGGCCACCCTCCCCATGCAGCTTAACCTATATCAGCATTTTGGTTTCATAAGCGAATGAAATGTGTCATCACAAATACAGAATCAAAAAATAAGTTAAATACATTGGAATTTACATAGCTGCCAACTTTGAGTCCTGAGGGCAGAAGCGTGGTAATATATAGATGTCCTCATATCTCCTTACGGTGATCAGTGTCAACATTTGTTTGATAATGATCCTGTGAGAGCCTTGGGCTGTTTTACTATGTTAAAGGTGCTGTATAAATGCAAGTTGTTGTAAACGTTCTGGGTCAGAAATTCAGTTTATTTTTGGTGTAAAAGTGGTGTAGGTCTGATGTAGCGGAGCTGAAATACAGACAATATTCAGAAATATGAGTTAGTCCCCTTCTAAAATGCACACTAAAGTCTAGCGGATTGCTGGCTGAAAATGTGCTCACTCCCAAAGTGATGAACTTATGCAAATAAAAGGTTAACAAGGGTTTAACCTGCTGTCCAGGAAATTCCACCATTTATACCAGAGTTGCACCTGACTTCAGCTTATAGAAAAGAGGGGTAAGTTACTTGAATTACTTGTCAAATTAGGATATGGTTGAATTTATAGGCTTTGAGCATCCATAAACTTTGGGGCACAAAGTTGAGTGTATCTGGGATGCAACAGTTTAGCCATTCAACACCAGATCTACCTGGACCACATCAAGCATTCTCAGAGTGCACTATGTTCTGGCAAAATTGCCTACTACTCTGAGATTATTCTGGAGAGCAAAGATAACCCCTGGCTTTTTTTATCCATTACCAACTGACTCTTTAAACCTTTCTCACATACCGCTTCCACCTTCACCTCAAACAACAAATTCGTTATCACCAGGTTTGAGACAATCCATTCAGCTGCCTCTGCTTCTTCCCTTTACTCACCAACCCAAATCTCCCCCCAGGCTCCCACCCTGCCTACCACCCTACCCCTGAACAAACATCATCCTTCAATTTCTCTTCTATCCCTCTTCATTTCTGCTCCGATTACATCTACTCCATGAGACCCCCCTCATGATCTCTTGAATCCATTTCCAGCTACTAACCTTCCAATTTCTTTTCCTGAGCCTCATGCATTGTAAATGGCTCCCTTCTCACTTTCAAAACTACTGTCATCACCCCACCCTCAAAAAACACATCCTTGATCACCTATCTCCAACGTCTATTTTTTTATTCTCCAAATTTGTTGAATGTGTTATCACCTCTCAAAACTATGCCCATGTAACACAACTGAATTCCATATTAACATTGAAAGCAACATACTCCAGTCCCAAACAGGAATCTTAAACTTAAACAAACCAATTACATAAGTACGAGGGGAGAGTTAGCTAAGGTTGATTTTGTAAATAGACTAAAAGGTATGGCGGTAAATAACCAGTATTAAACATTTAAAGAAGCAATTCAAATGTTCAACAAAAATACATTCCATTAAAAAACAAAAACTCAGCAAGAAAGATCCATCTGTGACTTACTCAGGAAGTTAAGGAGAGTATTAGATTAAAAGAAGAGACTTACAATGTTGCAAAGAATATGATAAAGCCTGAGGAATGGGAGAGTTTTAGAAACCAGCAAAAGGTGGCCAAAAAGTTTATAAAAAGGGAAAAACTAGAATATGAGAGTAAACTAGCCAGACAATATCCAGGCTTGGGCTGATAAGTGGCAAGTAACATTCGTGTCACACAAGTGCCGGGCAATGACCATCTCAAGCAAGAGAGAATCTCTTCTATATTGGGAGATCAAATGCAGATTGGGTGACCGCTTTGCTGAACACCTCCGCTCAGTCCAAAAGCATGACCCTGCGCTTCTGGTCGCTTGCCATTTCAACACCCACCCCCCACCTCACTGCTCGCATGCCAACATTTCTGTCTTTGGCCTGTCCCAGTGTTCCAGTGAACATCAACGCAAGCACGAGGAACAGCACCTGATCTTTCGATTAGACACTCTATAGCCTTGCAGACTGAACATTGACTGGCCTTTTTTTTTACATTTAAAAAAATATTTTATATTTTTTATTTTATTTTATTTTACTTTTATGTTTTCACCATGTAGACAGAGCTGCTCATTATTCCGCTACTAACACTATCTCTGAACTAATGCTTTGTCTTTCACCATAAGCATTAAAACACTCTTTGCCTTTGTCCCATGACATCTTTGTTATTTAACCTCTCCTGCACTCTGTCCTATCACACACCTCCCCTTCTGTTCCCCTTCCCACCATCACCCCCACCCCCTTCACTTGCTTAAAACCTAATTCTTTTCTAACCTTTGCCAGTTCTGATGAAGGGTCGCAAACCTGAAACGTTAACTCTGCTTCTCACTCCACAGATGCTGCCTGACCTGCTGAGTGTTTCTAGCATTTTCTGTTTTTATATTAGAGAATCTAACCATCTCCCCTTAATGTTCAATGGAATTACCATTGCTGAATCCCCCACTATCAATATCCTGGGGCTTATCATTGACCAGAAACTGAACTGGACCAGCAACATAAATACTGTGGCTACAAGAGCAGGTCAGAAGCTGGGAATCCTGCAGTGAGTAACTCACTTCCTGTCTCCCCAGTGCCTGTCCACCATCTACTAGGTACAAGTCAGGAGTGTGATGGAATACTCTCACTTGCCTGGATGGGTGCAGCTCCAACAACACTCAAGCAGTTCAACACCATCCAGGACAAAGTAGCCCACTTGATTGGCACCCCATCCACCACCTTCAATATTCACTCCCTCCACCACCGACGCACAGTGGCAGCAGTGTGTACCATATACACGATGCACTGCAGCAACACACTAAGGCTCCTTAGACAGCACCTTCCAAGCCTGTGACCTCTACCATCTAGAAGGACTAGGGCAGCAGATGCATGGGAACACCACCACCTGCAAGTTTCCCTCCAAGCCGCACACATCTACAAACAATACTGAGATCATTCAAAAGGACAGTGTTAGTTTCCACATGGATGCTGACAACACACAGCTTTACCTCACCACCACCCCCTCAACTTCTCCACTGTTGCTAAACTATCTGTAATGACCGACTGCTCCATTCAAAGTCCCCAATCAAAATATATGATTCTGATTGAGTTGGGAGAGACACACTAATAATACAATCCCGTTGCTCCACAGATCGCCTAACATACCATTTAAAATTTTCCAAATTAAAGAGAGACCCAGCCAAATTGTACCATCTATTAATGCCCGAATGAGGCTAACCAAATCAGGTGTATTTAAATCAACAAATTAATTCTTTAATTAGAAGAACTAAATTCTTAAACACTATGAAGATATAAACACCATTTAAAATAGAAAAAATTAGAGTCCTTGCAAATTTACAGTCCAATGTTGCTTGAAGTCCTCAAAGAATGTTGCTTGAAGTCCTCATAGAATGTTGCTTTCCTTCTCCAGCGAATTTCAGCAATTAACGACTTGCAAACACTTACAACAGAATCCATCTAACTTTAGAGTTTTTGAGGGATAAAAGATTGTCACAGTCTAACTTCCCTCCTTTCAGTTTAAATTACCAGAGATCTCAGTTTTGGCGTGACTTTTTTTTTAGAATTTTGAGAGATAATAATTAAACAGACTAAAATCCTATTCCTTCAGTTTAAATGGTTGAGAGCTCTTTTTCAGGTGTGCTAAACACCACAGCTGTGTCTGTCTCTGTGTCTGTGTTAGAACAAACTGTCTTAAACTAAAAGCCAGTTCAAAACTGAATTGTAACAAATGTATCGCATGAGATCACTCCCATGGCAGTATCTACGGTAACGAGAATGCATCTTTTGAATCGCAGTCTCCAACTGGCTGTTTCTAAGGCAACGAAAATGCACCTTACTATAACTCCTGAGGCTTGCTGGTTCTTAAAGCAATACTGATCCTTTGCAAGCCTTAAAGGCAAACCGCAATACTGCACCTTTTGAATCGCAGTCTCCAAATGGCTGTTTCTAAGGCAACAAAAATGCACCTTCCTATAACTCCTGAGGCTTGCTGGTTCTTAAAGCAATACTGATCCTTTGCAAGCCTTAAAGGCAAACCGCATATTCCAAAAAAAAACTACAGGACCATGACATCTCCGCCCCTGGCGGAATGAAACGCATTTCCTGAAATGCTAATTTTTTTTACACATTTACAGATATACACATTTCTTTAAAAAATGTTTAGACTACAGCAACAAGTTCCACCAGAACATTTCGGCTTCAAATTTTCAAAAGGTTGTTCCAATTAACCCATTTCAAATTTCCAAGCATAGGCTTCCAATTGTTTTGTGTTTTGCAGGTGAGCAGGTGAGCTGCACAGCTAGGAGCACTGACCACTACTGGGTTCACTATTCTCTGAGAAGTTTCTCAAGTACCCCTTAACCTATGTGACCTCACTTGACACTGGAAAACCCTGTCTGGTGTAACAGAAGCTGATTTTTTCTTACCCTGGGGTGTCAAAGGAATTTGATAGTATCCTTCCAACACAACTGTTTCTTCAAGACACATTGTGTTGCCCACTTTGTCCATACAATCCTTTAAATGAGAATTTAGGTAGGAGTCTGCCTTTTTACCACAGTGACTTTTCTAGAGTCTATGCACGTTTGAGCGGTCCCACCAGGTTTAGTCATCAGGACCATCTGTAAATTCCAGCTGTCCTGACTAGGTTCATCTAGGCTGCCCTTCAGCATGCATTGTACCTCTGCTTCCACTTGGGCCTGTCTGTCTGGATCTAAGTGACAAGGATGTCGTTTTAAAGAAATGGTTCCCCTTATACGCACATCATGTGTGGCTAAGGTTGTACATCCTGGCTTATCCCTACAAACTTTTTGAAACGTTGTGAAAACCCTGGTTAGGACTTCATGCTGTTTTGCCTCTAAGTGTAAAAGCCTATTGTTCAATTTTCCTAGCCATTCTGTATTTGCTAATTGAATAGTTGGAGGTTCAATCTGAGAATTTCCTAAGCCTAATTCTGCCTCATCCTCGCTAACCTTTCCCTTCTCCACAGTCCCGATTACCTGATATACCTGCACTGGCTTATCCTCTTCCCTGCGGTAATATTGTTTGAGCAAATTAATGTGACACAACTGGTTCTTCTTCCAGCTATCAGAAGTATCAATCAAGTAATCTACCTTACCCACTCTTTTGATCACTCTATATGGGCCACTGAACCGTGCTTTCACTGGTCCTTCCTGTGGCGGCAACAACACCAACACTTCCTCCCCTGGTTTTATGGTAGGTTGTGGTTTTCCCACCATTTGACAGGTGTGGCATGCCCTACAAAATTGTCTCACATCCTTTGTAAGACCTGGCCAGTAATAATGTTTGCTTATGTGTAATTTGGTCTTCCAAATTCCTCTATGTCCTGAAAAAGGAATGTCATGTGCTAACCTTAATAATCCTTGTCGATATTTAGGTGGTACCATTATCTGTTCAATGACTGTCCAGTCTTTGTCGGCAGGTCTATGAGGCGGTCTCCATTTCCTCCTCAAAACCCCGTTTGCCATATAATAGCCTTCCAGAACTACTTTCATCTCAGCTTCTGACAGAGCGGTCTGTGCTATTTGGTATATCTCTGGATCAGCTTGCTGTTCTGCAATGATAGACGATCTGTTAAGCATCTCATTTGGATTACCTAAATCCCTAAAAAAGGTTTCAGATGCCTGATTATCTATTTGTGGTGCCCCTTTTACCTCCGACAATGGATCCTGTTTAGCCATTGCTCGGGTAACTACACACGCAGGAAATATTTCCGGAACTTGTTCCTGTAATTGCTCCATTTCCTTAATTTCACATGGTTCCTCTGTAACCATAGGAGAAACTGATATTTTTGATCCTGCCAAATCATTTCCTAGGAGTAGATCAATTTCCTTTACTGGTAAACTGTGGACAACATCTACAGTTACTACCCCAGTTATTAAGTCACTCTCTAGGCATACTTTATACAAAGGGTATACACACCCTGCCAATTCCATTTACTAAAACTTTATGGTTCAAGGCACTCTCGGGTGGAAACCTTATATCTTTCCCCAGCAAGAATGTTTGGGTTGCCCCTGTATCCCTGAATATAATGATAGGTTTTCCTGCCTCACTTACAGGAGTTACTCTCCCCTTTAACAAAAAATCATTATAACTCTCAGGTATTTTATTCTTAACCTCTACACTCCTCTTAGTTTTAGTATCTGGTTTCACATTCACAGCTGTGATTAAAACTATAGCCTGGTCTGCTATATTCTCAGTCAGTCTTTTCCTCTGCACTAACTTTGCGTACCCCAACAAGTCCTAAGGGTTTACCTCGCAATTTCCAGCACTCTGAACGAAGATGACCTGTTTTGTTGCAATGATAACACTTTTGCTTGCGAATCTCACTTCTACCCTCAGCACCTTCCTTTCTGACCTGAGGAGGTAATCCTGGGGCATTCCCAGCTGTTCCTTCTTGTCCCTGACTACTTGCCTTCCTTTCACTCTCCCACTTTCTATCCTTCTCGGGGTTATGGGGGTGATGGACAAAATAGATTGGCTTATTCACAAGCTCAAAATCATCAGCAATCTCTGCTGCTTGCCTCGCTTTCAAAACTTTCAGGTTATCTATATGAGTTCTCACTAATGATGGAATGGAGTTTTTAAACTATTCCAAGAGAATCAATTCTTGAAGGTTCTCATATGTGGTTTCTATCTTTAATGCCCATATCCAATGGTCAAAATTAATTTGCTTCACCCTCTCAAATTCTAAATATGTCTGCCCAGTCAATCTCCGTAAATTCCTAAACTTCTAACGGTAAGCTTCAGGGACTAACTCATACGCAGAGAGAATAGCCTTTTTTGCCATCTCATAATCTGCAGAAGCCTCTTAAGAAAGCATGGCATAAACTTCAAGAGCTCTGCCTACCAGCCTGCCCTGCATGAGCAATGTCCAGCTTTCTTTCGGCCATTTCATTTGTTTGGATATTTTTTCAAAAGATATGAAAAATGCCTCTATGTCCTTTTCCTCGAACTTAGGAAGAGCCTGTATAAATTTAAACAACTTCTCGCTGGGTCCTGATATAAATTCAGATTCTTCCTGACCCGAAATTTCCCCAGATTTAAGACTACCTCTTTGTCTTAGTTCCATCTCTTTTAGCCTAAATTCCCTCTCTTCTCTTTTACTCTCTCTCTGAAGATCAAGTTTTCTTATTTCTTTTTCTGCCTCAAGTTTTTTTGTGTCTTTTTCCTGCTGAAGCTCCAGTTTTTTCATTTCTAACTGAATCCTAGCCAATTCCACCGCATCATTCTCAGACCTATTATCTTCATGTCTCTCATATTCCCTTTCTTATTCCTTGTATCTATTACCATCATCATCTTCTACTAATTCCAGATGTTCGGCTATTATTTCAATTATCTCTGCTTTTTTGGCACCTGATTTCAATTCCAACCCCAATTTCATTGGCAATTCTTTTAATTTATTCTTAGTTAAAGTTATCAAGTCACTCAGGGAAACATTCTGCTTTCCCAAAAACTCTGCTACAACCACTAATGCCATAACAATGGTACAGATTGTAGCTTATTATACAAGAGACCTGGTTCTTGAGAGCAATTAATCTGATGCCAAACGCAAGACCCCAATTTAAATATGTTATCCCAGAGATGAATAATTACTATGACTCCAAATGTGAGCCCTCCAGATTAGTCTGATTCTGATCCCAGATGCGATTCGCCACATTAAATATGATTCAACTGAGAGCGAGCCCCCAATTAATATGATTCAAATCCTGGACGAGCCCCCAATAAATACGTAACGACTGACCGCTCCAGTCCTTCCAAACCCCATTCCGCCTCCGGGAAAATGACTGAGGGTGGGACTGTGGCGGCAAACCAGCACGCCGGCCTGTGGTGCAACTTTCATGCCTGCCCGCCTCTGCACTCGCCCCCTGTATGGGGGTGTAAATTCAGCCGGTCAGAATGCTAACTAGGAGGGACCTTCCACCAGCATCTACAAACAACACTGAGATCATTCAAAAGCACAGTGTTAGTTTGCACATGGATGCTAACAACACACAACTTTACCTCACCACCACCTCTCTCAACTCCTCCACTGTTGCTAAACTATCAGACTGCTTATTCAGCATTCGGTACTGGATGAGCAGAAATTTCTTTCAATTAAATATTAGGACTGAAGCCATTGTCTTTAGGTCCCCACAATAAACTCCATTCCCTAGCTACCAACTCTATCCCTCTCCCTGGCAACTGTCTGAGACTGAACCAGATTGTTTGCAATCTTGGTGTCATATTTAACTACGAGATGAATTTTTGACCACGTATTCACGCCATCACTAAGACCGCTTATTGCCACCTCCATAACTTTGCCCAACTTCACCCCTGCCGCAGTTCATCTGCTGCTGAAACCCTCATCATGCCTTCGTTACCTCGAGACTTGACTATTCCAATGCACTCCTGGCTGGTCTCTCACATTCAACCCTCCATAAACTTAAGCTAATCCAAAACTCTGCTGCCTGTGTCCTTATTCGCACCAAGTCCTGTTCATCTATTACCCCTGTGCTCGCTGACCACATTGATTCCCAGTCAAGTAATGCCTCAATTTTAAAATTCTCATTCCTCCATGGCCTCCCCCCTCCCTATCTCTGTAATCTCCTTCAAAGCCACAACCCTCCAGACAGCCGTAGAACATTCCTGTCCCTCCTGGCTCCACATCAAACTATATTTAAAAGATTACTCTGCTGAAGATTCCTGAGTGGAGCCAATTTATCATAGACATTCGGCCCCTCATTTTGATAATCTTATTTTGGCCTCTTGAGTATCCCTGATTTTAATCACTTCAACATTAGTAGCCGTGCCTTCAGCTACCTATGCCCAAAGCACTGGAATTCCCAATCTACACATCTCTGCCTTTCATCCTCACTTTTCTCCTTTAAGACACTCCTTAAAACCTATCTCTTTGACCAACCTTTTGGGCACCTGACCTAATATTGCTTTTTGTGGCTCGGTGTCCTTTTTTGCTTTAAAACGCTCCTGTGAAGTGTCTTGGGATGTTTTATTACATTAAAGGTGCTCTAAGATGTGCCAGAATAAGCTAAGAATTACGCTGACAACTGATTTAAGATTGTCAGTCGGGCTCATAGTGTGGCACATTTGCGCGTACTGGAAGCTACATGCATTAATACCTAGGGCCCTGTTCTTTGAAGACAGAAGGAACATTGTTCTGACCAGGTGAGAAGGGGTCTAGGGCTTTCATCTCAGCCTTTGCCTGGTTTAACCATAACGGGGTTTAATTTTAGAATCACCGTGTTTTTAGCTCCCCCTCAATGAATCCTTGTTCACCGCTTTCCAATTGTTAGGCAAAGAAATCAGACAGGGTTTCTTATATTTAAACAAGAAAGATGGAAGTTTATTAATCTTAAACTCTTATTCAGTTAACGACTATGAAAATGCGCGCGACCACGCTAGCATGCATACGTGATAAACACACATAGTGTAGAGTCATAGAGTTATACAGCACAGAAACAGGCCCTTCAGCCCATCGTGCCCGTGCCGGCCATCAAGCACCTAACTATTCTAATCCCATTTTCCAGCACTTGGCCTGTAGCCTTGTGTGCAGATAGAGACAGAAAAAGTAGAAAAGAATAAAAGAAAAAAGCTTGAGGCAATAGATGGATTGTAGTTACAGTCCTTTGAATTTGATGTTGAGTCTTTGGTCGCTGGTAAGTCTTGCTGTTCGTTAGGGCCCATTGCACGATTTAACTTGTTTTGATGTAGGAGTCTTTTCTCTCCTGAGGTTTAAGTGTCTTCAGTGGGTCCGGAGGCTTGTGAGAAAGCAAGAGAGAGCTAGCCAGGAGAGAGGTTTTCTTGTTCCAGGTTCAGTTACACTCTGCAGTCTGTGTCTTCAAACTGTCCTGTGTCTAATTCAAAAATCCAGGATCAGCCGGTTAGTCATGCGACCATCTGGTTTAACCACATCTGTGTTTATGGATTCTATCATCTCAGCAGACCCTGGAATGCAAGCTTCCTTACACCTTCAATGTCTGATGATCAAAATCCATTTAGGTTAATTAGACCAGGGAGTAGTTCTTTGTCTCTCCAAGCACTGTCTCTTAGTATTCAAATGTCCTTCCAGCCAAGTGTCTGGTGCTCTCTTGGAAAACAAGTCATTTCTTCACTCCAGCAACAGTTAAAAATTTAATGTTAATATGACAAAATTAATATGCCTCATTCTTGGCATTTGGGGGTCTTCATGACAGCATGTACACACATTGCGCCTGTTTCAGTTGAACAAAAGAAGTGACAGCTGGTTCAGTCCTCAGGGCAATGCCTTGACCAATCAGAGTCAAGCTGCCTGGTTAAAATTTCAAACAAAGCTTGGCAGTTAACTGTCAGTCGCCATGAACTGGTGCATTCTGCATGGCAACTCCTCTACCAATCAGAGTCCACTTGCCAACCAATCAGCACTCTTTTCTCATATAGTTTAAATTTGTTGCTTCCCTTACATTGGTATTCTTGTGAATTGTCCTGATGAGTGCAAGATGAAAAGCTTTGACAAATGTCTGTTTTCAGCAATACTCAAGGAGAGGTTTGCTTAAAGAGGCAACAATTGAATAAGAAGGCATGGAAGGAAATGTGGGGGGAAAATTGCTCCTTGTTGTGGCTGTTTTCCAGGCAGAAAATGGGCACAAGAAATAGCAGTTTGCCAGAGGTGGTGGTGGGGGTGGGGTGGTGATGCAGAGAACAGGGCACCTGAAAGTGTCAGCAATAAGGGTGATGAACTTAGAGCATGGATCAGTACTTGGAGCTACGATGTTATGGCCATCACAGAGACGTGGATATCACAGGGGCAGGAATGGATGTTGGATGTTCCGGGGTTTAGATGTTTCAAAAGGAATAGGGAGGGAGGTAAAAGAGGTGGGGGAGTGACATTGCTAATCAGGGATAGTATCACAGCTGCAGAAAGGGAGGTCGTCGAGGAGGGTTTGTCTACTGAGTCATTATGGGTGAAACAGAAACAGGAAAGGAGCAGTCACTTTGTTGGGAGTTTTCTATAGATCCCCCAATAGCAACAGAGACATGGAGGAACAGATTGGGAGGCAGATTTTGGAAAGGTGCAGAAGTAACAGGGTTGTTGTCATGGGTGACTTCAACTTCCCTAATATTGATTGGAACCTCCTTTGTGCAAATAGTTTGGATGGAGCAGTTTTTGTCAGGTGTGTCCAGGAAGGTTTCCTGACTCAATATGTAGATAGGCCGACCAGAGGGGAAACTATGTTGGACTTGGTGCTTGGCAACAAACCAGGCCAGGTGGCAGATCTATCGGTGGGAGAGCATTTCGGTGATAGTGATCACAACTCCCTGACCTTTACTAGGGTGGCACAGTGGTGCAGTGGTTAGCACTGCAGCCTCACAGCTCCAGGGACCCGGGTTCGATTCTGGGTACTGCCTGTGTGGAGTTTGCAAGTTCTCCCTGTGTCTGCGTGGGTTTTCTCCGGGTGCTCCGGTTTCCTCCCACAAGCCAAAAGACTTGCAGGTTGGTAGGTAAATTGGCCATTATAAATTGTCACTAGTATAAGTAGGTGGTAGGGAAATATAGGGACAGGTGGGGATGTTTGGTAGGAATATGGGATTAGTGTAGGATTAGTATAAATGGGTGGTTGATGGTCGGCACAGACTCGGTGGGCC
This sequence comes from Heterodontus francisci, assembly GCF_036365525.1. Lineage (NCBI taxonomy): Eukaryota > Metazoa > Chordata > Chondrichthyes > Heterodontiformes > Heterodontidae > Heterodontus > Heterodontus francisci. The sequence goes on from NC_090372.1 coordinate 127,119,908, forward strand.
GAAGGGCCTGTTTCAGTGCTGTATCTCTAATCTAATCTAATCTAATCTAATCTAATCTATATTCATGGAGAGGGACAGGAGCAGACGGGATGGGAAAATATTTAATTGGGGGAGGGGGAATTACAATGCTATTAGGCAGGAACTGGGGAGCATAAATTGGGAACAGATGTTCTCAGGGAAATGCACGACAGAAATGTGGAGGTTGTTTAGGGAGCACTTGCTGCGACTGCTGGATAGGTTTGTCCCGATGAGGCAAGGAAGGGATGGTAGGGTGAAGGAACCTTGGATGACAAGAGATGTGGAACAGCTAGTCAAGAGGAAAAAGGAAGCTTACTTAAGGTTGAGGAAGCAAGGATCAGACAGGGCTCTACAGGGTTACAAGGTAGCCAGGAAGGAACTGAAGAATGGACTTAGGAGAGCTAGAAGGGGACATGAAAAAGTCTTGGCGGGTATGATTAAGGAAAATCCCAAGGCGTTCTACACTTATGTGAGGAACAAGAGGATGGCCAGAGTGAGGGTAGGGCCGATCAGGGATAGTGGAGGGAACTTGTGCCTGGAGTCGGAGGAGGTAGGGGAGGTCCTAAATGAATACTTTGCTTCAGTATTCACTGGTGAGAGGGACCTGGTCGTTTGTGAGGACAGCGTGGAACAGGCTGATATGCTGGAACAGGTTGAGGTTAAGAGGGAGGATGTGCTGGAAATTTTGAATGATATGAGGACAGATAAGTCCCCGGGGCCAGACGGGATATACCTAAGGATATTACGGGAAGCGAGGGAAGAGATTGCTGCGCCTTTGGCGATGATCTTTGCGTCTTCACTGTCCACTGGAGTAGTGCCGGATGATTGGAGGGTGGCAAATGTTGTTCCCTTGTTAAAGAAAGGGAATAGGGATAACCCTGGGAATTATAGACCAGTCAGTCTTACGTCGGTAGTGGGCAAATTATTGGAGAGGATTCTGAGAGACAGGATTTATGATTATTTGGAAAAGCATGGTTTGATTAGAGACAGTCAGCATGGCTTTGTGAGGGGCAGGTCATGCCTCACAAGCCTTATTGAATTCTTTGAAGATGTGACAAAACACATTGATGAAGGAAGAGCAGTGGATGTGGTGTATATGGATTTTAGCAAGGCGTTTGATAAGGTTCCCCATGGTAGGCTCATCCAGAAAGTAAGGAGGCATGGGATACAGGGAAAGTTGGCTGTCTGGATACAAAATTGGCTGGCCCATAGAAGTCAGAGGGTGGTAGTAGATGGAAAGTATTCAGCATGGAGCTCGGTGACCAGTGGTGTTCCACAAGGATCTGTTCTGGGACCTCTGCTCTTTGTGATTTTTATAAATGACTTGGATGAGGAAGTGGAAGGCTGGGTTAGCAAGTTTGCCGATGACACGAAGGTTGCTGGAGTTGTGGATAGTGTGGAAGGCTGTTGTAGGTTGCAACGGGACATTGACAGGATGCAGAGCTGGGCTGAGAAGTGGCAGATGGAGTTTAACCTGGAAAAGTGTGAAGTGATTCATTTTGGAAGGTCGAATTTGAATGCGGAATACAGGCTTAAAGACAGGATTCTTGGTGGTGTGGAGGAACAGAGGGATCTTGGGGTCCATGTCCATAGATCGTTCAAAGTTGCCACCCAAGTTAATAGGGTTGTTAAGAAGGCGTATGGTGTGTTGGCTTTCATTAACAGGGGGATTGAGTTTAAGAGCCGCGAGGTTATGCTGCAGCTCTATAAGGCCCTGGTTCGACCACACTTGGAATATTGTGTTCAGTTCTGGTCGCCTCATTATAGGAAGGATGTGGAAGCTTTAGAGAGGGTGCAGAGGAGATTTACCAGGATGCTGCCTGGACTGGAGGGCATGTCCTACGAAGAAAGATTGAGGGAGCTAGGGCTTTTCTCACTGGAGCGAAGAAGGATGAGAGGTGACTTGATAGAGGGGTACAAGATAATGAGAGGCATAGATAGAGTGGATAGCCAGAGACTTTTTCCCAGGGTGGAAAGGGCTATCACCAGGGGGCATAATTTTAAGGTGATTGGAGGATGGCTTCGGGGAGATGTCAGAGGTAGGTTCTTTACACAGAGAGTGGTGGGTGCGTGGAATGCGCTGCCAGCGGTGGTAGTAGAAGCAGATACATTAGGGGCATTTAAGCGACTCTTGGATGATAGTAGAATGAAGGGTAGGTAGTTAGTTTGATCTTAGAGTAGGTTAAAGGTTCGGCACAACATCGTGGGCCGAAGGGCCTGTACTGTGCTGTACTGTTCTATGTTCTATGAAAGACATTTAACCCCATATTGATTTTTCAGGCTTCTCTGGCAGCCATCTAAAACAGGTATTTGGCCCCTTACTTATGTAAATACTGCGTATTTTCGGACTCCTCTGCTAAACTGTCTGGCACTGGACCTGCCTCACTCAGGAATCTTCAGCAGAGTAATTTAAAGAAAGTTTGATATGGAGCCAGAAGAGATAGGAACATTTCACAACGACTGTCAGACTCTCCACGGGACATATCTAAAGGCTGCCGTCAGTGTGAAAAGTGGTTTGAAATTCATCCTCTTCAAATGGGCAATCGGCCTCTGGAGGTGCTGGAGATTCAGAACAGAGTAGGCCACATCTTGTGTCTGTTTCGTCATTCAGTCAGATCCTGGCTGGTCTGTACCTCAACTCCTTTTACCCACCTTTGTTCCATATCCTTTAATGCCCTCACCTGACAAAAATCTACAGATCTCAGTGGTGATCATTTCAAATGACCCAACATCCTCAGCCTTTTACACTCCTGTGTGGGCTAGCTGTAATTTTAAGATTCTGCCTCCTTGTTCTTGATTCCCCCACCAGAGGAAATCGTTTCTCTGTATCCAGATGAAATTTACAAACCTTACATCCTCTGTGCAGATTTAAAACTCCCTTAAAACAAAAAAAGTTGCTTTTATTTGGTACCTTTTTGAGGTGTGAAACCCTCCTCCATCTCTATAATCTAAACAAATCAAAATCTCCTCTGGGCCAAATAGGTAAAAAAAAAATCTCAAAACATAGCTACAATTTAAAATTTAATTTGAGGGATGAAGACTGGAGATGCCATCACATAACTTTCAAATTGAGCAACAAGTTGGGTCATCTTTCAGATGAGACGTTAAACTGAGGCATCATCTGCCCTCTCAGGTGGCTATAAAAAGATCCCATGACACTGCTTTGAAGAAGAGCAAAGGAGTTCTTGCCTGTGTCCTGGGCCAATATTTATCCCTTAACCAAGATCACTAAAACTGATAATGTGCTCATTTATCACATTGATGGTTGTGGAATCTTGCTGTGCGCAAATTTGCTGCTGCATTTTGTATATTACAACAGTGACTAAACTTCAGAAGTGCTAAATTGGTTGTAAAGTGCTTTGGGCTCTCCTGAGGTCATGAAAGGCACTATATAAATGCAAGTTCTTTCTTACATTCTCAGAATATTTAAAGTGTTTCAACATCAATTAATTACTTGTGTAGTTACTGATATATAGGCAAATTTAACAATCAATTGCACACAATGGGTGGTATTTTCTGTAGACGACAGTGGTCTTGGCCACCGGCTAAAGAGCCAGCGAGAGCCCCGCGTTTCCTCTTTTCGGGAAGGCCAGTCGCATCATGTGCCAATCAGGCATTTAACTGGGCAGCAGCAGGCCGTCCCCAGCATCCCTCCTGCTGAGAGCTGCTGGCCAACCAGAGGCCGGCAGCTCTTTAACTGAACAGCACCACCACAGAGGCAGTGGTTGCTGCTAGTATTGCACCCACCCAAGGCCTAGGATCATTGAGGGATCCAGGCCACAGGTGAGTCATTGTGGGAGGGGTTTCATGGGGTGGGGATCACAAGGGAGGGGGTGTAGGCAGGTCAGCAGCAAAAGCAGGGGTGTGGCTCTCAGCAGGCCCCCCTTCCTGATGCCAGGTCCCTCGATCAGGCACTAAGTGTCTTTGACTAAGCCCTCCCCCCCACCCACCCCCTCACCCCCACGGAGCTGGCAAGCAACCCGCACTGTTTTCTTGTCGTGCTCCCCGTGTGGCAATAAGCCTGCCTGCCGCAGGGATAATACCGGCAGCGGTGGGTTGAGGCCCTTAATTGGGTATTAATTGGCCACTTAAGGGCCTCAATTGGCAGCAGGGTAGGAAGGCCTTCCATGGGCCTTCCTGCCACACACTTAATTGGGGTGGAGGCGGGATGGTGGCGGGTCTGTTTAAATGCTCTCCCGGACTTCAAACCCACTGTGGGGAAGAGCATAAAATCCAGCCCAATGAGTTCTCAAAAAGAATAAATTAGATGAAAGACCAGATAATTTGTATTTTTGCCAGTATTGGCTGAGAAATGTTGGCCAGGACATCAGAGCAAATTGTCTCCAAAATGTGCCATGGGATTTTTATTGTGTCCACTTGGACAGGCAGATGGAAACTTGCTTTAAAGTCCCATCCAAAATCACCTTGACAATTCTGCACTGAAGCCCTGCCTGGATTAAAATAGTAACATGGTAACAGTTTCCTGCAAGAGAAGACCTTCACTCCATCTAGCCCACCTACCCAGAGTATTCCCCTGTTACATTTCTAATAAAAACAGAAAATGCTGGAAATACTCAGCAGGTCTGGCAGCATCTGTGGAGAGAGAAGCAGAGTTAAATTTTCAGATCTGTGACCTTTCATCAGAACTGGCAAAGGTTAGAAATGTGATAGGTTTTAAGCAAGTGAAGCTGGGGTGGGAGTGGGGAAGAGAACAAAAAGGAAAATGTGTGATAGGGTAGAGGGCAAGAGAGATTAAATGTCAAAGATGTCATGGGACAAAGGCAAAGGGAGTGCTAATGGTGTGGTGAAAGACAAAGCATATGTCCAGAGAGAGTGTTAATGACAGAATAATGAGCAGCTCTGTCGAAAAGCACAACATGGAAAACCATGTTTAAGACAGGCACATGGTTAAAAAATAAAATAAAATAATAATAGAAAAGGCCAGTCATGCCCAGAAATTATTGAACTCAGTGTTGAATCCTGAAGACTGTAGAGTGCCTAATTGGAAAATGCTGTTCCTCGAGTGTACACAGATGTTCACTGGAACACTACAGCAGATCAAGGACAGAAATGTGAGTATGAGAGTAGGGTGCTGAATTGAAACGGCAAGCAACCAGAAGCTCGGGGTCATGCTTTCGGACTGAGTGGAAGTGTTCTGCAAAGCAGTCACCCAATCTGTGTTTGGGGTCCGCAATGTAGAGGAGACTGCATTGTGAGCATCCATTCCAGTAATCTGTGCCACATACTTATCACCAGTTTAGTAAAAAATTGTTTGTGCTGTTCTTACTTTGTTTTGTTGATCTTAATTTGTAACTAGGACCCTTGTTCAAATTCTGTACATGGCAGAAAAGCTTACTTGGATCCAAATTGTCCAAACCTTACATAATTGTAAACATTTCTCTCATATCCCCTCAGGCTTCTCTTTTCAAGAGAGAAAAAACCCATGATAGCCAATCTTTCCTCACACCTCATTCCCAAAAATTCTGGGATTAACCCGGGTAGCCCCTCTCTATATCCCCTCCAAAAACTAAATATCCTTTTCGAAATAAGCAGACCAAAACTGCATGCAGTACTCCAAATGCAGTCTCTCCAAGGCCAAATACACAGTTTTAAAATGGCCTCACTGGATTTATATGTTATATAATTAATCAAGGAAGACATTAGTACATTAGTGAGAGATGATCTTAATTCTAAAGATCAAGCTGTAGAATCAGTTTGGGTACAGATAAGAAATAGCAAAGGTAAGAAATCACTTGTGGGAGTAGTTTATAGCCCCCTAACAGTAACTACACTATAGGACAGAGTATATAGGAAGAAATAATTGGCGCTTGTAAGAAAGATGAAGCAATAATCCTGGGTGATTTTAATCTTCATATAGATTGGACAAATCAGATTGGCAAAGGTAGCCTGGAAGATGAGTTTGTAAATTGTATTCGGGACAATTTCTGAGAGCAGCACAATCTAGAGCCAACCAGAGAGCAGGTTATTCTAGACCTGGTAATGTGCAATGAGCCAGGATTAATTAATAACCTCATAGTAAAGGAGCCTCCAGGTAGCAGAGATCATAACATGAATGAATTTCACATTCAGTTTGAGGGTGAGAAGTGTGGCTGCAGGACTAACGTTTTAAACCTAAATAAAGGCAATTAGAAGGGTATGAAGACTGAGCTGGCTAAAGTGATCTGGAAAAATAGGTTAAAGGATAAGACAGTAGAGACATTTAAGAGAGTATTTCATAACACTCAGCAAAGATACATTCCAGTGAGAAAGATGCAGCATCTGTGGCTAAAAAAAGGAAGTTAAGGATAGTATCAAATTGAAAGAAAAAGCGTACAATACTGCAAAAATTAATGGTAGGTCAGAATTTAAAAATCAGCAAAGAATGACAAAAAAAATTAGGTGGGAGAAATTAGAGTATGAGAGGAAACTAACTAGAAATGTAAAAATGGATTGTAAGAGTTTCCACAGCTATTTAAAAATGAAAAGAGTAACTAAAGTGAGCACTGGTTCTCTAGAGAGTGAGTCTGGGGAATTAATAATGGGAAATAAAGAAATGGTGGAAGCTTTGAACAGATATTTTGTGTCTGTCTTCATGGTAGAAGACACAAAGAACATCCCAGAAATACTTGTAAATCAAGAGGTGAAAGGGAGTAAGGAACATAAAACAATTACAATCACCAAGGAAAGGATACTGAGAAAACTATTAGAACTAAAGGCTGACAAGTCCCCAGGACCTGATGGTCTGCATCCTAGGGTCTTAAAAGAAGCAGCTGCTGAGACAGTAGATGCATTGGTTGCAACTTTCCAAAATTCCCTAGTTTCTGGAAGGGTTTCATCAGATTGGAAAATAGCGAATGTAACTCGTCCATTCAAGAAATCCAGGTGTACTTGGATTTCCAAAAGGCATTTGATAAGGTGCCGCATCAAAGGTTACTACACAAAATAAGAGCTCATGATATAGGGGGTAACTTATTAGCATGGATAGAAGATTGGTTAGCTAACAGGAAGCAGAGAGTAGGAATAAATGGGTCATTTTCGGGTTGGCAAGCTGTGACTAGTGGACTGCCACCGGGATCAGTGCTGGGGTCTCGACTTTACAATTTATATCAATGACTTGAATGAAGGGACCGAATGTATGGTAACTAAATTTGCTGATGACACAAAGATAGGCAAGAGAGTAAGTTGTGAAGAGGACACAAATAGTCTACAAAGGGATTTAGATAGGTAAAGCGAGTGGGCAAAAAATTGGTAGATGGAGAATAATGTGGCAAAATGTGAACTTGTCCACTTTGGCAGAAAGAATAGAAAAGCAGTATATTATTTAAATGGAGAGAGATTGCAGAACTCTACAGTACAGAGGGATCTGGGTGTCCTGGTACATGAATCACAAAAAGTTAGTATGCAGGTACGGCAAGTGATTAGGAAGGCAAATGAAATGTTGTCATTTATTGCAAGAGGAATGGAATATAGAAGTAAGAAAGTTTTGCTACAGTTATACAGGGTGTTAGTGAGACCACATCTAAAGTACTGCGCATAATTTTGGTCTCCTTACTTAATTGCATTAGAAGCAGTTCAGAGAAGGTTCACTCGACTGATTCCTAGGATGAAGGGATTATCTTATGAGGAAAGGTTGGACAGGTTGGGCCTGTATCCACTGAAGTTTAGAAGAATGAGAGGTGATCTTATTGAAACATATATGATCCTGAAGGGACTTGATAGGGTGGATGCTGAGAGAATGTTTCCCCTTATGACAGAGACTAGAACCAGGAGGATACAATTTAAAAATAAGGGGTCTCCCAATTAAAACGGAGATGAGGACAAATTTCTTCTATCAGAGGGTTGTTAGTCTGTGGAATTTTCTTCCCCAGAGAGCTGTGGAAGTAGGGTCATTGAATATTGTTAAGGTTGAGTTAGATAGATTCTTGACTGACAGGGCAGTCAAAGGTTACAGCAGGCAAACAGGAAAGTAGAGGTGAGGCCACAATCAGATCAGCCATGATCTTATCAAATGGCGGAGCAAGCTTGAGGAGCTGAATGGCCTACTCCTGCTCCTAATTCGTATGTTTGTATGTACCCCTTCCTATGCATCCCAATATTTTCTTTGTTTTTTTAACAGCTTGGGAACGTATCTACTAAATTCCGAAGACCACTCTCCTGCTCCGAAACATTAACATTAAGCACATTTCCAATTAGCACAATTCATATCAACTTACTTTCTGCCTAATCTCATAACCTTACCTTTTGTTGTATTAAACTGCACCTGCCGTTGGTCTGCTCACTGATCGAGCTTGTCAAAACCCTTTTGAATTTGTGCGGATTGATATTCATTATTTGCCACTGCTCTGAATTTGGTATTGTCTGCAAATTTGGACACTTTGCACATAATTCCATCCTCTAACTCAAGGGAATAAGATATATAACCTGCAGACTGAAGATGCTCATTTGTATTAACTGTCGTAATAATTTCAAACACTTTCCCAACAGTAGAAGAAAGGCTTATAGGTTATAATTTAATGGTTCATCCATCACTTCTTTCATGAAGACAGGAGTCACATTTGCTATTTTCAATGCTCTGGGCTGAGGCCAGTAAACTCTGGGGAATATCCACAAGAGGACTTGCAATCATTTGAGCTAATTCATCATCCCTGATGCTATCTCCTCATACTGGCATTGTTTATAGTGATCATCCCCAGTAATCTCCAATCTTCGTCCTAAACACAGGCACTGAGCAGAGAATAAGGAATGGGCAGTTTCAGATGCACAGGGATCCTCTCTGCTTTTTCTTCCTGCCTCATGAGTGGTCACCCATTTCTCCTGACTCCCCTCTGCCTGTGGAGTGACCACTTCCAGGAACCTTTCCTTCTGTGTGATGTGCATTGTGGTCAGTTCTGCTCCTGTAACATAATCTTCCAACACTTGATGCATGTGTACTTTTCCTGGTGTATCTTGTGGATCCAGTAAGGCCAATAACATGGGCTGAATTTTACAGACTCCCCAATGTCAGGGTTCGTGGTGGGGGGGTCCGGAAAATGCCTCCGGGAGAGGGCCACTACGCACCCCGACACCAGGAGGGCCCAGCCAGATATTGCTGGTGGCAGTGAGGCCTCGTGGTGACCCCCCGCCTCTCGGCGGTGGGACAGCCATTAACATATTGAAATAAATTTAAATTAATGAATTAATAAGATATACGTTCCCGCTGTCTGTCCTGGTACGATCTTCCTGCCACTGGCTGGCACTCCTGTGCCTTCGGATCCCCGTCCAGGGTACTGAGGCGGAACACTGGTGGGGAGCAGGTAAGTTTCTCAGTGCGGGGTGGGCAGCAGGGTCAATGTCATATCATTGGTGTAGGGGATGGTGGGAAGAGTTATAGTTTAAAGTTTATGCACTTTGTGGAGGGGGAAGTTAAGGTGGACAAGGTAAGTGTTTTGGGGGGGGAGAGGGAAAGTAATTAATTCGATAATTATTGAGGGGGTGGGAGAGGGGGATAAATGAATGTTTTTAAATTTTTTAATTCAATGTCTCTTTAAATTTTTGAAATCAACAGTAGGGCTCAAAGCCCTTTAGAAGTGGCATCAGTGCCTGCGCACAGGCTTAGGATCGTGACAGCTCTGCGACGTGTGGCCCATCCAAATGGGCCACCATTGTTCCCGGCCGCTGCCGATTTTGTCAGCGGGAGTATAAATTTCAGTCCCATGTGTGCCACATACTTGCAGCTGGAATGTTATGTGGAGGCGGTGACCCCACCCACCGGCTTGAAAGCTGAAAGCGAGCCCACCCCGGCCAGGCCTGGACGCCATGTTGCTATTTTGCGTGGTTCAGGCCCTTAATCGGCTGCAGTTGGGGCCTTGCCTTCTGAGGCAGGAAGTCATAGCTCCAAGAGCTGCCGGCCAATTGGAGGGTGCCTTCCGCTGGCACTGCATCCAGTGAGAAGAGGAACATGGACGTTGACCTCCGAAAAGGTAAGTGGGGGTCGGGGCTCACCGGGGACAATTGGCTAGGCTCCAGTGAGATGGGGCGAGGTTTTGGACTGTAGGGCAGGGTAGGTTGTTTCAGTGGGGGCAGCCCCTGCTGCTGGGGGTGCCCTCTGTGGGGCACAGGGTGCCAGATCAGGAGGGCCTCCCCCCCACAACCCACATGGAGGCCACCAGGTATTACTAGGTGACCTCCTCAGGAGCTGAAGTACCCATTTGCCACTGGTAAAATACCAATGGTGGCATGAAGAGGCCCTTAAGTGGCCATTAATTGGCTACTTGAGGGCTTCAATTGTCCTAAGGGCGGGTGAGCCGCCTGTCACCTCCCCCACCACTGGTAAAATAGTAGGGACAGGTAGGAGAAGGGCATGGCACACCCTGCCTCCCACCTGTTTTTATGCCCCCACCCCCCGCTCTTGGGTGGCGAGGGTGAGGGGGGAGCGTAAAATTTCAGCCAATTGGTCTGAAATGGCCAATCTAATTATTTCTATCTTAGTTACTAAAAGTAAGTCTTTTTTTTTGCTGGGTGGGACAAACAATCCAAAAATAAAGGGATTGTTGCGGCTTTACTGTGAAAAAGAGGCGGCTTCTAATTCATGGTAAGGTTGAATGCAAACTCCTGACCTGTGATTTTCCAAATCATGCCATATGCAAATAAGCAAACTGAGTATTAAAAAAAATCCCAGCATTCATCCACTCAGATTCCAATTTCCAAGGTTCTTAATAGCAAATACTTAATATTTTCCACAATTGTTATGTCCATCTTGTTACGACCAGGTGAGGAAGGGGGTCTCAGGTTTCCCTTTCACCCCTCCTACCATGGTTCAGCTCCATCATTCTGTCTATTTATTTATCCTATTTACTATCTTATATATGTTATATAAATGTATGTTGTTGACACTGGCCATTTGTGCATCCCTGCTCCCTTTGCCCCTCCATTGGCAGGCACACCTTCCATCAGCCATCTAGGCCCCCTATGCTCTGCCTAAACCTCTCTGCCTCTCCACCTCTGTCTCCCACTTTCAGGCCCTCCTTAAACTCATCTTTTTCATCAAGCTGTTGGTCATCTCTCCCAATAGCTGCTTCTTTACTTAGCGTCTATTTGTATCTGTTTATGTCTCTGTAACATTTCTTGTGAAATTTTCCACATTAAAGGTACAAGTTGTTATTGTTTATATAATGTTACACCAATGTGTTTTGTTGAATGATAATTTTCTCTAATCCACTGACTGGAGATCTGAATTTATATTTTCTTAAGAAGACATTTTAAAAAAACAAGCTGCCAGCAAAGTCATCCTTTCAGCTTAAGACGATCACCTAATTTATAACACTGTACCCTACACTGCAATGCTTTTGAGGTGGGAGACAAACTGTCTTCTAAGTCCCCAGCAAGAACCAAGACCCTAGAAGTTTAAAGGAACTACCTGTTCTCTCAGCAAGAAGAAGAAACACTGCTAACTGCAATGTTTGAATCACTGAGTGACTGTTAAGTGACAAGCCTCTCCCCATCTGTGGTTTTAACTTGATGTTTTTCTCTGCAGCAGAGGAGAAGCAACTGGATTCTGACATGAGCAGACCCTCTCACTCTCTCTCCATTCCAGCTTCAAAGCTTTCAAATCCTGCCTGTTGTCTGAAAACCTTTGCAGACTCCGGCTGCAATCAGAAACACTGTTGGAGGAAATCATCCTTATCGCTATCTCCAAGAAACTCACCGAACCAGGCATCTACCTCTTCAAACTAAAAGCCTCAGGATCACTGAATTCAGTGAGAAGCCAGCCAAATCACCAATCTCCACAGACTGTATACATTTTTGTTTTATGGACTCTAACTCAACCAATCCACCTTTCCCACTCTGTTTGTGTGTGTGTGTAAACCTCTAGTGTGTGTTTGAGGATGAAAGTTGATGTGTTGTTTATTATTTTATTAGTTCAGTTTAGGTACAATAAAGTTAACCTCTTTCTTTGTTAACGCAAAAAAACCTGTCCAATTGGTTCTTGTTATGATCATAGCAAGTAATTAATCAAACAACTACTGAATTGGCCAGTACATCCATTTAAAGAAAGAATTAAACCTGTTGCGGTCATACAAGGAGAGGGAAAAGAGGGAAGCCCTTCGACCCCTCCTCACTTGACCATAACAATAACCTGGGCATTTTTCTTAGCGTAACATCTCCACAGCTGCATCAAGTCAGGAACAATCATATTCCCCTCAACATTCATTTTATATGTTCTTAATTGGTTCAAGAATGCTACTGGAACTGTCAGCTTGATAATGCTTGTGAATTTTAATGAATGTATTAACTGGTGTAATTCTGTAAGTATTGTATAGATATAAATGGGCATTAATAGGGAATAGGGAATTCTTCAGCCATGTAAGTATTGTAATAAGTATAAATGTGTTAACAACCATCACTGGAAATATATTAACATCCTTACCCACAAAAGCAATAGACTATAAATGTAAATATGCATTAACCAGATTAGCTGAATGTTGATATGTCTTTCTTCTTCTTCTTTGGCCTCCTTGTCTCGAGAGACAATGGGTAAGCGCCTGCAGGTGGTCAGTAGTTTGTGGAGCAACGCCTGGAGTGGCTATAAAGGCCAATACTAGAGTGACAGACTCTTCCACAGGTGCTGCAGATAAAGTTGGTTGGCAGGGCTGTTTCACAGTTGCCTCTCCCCTTGCGCCTCTGTCTTTTTACCTGCCAACTGCTAAGTCTCTTCAACTCGCCACACTTTAGCCCCGCCTTTATGGCTGCCCGCCAGCTCTGGCGATCACTGGCAACTGACTCCCACAACTTGTGATCAATGTCACAGGACTTCATGTCGCGTTTGCAGACGTCTTTAAAGCGGAGACATGGACGGCCGGTGGGTCTGATACCAGTGACGAGCTCGCTGTACAATGTGTCCTTGGGGATCCTGCCATCTTCCATGTGGCTCACATGGCCAAGCCATCTCAAACACCGCTGACTCAGTAGTGTGTATAAGCTGGGGATGTTGGCTGCCTCGAGGACTTCTGTGTTGGAGATACGGTCCTGCCACCTGATGCCAAGGATTCTCCGGAGGCAGCGAAGATGGAATGAATTGAGACGTCGCTCTTGGCTGACATATGCTGTCCAGGCCTCGCTGCCATAGAGCAAGGTACTGAGGACACAGGCTTGATACACACGGACATTTGTGTTCCGTTTTAGTGCGCCATTTTCCCACACTCTCTAGGCCAGTCTGGACATAGCAGTGGAAGCCTTTCCCATGGGCTTGTTGATTTCTGCATCGAGAGACAGGTTACTGGTGATAGTTGAGCGTAGGTAGGTGAAGTCTTGAAACACTTCCAGAGCGTGGTCGCCAATATTGATGGATGGAGCATTTCTGATGTCCTGTCCCATGATGTTCATTTTCTTGAGGTTGATGGTTAGGCCAAAATCGTGGCAAGCAGCCGCAAACCTGTCGATGAGATTCTGCAGACACTCTTCAGTGTGAGATGTTAATGCAGCATCGTCAGCAAAGAGAAGTCACCTGATGAGGACTTTCCGTACTTTGGTCTTTGCTCTTAGACGGGCAAGCTTGAACAACCTGCCACCTGATCTTGCGTGGAGGAAAATTCCTTCTTCTGAAGACTTGAACGCATGTGAGAGCAGCAGGGAGAAGAAAATCCCAAACAGTGTAGGTGCGAGAACACAGCCCTGTTTCACGCCACTCAGGATAGGAAAGGGCTCTGATAAGGCGCCGCTATGCTGAATTGTGCCTTTCATATTGTCATGGAATGAGGTGATGATACTTAGTAGCTTTGGTGGACATCCGATCTTTTCTAGTAGTCTGAAGAGACCATGTCTGCTGACGAGGTCAAAGGCTTTGGTGAGATCAATGAAAGCAACGTAAAGGGGCATCTGTTGTTCGCGACATTTCTCCTGTAGCTAGCGAAGGGAGAACAGCATGTCAATGGTCGATCTCTCTGCTCGAAAGCCACACTGTGCCTCAGGGTAGACACGCTCAGCCAGCTTCTGGAGCCTGTTTAAAACGACTCGAGCGAAGATTTTCCCCACTATGCTGAGCAGGGAGATTCCACGGTAGTTGTTGCAGTCACCGCGGTCACCTTTGTTTTTATAGAGGGAGATGATATTGGCATCGCGCATGTCCTGGGGTACTGCTCCCTCGTCCCAGCACAGGCAAAGCAGTTCGTGCAGAGCTGAGAGTATAGCAGGCTTAGCACTCTTAATTATTTCAGGGGTAATGCCGTCCTTCCCAGGGGCTTTTCCGCTGGCTAGAGAATCAACGGCATCACTGAGTTCCGATTTTGTTGGCTGTACGTCCAGCTCATCCATGACTGGTAGAGGCTGGGCTGCATTAAGGGCGGTCATTCTCCCTGGAGTACAGTTCTAGGCAGTGCTGCACCCAGTGGGCCATTTGCTTGCGTTGGTCAGTGATTGTGTCCCCTGATTTAGATTTGAGGGGGGCGATTTTCTTGATGGTTGGCCCAAAAGCTCTCTTAATGCCATCATACATTCCTCTGATGTTTCCGGTGTCTGAGGCCAGCTGAATGTGACTGCATAGGTGTTGCCAGTAGTCGTTTGCGCAGCGCCTGGCTGTTCTTTGTGCAGCGCTTCTGGCCGTTTTAAGTGCTACGGATGTTAACTCGCTGGGGGCTTTCTTGTAGTTCAACAGTGCAATGCGCTTAGCGGCAATGACAGATTCCAGCTCTTCAAAGTGAGATTGAAACTAATCTGCATTCCGCTTCACGCGTTTGCCATAGGTGGTCATAGCTGACTCATAGATGGCGTCTCTGAGTGGGCCCACTTGGTCTCTGCATCCCCTGTGGGAGTGTTTTGAAGGGCTTTTTCAAGTGAATTTAGAAATTTTTATAACAGCTGTGGATAAGAAATTCTGCTTGTGTTGATGCGCGGGCGGCCCTTCTGCTTGGAATGATGCAACTTCTTTGGTTTGAGTGTAACCTTGCTGCACACCAGGGAGGGAGTGGTCGGTGTCGCAGTCTGCACTGTGGAAGCTGCTTGTGATTTGAACGCTGTTTAAAGAGGCTCGCCTTGTGACGATGAGGTCCAGCTGGTGCCAACGACGTGATCTTGGGTGCCTCCAAGAAACCTGGTGACAGGGTTTAGTGTGAAAGAACGAGTTGGTGATGCAGAGGTTACGATAGGTACACAACTCAAGCAGTCTCTGTCCATTCTCATTCATCCTTCCAATGCCATAGCGCCCAAGGCAGGAGGGCCATGAGTCATGGTCGGCCCCAACCCTGGCATTAAAGTCCCCCAGCAGGAACAGATGTTCGGTATTGGGGATGCTCCTAATGATATTATGGAGTTCCTCGTAGAACTAGTCTTTAGCTTCAGGTGGGGAGCAGAGTGTTGGAGCATAGATGCTGAGTAGGTGTACTGGACCAGAGGCGGTGAGCAGTCGGATGGACAGTATGCGTTCTGAGCCATTTGAAGGTGGCTCTATCATGCTGAGCAAAGAGTTTCTGATGGCGAAGCCCACTCCATGCTGTCTTGGTTCTTCAGGATCCCTACCCTGCCTGTAGAAGGTGTAGTCTTGCTCTCTCAGGGATCTGCTCGCAGGGAGGCGTGTCTCCTGAAGTGCTGCAATGTCCACATTGAGTCTACTGAGCTCGTTGTTAATGACGGCGGTCTTCCGAGAATCATTGATTTGTGTAAGGTCTTCCGACAGGCCAGGACACATAGTTCTGATGTTCCAGCTTGCAAAACGAAGGGCTGGTACCTTCTTTCCTTTTTTTATCGTGCTGTTTGGTGCGGTGTTGCAGTCCACTTTTCAGGCAATAACCCTGAGCTCCAAGCACCCATTGAAGCGGGTGGACTGTGGCGGGACAGAACCTTATTGACTGGGGGCTGCCCAGTTTGAGGCGGGCGGTAGCTGTCCAGTGAGGTGCGATGACCTTTCCCACCGACAAAGGCAACCCGTGGCGCCCAATCTCTACACCAATGGCGCATGCCTGAGTGAATGTATGGGGGTCGTGAGTTGCCCAGGCGTCAAAACCCCCCTCTTGGCCTTTATGGTGGGGTCCAAAGGAGTGCAGAGCACGACGTTTGGCACCGGTATGGCTACAGGAACTGCCGGAAACATGCCAAAGGTGACACATGACCGCCTACGGGGTTCCGCTCCGGATTTTCTGTTAGTGTTTACTCCCTTAGCCCTGGACTCTCCTGAGACGCCCACAAGGCAGTGGGGTTGTTAGGGCCCCTGCTCAGGCATAGGTGGATGCCGGTGAGAGGAGGAGGTGCGAGGGGGAGGGGTGGACGGAAGTGGGTGCGAGGGGGAGCTGGGAAGGGGGTGCGGGGGGAAGATGGTGCGAGGGGGGAGCTGGGAGGGGGGAGCGGAGGGGTAGGGGAAGGGGGTGCAGGTAATAAAACATTTCATCAGTTCCCACCATCCCAGAAGACCTCGCTGTGCCTGGTGTGTTGGTTGCTGCTGTGTTTAACAGGATTCCTCATAAGGATTATTAATGGAGAACCAAGATGGCTCCTGGGCTGTAAGCTCCCTAGGAAGCTCCCTTGCTGTTCAACTCTATCCATGGCCATCTGCTGCCATTCCTTAGTGCTTTCTCCCCCAATCTCTTAAACTGTTTTAATTCCCCTGGCTCTTTAATCAGTACATTTTAGCCCTAACTACAAGCTAACAGCTAGTTTAATGTTACCTGGGCCTACTGCCCTCTCCCAGCCATACCTGCTCTTTGCTTTCTTCACTGAGCACTGAATTTTGCTGAAATCGAAATCCATATGTTGATATGTAAATAGGATGATACCATATTGTCACTATGCTACCTTACACGCAACAAACTAATCACTCAATTTAAAATTCATGCCTATACTTCCAATTTGCAAAGTTATTTAATTAAAGATGGCAGCGTGTTGATTGAAGTACTATTAGGATCATCAGTATTTGTAAGTGATAAACTTCTTCACACCCTACCTCCTGTAAGGACTCCATTCCATTCTCCCAGTTTCTCCGTCTCCGACGCATCTGCTCTGATGATGCTACCTTCCATGACAGTGCTTCTGATATGACCTCCTTTTTCCTCAACCGAGGATTTCCCCCCACTGTGGTTGACAGGGCCCTCAACCGTGTCCGACCCTTTCCCCGCACCTCTACCCTCACCCCTTCCCCTCCCTCCCAGAACCGTGACAGGGTTCCCCTTGTCCTCACTTTTCATCCCACCAGCCTCCATATCCAAAGGATCATCCTCCGCCATTTTCACCACCTCCAGCGTGATGCCACTACCAGTCGCATCTTCCCCTCCCTTCCCCTGTCAGCATTCCGAAGGGATCGTTCCCTCCGCGACACCCTGGTCCACTCCTCCATTACCCCCACCACCTCGTCCCCGTCCCAGGGCACCTTCCCCTGCAATCGCAGGAGGTGTAATACCTGCCCATTTACCTCCCCTCTCCTCACTATCCCAAGCCCCAAACACTCCTTTCAGGTGAAGCAGCGATTTACTTGTACTTCTTTCAATGTAGTATACTGTATTCGCTGCTCACAGTGTGGTCTCCTCTACATTGGGGAGACCAAGCGCAGACTGGGTGACCGCTTTGCGGAACATCTCCGCTCAGTCTGCAAGCAGGACCCTGAGCTTCCGGTTGCTTGCCATTTCAACACTCCCCCCTGCTCTCATGCTCACATCTCCGTCCTGGGATTGCTGCAGTGTTCCAGTGAACATCAACGCAAGCTCGAGGAACAGCATCTCATCTACCGATTAGGCACACTACAGCCTGCCGGACTGAACATTGAGTTCAATAATTTCAGAGCATGACAGCCCCCCATTTACTTTCATTTTTAGTTATTTTTTCTTCCTTTTTTTTTACATTCTTTTTTATATTTTTTACTATTTTTTTTGCATTTATTTCATTTCATCTTAGTTTGTTCAGTTTGCTTACCCACTGTTTTTTTCAGGTTTTTTTTCAGGTTTGCACTTGCTGCTGTTCAATATTCAGTGTATTCACACCTAATCTGTACTAATGCTTTGTCTTTCAACACACCATTAACATATTGTTTGCCTTTGCTCCGTGACCTTTTGGTCAGCTATGTGGCCTGGTCCAATCTGCACCTTCTCCTTTGTTATCTCTTTCCCCACCCCCACCTCACTTGCTTATAATCTGTGACTTTTCTAATATTTGTCAGTTCCGAAGAAGGGTCACTGACTCGAAACGTTAACTTTGCTTCTCTTTCCACAGATGCTGCCAGACCTGCTGAGTGATTCCAGCATCTCTTGTTTTTGTTTGTAAGTGATAAAGTTGTTTTTGCTTAGAAAATGTGAAACTGCATTTACATAGGTTGACCACAAGATGGCAGTGTTAGCAGGCCAATGACACTGAACCCGATGAAGATAAATAGTTTACTCAGTGTACTTTTTAAAATTATATAAAAGTCATTTATAAAACATGCATGTTTTCCCTCATATCCAGTAACATAATCAAATCAGTGGCATGCATTGGATGGCTATCTCAGTGATATTATTTTCAAAGCATTTAATAAAAACCCTCAGTAAAAGTTCAGTCAGCTCTCACTGAAGCATTAATATAAAAGCAAAATACTGCGGACGCTGGAAATCTGAAACAAAAACAGAAAATGCTGGAAATACTCAGCAGGTCAGGCAGCACCTGTGGAGAAAAAAACAGAGTTCAAGTTTTAGGTCTGTAATGAAATGTTTTAAGCTTGAAACGTCAACTCTTTTTTTTCTCCATAGATGCTGCCTGACCTGTTGAATATTTCCAGCATTTTCTGGTCCCTCTGGAGCATATATTTTTTCCAGGTAATCCCCAATGCATTATTTTCAGCGCACTGATGGAAAAGCTAAATTTCCCACAACTAACGAAGCATTCAAATTGGATAAGAGAATGATGTCATAAATGGTGTAAACTCCAGTTTAAATTTGGATTTGGATTGCATTTGCAATACCCTCAGTGTATCTATCCCCTTCCCTGTGGCCACTGAGACTTTCTTACTTTTCTCTTTTTCTCTTGAAGATGTTGACAGATGCTGGGGTATGGTTCAACTCGTAGCCTGCTGGTACCATGCTGAAGCAGCCATTATGTGTGTGAGCCAGACATTAAGCACCAATTGTATTTGCAGATCATTTGTCCTCAACTAACCCCTGGAAACAGGCATTTTCAGCAGGAGGCATTAGAACACAATCAGGAGCCGAAACCAGGCATTTTTTTTTCTCTATCTAGCTTGAGGCCCTGAAGCTAATTGCAGCAGCCCTACCTCTGCCCCAGCTGAAGTTAGCCAACAAACCACAGAGCAGCATCTGAATCTGGGAGGTCCCAAGTCTCTATAGCTGGGTATCACACTAGACAGTGCATGTACTCACTGTACTATTGGTGGGTGGTGTGTATTGTTGAAGCGTCGATCAAGTGTTGCTCAAAGAAGTCCCAGGTTCTTTGTAGGGCTAAAGAATAATTTTTTTATTATATACAGATTTAACAATTTACACTCTCCACAAGCCTGTCTGACCAGCACACCACGTGCTGCTTCTAGCTTCTTCCCAGCCTAATACCCATGTGATTATTACATCATTACTACTACAGTGGGAGGGGATTACACTCACTGTCTCAAACATTAACCCTTTCAGGCCTTATACTACTGGTGGGGGCAGGTGAACAAGGTCATTACATGAAAGCAGGTGAATCCACAGCAAAGAGGTTTTATTTTAGCCTGAAAAATAAATTTGAGGTGAGGCAAACAGTGAGAATGATGCAAATCACCTGCAACCGGACATAGATAGGCTAGCAGACTGGGCCGAGAGGTAGCAGATGGAATTTAACACTGACAAGTGTGAGGTGATGCATTTTGGCAGAAGGAATAGAAAAAGGCAATATATACTGAATGGCACAGTTCTAAAGAGTGTGCAGGAACAGAGGAATCTGGGGGTGCATGGGCATCGATCTTTGAAGGTGGCAGGACATATTGAGAGAGTGGTTAATAAAGCGAATGGGATCTTGGGCTTTATAAATAGAGACATTGAGTACAAAAGCAGGGAAGTTATGCTGAACCTTTATAAAGCTCTGGTTAGGCCCCTGTATTGTGTCATGTTCTGGTCACTACACTTTAGGAAGGATGTGAGGGTCCTTGAGAGGGTGCAGAGAAGATTTACCAGAATGGTTCCAGGAATTGAGGATTTTAGCTACAAGGTTAGGTTGGAAAAGCTGGGTTTGTTCTCCTTGGAACAAAGGAGATTGAGGGGAGATTTAATAGAAGTGTATAAGATTATGACAGGCTTGGATAAGTTCAACAAGAAAAAAACTGTTTCCATTACCTAATGGTACAAGGACTAAGGGGACACAGATTGAAAATTTTGGGCAAAAGATGCGGGGGGAATATGAGGAAGCACTTTTTTATGCAGCAGGTGGTAATAACCTGGAACTTGCTGCCCACGAGGGTGGTGGAAGTGGCGATGATCAATGACTTCAAGAGGACGTTGGATGATCACCTGAGAGAAATAGACTTGCAGTGCTATGGGGATCAAGCCGGGGAGTGGGACTGACTGCATAGCTCCGTGAAGAGCTGGAATGGACCAAATGGCCTCATTCTGTGCTGTAAATGATTCTATGACTATGAAATTCAATTTCAGTAGGGGTGCAAATCAGGCACCCGTGATACATTCCATTAATTGAAAGAATAGTAAGACTAGTGCATAATAAGCAATCTATCCACTACCAACTGTTTCATACTGCCACTGAAGTTGAATTTCACCCCCATATTATCGGTTACTGGGCTATCATATACTCTTGGGTATATTGCATATACTGGGTATAACTACTAGAGTTTACTTTTGCAATTTCTTCATACATTTCTGCGAAAATACCTCAACATGGTTCTCACCATTCGAAAGCTTTTCTCAGAGTGAAACGACATCAGCACAGTAAGATCACCGAGCGCAAAATGCTACTGTATGTGTGCAACCTGGTTCACCTTTCAAGTCATTTTTTTGTATGATTAATGCAACATTATGTGTAAATTATTTTCATTTGATTTTTGGGAATGAATGTCTGTTAAATGCATATTTATGAACATTGTTTTGCATACACATTAATAAATTCCTTTCCCTGTTACATTTAAGATATTCATCCAAAGTGAGGCAAACAGGATTGATTTAAGAAATATATAGAGAGGGGCACAAATGTATAATTCTATTAACGTAATAGATTCAAACATATTGGGAAGAAAAAAGTTGGTGGAAAAAATTATAGACAACAACCTAGAGTAAATAGAAAGGAGTGGCAAGTGGAAAATATTTGAGGGTAAGAATGAAATATCAATGCACTCAAATATCATACACAATTTTTTAAAAATCTAACTTACCTTTTCTTCTAAGTTCCATAATTTACCCAGAAATAATGATTAAAGCAAGACTAAAAGACTGCAAACAAACAAAGAAGGTATCAGATGTTTTATGAATAAACCAAATAAAATGAATAACACCAGAGTAATCTGTAAAATCATGTTACTGTGTGACGTACGGTACATAATGGTGTTTCCTGGTAAACATGGTCAGAAACAGGGGCGGTACAGTGGCACAGTGGTTAGCACCGGGTTCGATTCTGGGTTCTGCCTGTGCGGAGTTTGCAAGTTCTCCCTGTGACTGTGTGAGTTTTTGCCGGGTGCTCCGGTTTCCTCCCACTGCCAAAGACTTGCAGGTGATAGGTAAATTGGCTGTTGTAAATTGTCCTCAGTGTAGGTTGGTGGTAGGGAATATGGGATTACTGTACGCTTAGTATAAATGGGTGGTTGTTGATCGGCAAAGACTCGGTGGGCCGAAGGGCCTGTTTCAGTGCTGTATCTCTAAATAAAAAAAATTTTTTTTTAAATGAGTGCTAGAAGGTAAGGGCTGAGATAGTTGAAAGGTCTGCTACATATGATGTAACGAAGGGCAGGGAAGGTAAACAAGAGCTAGATTGGAGGAATAAAGGGCTTGGGAAGAGACACATGTGTGCAGGGGGTCATGGGTGTAGGCCAGAACAAGACCATGGAGGGATTTGTAGATGAAAATTAATGGGCTGGATTTTCATTATAGAGGCAGGAAACAGGTCTCTGGTCTGGTTTGGGGTCTGAAACCTACCTCCTCTAGGAAGTTGATTCAGATTGAAATTTTCAAGTAGGAAAGCCTTAATTGTTATGGAGACAGGTTTCCTGTCCTCTTCGAGCCAGTGGGATTGAAAATAACAGTGGGTCAGATCAAGTGTGGGCCTCATGTAGACTCCCACAGCAGCCATCACTGAGATTGCTGGTTGTTCTAAGGGAGAGATCTGCCTTCCACAGCACCAGAGGGAAGCGAGATATCACAGGGGAGCTGAAGGGCTCCACTAGGAACAGGGCAGACCCTCGCTTCCTCGATGCCCATCTGGATCTAATGCTGGAGGCCGTGAGGGAGAGGACGGGGGTCCTCTTCCTGGAGGTTGGCAGGAGGAGGCCACCTCATCATGCAGCAGGGCCACCTCTCTCTTCAGTTAGCCCCACTGCCTCCTCCTCTCTTACCTCTTGCTCCTCCCCCGATGAGCTGTCTCCTTCCAGGGCCTCACTTGAGAGCCATGTTATGGAGAGCACAGCAGACCACCACAATGATTGAGATCTTTGCAGGAGGGCATTGGAGGGCGTCATCCAACTGGTCCAGGCACCAGAATCGCATCTTCAGACACCCGATGGCCTGCTCAATCTTTGGCCTGCTGAGCAGGTGACAGTGTTGTTTTGCCTCTGTGCCTCTGTCTGGGGATCCCATAGAGGGGTCAGTTGCCATCTCTTCAAGGGATTTCCCTTGTCCCCTTTGATCCATCCATGCACTTTGGGGTTGGAATGAAGGACCGAGGTAGCCTGGACTGGTGAAGGATGAAGGAGTCATGGCAGCTGCCAGGAGAGTGCACACATGGAGGATGCTCCTGTTGTGCTCACAAACCAGTTGGATGCTGAGGGAGTGGAATCCCCTCCTGTTGATGGATCTCACTGGCTAGTTACTGGGTGTCTTGATGGCCACGTGGGTGCAAGCGATGATGCCCTGCACCTGGGGGAATCCAGTGATGGAGGCCAAACCCAGTGCCATCCATGCCATCACAGGCCCATCTTGTCAAAGTGGATATAATCCCCTGCCCTCCTGAAAAGGGCATCAGTGATCAGGCCGATGGTAGAATGTTGCCGATTGCAAGATGCCACTTAGCTCCACAGCTGAACCCTGGAACGACTCAGTTGCATAGTTCAGAGTGGCAGAGACCTTGATGGTTACAGATAGGGGACTTCCATGGGGGCTGCGAGGTCTCAGGTCATTGTGGATCAGTACACAAAGTATCTAGACCATCTGCCTAGATAGGTGCAGCCTCCTATAGCACTGGCACTCTGTCATTTGCAGGTAGCTGATCCTTGGGCTGAGCTGATGTCTTAGGTCATACCTTCTTCCCCTTGCAGGCCCCCGCTGGCCAGGAGGTTACATCTACTGAAGCTCATCCTGGCTGCTCTGTCCAACATCAGAGTAGCCTGTTCCCATCTGAACTCCCTCAGCTGGGTTTTATATGTTCACCAGGCCTTCCCCTGCCAACTGCAGCTGCCCCAGTGATGCTAGTGGACTCACGTCCCTCTCTGGTTTCCTGCCACTTACCAATGAGAAATTCAACTCTTCCAGCTGCAACAATAACTACACTGAGGCACATCTGAGAGAGCTGAGCTTTATTTGTTGCCTTTGCTTTATTTCAATCAGCTCTTCCCATAGTCCTCATGGCCCTCCACATTGTTCACATCTTCACAAGCCTGTTGTATTCCCCCCATGGTATTTTCCCCATTCCCAGCCTTAAAAGATTGCTCACTGTTACTGACAAGCCTGTTAATGAGCTCTTTAATGAACTCAACAAGCACTTAATTGGAGGCGGGTGCCCGACCCATTCCCTCACTGCTGGCCTCCCTTTAACAATGATGTCGCGATCCGGAGGCGGCAGGTCCCAGTGCTAACCTCCAACAATGTAATCTTCAAATTGCGCTCGCCTCCGCACCTGCACTCAGTGGGCTTTAAAAATTCAGCTCTGGATTTTATAAATAGCTCCTTTGTGGGACAGGAAGCAAGTGCAGGAGAGAAGAATTAGTGTGGCTGGGCAGGTGGGACTTAGTGAGGGAGAGGGTGCAGGCAGCAGAATTTTGGGCAAGTTGGCTTTTGTTGAGGGTTGAATGTAGGGGGCCAGTGAGCAGTGCATTTGCAGATAAAAAGATAATATTGCTATTCTTTTCTGAATGCTACTTTACTGCCAAATGTAATATATTGCAACCAAAAGAAAGAAAGACTTGCATTTATATAGCACTTTTCATGACCACCTGGCATCGCAAAGCATTTCCAGACAATGAAGTACTATTTGAAGTACAGTCACTATTATAATGTAGGAAATCATTCAGTAGTATTGCCAGCATTTGCAGGACACATTTGAGTATTTGAGCTTTGAAATCCAGGGCCTACAACTTCAGCTTCTTACACCAGTGAATATTTTTAGCAGGACAGTGAGAAATGACAACCTTGTTATAATATTTTTAAAGGCACAATTAACCATCATTTTCTGAAACATTTGAGGGTGTTCTGCTGCCCAGTGGTACTTGAGGACAAACTCTACAAATCAGTCTATTATATGCCTGACTTCCAGATATTCAGTCGCTAACTGATGCTTTCACTTCTGGATGTACTCTGGGCCTATAAATTCAGCAGGACCTGAGGGAAATCCATCTTCCAGGTTTCCCAACCACTAAACTGGCCTCCTTCCCAGTTCCCAACTCCCTTTGATATCAGGGCCATAGCAACCAGAGCACTTCTTGAAGAAGCAGAAGGTTTGTATTTAATACTTTGCCTTTACACAACCGCTGACAAATCAATTTACTTTAAGACGAGGGTGTATGAGTGACAATAAGGGAACTTTTGTTGTTTGGTGCAATGGTTATAAATGCAGCCTAAAACAGACATGCGCAACTTGGATTTCTTTCCCAAATGGTCCGTTCCTGATTTCAATTAGACCATCGTGCAAAGGCCAGTGAGCAAAGGATAAGAAACGTCTCTAGAAGGAGCAAGAGGAAAGTTATTGGAATGGGGACTCATCATCACTGCTCGCACATAGCAGCATTAAATAGCCTCCCAAGTCCAGCTCAACAGACCTCCCTCTCTCAGGGCTAGATTTTGATCCCAGCGGCTCACTGGAATAGGCTGGGCAGCCGCTCCCCACCACCACCCTCCCCCCACCCTGCCATGGAGCCCGACGTCGGGAGGTGAACAAAATCCAGCCCTCAATGTGAGAATGTTGAGCAGTGGGGAAATAGGGGGAATGGTGGTAATTTACAACATGGGAGAATAAGTCAAGAAATAAATATATTCTTTTTATACAATGGTGTATATTACAGCTCAGTGCAAACCATTTCTAACTGTAACAATACTTGACTTTTGATGTGTGCTATTTGCTGCACGACACAATACCTCTGTGATCCTCACATGTTAAAAGTGACCTTTTACAGCAGAGATCACAAACTAGTGTCAATTTAATGTGTACTCTGGTGTTTGGAAATCAATGTGGCACTGAGCTGTATATTGATTCAGAGCTGGCATTCTATCAACATAGATTACGGCGATAATGGTCTTAAACTCTCGAAAGAACTGTGGCATCCACCTCTGGAGTTCAGGATTCATGCTGCACTTTGCAATAATAGACATTTTCATTTTCTTGATAACACACATATTCACTCTGACTGTAATGCTGTACACATCCCAGTAATAAGATATCAGGGATAGAAAATTAAAAAAATATATCTCTCCTGGCCTGTGTAGATTAAGAACATAGAAAATATAGCATGACCCAATGAGCCAATAGACAACGTACAATCGGTCCTGCCATTGGCTGCCCTCAGCTGAAGCTGCTGGTAAAACTTGCATTACAGTAATGCTCTGCTAAATCTCTCCCTGCACTCTAAAGATAATCAGACCAGAACTGCAAGCTGTCACTTCAATATTATACTCTACATTCTACAAAGCTGATGAGTTCATTCCACAGCCCACATTTGCATCCTCCTAGTAGCAAAGGAGCTGTTATGTTGCACACAGTGTTTCATCATCCACCTCTGTTTTCTTTATAACCTTCAATTGGTTCTTAGATATCGGACCCTTTTTAAAAGAAGTAATCACAGCAGTGCATTAATACAAGTGCATTTCCTGGCAGTTTATTCCACATGTCTACCAGCCTGCTGTAATAAATTCCTTCTAATCTCTAGTTTTGCTCAAGGCATACCAATTTTGTACTTGTATCGTTCTGATATCTCAGTTTTAAGTTACATACCCTGATTACAACTGCATTATCTGCACTTTACAACATTTTAAAGAGATGGACGGTGCCTTGGCAAGTAAAATAATTTTTTCTGATCGTGCAGATATGGATCCAATTAGCTTGCATAAAGAAAATTCTTGGAAAGGATTTTGGGCTTGAGTGGGGGAGGAGTCCTTAAGGGATACGAGGTCTATAAAGTCTTAAAAATAATACAATGGAAGATAGGAGTAGGAGTTGTACATGGTTGAAGTCATACCTAGCACAAATGAAGATGCTTGTGGTTGTTGGAGGCCAATTATCTCAGCCCCTGGACATCACCGCAGGTGTTCCCCAGGGTAGTGTCCTAGGCCCAAACATCTTCAACTGCTTCATCATAAGGTGAGAAATGGGGATGTTCTCTGATGATTGCACAGTGTTCAGCACCATTCGCAACTCTTCAGATACTGAAGCAATCCTTGTCCATATGGAGCAAGACCTGGACAATATCCAGGCTTGGGCTGATAAGTAGCAAGTAACATTCGTGCCTCACAAATGCCAGGCAATGACCATCTCCAATAAGAGAGAATCCAACCACCTCCCCTTGACATTCAACAGCATTACCATCACTGAATCGCCCACTATCAACATCCTGGAGGTTACCATTAACCAGAAACTGAACTGGACCAGCCACTTAAATACTATGGACACAAGAGCAGGTCAGAGGCTGGGAATTCTGCAGCGAGTAACTCACCTCCTGACTCCCCAATGCCTGTCTATTATCTACAAGGCACAAGTCAAGAGTGTGATGGGATACTTCCCACTTGCCTGGATGAGTGCAGTTCCAACAACACTCAAGAAACTCAACACCATCCAGGACAAAGCAGCCTACTTGATTGACACCCCATATACCACATTAAACATTCACTCCCTCCACCACCGACGCACAGTGGCAGCAATGTGTACCATCTACAAGATGCACTGCAGCAACTCACCAAGGCTCTTTTGGCAGTACCTTTGAAACCTGCAACCGCTACCGCCTAGAAGGGCAAAGGCAGCAGATGAGTGGGAATACCACCACCTGCAAGTTCCCCTCCAAGCCACACACTATCCTGACTTGGAACTATATCACTGTTCCTTCACTGTCGCTGAGTCAAAATCCTGGAACTCCCTTCCTAACACAGTAAATGTTACTACACCCCAAGGACTGCAGCGATTCAAGAAGGCACCTCACCACCACCTTCTCAAGGGCAATTAGGGATGGGCAACAAATGCTGGCCTTGCCCGCAATGCCCACATCCCTAGAACAAATAAAAAATTTGTGTTTAAATTTAATTGATCCAAAACTACTTCATCACAACAGCACCGTTGAACATCTGTGGGAGTAAGTGAATGATTAAATGGAATTAAAGTAGAAGATCATACAATTTAATTGGATTTTTCAAGAGAAAATGCCAGGAGTGACGGTGAAAGCTGCTGGCTTTATTAAGTTGAAGGCGTTTGAAAATATTTAGTTAATGAATGTCGTCACGCAGGTCTGGCAAAACATATTGCATCCTGCCACTCATTAGCTCCATAACTGGAGACTGACAAATCTTCTGGAAAACAGTCAAGTGCTGGTTGTTCTCGTCATGGCCATTTCATGGAGGTTCCTCAGTGCCTTGTAAGGGGTAGAACTTCTATCCAGCCTTTAAAGGCAGGTGACAGCCAGGGGGACAGAGCCAGGGCTGAGTGCCCTGGGAGCACCTGTTCTATAGGCTCCAGAGGGACCTGATGTATCAGTGACAGCTGGTATGCTGAGGAGTTGCAGGCATTGTGGCCTCCACAAGGGAATACATGAGTTCCACTGGTAGGTTCCAGACCAGGCAAGGACCATTCGCTGGATCACTGGGGGCTCAGGCCCACCCAACCTTGGCAGGCACACAGAGGAGTTTCTTTGGGGATCATCTATTGGGTGCCATAAAGTGCCTGAAGCGGTGCTTGTGTCCATCTGCCCATGACCTCCCAATGACCATATTGACTCCAGCTGAGTCAGCACTGAAAGGCCCCATCGGACACAGTCACGGCATAATTGACACTGTCATGACTTGATAAATTTCAGGGCCGTATTCTACTCGGACTGTTTTCCTGTTCCATCCTGTGGGATTTCTAAGTAGTGTGACTGGGTCTTTCATAGCTTGCACTTCCTGGAATGAGACTTTATCTGACTTACGTTAAGTATCCACTTAAAGGTGGCAGCTGTTTTAAATATCCCAAGATGCACTATTTCCTTTCCACAACAAAAGCTGCATGTTAGATGCCCCGGCAGGTGTCACATTGAAGCCTTTACTATATTATTCAGATGCATACGACCATATGATTAAAAAAGGACGTGATAAGATATCTAGCGCAATCAGACATGGTGCAGTCCATGTGCTTCATGAACCTCCTCCCAGTCACACTATCTCTCCAGAGAGGCAAAAAAATGGAGAACAAAAGCACGTCTATTTAGAGAAAACTCTGGGAAATTCCTCTCTGACCTCCTCAAGCTGTTCAGTCAACTATTATGTTAGCTCATGAATAACACTGATCCCAGCTACCCAACACCTACCCTTTAGAATGTAAAATGTTATCCTCTCATAGGAACTTGTCAAGCTCCTTTTCAAGGTTCTGCATGGAATATATACTCAACAACTGCTTTAGTAACTGGTTTCGAAGGTCAAATATTCTATGTGAAAAGAAATAGAATTACAGAATCATAGAATTGTTACAAGCACAGAAGGAGGCCATTCAGGATGTTGTGTCTGTGCTGACTCTCTGCAAAAGCAACTCACCTAGTCCCACTCCCCCACTCTTTCCCAATAGCCCTTCATATTATTTGTCTTCAGGTGCTTATCCAATTCTCCTTTGAAAGCCACGATTGAATCTGCCTCCATCACTCTCTCAGGCAGTGTATTCCAGATCCTAACCACTCCCTACATTAAGAAGATTTTCCTCATGACGCCTCTGGTTCTTTTGCCAATCACCTTAAATCGGTGTCCTCTGGTTCTCAACCTTTTTGCCAATGAGAACAGTTTCTCTCAATTTACTTTGTCCAGACCCCTCATGATTTTGAACACCTCTATCTAATCTCCTCTGAACCTTCTGTTCTCTAAGGAGAAAAACCCCAGTTTCTACAATCTATCCACATAACTGAAATTCCTCATCCCTGGAACCATTTTCATAAATCTTTTCTACACTCTTTCTAAAACCTTCACATCCTTCCTAAAGTGTGATGCCCACTGGACACAACACTCTAGTTAAGGCCAAACCAGTGTTTTATAAAAGTTCATCATAGCTTCCTTGATTTTGTACTCAATGCCTCAGGATCCTGTATTCCTTTTTAACCAATTTCTCAACCTGCCCAGCTACCTTCAATGATTTCTGCATATGTACCCCAGTCTGTTCCTCTACCCTCTTCAGAATTGTGCTCTTTATTTTGCTTCTCCTCATTCTTTCTACCAAAATTAATCACTTCAGATTTCTCTGCATTAAATTTCATTTGCCATCTGCCTGTCCATTCCACCAGCCTGTCTATGTCCTCGTGAAGTTTATCACCATCCTCCTCACAGTTCATAATATTTCCAAGTTTTGTGCCATGTGCAGATTTTGAAATTGTGTCCTGTACACCCAAGTCCAGGTCAAGAAAACTGGTCCTCGTACTGACCCCTGGGGGACCCCACTGTGTACTTTCCTCCTGTCTGAAAAAGAACTTCATATCCATACTGGAAATACTCAGCAGGTCTGGCAGCATCTGTGGCGAGAGAAGCAAAGTCAACGTTTCAGGTCAGTGACCCTTCTTCAGAACTAGCAGATATTAGAAATGTGAAAGGTTTTAAGCAAGAAAAGCGGGGGTGGGGCAAGAGATAACAAAAGAGAAGGTGTAGATAGGACAAGGTCACAGAGAATAACTGACCAGAAGGTCATGGAGAAAAGGCAAACGGTATGTTAATTGTGTGTTGAAAGACAAAGCATAGTACAGATAGAGTGTTAATGGACTGAAAACTGAACAGCCACAAGTACAAACATGAAAAAAAAGTGGGTAGGCAAACTGAACAAACACAGATAAAATAAAATAAAATTAACACAAAAAAAATAAAAATAAAAAATAACTAAAAATAAAAGTAAAATGGGGGGCCCGTCATGCTCTGAAATTATTGAACTCAATGTTCGGTCCGGCAGGCTGTAGTATGCTTTATCGGTAAATGAGATGCTGTTCCTTGAGCTTGCGTTGATGTTCACTGGAACACTGTAGCAATCCCAGGACAGAGATGTGAGCATGAGAGCAGGGGGGAGTGTTGAAATGGCAAGCAACCGGAAGCTCGGGGTCATGAATTCGGACTGAGCGGAGGTGTTCTGCAAAGCGGTCACCCAGTCTGCGTGTGGTCTCCCCAGTGTAGAGGAGACCACATTGTGAGCAGCGAATACAGTATACTACATTGAAAGAAGTACAAGTAAATCGCTGCTTCACCTGAAAGGACTGTTTGGGGCCTGGAATAGTGAGGAGAGGGGAGGTAAATGGGCAGGTATTACACCTCCTGTGATTGCAGGGGAAGGTGCTGTGGGAAGGGGACGAGGTGGTGGGGGTAATGGAGGAGTGGACCAGGGTGTCGCTCAGCAACCACTCAAGGGCAACTAACAATTGATTTTTCATTTTATTAATGCCACCGAGTTATCCTGGCCATTGGGTGTAGTGGGCAAATCACTTTCGCACAAACGGACTCACTATAAACAATGGGGACTCTAATTGGGACCTGACTTTGCCTTTGAAATTTAGGCCCTTTGTTCCCCTGCACAGTTCTCACCAGGTAGGAGGGGTTAGAATCAGCTTCTTCTTGGATCTTTTAGGACCCGAAAAATCACACCCAAGACACTTGCTCGTGTATATTCCATTGGCAAGCTGTTCTGATCATAACCACCCCTGGCTTGAATAGACATCTTAATGTTCTCTTTGGTTTAGTCCCATTGAAAATCTTAACCACATGACATTTTCTCTTAGTTTATGTAATCTTTTGATGTTATTATTGATCTGCTTAATTCTGCCTCAAGTATGTGACGGTTACAAACTTGTAGTTGCGTTTGTTGTTGTTACAATATTGCTACCCTGCTGAGCATAGTTTGATTATGAATTTTAAGATTTTATTTAGCTTGTTTTTTATCCTCACATGTTGTAACTATTGCTTTAGAATTTTAAAATTCCAAAATTACAGTTTCTCAAATTTTTAAATGCCCCGAAATCTGATCCCATACATTGAGTGAATCTTAAGTAGGTCAAAAAAAACAGCATAGTCTCTGTTTAGAAACATCTCACAGGAATATTATCACAATTTGGAGCCAATATGCTCTGTAATAACTGTGCCAGGCAATTTGTAATGAGAAATAATATTACCTCATTCACCAGCACAGTACTGTGTTTGTTTCAAGGGATTTGAGTGAAAACCTCAGGCTTTTTTTTTTATTCTTGCAAAACAGCATAAACAACAAGAGCAGACTGTACAGGGACATAGGAAAAAGTGAGAGATTGGAGAAAGGGAGTGGAGACAAATGAAAAAAATAGAAATCTGTTCTTTTTCCTTTTTTAAAATCTCTGCCAGCAGCCCTCTGGAGTCTCATCCAAGAGACTATTCTACATACTGAGCAGTGGCAGGCTATTCAACCAGGGAGGTTCACAGTTGAGATAAACCTGATGGTTCTACTTTCTAATGGGAGTCACAGGATAATGATTAAGAGGAGGAGCGCAGCTCATATTTTGTCCCTCCCTAGCCCAGAAGCACTAAAGCCAAATACAAGTCCCACATGTCTGGCTCAGCTGAGTTCAGCTTACTCAACACAGTCTGTGGATTGTCTCAGGGACTTTATTTGGTCTGTACAGTTCTCTGCCACACCACAGGGTGCAGTCATGCACAAAGCTACCAGGATAACTGTAGAGCGTAACCTGTTTAGTAACTTAATTAAATAAAAGCAAAATACTGCAGATGCTGGAATTCTGAAATAAAAACAAGAAATGCTGGAAATACTCAGCAGGTCTGGCAGCATCTGTGGAGAGAGAAGCAGAGTTAACGTTTCAGGTCAGAGACCCTTCGTCAGAACTGGCAAATATTAGAAATGTAAAAGATTTTAAGCAAATAAAGTGGGTGGGGCAAGAGATAACAAAAGAGGTGTTGATAGGACAAGGTCACTGTTTAGTAACTTCACTGTTCAGAATTAAACCAGGTAATGACCATGTTCTCACCAATGGAAAAAGTGGGGGTCATTTTAACTTTGGCTTTTCATGTTAAATGGTTGATTTTGAACTAGTTAGCTGTTATATACCACAGCCAATATTCCCTTGCATTGACTATAATGGAAATGAACATTAGATATGGTGTATAATGGGCAGATAATTGTAATACTATCACCCAAAGTTAAAATTACCCCCAGTGAATTTTTATTTATTCTCAAAATAATTGTAAGAGTTACTCAAACAAAGCCACATTTTCAGTCAGCAAAGTGCACTGTGCTATAATGCATTCTGTTACAGAGTCACAGGATATAGATTCACACAAGTGATTTTCTATCCCATCACCTCCGGATCTTGGAAATGTCATCAGAAGTTGAAATTCTTTCCCTAGGGATCCATGGGAAGGGTGAACTGCTTTTGTGCATTTCTTAACAGCCATTGATAGACTGGCACAGTCAGAGGGCTGGGAGCTCGGAGCCAATGAATAGTGCAGCATGTGGCAACAACAAAAATAGGGAAAGAAACTAATACATAAGAAGTTGATTTTTGAAAAATCTACAAATCTGTTGCAGCACTGGTATGAATGTAGTGCTCCTCAGGATATTGGTTTGTCTCTGTGGTTCCCAGAATGAGTTTGTGTTCATATATGTGCCATCAAAGGGAAGAGCTAAGCACAGCACCTGCACCTTTACAGCAAGTCAGGAGAAATTACAGAGTCAGATATCCAGGTCTACTCTTGGGCAGATCTTAGCATCTAATTAAAGAAGCCACTGTAAGAATCCAGGGAGCAAACTGCTCACCCTCTCACTTGGCTTGGAATGGTGTGTGCAGTGGGAAACATGAGATGAGAAAAATAATTTCTATTTAGTTCTATTCAGATCAATACATTCCTCATTGTATACAATTACAAATGTATATTTTCTAAGGTGCGACAAATTGCAGCACCAACACAAAGTGTCAACAAATGAATGGGCCATGGATTTTTATCCACAATCCCACCATGGAATTTCCCATCTTGTACACATCAATCCAGGGACGTTATAATGGAAGTTAGGTACTTGCCTACTGGGACAGGAGCAAAATGTAAAGAACCGCACCTGGGGCCATTATCACATGCATCATAGAGGGAGTAACAACAGGGTTGATGAATGAAAGCAGATTGCCAATCGATTTTCCAGTTGCATTTGGTGTGTGAGCTGATAAGATCAGGAAATTCTGAAAAGAAGTCTTAACTTAAAATAAATATCTTAAGCGATATGAATAACTAGTCAGTATGTTTTTATAGATTAATCGAGTACCACTTTATATTCTTGAACAATACTTATTTGTTTAATGCTGCTGGAGCTGGTGTTCAAGAAGTGGCTTCATAAACAGAGAGATAATTTATTCCAAAGCTGTGATAAAACATCTCGTCGCCAGCTGCCTCCCGCTGCAACTGCCTTACTTTTCCTCTTAACTTTAGATTTACATTTCTCAAATTGAGCTTTTCCTCTCACTATACGAAGTTACTGTTAGGTTGTTTTAAATGTATTCATGCAGAAGAGAGTTGTACAATGGTGTTTTAAAGAAATTCCTCACTCCCCACATCAGCATCAGGTTAATGCAGTTTATGACAATCTTGCCTCTGAATCACAAAGGTTCAAAGTCATTCTGGGACTTGAGTGCATAACTCAGGCTTAAATTCCAATGTACAATTGAGAGAGAGTTCCATTGTAGCAGATATCATCCTTCAGATGAGACTTTAAACTGTGGCCCTGTCTGCCTCGTCAGTTGGACGTTAAGGACTCTGGGGGGGAGTTTTCACAGGGATTTTCTTTCTTATCTCCAGTAACTCCTACAGAAGAGCCCTGGCAAAGTGATGTGAATGCTGTGGCTTGTCTGCTGAAGTTACAGCAGACAATTGGGAGAAACACTGCAGAAATTCATCCCACCCCCATCGTACTATTCATAGAAGTTTACAGAACAGAAGGAGGCCTATTACTTAGAATGAGCTAAATTTATGAAGCTTACATTGACAAATAGAAACTAAACCACAGGATTTATTTTGAGGAACCAGCTTAAATGTGCATTGGTAACAAAGATGATCTGATCTACTTTTCTAAACCCTCTATTGAACTCAGAAATCACATTATTTTTGCTGGGAATTCTACTGATGTATTGGTGCATATCCTGTAAATCGTACTGTCAGTGATATTATGATGTTAATCACAAATCACTATCTAATTACTGAAAATCAGTAAATGCATTAAATCTTGTCAAACAGATGAGGACTAGAATGGCAAAACATTAACTAAATAATCCTTCATACTTGGGAATGTTTGGTTTCCTTAAACTGGATCTACCATCAGCTTAAATCAAATTTTTAGAGGTGGATTTTAACTCCGAGGAGGTTTCAGCCTGGTGGTGGTGGGGCCAGTGCAAAATGCACTCCTAGGAAACACATTAAGCGTACCCCCCACCCACCCCACCCCGCCCCGGGCCTCATTAACACACTGTTAATCTACTTCCCACCTGTTCCAGGTAGGATGTGGGTGGGATGCGGCTGCCCTTGGCTGTCTTCTGGTATGAAGGTAGGTGTGGGGAAGGGGGATGGTTTGGGAAATTCTCTTGAGAGAAGGGTAGGGGCAGCCTGGGCTGTGGAGGCCACGACTTTTCTTGTATATTTGGGTTTTATACACAATGTGAAACTGCTGATGCTCCAGCCTGCAGTCTCGGGAACTGCAGTCTTTCCGTGTCTTTAATTATATGCATAATCAGAGGCATTATTTGATTTTGAAGGATATATTTTTGAAAGGGTACCTGGGGTGTGCTTCAGACTGCAGTTCCAGTTCACCAGTCCTTCTAAGACCAACTATGCAAAAAGCAGGAAACTCCATCCGGACAAAGTAAAAAACCTTATATTAAGTTATTGTTAAGGAATGCTATTAGAATATTAAAGGAAAAGGGGGGAAAGCAGGATAGTGAGAGTGGGCTTATATGGAGAAAATCACTTAATGGGCTGAATGGCCTGTTTCTGCACTGTACTATTCCAACATTATTCAGAGTATTAGTAAAGGCCGCATTTGTTTAATAGTTTCTATATTTTAATAGAAATAGATTGTTCTGTAAACTATTGTAATGTGCTTTGTTATTAGTCATCTGTTCCTTTAGTCTATAACATAAGCAAGAGGCTGATGGATTGTTTATTCTACTGCTTTCCAAAGTTTTGGACATCATGACAATTAAGGACATATCCTGTGAGTTAAATACAGAAAGCCCTGGGCTCAGTACATTACTGCACTTTGGGTGTCTAAAGACACACTCCAGTTTATAGAGAGTGAGGGCTCACTTCTGGATGCAGCTATTTGTTCTAAAGGTAAGAAAAATAAATAGATTCAATGACGATGACTGTATGATGAAATCCTAAAGTTGGAATGATCTGGAACAGGATTACTTTCTTCCTTCTTTCCAAATGATTAAAAAATGACTGGAGAACAAATTTTCAAATATTTTCTTCAGGGAATGTGTCTATTTCAAATATGTTCCACTGATAAATTCAACTGGTCAGGGTTTACCTAAAACAAATCTTGACAGTGAGAGGTAGGTAAACAGCAGCGGTCTTTCCTGTTGTTTCTAATGGAAACTTTAAAACAATGAATTGATTTCTTTTTCTCAATGGAAAGTCCCTTCCAGCTTCATTTTGGCTCCATGCACAGTTAGGAAACTTTGTCTTTTCAAATCAACGCTCACAGTGCTATTGGAGGTAAAACGTTGGGATGAATTTTAATTTGCAGGAGCACATGAGTTCGGGTGCAGGTGGAGGGTTAAATCTGGCAAAATTGACAGTGTGTCAGGAAACTGGTTCAAACTCAGCAACTTCCGCATTTACTAGTGGCACGTTAGACTGCTTGCGAGCAACCCCCTCGGGAGAGGTGGGTTGTCAATATCAATATGTTAATCGCTCACTTAGAACAATATTGACACACAGTTTTTACTTTCACGTCAGGTCCATGAGTTTCCCGGGCTTCCTGAAACTCACCTGTGAAAGCAAGTACACAGTGGCAATTGAGGAGCTAATCAATCTCAGGGAAACATGGCAATAAATAGTCAGTATGCACAGCTTCTTTCTTACCTGCTAGTGGGAAAGCATTTGCACACAGTACTTTTGTTGAGAGGTTACTTTGGACAATTTAGAAGTTACTTTCTGTATTTTATAAATTTGCTCTGTCACATCAGGGTGGGTGCCACTTCTGTTGCATTAGATTGGACCTCAACTAAGGACCAAGATAACCAGCAACAGCAACAGAACTCGCTGTAATGTGCTGCTCACAGACCTGTAGCTGCACCACAAAGAGGGGACCAGCAGAGAGGGGACCAGCAGAGGAACCAGCAGAGAGGGGACCAACAGAGAGAGGACCAACAGAGAGGGGACCAGCAGAGAGGGGACCAACAGAGAGAGGACCAACAGAGAGAGGACCAACAGAGAGGGGACCAGCAGAGAGGGGACCAGCAGAGAGGTGCAGCTCACAGGCAGGACCTCCCATGAGTCTACAGGCAGAGGATTGGTTTCCTTGACATGTCTGAACACCAGTGTCTCAGGAGACTCAGGATGTCATGTCAGGTGGTGTCAGATACCTGCAGCCTCCTAGAAGAAGACTTGCCACTTGCTGTACCTGGTCACCACTCTTTACCAGTGAATGTCAAAGCCACCATCACCCTGAACTGTTTTGCCTCTGAACCCTTCCAAGGCTCTGCCGCAGACACGTGCAGCATCGCCCAGTCAGCTGCAGACAAAAATGCTGAAAACAGGTGTTTGCCCAAAGATGTCAACTTTGCCACTGATGATGCCAGTGAGAATGGGCAAGCCCTCAGCTTTGTGCCTCTGACTGGCCCCAGGTGTAGGGCAACATCGACTGCACACATGTGGCATCCCCAGAACAACCAGGAGTATTCATCAATCGCAAGGGCTTCCACTCCATCGATGTGAAACTGGTGTCTGATCACAAAGAGATCTTTAAGCAGGCATGCGCAAAAGTCCCAGACAACTGCCATGATGTTTTTGCCCTGCTGTGGTCCAAACTCCCTGATCTCTTCACACCTTGAAGCAGAATTAAGGGATGGATGCTTGGAGGCAAGGGATAACCAGTGCAAACTTGGCTCATGATGTTCGTCAGAAACCCGGCAAATGAAACCCAACAGCACTACAATGAATACCATATCACCACCGGATGCATAATTAAACAGGCTATCAGTTGAAGATGCACTTCAGGTGCCTGGACAGATCTGGAAGCACCGTTTAGGACATGCCAGCCAGGGTCTCCAGAATGGTCATTGTTTGCTGTGCACTGCACAGCATTGTGCAGCAGTGAGGCTTGGACCTGCAGGAGAAGCACGGCAAAGAGCTTCGATCGTTCTCGGACAATCTGGAGGAGGAAGAGGAAGAAGAAGAGGAGGGTAATGGAGGAAGAAGAAGAAGAGGAGGATAATGGCAGAAAAGCAAATGCAGCTGCTCACATTGCTGCCCGAATGCCAGGGCTGACCTTATTAATACAAGGTTAATGCACCAGTGCATCCATGTCAGCAGAAAATGCAATGGCCGCACTTCCTCTTCCCACTGTCCCCCATGCCCAATGCCACTGGCACAAAGCAATCCTGCAACCAACCAATCCTTCAACAATGCCCCATTGGTCCCCATCAACTTATGTCTTCACATTCATCATCAAACAAGTTAAAAGGCCACTAACTTATTGCCTAGCACCCAAGAATCAAAAGATGGGAAAGTGGTGAAAAAGAATAACATTTATCTGAGCTAAAAAACAAATAAAAACTTATCAAAACACCATTTTCTCTGACACCCATGTCATTACCCTTGTGCAAATACAAAGCCTAACTCTTCCTTTTTCTGCTGATTCTGACTGCTGCATCTCTTGTGACTTTAACAGATCGAGGCAGAGGCAGGTTGTTCAGATCCCTGCTCTGACTGCTGAGATGCTCTTGACTGATATGTTCTGGGTTTTGGAGTCTGTGAGGACACCGCCAAAGACTGCTTCACCTGCACCTGTGCAGGGGCAGACTCAGCCAATGGAACACAAGGCAGAATGTGGATTATTGACCGAGAAGGGGGCTGTGGGGGAGAAATGGAAGCACTTTGTGTGGAGTCCCTACTTACGTGACTCCTTTCACCATCATCCCTTTCGTGGCCCAGTCACATTTCACTGCGACCACTGTGCTGGAGAACACCTTGGTGCAGATCAGCAGATAAGGCCAAGGCTAAGGTGTCTGTCAAACTATTTAAGGTGGTAGACATGCTGGCATCGAGAGTCTGCACGGTGGTGTTCCAGGCATGCATGGACCCACTTGATTGGCCTGAAAGGGTGAATGTTAGAGACAGTAGGCTGGATTTTGTGCTGGCACCGGCTGAAAAGGCAGCTGTGAACCCTGCCTCTGCCTTTTCGTGCCCCCCTGCAGCGATCCTCCAGAGTTTTCGATTCCAAGTTTTAGGAGGTGGTATCCCCATCCCTTTAAAGACTTTAAAAGGACAGGGATCCAACCTCCAAGAGCTGCCAGCCAATCAGAGGGCCGGCAGCTCAGCAGTATCGGCAGCACCACCAGGAGTCATTGAGTATGTTTAAAGCAGAGGTTGACAGATTTCTAAATACAAATGACATTAGGTAATATGAGGATAGTGTGGGAAAAAGGTAGTAAATGGCAGGGCAGGCTCGATGGGCTGAATGGCCTACTCCTGCTCCTATGTTCTTATGTCCTTTCCCTGGTGGTTCTGTACTCTATTCTGCCAGGAGGGAAGAACAGTGCACTGGCATGTGTTTGGAGTGCATTCACTGAGGGAGAGGAAGAGGCATAAGATTGAGGATGAGTGTCAGTGGTGCATGGATGGGGATGTGAGCAAGTGTCTAGAAAGAGAAGGGGTACAATTGTAAAATAATTGGGTGTGAGGAGTGATGTGCTGGAGTAGACTTGACAAGGCAGAATGAGTGGTGAGGCCATTTGCACAGCAATGTGTAGGTGAATGTACCACTGTACTCACCTTTCCTAACCTGGTTAGGTCATTAAAGCATTTTCTGCACTGAATCCAGGAGTCAGGCACCATGCTGCTGCTGCTGACCTCCTGGGCAACCTTGAACCACATCTTCATGATCCCCACTGCAGGCTTCTTCATCCTATTGGTAGGAAGAGTAGCGACTCCTCACAGCCTCCAGTGGCACATCCAGGTAGGTGTCAGTGAAATGAGGCACAGCCTTTGCTTCTCCAGACTGGATTCTGGTTCCCAATACCAACTCCTTCAATTTGCATGTTTGGAGTGCCCCTTTAAGATACTGGAGTTGTGATTGCACCACCTCCCACTAGCTGCTGCTGATTGGACGAGAAACTTGGAAGTAAAATTACAATGAGGTGGCTGAGTTAAAAAGCTGCTGACAGGTGCACTGCACTCACTTTTGGGTTTTCTGTGGACTATCAGAAACCACTCTCCCACCCCCACCCCCACTCCCAGCTCATCACAAATTTCAAATCAGGGACATTGTTTCTGAGATATGGTAAGATGGTGTGTGTAAGGAAGAAAAGTGAGCATGAGACAGAAGTGTATGTGAAAGACAATGAACGAGACAGAAAAGAGACAGAGAAATAAAGAGAGAGAGAAAAAAAAAACAGAGTGTGACCAGTTCCCAGCCCTCAGTGTTTTCCTGTATCGTTGCCAACTTGTTTCCAGCTGTCAGGTGCTCCCCACCACCCACCACCCCCATGTTGTGATCCTGTATCACATCAGCCATGTCCTGGCCTGAAGTTGATTTTAAGCCTGTAATCCATTTGGCAAATGCTGTAATAACAGATTGTGCTTAAAAATTGGCTGTTATAATGTTCAGGCTTTACTCTGATATTTCTCTCCTGCTTAGTGCCAAAGACCATTTCTGCCAGTAAGCCCTTGCTTCCTACAAACGAGAGCATGCCTTTATATGCACAATAGTTGATAATGCAGCATTTCCCAGATTTGAACTGAAATCCTTGTGTTACGATCAGGCGACGAGGGGTCAAAGGGCTCCCCTCTTGTTCATCTCCTTGTTTGACCGCAACAGATTTATTTCCTTTATAAAGTGAATATACTGGCCAATTCAGTGAGTGTTTAACTATTTACGTGCTATGATCATAAAAAGAACCAGTCAGACAGGTTTCCTTGAGTTTAACAAAGAAAGATGTTAGCTTTATTGTACTAATCAATCTAAGTAAAATAATAAACTACGCTCCAACTTTCACACACACACACACAAATAGGTTACAGAGTGGGGAAGGATAGATTGGTCAGATTAGAGTCCTGAGCAATAAGAGGGTATACAGTCTGTGGAGTTTGGTGACTCGGCTGGCTTCCAGCTGAGTTCGGTGGTCCTGAGGCTTCTGGTTTGCAGATGTGGGCAGTGGATTCAATGGTTCTCCTGGAGACAGCAATGCAGATGAATTCCTTCTTAGGGTCTCTGTCTGCAGCAGTGATAGGCCTAGGTGGTTACAGCCAGCAGGCAGGGTTCTAAGCTTGTAAGTTGGACTGGAGAGAGGGATGAGGGACCCCACTTGGGTCTTCTCTTGTCGATGTCTAGTTGCTTGACCCGGTTGCTGCAGAGAAATATCCAACCTAAACACACAGATGGTGGGCCTGTCACATGACAGTCACCCAGTGATACAACATGACGGCTATCAGTGTGTATTCCCTTTTTCAACTTAATCAGTTCATGTCTAGGAATTCCCTTCTTTCAACCAGGGTCCCATTGTTCAAGTGATTATGTTTGAGTGGTTTGTCTCCTCCACCAGTTTAATGTCCCAAGTGATTGCCTTAATGTCTTGTTAATGGGAGCAAATAAGTAGTTCACTCAAAGTCCCCCAGGTTATTGCTCTGGAGGGGACTGTTAGGGTCTAAAGTTCTGTTAGTGGATATTTAAATACCTGGTAGTTGAAGGTAATAGAGTGAACAAGTGTTGGGTGTTGATTAGTTAATTGTACTCAAATGTGTATATATAAGGAAGAGCCAGCCAGTACTGGCTGGGTGTTGTTAGGAGTGGAGAAGTAACCTCTGTGGCAAGCAATAAACAGTCTCTACCTAAGCATCCTAGTCTCAGTGTCTTCGTCACGAACAGGCTTGGAAGTTTCTCTAACAGGGACTGGGCAGACAACTCCTCTCCACCTCAATGCATTGGAATGTAGGGTACAGTAAATTGCGGTGGCCATCCTAGCTGCTCGCAAACTCACCTTTTATCTGTTCCTTTACACCTTGTTAAAAATTTAATTCAGAATTCCAGCCAGTGGATTAAAAAATCATCATTCAGCATAGCACGTTTTCATGACACTTGTTACTGTAAAACCTCAGCAAGTTGACACGCGACTTCTCAAGTTCTCTTAGTCTTGCTCAAAGGATGAATAAACGCTCTATCAGACTGTGCGACTTAAGCTATAATCTATGAAGCAGGTTTATTAAAAGTGAACATTAAATAGTACTGTAAAGTTAATACAACATATTTCACTTGGTTGCAGATCTTACATTGAAGTTGGTTTCCAGCTGAGTCCTATAACAGCTGAATGTACGGTTGGCAATTTCTCAGATCGTCAGCACTGCTTAAATGAGAGTTTGGATTAAATTATCATTAACTATATTTACTGAATTTTCAGTTGTTATGGTAAACAGCTGGAAGCTTCTTTTACTTTGGGGTAAATTGAGAGAGGAAGAACTCTGGTACTTTTAAAGTTACTGTTTAGTTAGGATTAAATACTCCTACCATTCCAAAACAGCCTGTCCTCTGACCTACTGTCAGTAGGAAATTCACTATTGAAGTTCCAAAAATAAATAGATGTAGAGGTTGAATCAGAACAACAATTGTCAAGCAATGCAAAAGAGCTCAGATGAGTTATTTTGATTAACCTGAAATTTTTCAATATTTATTTTGAATAGAATCAATAATCTATTCACCATAATTATCACTGCAGGAGCTCCTCAGGGTAGTGTCCAAGGCCCAATTATCTTCAGCTGCTTCACCAATGACATACCCTCCATCATAAGGTCAGAATGTTCACTAATGATTGCACAATGTTAAGCACCATTCGTGACTCCTCAGATACTGAAGCAGTCCATACCCACAAGCAGAATGATCTGGACATCACTGAAGCTTGGGCTGATAAGTGGCAAGCAACATTTGCGTCACACAGTTATCAGGCAATGACTACCTGCAACAACATAGAGTCAATGCACCTTATAGTCAATGACAGTCAATGACATTACCATTGCTGAATCCCCACCATCAACTTCCTGGGGTCACCATTGACCATGAATGTAACTGGACCAGCCACATAAATACTGTGGCTACACGGGCAGGTCAGAGGCTGGGAATTCTAAAGTGAGTAACTCATCTCCTGACTCCCCAAAGCCTGTCCACCATCTACAAAGCACAAGTCAGGAGTGTGATGAAATACTCTCCACTTGCCTGCACGAGTGCAGCTCCAACAACACAAAAGAAGCTCGACACCATCCAGGATAAAGCAGCCCACTTGATTGTAACCCCATTCACAAACATTCACTCCCTGCACCACAGATGCACAGTAGCAGCAGTGTGTACTATATACAAGATGCACTGCAGCAACGCACCAAGAACTTCTATGGTTTTGACTAGGTGGCCTAGCTTTTGCCTGATGTCATGACATAGTCACTATATCAATATTGATGGGAGTGCTCTCTGTTTCAAAAGGATGGAAAGCTAAAGGAAGTCTAATCTTTCAAGCTCTCTTTCATGGACGATTTTTAAAATTCTGGGGTAGCTTTTATCAAAAAAGGCAGCACCCAAAGTAAAATTGCTTCATCATTATTAGGTGTAGCATGTATAATCATAATGAAACCACATATGTTGATAGAGAACCTCATTGATGAAAACCAGGATGAAAGAGAATTGGCCCTGAGGCTATCTATAAATTTTCAAAGAGTGAATCTTAAAATACTTCTAGAATTGAAAGTCTTTTCAATTGTAAGCGCCCACTTCCCCAGTGGTTATATCCCCTGTAAAAGGTACCATCAGTGCTGGATATGAATTTAAATGAGTTGAATGAGTATCTAACAAGTCCAGCTCCCCACTGCAGGTAGCAGCCCTCATAATGTCGACGCAGAGGCACTTACACCAGATCTCAACGCATAGCTTCACAAGTACAAATGTTATCTAAAGATTTCAGTTCTAATTATTACTTTTTTAAATGCTTAACACATTTTATTGTTTCTAGTGATATATATTTTTAAAAAGCAGAAAATGTTGTTGGCTGCAAATAAGCCTGTCGCTATTTCACCCATCTCAAACTCTTCCCTCCAAAGATGCTTCAATTATTTCTTAAACTTATTTAAACTGTCCACTTGAATGGCTCTCACTCTTTATATCACTCTTTGGATAAGAAGATTATATCCAACTTTTAACTTGTCAATTTCATCACCTCAAAGTTTGCTCTTTTCCAAAGAAAACCAATTCAACATCCTTAATCTTTCTTCATATCTTAAATTTCTGATAGTTGGGAAAAGCTTTGTGACTTGCCTGAAAACTCCTCTTCGGGGCCAGTAATTGCATTCAGAATGCAAAATGAAGCTCTTGCACAGAATGTGTGACAGAAAATTCCATGGACATAAAGCTAGATTTCAAAAACCCGAGAGAATTCCAGCAGGAATTAAATGAGATCACCAGATGCCCAAGTTCCCAATTGCTGCATGAATTCTACTGGGTGGAACCAGTCAGCTCACTGGAAAATTGGCTCAGTGAAAGGTCATTATTGCCAGTTGAGAGAGTAGACAGTCATGCAAGAAAGATGTTTCCAATTATGATAAATTTAACTTACGAAGAAAGATCAAGGAAGTTGAGTTGGTCTTCTTTGAAAATGAACAAACATTGAGGTGATCTAATAGCAGCCAATTTCACAGAATCACAGAATTGTTATGGCACAGAAGGAGGCCATTCAGCCCATTGTGTCTGCACCAGCTGTCTGAAAGAACAATTCACTCAGTTCAATTCCCCTGCCTTCCCTCCATAACCCTCCACATTCTCCCTTTTCATATAAGAGGCTAATTCCCTTTTGAATGCTTCAATTGAACCTGCCTCCATCACATTCTCAGGCAGTGCATTCCAGATCTTAACCACTTGCTGCATGAAAAAGTTTTTCCTCATGTCATTTTTGCTTCTCTTACCAAATACTTTAAATCTGTGCCCTTTTGTTCTTGATCCTTTCACGAGTGGGAACATTTTCTCTCT
This sequence comes from Heterodontus francisci, assembly GCF_036365525.1. Lineage (NCBI taxonomy): Eukaryota > Metazoa > Chordata > Chondrichthyes > Heterodontiformes > Heterodontidae > Heterodontus > Heterodontus francisci. The sequence continues at coordinate 127,164,647 of NC_090372.1, forward strand.
ATCTACTCTGTCCAGACCCCTCATGATTTTGAATACCTCTAGTGTCTTATACAAGTTCAATATAACTTCCTTTCTCTTGTACTCTAGGCCCCTATTAATAAAGCACTCAATACTGTATGCTTTATTAACCACTCTCTCAACCTGTCCTGCCAACTTCAATGACTTATGCCCATATACACCCAGGTCCCTCTGCTCCTGCTCCCCCCTTTAGAATTGTACACTTTATTTTATATTGTCTCTCCATGTTCTTCCTACCAAAATGAATCACTTCACCCTTCTCTGCATTGGACTTCATCTGCCACCTGTCTGCCCATTCCACCATCTTGCCTATGTCCTTTTGAAGTTCTCCTCACAATTCACAATGATTCTAAGTTTCATATCCTTTGCAAACTTTGAAATTGTGCCCTGTACACGAAGGTTTAAGTCATTAATATATATCAGGTAAAGCAAGGGTCCCAACACTCATCCCTGGGGAAATCCACTACAAATCTTCCTCCAGCCTGAAAAACATCCATTAACCAGCACTCTTTGTTTCCTGTCACTCAGCCAATTCCGTATCCATGTTGCTACCATCCCTTCTATAACTTTGCTCACATGTCTGTTGTGTGGCACTGTATCAAATGCCTTTTAAAAGTCCATGTACATCACATCAACTGCATTGCCCTCATCAATCCTCTCTGTTACCTCCTCACAAAACTCCAGCAAGTTAGTGAAACATGATTTTCCCTTTAGAAATCCATGCTGGCTTTCCTTAATTAGTCCACATTTGCCCACGTGACTATTAATATTGTCTCAAATTATTTATTCTAGACATTTCCCCACCACTGAAGTTAAACTGACTGGCCTGTAGTTGCTGGGCTTATCCTTACACCCTTTTTTGAACAAGGGTGTAATGTTTGCAATTCTCCAGTCCTCTGGCACCAACCTGAGTCTAAGGAAGACTGAAAAATTAAGGCCAGTGCCTCTGCGATTTCCACCTTCACTTCCCTCAGTATCCTTGGATGCATCTCATCCAGTCCTGGTGCTTTATCCACTTTAAGTCCAGACAGCCTATCGAATACTTCCTGTTTATCAATTTTAAACCCTTCTAGTGTCTGAATTACCTCCTCTTTCATCATTGTCTGGGTTGCATCTTCTTCCTTGGTAAAGACAGATGCAAAGTATTCATTTAATACCTCAGCTATGCCCTCTGCCTGCATGCGCAAATCCCCTTTTTGGTCCCTAATCCACCCCACTCCTCCTTTTACCATCCTTTTACTTTTTTACTACCCTTTTACCTATGAGTGCATCGCTTCTTCCATCGAGAGGTTGGTGATCCTCATGGACAGCCAGATCCCACAGATCCATGTGGACCTGTACACCATCACTTTGGCCATGAGCTCAACACAATAGTGGCAAGGCGAGAGAAGGAACAGTAGCCCTGATGATTCTGCAGCTCCTGGTCCTTCTCTGGTGAGCAGGGAGGCACGTGAGCCTTCAAAGGGAGGAGGAGAGGCTGACAGCCACATCTGGGGGCTCCCCTCAAGGCACTCCAAGTGTGAAAACCGGCTCCTTAGCCCCTCTGCCAGTCAGCCCAGCTCCAGCAGTCACAATACCTGAGGAGAGTCCTGCACCAGTCCAGGACACCTTCCAGGCCTCAGGCAGCCAGAGGACAACTGCAAAGTCATCACAGGCCAAAGGGCAGCCTGAAAAGCAGCCTGCCTCCATCCCAGCTGCCGCCGCCGGGATCACACCGCATAGGAGCACCCGCAAACAGATTAAAAAGAGCAAATAGCAATACTTTGGGTTCACAGGTGTATATTATACCTTTTGTGTTAAATAATTAAAAGATGCTTTGCTGAAATCTTTAGGCTTCATTGTTTGAAAGTCATGTGCCCTTATTCCTTAACTGTGAATGTTGACCTTACCCTTCCCCCCTTCGGACTATGCCAATGTAAACACAGCCCTCATTAACATGCCAATGTGATGAAAGCCTCCATTTACAAATGCTCTCCCATGGGCACTAGTGCACATTGCCCATCCACACGCAAGACAGGGACCACAAATGGAAAGGACACAACAGAGCTCAGGCATTAATGTGTGCCTTTATTTCACTCTCTGTGAAAGGACACCAGGATGGCTGCAAATGAATTGTCAAGGCAGCTTGCTTTATTGAGTGATAATTTTCTTTAATCCACTGACTGGAGATCTGAATTTATATTTTTTGAAGAAATTTTAAGAACAACAGTTAAAAGATGACTTTGCTAGCAACTTAAGATGGCCACCTAATTTGCAACACTGTATCCTACATTGCAAGGCCTGTGAGGAGGGAGACGAAATGTCTGCTAAACCCAGCAAGAAGCAAGACCCAGAAAGTTTAAGGGAACTGCTTGTTCTTTTTCTTTTAAGCAGGAAGAAATACAAATAACTACTATGCTTGATAACTGAATGACTGTCATGTGACAGGCCCCTCCCTATCAGTGCATTTTTAAGCTTGTGTCTCTCTGCAGCAGCAAGGAGAAGCATCTGGACTCTGTCACGTGCAGACCCAAGTGGAGGTCTTTCGTTCTCTGTCCATTTCAGCTTGCAAGTTTCAAACTCTGCCTGTTGACTGACCACCTCTGCATATTCCGACTACAATCAGAAACCCAGTTGGAGGAAAGAGACCCACCGAATCCGTCATCTATCTCTTAAAACTAAAAGCCTCAGGACCACTGAATTCAGCTAGAAGCCAGCCAAATCACCAAACCTTTGTTTTCTTTGGACTCTAACTCAACCAATCTACCCTTCCCCATGGCGCGGGGCCAGTAAAATTCTGCGGGAAGAGGCCCGCCTTGACTTGCGATGTCGAGAAGGGCTCGCCTGCAAATTATCGGCGGCCAGGGGACCTCGGTGCAGCCACCCACCACTCAGCGGCAGCACCCCAATTACCATATTTAAAACGGTACTTAGCTATGCAGATTATGCAGCCCGCCACCTCTCCAACAACACTTCTGGATTTTATGTTGAACTGTCACATGCTGTCACATGCCGTCCCGTTCCTGAACAAAAAAGCCGATGGGTCGTCGGAGGCAGAAGGTTCCGCTGCGGAAGGTAAGTTCCGTTTTCAAGGGTCTCACTCTGCATACTGGAAGGGAGGAGGGAGGGGGTGATATGCAGGGGTTTCACAAATAAATAAAAGGCTTGTAAACATGCTGTTATCAAGAGTTGGGAAATTTGCAGAATCATCTGCATCAATTAGCTACTTCTATCCCCAGAGGGCCACAGATACCTGAAAAGCAGTTTAACACTTAAACAGCTAAGTGTTAACATCTTAACTGCAAAATGTTTTGTAAGATCAAGATCTGTACCAAAACTCATGATGTAATTTATACAAGATAATGCATCTGTTGCACAGTGGCGCAGTGGTTAGCACCGCAGCCTCACAGCTCCAGGGACCCGGGTTCAATTCCGGGTACTGCCTGTGTGGAGTTTGCAAGTTCTCCCTGTGTCTGCGTGGGTTTTCTCCGGGTGCTCCGGTTTCCTCCCACAAGCCAAAAGACTTGCAGGTTGATAGGTTAATTGGCCATTATAAATTGTCACCTGTATAGGTAGGTGGTAGGGAAATATAGGGACAGGTGGGGATGTTTGGTTGGAATATGGGATTAGTGTAGGATTAGTATAAATGGGTGGTTGATGTTCGGCACAGACTCGGTGGGCCGAAGGGCCTGTTTCAGTGCTGTATCTCTAATCTAATCTAATTTTAGAACACCTGAAAATATAAGAATTATACACAGAACATAAAGGCCTAAACCATCAGGGAGGGGGAAGTCAGAAACCATGATAGTGTAAACTTCACTCTCTCTTAACTCACATGTGACATTCCAAGTAGTAAATATACAATCTATATAAGCATGTATGAACGTCCCAGCCTGAAGCTATTATAAAGTGATATTCTCAACACTGAAATCTCTTTCAAACTAATGTGTACTTCCTTATCGTTCAGTTTCATTTGCCTTTCCTCCCAAGATCGAATAAAATTCCGACCCTAGTGTGTGTGTGTGAGTGAAAGTTGGCCCGTAATTTATTATTTTAAATAGTTCCGTTTAAGTACAATAAAGTTAACCTCTTTCTTTGATAAACTCAGGAAAATATGTTCAGTTGGCTCTTGTTATGATCACAGCAAGTAAGTAATCAAACATCTACTGAATTGACCAGAACATCCATTTTCAGAAAGAATTAAATCTGTTGTGGTCAAACAAGGAGAGGGAAAAGAGGGAAGCCCTTTGACCCCTCCTCACTTGACCATAACAGAATCATTGGGATGTTCTCTCTTGTCCCTTTCGTGCTTCACTCTACCCATTGAGCCTCCTGCCTTGGTGCATGAGGATGTGCAAATTATGTCAGCATGGTCGCTCATGGACCTCAGGTCCCTGCCTAAATGATGGCCCAACCTCTAATGACCCATTTCACAGCTGTTTGCCTACCCCACATCCACCCCACCCCCTGCCCTCCAAATGCACATTTCACCCCTTTGCAGAACCCTCCAGCAACACGCTCCCACAAGGGCTTCCAAACTCCCCTCTTCCTCTAGGCTGCAGTACTCCAGGTTGCCTACCTATCGCTTCAATGTGCTCTCTCGTCTTTTTGCTGTCAGGTTTCATTGATGGTGAATCGGAGTCACGTCTGTCGCCTGCTGTTCACAGAATCGGCCATCGGACATAAAATCACTTTTAATGATATTTAAATACATTTAAATCAACATCTCAGCAATTTGAAATAGGTTCCTGTCACTTTGCGACGAAAGTGCCGCCATTGTACTTTTCCACCACTGACAAAATCTAGAACCAACATCACGACGCCGGATTTCTGGGCAGGTGGCTGCTTAGTGATTCTCCAGCCACCCCCACCAGCATTCCTGCCCTTGACAGCCACATAAAATCCAGCCCTATTGGCGGAATCTTCTTCACTTTAAAAATTTTCAGGCACCAGGACCATCTCTACATCCCAACCCCGCTTAAGTTGGAGGTGCGTCCTGCGGAGGAATTTTATGGGAGATCTTATGCATTTACCTGGAGAGAATCGGGAGTGGCAGTGGCAGTGGCAGCAGCATACCCTGCAAGAAACCTACCGGGGAGTGAATAAATCCAAACCCAGGCTTGGGGCCTTCCACTTGCCTGGAGAGAATCAGGAGCGGCAGTGGCAGCGGCAGCAGACCCTGCGAGGAACCGGGAAAAAAAAAAATCAAGCTGTGACATCATAGGAAATCAGTGAGTTGATTGGCTGGTGAGTATTGCTGCTTATGAACTCAGTCTAAATAACTGGGAGTTTAGAAACATTAAAAATGTGAAGTATTAATCACAAGTAACAAGTGGGTAGCTGGTGAATCTTTTATTTTTAAATCAGGTTTATTTTTAAATAAGGTTGATTACTATTGGTGAGGTTATTACTAGTATTGTTAACGTTTTAGTATTGGTAGGGTATATTAATTGTGGTATAGCAGATTAACATTGGTAAAGTTTAGTATTAGCAGTAGTAAGGTTATTAATACTGTTGGTAGGGTTATTAGTATTAGTCGCAGCAGGGTTTATTAGTAGCAGGGTTTATTTGTCGTACTGTTACAAGAGGTTTTATTTTTGTACTAAAATCTTAAAATTCTGTGTGTTTTAAAAAACTGAGAAAGGATTTGCAGTGGACATGGACACCTGCAATTAGCTGATATTTTTGGATGTTGACTTTGTATACAAGAATAGGAAAGTGAACAGTTTCAAGGAAGCCAGCAGGGGTTTTTGACCTCCTCACAGCAACACTTTGAATGACAGGGGAGAAACTGTGTCTGGTCATGTGATTGGCTCAGGAAGGCTTACTTTTGTTTGGACCCTTTTAAAAACCCAGTGAGTTAGAAAAAGAGCAGGCATTTGAAATTTTGAAACTTAGACCTGACCTGTCTGGAGACTAGAGAAAAAGGCCTCTCTCTGTAAAGGAAACTTGCATCTCTTGAAAAGAAACCTTGTATTTGAATGGTGGCAGATTCCTAGTGCCTCCTGTCTCTGATGAATTCCTGCATCCAGTGTGGTTCCTGCTGCCTCCTGTGTTTTGGGAAATCCTGGAACCTGAAGAAAGCTTCGACTGCTATACTGCTGCTGTGAGTCCTAAGCAGACCTGTTGCTACATCCCTGCTGAGCCTTGAGTGCCTACCCTTCACAGACTGTTCATCAAACTCACCTGGAGAGATTTTGAGTGGCATCTGGCTATTCAACTCTGGGACACCTCACCTAACTGAAGGATTTCCTACCAAAACGTGACAAACTGATCTATTTTATTATTCCTTCTATTCCTAGGAAATGGCTAAAAACCAAAACCCTTTTTTCCCCAGTCAATTGTTTCATTTGAATGTATGTGTTTGCGCATGAGGACTAGGGAAATAAAGAGCTTTCATGGATATAGATTCATCTCATTGGTGGTTAATAGTTATTATTATTTTATTGTAATAAATAGTTAATGCTGATGTTGATTAAAGATACCTGGTTGGTGTGCTTTATTCTGGGGGACAAATAGAGTCTAATTGGCTATTCTTCGGTAGGTGGGAAAATTTATTGCTATGCTGTGACCAGTGGAGAAGTGAGACTGAATTCACAGTGCATTTCTCCCGACTTGGTCATAACAGTACCAAGGTTTGTTATCCAACAGATAGAGGAATGGCAAGGCTGCTCCAACCTCAGGAGTGCATATCATGTGCTATGAAGCAACTCCAGGATGCTTCTTGGGTCCTGGATAACCATACATGCAGGAAGTGTCCTCACTTGCAGCAGCTTGAGCTCCGGGTTGCGGAACATGAGCAGCAGCTGGCATCACTGTGGCGCATCCGTGAGGACAAGACCTTCATGGATAGCACATTTATAGATGTGGTCACCTCACAGCTTAAGAGTATGCAGGGAGAAAGCGAATGGGTGACTGCCAGACAGTCAAGAAGAAACAGGCAGGTAGTGCAGGAGACCCCTGAATGTGTCTCACTTTCCAACTGGAATTCAGTTCAGAATACTGAGTAAAGTGATGGTTCATCTGGGGAGTGCAGCCACAGCCAAGGCAATGGCACCATGGGTGGCTCAGCTGCATGAGGGCACAAGGAAGACTGAAAGAGTGATAGTGATAGGAGATTCGATAGTCAGGGGAACAGACAGGTGTTTCTGTGACCGCAGATATGAATCCAGGATGGTGTGTTGCTTCCCTGGTGGAGGGTCAAGGATGTCAGTGAATGCCTGCAGAGCATTCTGAGGGGGGAGGGTGAACAGCCAGCAGTCATGGTCCACATTAGTACCAATGACCTAGGTAGAAAGAGGGATGTGATCCTGCAGAAAAGAAATGAGCAAGCAGGACCTCAAAAGTAGTAATCTCCAGATTACTCCCAGTTCCACATACAAGTAAGTATAGAAATAGGAGGATAGTGCAGATGAATGCATGGCTCAAAAGATGGTGCAGGAGGGAGGGCTTTAGATTCCTGGGACACTGGGACCAGTTCTAAAGAAGGTGGGACCTGTACAGGCCGGACTGGTTTCATTTGAACAGAGCTGGGGAAAATTTCCTTATGGGCTGATTTGTTAGTGCTATTGGGGAGGGTTAAAATAACTTGTCAGAAGTATGGGAACCAGGAGGATATACCAGAGAGGAAATCAAAGTGCACAGACTGGGAGAGATAGATAGCACTAGAGTAGAGAATAGTAAGTTATTAGGTGGGGTCAGAGTAAGGGAGAAAGTAATAAAGTCTAAATCAGGGTTAATGTGTAGGTATGTGAATGCAGGGAGTATTGTTAATAAGATTGGTGAGTTACAGGCGCAGAGTGACATGTGGAAATTTGATGTTGTGGCTATAACAGGGACCTGGCTCAAAGAAGGGCAAGACTGGGTGTTGAATTTTCCTGGATACAAGGTGTTCAGGAAAGATAGGAAAGGGAAAAAATAGGGGAGAGATGGCAATAAAGAAGAGCATTGCAGTGCTGGAGGAAAAGGATGTTCCAGAGGATCGAGGATAGAATCAATTTGGGTAGAGATAAGGAAGAAAGAAGGTGCAGATACATTGCGCAATGTTGTCTATAGGCCACCAGCCAGGGGGAAGGGCGTGGAGGAACAAATTTGTAAGGAAATTACAGAAAGGTGCAAAAATCATAGGGTAGATATAATGGGGGACTTTAATTATCCAATCACAGCCTGCGATAGTAGTAGTGTAAAGGGCAGTGAGGGGCAAAAGTTCCTAGCGTGTGTTCAGGAAAATTTTCTACAACAGTATGTTTCTAGTCCAACGAGAAAGGAGGCATTGCTAGACCTGGTTCTTGGGAATGAGGTGGATCAAGTGGATCAAGTATCAGTAGGAGAGCATTTAGGGGACAGTGATCATTGTATCATAAGGTTTAGGCCGACTATGGAAAAGGACAAAGAACAATCCAAAGTAAGAATAATTAACTGGGGAAAAGCCAACGTCGATGGTTTAAGATCGGAGCTGGGTGAATAAATTGGAGTCAAAGGTTGGCAGGAAAGCTGGTAGCTGAACAATGGGCTATCTTCACAGCTGGACCTCTGCCAACTCCAAAAATTCCCGGCCAATGTTTCCAATCTCACAGAGCAACCGACTCTAAAGAAAATATATTTATCAAGAGCACGAAGATGCTTAAGGAAGTAAACAGGGGTCCTTTAATGCAACTTTCGCACCACCCAGGGAGTGCCAAGACATCCAGCTACAAGTTACAAAGTGTCATACCATTTGGAAAGTCAATGTGAGATTAACACTTGTTTTGAAAGTACTCCAATGATACTATGTCATGCTTTGAGTGGTACAAGATGAAAGAAGGCACTTGCTGGCACCTTATTCTGCATTGGCAAAAAGAAACTCTCTGGACAAAGGAGTGACACTAAACTCAATTTATTGCCTACTCCTGTTCAGTGCATGCGTGCTGTGTTTGCCAGATGAAACCTACTTCTGACTCATGTCTGGATTCCTACACTTTTAGATTAGTAAACAGGCATTAACTCCTTCATTCACTGACTGCGAAGCATGTTTATACTGGATTTAAAAAAACACACAATTATCACAATTTCAGTCTCTGTAATGATTTGGAAATAAATAATTTTGTAAAGAAGTGTCACTATTAGATCAGAGAGTAATAAACTGCAAGCAGTCTCTTGCTGCCTCTTCTTTAGATTTTATTGCTAATGTCACTGTTATCCATCTAGATTTAGCTGTAAAAGTAAGCATAGTACTTTTGTTTTATTCTAAGTAATTACCCCCTCCAGCAAATTTTTGGTAGTTATTTAGCATTTTCTTCCTTTTGCATTTTCTGCCTGCCCCTGGTTAGGTTTCCTGTGACATTATTCATTTCCTGGTTAAAGCAGCAGGTTAGTTTTTTCTGGTTAAGCTCTGTAATCAGTCATGAGGATGACTGATGCTCTGATTCTTCTCTTTTCATTCCCTTACCATATATGAATAACATGCCTTGCTAGCAGTCTGTCCTTCCCCACCTACATGGCTGAGAACACAGCATCAAGAAGCATCAAACTATCGGTGTAAATTCATGCCAGTCACTGAGGTACAGTGCTACAGGGATAATTATAATTTTGTACGACAGTGTAAAACTTTGTGTAATAGAGAATCAGCCGCTCATTTTTCTTCAATGTAAATAAAAAAATATCAAAATTACCCACAATGTGTATTGGTATGATTCTCTTTAAATTTCATGCAGATTGTGACCATCAGGCCGGCAATACACTGGATGTATCCCATCACTAGAATTTAAATGAGCCAGATGTTTTCAATATCACTTTGATTTTTTTTACTTTGATTAGATCCCAGGAGAATCAGAAGCTGCTTTTACATTGGCCTTGGAGGTGTGCTGGTGGTGCCTGTTTTATTAGTGTGCATCTCACGCACCCTGTGGCAATTCCAGTGTAAAATTAAAAGCAAAATACTGCAGATGCTGGAAATCTGAAATAAAAACAAGAAATGCTGGAAATGCTCAGCAGGTCAGGCAGCATCCGTGGAGAGAGAAGCAAAGTTAACGTTTCAGTTCAGTGACCCTTTTTCAGAACACTGGCAATCCCAGTGTAAAATTATTGGATTCACTAAAGGCCTGGTACAAAATGTTTTTTTTAGTAATCAGCCTTTATGAATCCATTGAGGATGTCACTAGGTGCACAAGGGTGAAGGGTCAGAAATCTGTTTCTCAAGTATCCTAACGTCAATGTTAAAGCAGGAACATTCCAGGGAGACCGGAAAGGGGAAGAGAGAAAGTAACATCCTCAAGAACAGGAAAAGGAAATTGTTTAGGGGGCATTTACAGACTCCTTTTCCTCACTGCGAAGCTTATCCTGCTTTACGGGAATGCTAAGGATGGTATATAAACCAGGTGCAATCAATCTCCAGATCTAGGAACACAGAAGCATAGGAACAGGAGTCAGTAATTTAGCCCCTTGAGCTTGTTCCACCATTTAATGAGATCATGGCTGATCTATGACCTACCTCCATATGCCCACCTTTGCCCCATATCCCTTAGTACAGATATCTATCAATCTCAGATTTAATATTCTCAATTGGCCCAGCATCAGCTGCCGTTTGAGGAAGCGTTCCAAAGTTCTACCCCGTATTGCGTGAAGAAGCGTTTCCTAACTTCACTTCTGAAAGACCCGGCTCTAATTTCTAGGCTATGCTCCTAGTCCTAGATTCCCAAATCAGCGGAAATAGTTTCTCTCTATCTACCCTATCAGTGCTCCTTAATATCTTGAAAAATTCAATCAAATCACCCCTTAATCTTTAAAGTCCAGGCAATAGAACCTAAGTTTGTACAATCTCTCCTCATAATTTAACCCTTGGAGTCTTACTAGGGCCTGATTTTGACTCTGTTTAAATGTTTTGAATAGGTTACAATCAGGCCCTACCATAGTAAATCTATGTTACACATTCCCTTCAAGACCAATATATCCATCCCAAGGTGTGGTGCCCAGAACTGAACACAATATTCCAGGTGTGCTCTGACCAGGGCTTTGTACAGCTGCAGCATTACGATTAACCCCTTGTATTCTAGTCCCCTAGATATAAAGACCAGCATTCCATTATACCTTTTGATTTTTGTACCTGTCCATGACATATACATGGATCCCTAAGTCTCTTGGACCTTCACTGCTTCTAGCTTTCTGCCATTTACAAAGTACTGTGATCTATCCATTTTAGACCCAAAGTGGATGACCTCACACTTGCCTACATTGAAATCCATTTGTCACAGTTTTGCCCACTCACTTAATCTATTCATATTTCTTTGTAATTTTATGCTTCCATCTACATTGCTTACAATATCGTCTATCTTTGTGGCATTACCAAACTTTATAAGTGGCTATCTATCCTATCATCTATGTTCTTAATAAATAGTAAATAGTTGAGACCCCAACACAGACCCTGTGGAACGTCACTAGTCACATCCTGCCAACTGAAGTACCTGCCCATTATCCCTACTCTCCATCTCATGATGCTCAGCCAATGACAGAACCAGGTCAATAATTTGCTCTCAATTCCATGGGCTTCAACTTGAATTTACAGCCTCTTATGAGGGGCTTTATCAAATTCTTCTGTAAGTCCACATAAATAACATCCCTAGACATTCCTTTATCCACTACTTTATTCTTCAAAAAATTAAATCAGATTCAGGCACACCCTACCCACAAGGACACAATAATAGGAGCAATATGCGATTTGACTTCAGATTTTAGTCCCTCAAGTTTCTCCAATACTTTTTCTTGACTGATATCAATATCCTTAATTTCCTCACTCTTTTTAGCCCAGAGGTTACTGTTTATTTCTAGTATGGAACTTGAATCTTCTACTGTGAAGACAGATACAAATGCCTCTGCCATTTCTTCATTCCCCATGATGATTTCTCCTGTCTCTGCCTCTAAGGGACTAAAGTCCACTTCTTCTTTCAGTCTAATACTCTCCTTAACTTCCTGAGTGAGCCAAGGATGGGTCTTTCTGGACGAGTTTTTGTTTTTGAACGGAATGTACTTTTGTTGAACCCTTTGAATTGTTTCTTTAAATGTTTCCCATTATTCATTTACTGTCATACCTTCCAGTCTATTTACCCAATTAACCGTAGCCAGTTCTCCCCTCATACCTTCATAATTGGCTTTGTTTAAGTTTAAGATTCTTGTTTGTGATTGGAATGTGTGACTTTCAAACTTAACATGAAATTCAATGGTATTATGATCACTATTTCCAAGTGGATCTTTCACTATGACATTGTTAATTAATCCTGCTTCATTACACAATACAAGATCTAAGATAGCCTTTACAAATCCATGCTGATAAGTTGAAAGTTTTCAAGGTGTTCAGTCACTTCATCCTTAATTATAGACTCCTGTAATTTCTCAACAACAGATGTTAGGCTAACTGGTCTATAATTCTCTGGTTTCCCCGCTCTCAATTTTTCTTAAGTAGCAGAATGACATGTGCAACTTTTCAATCTAAACAAAAGGTTCCTGAATTGAGAGAATTTTGGAAGATCACAGTTAGGGCATCTAGAGTGTTTTCACCTACTTCCTTTACAACCCTGGGATGAAAATCATCTGGTCCTGGGGATTTGTCAGTCTTTAGCGCTATTATTTTCTTCATTAGTTCAGAAGAGTGAGGGGGGGGATCTCATAGAAACCTATAAAATTCTAACAAGACTTGACAGGGTAGATGCAGGAAGGATGTTCCCGATGGTGGGGGAGTCCAGAACCAGGGCTCATAGTCTAAGGATACAGGGTAAAACTTTCAGGACTGAGATGAGGAGTATTTTCTTCACCCAGAGAGTGGTGAGCCTGTGGAATTCACTACCACAGAAAGCAGTTTTTTTAAAAATTCATTCATGGGATGTGGGCGACGCTGGCCAGGCCAGCATTTATTGCCCATCCTTAATTGCCCTTGAGAAGGTAGTGGTGAGCTGCCTTCTTGAACCGCTGCAGTCCATTTGAGGTAGGTACACCCACAGTGCTGTTAGGAAGGGAGTTCCAGGATTTTGACCCAGCGACAGTGAAGGAACAGCGATATAGTTCCAAGTCAGGATGGTGTGTGACTTGGAGGGGAACTTGCAGGTGGTGGTGTTCCCATGTATTTGCTGCCCTTGTCCTTCTAGTTGGTAGAGGTCGCGGGTTTGGAAGGTGCTGTCTCAGGAGCCTTGGTGCATTGCTGCAGTGCATCTTGTAGATGGTACACACTGCTGCCACTGTGCGTCAGTGGTGGAGGGAGTGAATGTTTGTAGATGGGGTGCCAATCAAGCGGGCTGCTTTGTCCTGGATGGTGTTGAGCCTCTTGAGTGTTGTTGGAGCTGCACCCATCCGTGCAAGTGGAGAGTATTCCATCACACTCCTGACTTGTGCCTTGTAGATGGTGGACAGGCTTTGGGGAGTCAGGAGGTGAGTTACTCGCCTCAGGATTCTTAGCCTCTGACCTGCTCTTGTAGCCACGGTATTTATATGGCTACTCCAGTTCAGTTTCTGGTCAATGGTAGCCCCTAGGATGTTGATAGTGGGGGATTACGCGATGGTAATGCTGTTGAATGTCAAGGGGAGATGGTTAGATTTTCTCTTGTTGGAGATGGTCATTGCCTGGCACTTGTGTCGCGCGACTGTTACTTGCCACTTATCAGCCCAAGCCTGGATATTGTCCAGGTCTTGCTGCATTTCTACACGGACAGCTTCAGTATCTGAGGAGTCACGAATGGTGTGGAACATTGTGCAATCATCAGCGAACATCCCCACTTCTGACCTTATGATTGAAGGAAGGTCATTGATGAAGCAACTGAAGATGGTTGGGCTGAGGACACTACCCTGAGGAACTCCTGCAGTGATGTCCTGGAGCTCAGATGATTGACCTCCAACAACCACAACCATCTTCCTTTGCGCTAGGTATGACTCCAGCCAGCGGAGGGATTTCCCCCTGATTCCCATTGACCTCAGTTTTGCTAGGGCTCCTTGATGCCATACTCGGTCAAATGCTGCCTTGATGTCAAGAGCAGTCACTCTCACCTCACCTCTTGAGTTCAGCTCTTTTGTCCATGTTTGAACCAAGGCTGTAATGAGGTCAGGAGCTGAGTGGCCCTGGCTGAACCCAAACTGAGCATCACTGAGCAGGTTAATGCGAAGCAAGTGTCGCTTGATGGCACAGTTGATGACACCTTCCATCACTTTACTGATGAAGTTGAGGCCAAAACATTGAATGTTTTCAAAAAGGAGTTCGATATATCTCTTGGATCTCAAGGGATCAAAGGGTATGGGGTGAAAGCTGGAACAGGCTACTGAGTTGGATGATCAGCCATGATCATAACGAATGGCGAAGCAGGCTTGAAGGGCCAAATGGCCTACTCCTGCTACTATTTTCTATGTTTCTATTACTGTTAATTTGCTTATGTTAATTTTGGTGATTCCCGGTCCCTGATTCAATATTAGCTTTCCTGGGATGTCCAGCATACTAATCATTTTTTCTTATTCAGTCATGGGATGTGGGTGTCACTGGCTAGGCCAGAGTTAATTGCCCATCCCTAATTGCCCTTCAGAAGGTGGTGGTGGTAAACCACCTTCTTGAACCACTGCAGTCCATGTGGGGTAGGTACACGCACAGTGCTGTTAGGAAGGGAGTTCCAGGATTTTGATCCAGCGACAGTGAAGGAACAGCAATATTGTTCCAAGTCAGGATGGTGTGTGAGGCTTGGAAGGGAGCTTGCAAGTGGTGGTGTTCCCATGCATCTGCTGTCCTTGTCCTTCTCGGTGGTAGAGGTTGTGGGTTTGGAAGGTGCTGTCTAAGGATGCTTGATGCATTGCTGCAGTGCATCTTGTAGATAGTACACACTGCTGCCACTGTGTGTTTGTGGTGGAGGGAGTGAATGTTTGTAGATGGGGTGCCAAACAAGTGGGCTGCTTTGTCCTGGATGGTGTCGAGCTTCTTGAGTGTTGTTGGAGCCGCACCCATCCAGGCAAGTGGAGAGTATTCCATCACACTCCTGACTTGTGCCTTGTAGATGGTGGACAGGCTTTGGGGAGTCAGGAGGTGAGTTACTCGCCTCGGGATTCTTAGCCTCTGACCTGCTCTCGTAGCCACGGTATTTACATGGCTACTCCAGTTCAGTCTCTGGTCAATTGTAACTCCTAGAATGTTGATAGTGGGGGAAAAATGTTGATAGTGGGGAATTCAGCAATTGTAATGCCATTGAATTTCAAGGGGAGATGGTTAGATTCTCTCTTGTTTGAGATAGTCATTGCCTGGCACTTGTGTGGCGTGAATGTTACTTGTCACTTATCAGCCCAAGCCTGGATATTGTCCAGATCTTGTTGCATTTCTACATGGACTGCTTCTGTATCTGAGGGGTCGCGAATGGTGCTGAACATTGTGCGATCATCAGCAAACATCCCCACTTCTGACCTTATGATTGAAGGAAGGTCATTGATGAAGCAGCTGAAGATGGTTGGGCCTGGGACACTACCCTGAGGAACTCCTGCAGTGATGTCCTGGAGCTCAGATGATTGACCTCCAACAACCACAACCATCTTCCTTTGACTCCAACCAGCGGAGAGTTTTCCCCCTGATTCCCATTGACTCCAGTTTTGCTAGGCCATACTCGGTAAAATGCTGCCTTGATGTCAAGGGCAGTCACTCTCACCTCACCTCTTGAGTTCAGCTCTTTTGTCCATCTTTGAACCAAGGCTATAATGAGGTCAGGAGCTGAGTGGTCCCAGCGGAACCCAAACTGAGCGTCACTGAGCAGGTTATTACTAAGCAAGTGCCGCTTGATAGCACTGTCGACGACACCTTCTATCACTTTACTGATGATCAAATGTAGACTGATGGGGCGGTAATTGGCCGGGTTGGATTTGTCCTGTTTTTTGTGTACAGGGCATACCTGGGCAATTTTCCATATTGCTGTGTGGATGCCAGTGTTGTAGCTGTACTGGAACGACTTGGCTCGGGGCACGGCAGGTTCTGGAGCACAGGTCTTCAGTACTATTGCCGGAATGTTGCCAGGGCCCATAGCCTTTGCAGTATCCAGTGCCTTCAGTCGTTTCTTGATATCATGTGGAGGGAATCGGATTGGCTGAAGACTGGCATCTGTGATGCTGGGGACTTCAGGAGGAGGTCGAGATGGATCATCCACTCAGCACTTCTGGCTGAAGATTGTTGCCTTATCTTTCGCACTGATGTGCTGGGCTCCCCCGTCATTGAGGATGGGGATATTTGTGGAGCCACCTCCTCCAGTTAGTTGTTTAATTGTCCACCACCATTCACAACTGGATGTGGCAGGACTGCAGAGCTTAGATCTGATCCGTTGGTTATGGGATCGCTTAGCTCTGTCTATTGCATGCTGCTTATGCAGTTTGGCATGTAAGTAGTCCTGGGTTGTAGATTCACCAGGTTGACACCTCATTTTGAGGTATGCCTGGTGCTGCTCCTGGCATGCCCTCCTGCACTCTTCATTGAACCAGGGTTGGTCTCCTGGCTTGATGGTAATGGTAGAGTGGGGGTTATGCTGGGCCATGAGGTTACAGATTGTGGTTGAGTACAATTCTGCTGCTGCTGATGGCCCGATGGTAGTGCCACACAGCATGGTCGTGGGTATCCTCAATGTGAAGACAGGACTTCGTCTCCACAAGAACTGTGCAGTGGTCAATCCTACCGATACTATTGTGGACAGACGCATCTGTGACAGGCAAATTGGTGAGGACAAGGTCAAGTATGTTTTTTCCTCACCATGTGCCGCAGACCCAGTCTAGCAGCTAAGTCCTTTAGGACTCAGCCAACTCGGTCAGTAATGGTGCTACTGAGCCACTCTTAGTGAGGGACATTGAAGTCTCCCATCCAGAATACATTTTGCACCCTTTCCACCCTTCGTGCTTCTCCAAGTGATGTTCAACATGGAGGAGTACTGATTCATCAGCTGGGGGGGAGGCAGTAAGTGGTAATCAGCAGGAGGTTTACTTGCCCATGTTTGACCTGATGCCACGAGACTTCATGCGGTCCAGAGTCAATTTCCTCCTGACTGTATACCACTGTGCCACCACTTCTGCTGGGTCTGTCCTGCCGGTGGGACAGGACATACCTGGGGATGGTGATGGCGGTCTCTGGGACATTGTCTGTAAGGTATGATTCCGTGAGTATGACTATGTCAGGCTGTTGCTTGACTAGTCTATGGGACAGCTCTCCCAACTTTGGCACAAGCTCCCATATGTTAGTAAGGAGGACTTTGCAGAGTCGACAGGGCTGTGTTTGCCGTTGTCATTTCCGGTGCCTAGGTCGATGCCGTGTGTTCTAGATGTTTTCATTCCTTATTGACTTTGTAGTGGTTTGGTATGACTGAGTGGCTTGTTAGGCCATTTCGGAGGGCATTTTAGAGTCAGCCACATTGCTGTGGGTCTGGAGTCACATGTAGGCCAGACCACGTAAGGACAGCAGATTTTCCTCCCTAAAGGACATTGGTGAACCAGGTGGGTTTTTACGACAAATCGACAATGGCCATCATTAGACTAGCTTTTAATTCCAGATTTATTAATTGAATTCAAATTCCATTACCGTTTTTCCTAATATAATTTTTTTTAGTGTTTTGGTATTCTTGTAAGTTTCTTTTTCATATTCCCTTTTTGTAGTTCTTACTATTTGCTTTGTCACCCTCTGCTGTTCTTTGTATCGTTCCCATTCACCAGAATCTATGCTAGTTTTTGCATTTTTGTGTGCTTTTTCATTAAGTTTTTGTTGTCTGTTTACCTTTTCAGTTGGCCATGGCTGTTGTTTTTGGCAAGAAGAGTCCTTGCACCTTAGAGGTATAAACCGGTTCTTTGTCACATTAAATTCTTTTTTGAACACTTCCCACTGAGCTTCTATCATTTTACCATTAACAGACTTGCCCAGTTTACTGTGCCTCTGTGTCATCTCATCAAAGTCAGCCTTACCTAAATTTAGAATTTTAGTCGTTGTTTCACGTTTCCCCCTTTCAAATATTACATTGAACTCGATCATATTATGATCACTATTAGATAAATGTTCAAACATCATTGGGCTGTTAACTAAATCTGGCCCATTACTGAATCTAATATGGCATGCTCCTTTGCTGTTTCTAGGATATATTGTTGCAGAAAAAGGACAAAATGGGTCCCTTGAAAATTGACCGTTGTGATATTATAAATGAAAATAAGGAAAAGGTTGACTATTAGATAATTACTTTGCTGAACACACTTAGGAAATTCACTACCTTTCTGACAAGAGCTCTTTGCTTTTCCCAATCTATATGGAAGTTAAAATCCCCCATTAAAACCACTCTGCCTTTACTACATGCTTGTCTAATCTCTGTCACTTCACAACTGACACGAGGGGGTCGACACACAATTCCCATTACCATTTTAAATCCTTTTCTATTTATTAATTCTACCTATAATGTCACCACTGCCTACTTACCTCTCATTCTATCATCTCTTAGCATATACGTAATTTCATCCTTAATCACGAAAGATACTCCTCCCCCTCAACCAGATTCTCCATCCTTTCTGTAGACATTATAACCTGGCAGATTCAGTTCCCAGTCCTGGCTGTCTTGTGGCCTGCAATTCATTCAATTTATTTCTTTTACTCTGTGCATTTGTATAAATAACACTTATTTGGGCTGCACACACTGTTCTAATGTTTTTCTCACACATTTCTTATTTCGCTCTCTTAATTTAATTCCTATAATGGTTTTAGTTTTCCCTTTAATTGTAGTGCCTAAAGCATAACATTCCACCATTACTATACCCTTTTCCTTTCCATTTGTTTTAGAATTATTATAGTACCTTTTTCCCCTGAGTCCCTGCCCCCATCTAGTAGTTTAAAGGCTTTGTGACTGTCCTATTTATCCTTTCCACCAGGACCCTGGTCCTACCAACATACGAATTAGGATCAGGAGTAGGCCACTCAGCCCCTCGAGCCTGCTCTGCCATTCAATAAGATCATGGCTGATCTGATTGTAACCTCAACTCCACATTTCCACCAGCCCTGATAACCTTTCACCCCCTTGCTTATCAAAAATCTATTTACCTCTGCCTTAAAAATATTCAAAGGCTCTGCCTCCACTGCCTTTTGAGGAAGAGAATTCCAAAAACATACGACCCTCTAAGAGAAAACATTTCTCCTCATCTCTGTCTTAAATGGGCGAACCTTATTTTTAAACAGTGATCCATAGTTCTAAATTCTCCCACAAGAGGAAACATCCTTTCCACATCCACCCTGTGAAGACCCCTCAGGATCTTATACGTTTCAATCAAGTCACCTCTTACTCTTCTAAATTCCAGTGGATACAAGCCTAGCCTGTTCAACCTTTCCTCATAAGACAACCTGCCCATTCCAGATATTAGTCTAGTAAACCTTCTCTGAACTGCTTCCAATGCATTTAAATCTTTTCTTAAATAAGGAGACCAATACCGTACACAGTACTCCAGATGTTGTCTCACAAATGCCCTGTATAGCTGAAGCATAACCTCCCTACTTTTGTATTCAATTCCTCGCAATAAATGATAATATTCTATTAGCTTTCCTAAATACTTGCTGAACCTGCATACTAAGCTTTTGCGATTCATGCACTAGGACACCCAGATCCCTCTGCATCTCAAAGCTCTGCAATCTCTCACCATTTAGATAATATGCTTCTTTTTTCTAAGTGCCCTGCTGTAATGTCTTTAATAATTGCTTTTAACATTTTCCCTATGACAGATGTTATGCTAACTAGCCTGTAGTTTCCTGTTTTCAATCTCCCTCCCTTTTTGAATAAAGGAGTTACATTAGCTATTTTCCAAGATAGTGGAACCTTCCCTGAATCTAGGGAATTTGTGAAAATTGTAACCAGCGCATCAACAATCTCACTAGCCACTTCTTTTAAGACCCTAGAATGAAGTCCATCATGATCCGGGGACTTGTCAGCCTGCAGCTCTAACAATTTGCTCAGTACCACTTCCCTGGTGATTATCATTTTCCTGAGTTCCTCCCTCCCTTCCATTTCTAGATTTGTAGCTATTTCTAGGATGTTACTTGTATCCTCAATAGTGAAGACCAATGCAAAATATCTGTTCAATTCATCTGCCATCTCCTTATTATCCGTTATTAGTTCCCCAGACTCACTTTCTATCGGACCAACGCTCACTTTGTTAAATCCTCTTTTTAAAATATCTATAGAAACTCTTACTATCTGTTTTTATATTTCTAGCTAGCTTTCTCTCATACTCTAATTTTTCCTTCCTTGTCAATCTTTTAGTTTTTCTTTGCTGTTTTTTATATTCTGTCCAGTCTTCTGACCTGCCACGCATCTTTGCGCAATTATTAGCTTTTTCTTTATGTTTAATACTATCTTTAACCTTTTTAGTTAAGCAGAAATGGTGGGTCCTCCCCTTGGAATTTTTCTTCCTTGTTGGAATGTATGTATTCCGAAATATTCCCTGTCTGCCACTGCATCTTTATTGCCTTATCTCTTAACCTGATTTTCCAGTTCACTTTTGCTAGCTCTGCTTTCATGCCCTCATAATTGCCCTTAAATTTAAAATACTAGCCTTAGACCCACTCTTCTCTCCCTCAAACTGAATGTAAAATTCAATCATATTACGATCGCTGCTGCTGAGGGATGCCTTCACTGTGAGGTCATTAATTAATCCTATCTCGTTGCACAATACCAGGTCTAGTATAGCCTGCTCTCTGTTTGGTTTCAGACCGTGCTGTTCTAAGAAACTATCCTGAAAACATTCTATAAACTCCTCACCTAGGCTACCTTTGCCCATCTGATTTTGTCAGTCTTTATGTAGATTACAATCCCCCATGATTATCGCCGTACCTTTCTGACAAGCTACCATTATTTCTTCCTTTATACCTCGTCCTACCATGTGGTTACTGTTAGGGGGCCTGTACACCATTCCCACAAGTGACTTCTTGTCATTATCATTTCTCATTCCTACCCAAACCGCTTCTACATCCTGGTTTCCTGAACTTAGGTCATCCCTCTCTATTGTGCTAATACCATCATTAATTAACAGAGCCACCCCTCCACCTTTTCCTAGCTTCCTGTCCTTCCTAAACGTCATGTACCCTTCAATAATCAGGTCCCAATCTATGTCGTCCTGCGGCTATGTCTCTGTAATGGCTGTCAGATCGTACTTATTTATTTCTATTTGTGCTATCAATTAATCTATTTTGTTTTGAATACTATGTGCATTCAGATACAGAGCCTTTAGTTTTGTTCTTTTATTATTTTTGTAACCTCTAACCTTATCTGCTGATTTATTCTTAGATTTGTATTCACTGTCCCTTCCTGTCACAGTCTGTTTATCATTTCCCATATTAATACCTTTCTCTCTTGCCTTGTCTCTACTCTTTGATTTACCACATCTTCCCAAATTGCCCCCACTATTTAGTTTAAAATTTCTCTGCTTCCCTAGTTATGCAGCTCGCTTGAACACTGGTCCCAGCACGGTTCAGGTGTAGACCATCCCAACAGTACAGTCCCCATGTTCCCCAGTACTGGTGCCAGTGCCCCACGAACCAGAACCCACCAGTCTTTGAGCCATGCATTTATTTCTCTAATCTTATTTGCCTTATGCCAATTTCCACGTGGCTCAGGTAATAATCCAGAGATTATTACCTTTGAGGGTCTGCTTCTTAATTTGGTGCCTAGATCCTCATACTGACTATGCAGAACCTCTTTCCTCGTCCTGCCTATGTCATTGGTCCTAACCCTGTTCAAGTGGAACCGATCCCAACAGAACAGTTCCTTCCTGTCTCAGTACTGGATGAAATGGAATCCCTCTTGACCATGCAACTCCTTCAGGAATGTGTTCACAGCTCTGATCTGCTTATCCCTATGTCAATTTGCATGTGGTTCAATTAATAATCCAGAGATTATAACCCTTGAGGTTCTGTTTCTTTAATTTAGCTCCTAGCTCATGGTACTCTCTGAATAGGACCTCTTGCCTGCTGTTCCCAACATGGACCACAACAACTGGATCCTCTTCCTGCTCGCCAATATCCTTTCAAGCTAGTTTGAGATGTTTCTCACCCAGGCACCAGGTAGGCAACATATCATATGGGATTCTCGATCCTGCTTACAAAGGATGCTATCCGTCCCCCTGATTATTGAATCCCCTACAGCTCCCACATTAGGCTTCCCCTCATCCTCCCCCTTTTGGATAGCCTCCTGCTCCAAAGCACCATACTCAGCATTCTGGCTGTCCTTCCGACAATCTTTATCCTTATCCTGATAGGTAGCAAGCAATGTTACTTTTAAAATTTGGTTGTTATGCATGGGTCTTTTATTCAGTGTAAGGTCCCTTTAAATTTATTTGTGCGGCTGTGCACACGAGTTATTTTTGACAGAATTAGGTCTGCATGTTACCATTCAGGCTACTGCGCAGCCGCGCACCCACACAGATTAACGGGAACATGGGTAGCAAATACATTGGATAGGATCAGTTTCTGTGAATCCTCATTCTCTATCTCACCTGGGCTCCCTTTATACTATACACATTTAGTCACAACAACCCCATTTTGATCCTGCTCCTCTTTATGAGGTGTGACCAAGGTCCAGAACAAACTATTCCTCCCTCTCCCTTATGTGTTGCAGTGTCTCTAATTCACTCTCTAGCTCAATGACTGTGAGCCACAGAGATTCAAGACAGAGGCATGTTTGCTAGGGATAGTCTCACTGTCCATAACCCCTTATTAAAAATTATTCATAGATTGTTTTTAGCTTTAAGGCTATTTAACTGTTTAGCTAACACCAAAACGCAAATGCAAACCACTAACTAAAAGACACTAATCCCTAAAAATACTAACCAATAAACAAAATTACTTATCTGTAACTTACACACACCGCTCCACAATGTTTGAAATTTTCCCTCTGTTTGTCTGGTGTCCGCCGCTCTGCTTCTCCCAATAGACTCTGCTGCTGCCGCCTCTCATGCACGGATCAAACCTGCTGCATTTCTTACTGCCTCAAGCTTACACAATCCAGTAAATGTGTTGAAGGCAGAAAGAAGCACCTCTGCACCAGATTCCTACGCTCACCAAATTCTAAACTTTCCACTCTCTTCACAGTGCATTCAGTTAACATTGTGATCTGTGGTTACACTCTGTGCCTTAGCTCTGAATTTATATTGCCAGTCAACAAAAACAACTTTCATTTATATAGTGCCTTTAATTCAGTAACATATCTCAAGGTGCTTCAAATCATGTTATCAGACAAAATTTGACACTGAGCCACGTATGTAGGGCCCTACCAAATTCACGGCCGTGAAAAATGCAAACACGGACGGTGAAGTCTCAGGTCCTTTGCGAAATCTCGGGTCCGCCATGAAATCGGCCATTTTGCGAACTTTGTGCATTTTATTCATTGACACAAGGCTCACTCGCTGATTGCTGGGCATGCTGCGAACATCGCATCTGTTACTGATTAACACAAGGCTCAACTTGTTGATTGGTAAATGAGGGAGGGCTTCCAATGCAGTTTTGAATGTAGCAGTCTCAAGTGTTAGCAGATAAGTGAGAATGCCAGAATGAGCAAATCAAAAATAACCACAACCATTACTGCAGTACATTGAGTGCCAGAATCTGGAAGCCAAATTCTGCTTGCTGATGGTGGAATACTATTTTGTAAAACCTGCAATGTTTTGTTGGATTACACATGGCATAACCCAACAACTTCCAGAATTCTGCATGAAAGTGTCCCATCTTGTGGCAATCGTAACACTTAGGCTTTCGAACCTCACTTCCAGCCTGAGCATCTTCCTTTCTGGCCTGAGGAGGAGATCCCGGGGTGTCCCAGCTGTCCCTTCTTGTCCCTGGACACTTGCCTTCCTTTCACTCTCCCTCCTTCTATCCTTTGCAGGTTTGTGGGGGTGATGAACAAAGGCTTTAGGCTTACAATCATCAGTGATCTCAGATGCCTGTCTGGCTGTTGAAACCTTCTGGTTCTCTACATGCGTTCTTACTAATGGAGGGAGTAAATTTTTAAATTCTTCCAGGAGAATTATTTCCCTAAGGGTTTCATACGTGACCTCTATTTTTAGTGCCCGCATCCAACGATCAAAATTAATTTGCTTTACCCTCACAAATTCTATATAAGTCTGCCCAAACTGTCTCCAGAGGATCTGAAATTTCTGCCAGTAATCTTCAGGGACTAACTCATAAGCAGCGAGAATAGCCTTTTTTGCCATCTCATAATTTGCTGAAGCCTCCAAAGAAATTATGGCATAAACTTTATGAGCTCTGCCCATCAACCTGTTTTGCATGAGCAGTGTCCAGCTTTCCTTCGGCCACTTCATCTGTCTGGCTATCTTTTCAAAGAAAATGAAAAATGCCACTATGTTCCTTTCCTCAAACTTCAGGAGGGCTTGTACAAATTTAAACAGCTCTCCACCGAGTCCTAGACTGGAGTCAGATCTTTCCTCACCAAAATTTTTCCTTGGAGTCAAGGTCACTGTTTTGCCTTAGTTCTAGCTCTTTTAATTTGAATTCCCTTCCTTCTCTTTCTCTTTTTCTCTTTTTTTTCCTTCCGTTCTGCTTGCTCCCTTTGAAATTGTAGCTTAAGTTTTTTTATTGTCAATTCTATTTCCTGTTCAAGCTCAAGTTTTTTCGTTTCCAATTAGCTAATTTATCTGAACTGCCATCTGGATGGCCTTTTTCTTCTTCCAATTACAAATGCTGTGCTATTACTTCAATTATGCCTGCTTTCTTAGCTCCTGGTATTAACTCTAATCCCAATTTTGCTGCCAATGCTATTGACCTAACCTTGGGTAAATTTCTCAAATCACTCAGGGATAAGTCCTCCTTCTCCAGAAAGGTCATAGCAACTGACAAATCCATTCTAGTAATGCACAAGATACCTGTTTTTTTCTTTTCCACTTTTCAATTATTATCACCCCAATTACAATTGCACATCGTCGACTTTGGGTTATCAATCGTATACTCTATTCTTTATCCCAGAATAAAATACACCAACCAAGTTTCTTCAATAAACATCAAAGTTATCAGTTTATTATAAAACAAGACTTATCCAGTAAAGAAGCAAAGCATTAACACACAGAGTGAAATATGAAAGTTCCCTTTTAAATACCCCACCCCCACCTCACTCACAGGCACACACACAAACACACCAGTTAACTGAAAAATAAAGAGACATTCTCAGCAGAGCTCTTTTACAAAAAAAAGGAATACTTTGGCCAAATACTTGTTAATTCTTGAAGAAAAAAAGAGAAGATATGGAAGGATGTCAGCTGTCTCTTTTGGTCTGGCGTCGGGGTATACGGAGACTGATCACTGGGATCTCTTCTGGAGCAGCTAGTTCTGGAGAAGTTGAGAAGTAGTCTGGTAGGCTTTCCAGGAGAAATGTGGCATCAGGGGTTTCAGTTATCCCACTCTGGATTCACAGGTTTTTCAAAGAGGTAGAGAAAGAGGAGCTGACACACTGGATTACTCTGGGTCTCTTAGAGACATGCAGGAAAGATGAGCTGGGTGTTGCTCCATTGGCAGGTTGACCTCCAACTGCTTTTCAACACAGTCCATACCCCAACCAGAAAGTCAAAACAATATCTCAAAAGTGAAACCAACTCCTCCCTCATAAATCTGGACATGTCTCTTCTCTGTAAATATCTCCCCCAAGTCACCAAGGTTTCTGTTCTTTATTGGGCTTAAGGCATGTGACAGCCAGTAAAGGTTTGTTTTCAAACAAGACCTCTCAGTGACCCTTGTAAACAACACATACATGGAGTCTTTTCAGTTTTCCCAAATAAACCAATGTCCGTGATTCTAAAATATTAATTCTCAAAACAAATTTTAAAAAATAGAAGCAGTTTCATAACACCACTTAGAGTCCGAAAGCCATTACAGCAGAAAGACAGCACCCGACACTGCACTGTTGGAAAATAAACATGCAAAAAACAAGCAGCAATTTCATCTCTTTTTAAGAAGTCGACAGAGAGTTCAGAAAATCGTCAGTTGGTTATAATGCAAGCTATGGATGCCTTTGCAAGTGCCAACATAGCATTGGAAAAACTTGATCACCCAAAGCTGCAGGTAATTCATTCAATGTAATGTACAAAATGGCAGTTGCTTGCCAAGTGCAAATAAACTACAACAGGACTA
Organism: Heterodontus francisci; assembly: GCF_036365525.1. Taxonomy (NCBI): domain Eukaryota; kingdom Metazoa; phylum Chordata; class Chondrichthyes; order Heterodontiformes; family Heterodontidae; genus Heterodontus; species Heterodontus francisci. Next base: position 127,190,754 of record NC_090372.1, read on the forward strand.
CCTACTGAAGGTTTTTGCTGCACATTGTGAGGAGATGAAGTCTCAGATTAATGCATGTGAGTCTTTTGCAATTATTTGTGATGAGTCCACCGATGGGCAAGACAACTATGTGCTGCATGGTTTGTGTGATTCTGGCAAGGCCAAAGATATACAGCCAGGAAAGCTAACAATAGTGCTTGCAGATTGCATCCACTTAAATGCTCTTGCTTACATCACAGTTTCCCAAGCGATAATCAAAACCGTTTCAAAATACGGTGCAGATTTCAACAGCGCCTGCTTTCATTAGTGGCAATGCAACTTACATGACAAAATCCTTCCTATCTGTGCTCCAAGGTGTAATGACTAATGCTGTTCATAATACATGGAATGCACATATAATTTCTCTTGTCAATGAGCTGTGGAAAAGTGAGTTTGGTATAGTTGACCAACTAGTCAGCTACATTAAAAAGATCTTCAAACACTGCCCCAGCCGCAAGCTTTGATACAGGCGACATATTGCAAATGTGACCAAAATGGCTGAAATTGGGGTACAAAACATCCCCCTTCCTCCAGAGCCAGTGGAGTTCTTGGTTTTGGGCAGTACAGTATCATGCAGCTCACATGAACGATTATTCAGACTTGATCTCAGAAGAGCTCACACTGACACTGAAAACGCAAGTTTTAACAAACACCGTAACCCTTCTAATTGATGCTCAGCTTAACGAGGAGGTTCAGTTTGTTGCCAACAATGTTATACAACAGATGGATTTAATCATTTGGTTTGAGTCTCAACACGTCACAATCCACAAAACCTACAATAAAGTAATGGATGTGCTGTTCTGGGCTGAAGCACAATCAAACAAACAACACTCTGATGGCAATAACTTAAACACCTGTGCTCAACAGGTGTTTTCTTGCATGGCAAAGAAGCTCAAAAAATATTATTGCTAGGAAGAGTCAGGCGGTGAAGACAAAGAAGGTTCCAACAACCTTCTGCAGCTTTCCTGAAAGCTGTGCTTTTCTTTGACCCTGCACAAATGCACCTGTTGATGGTGGATTTAAACTCATTTGATGTGACAAGACCTGTGGGCTGGAATTTCTTGCTTATAAAAGCATTGCAAAAGAAACAGATTATATTTTGCCTGTGCTGCAGTTTTGGAACTCTATGGAATGCAGAATCCCCCGCTTTGCAAGGCTAGCACAATGCTGTCTGACAATTCCAACAAACTCTGTGGATTTGGACAGAGTTGTGTCTAAACACGGACAGGTGTTCACAGCACAGAGACAGGGAATGAAGAAAGAGACAGTTGCAGGTTGCTCTATGCTCACATTCAACCACGGACTTCAGTGAGTAAAGAATGTGACCTGTTTATAGTCAGCTTTTTACAATAGTTTTGAGTATACAATAAACGCCATTTGAAACCAGAAAGCTCCTTAGTCTTTTTTTGTTTTAAATAGATCAATCTCATGGTTTGTTGTGAAACCCATTAAATTTACAATTTAAATATGTAAAATCGTGAAATTCACAATTCTTAAAAGTTGTAAGATGTGACCGTGCATTTGGTAGGGCCCTACACATAAGGAGATATTAGAACAGGTGAACAAAAGCTTGGTTAAAGGAGGAGAGAGAGGGAGAGAGGGGGAGAGGTTTAAGGTGGTTTCACTTTCTACATTATACATAATTCAAAAGCAGGATCATTAGATAAAATTACAAACAGCGTGAATAGTCTGCTGCTGTTTGGGTCCCAACGGGTGTATTTAGCAGGGCCAAGAAAAAATATTAAAGTCAAAAAATCCCCAGTTGTTCATCTCTCCTGAAGATAAAGTAACAAATAATTTTAAACCAACATATTAACTGAAATATTTGTATGCCATGCAACCTGATTACCAAAGGAATCCCACAAGGTTCTGAAGGTGCCACTGTGAATGGGGCCTCCAAATCCAAAAGGTACTCACAATCGATTCAATCCAATTTCCATCGATGGATTATAAATGCATCCTATTATGAAACTACAGTCCCAGCCTCCTTGAATAATGATGTCCCCTGTTCAACTGATATCCATTAAATATCTTGGGCAGAATTTTCACTGACCTGACCTGTAGGAGTTTTAACTCCATAGCTTGTCTCTGACATCAATGATCAGCTCCCTACCTTGATTCACAGTAAGCCTTTAGTTGGGCAGAAATCCAGGGTCGCTGATGACAGCAGCAGTTAGGTCCACACTAGGACCAAGGTTCGATCAGGGGTGGCAGGTTTTGATCAGGGTGGGGGGGGCAAATGGAGGGTGCTGCCAATCTCGGGGGGAGGTCAGATGCTGAGGGGGGAAGGATTCATGTTGGGAGGAATTGGAGGACTTGGTGGGAGGGCTGGATCGGGGAGCCTGGTTTCTGGGGGGAATCGAAGCCTGGTGTGGGGGGTTGCAGGGTGCGGGACATCGTGGCCTGGTGGTGGGTGGAGGAGGTCGGAGGCCGCAGGTGAAGGCCATTGGGGGCGCCTGATCACAGAGGTTCTTCACACAGGCACTTGGATCCAGGGGTTAAGTTTGAAGACACCTACCTCCTGAATCCACAAAGTTCTCGCCTTGCAGAAGCTGCCTGGTTCCCTGGTGCTTGCAAAACCCAGCCGGCAGCAGTTAAATTCCAAAAGCTGCCTGACAATGAAGCTGAGTTCTGATGAAAGATCACAGACCTGAAATGTTAGCTCTGTTTCTCTCTCCACAGAAGCTGCCAGACCTGCTGAGTATTTCCAGCACTTCCTGTTTTTATCACAATGAGGCTCACAGTCTTATTATCATAATTAAAGCTGCAACCCGCCTCCTCGGATCAGGTTGGTCACCTACCCACCTTCTGGCTTCAGTTAAAACCATAAACAGGCAGCCTGGAGGCGGGTTTGGGTCGGGAAGCAAATTTTTCTGACTTTCACTGCCCTAGCCCAACCAAATCTCGCCGTTTGTTTCCGTTGAAATTCCCCCTTATCTGAGAAACACTCTACCTAATAAAGCTTCACTGTTGCTGATCGGAAAAGTCCTGCTTCAGAAGCTTTAAAAGCTAAGGAATCAGCACTCAGTGCTCCTAAAATAAAAAAAAATTAATATATTTTACACAATAAAAGTCTTCAGCAACATGCTTCCAAATGGCGTACAAGCAACTTCTGAGCAATGTTTAGATACATGGCCATAATACTTTGAAACTTCTGCAGAAGCTATAAACTTTGAAATCCAACATTCCTTGTTCATGATAATGATTGTTGTAAAAGCCCCTTTGGGCAAAGGCCTATTGTAAACAAGCTTTCAGGCTTAACGGACTCTCCTGCAAGAAATATCTGTAAACAATAAATTATAAAGTCAAAGCTTGTACTCCAGTTTCCAAAAGATCTGAATGGCAATCCTACTTCAGCTGCAGCTGTTTATTTAAAGACAATTTTTACAAGAGCTGTATAATGTCAAACAGACGATATACCTTTTAGTGATAGAGCTTTATTTATGAATTATTTGTAAACATGCATTTTTCAACTATGCATCTCACTGGCAATATGAAAATTCATCTTACTGGTCGAGGTGATGTTTCTAATATTTGACTCACACTAAAACAAAGACAGCCAATACGGCAGATACAGATTTCTTGCTGTAATTAATCATTCCAGTAGTCAATGTTACCTTTTTCTGAAAAGTGCATTTAACATCTTAGTCTTAATAGGATGCTAATTGACAATAAACACCAATGAATTAGAACACAGAATAGGTGTTTGACCAGCCATGCCTATTGACAGAAGCAGCTAGCTATTATAGAGCATGTGTTGGACTTGCTCCACTCAGCACCACCTGTTACCTAGGAACTGGCCACAACTGAAAAGGTGAATTTTAGTCATTTTCTTTTCATTCATGTGGAGCTGGGAGGAGCTGAAACAAGAGCAGGAGCCCACCTGTGATTGGGCCCCTCCCACTGTTATTCTCCTCCCAGACACTTAGCTGAGGCTGCTACCAGGGAGGCAGATGGCCCGAAATTCATTCCTGCCGACAGCTCACCCAAATTACTTAGAAGAGGCCTGTTGCCCAATTTTGGTTTGTGCATTGTGGTTTGGATGTGTGTAGCAACCACCTTGCCACCTTTATCCAAGATCAACCAGCAATGTATTTTTACCCCATCTATGTTCCCAGCAACACAGTGACCATTTTGCTCTATGGGGTATTTAATCATCTACATGTATCCTTACAACCTTCAATCCATTTCTTAAACTAATTCCATATTATGAAAACTTGTGGGCGGTAATAATAACAAGCAATGCAATGGCTTGGATTTTGCAGTCAGTAGCGGAATGATGACTCTCACCCCTGACGTCAAGGAAAGCGCCCACAAAGATCTAGCAATCTCTGTGCTGTGGATTTCCCCTTTCCTGACATCAGTTTGAATTTGACGCCAAGTAAAGGGGTTCTCCAGGTGTCCAGCAATAATTATGTCATTAAGCTGGGTGAGCAGTCAATCACATTGAAGTATTCTCATAGGCAGCAAACCAGGAAGCAACATGCACTGATTATTCCTCACTTTTTATAAATTTTAGAGGGTGAAATAAATGATTGGAACATACACATTAGAATCTGAAATATTGTAAACAAACTTTTAAAATGCATTATATTAAAAAAAACTTGTAATTGGTATCAGAATGGAAACAAAATGACATTACACAAATATAAACTTAGTTTCTGGGGCCAGAGAGGTTCTTCAGCAGTAGTTATGACTCAGTATGCTGTTAAAAGTCCAGTTCCACCTCATTATCAAAGCATAACATTTTAGGGGTTTTTAACTATGATATTACAGCATAAAAGTGGAAGTTGTCATCAGTTCAGTGATATCTTACTACTTGCAATCTGAGGGGTCTTCAACAGGTCACTCAATGGAGAAGCGTAGAATCTGTGACAGCAACATTTGAATTTCTGGATTATTTTGCGCATGACCAAAGTTGCTATCTGTTTCAGGGGAGTAATGGCAGTGAATGGTGACAGATTTTCTGTCATTACTACTGCAAAACACGGACCAACAGGTTTCAACTGATTTGGAAAGTTCGGCCAATAAAGGGCCTATTAAGGGCATTGGTGAGACGCCAACTGCCGGTAGCAGACCAGGAGACCAGTGCTCCAAATAAATTTTAACCCAACCCCCCACCATCCCTAGGGCCACATCTGTTAGATGGCTACCTGTGGAGAGGCTCCACCTCCAAAATAGCAGTCTGGCAGTTGTAGCCAGTATAAATCTCATCTTTATTAAAAACCTTCAGAGGGCACCTCCATCATGAGGCGTCCTCTCTCTCTTACCTACATGGGCAGCTCTGACCTCTGACAGTGGGGCTGCTGATCTCTCAGGGCTGGAGGGCCTTCTATAGAATCATAGGGCTGGATTTTAAGGAACCATCGACGTCAGGATCTGTCATTGGGGGGTCCTGAAGATGGCCCCGGATGAGGCCCACCATGGACCTCGTGGCCTGCCGGGCCTGGCCCGATATTACCGGCAGTGTCAAGGCCTCGTGGCGGCCCCCCTGCTGCTCAGCGTGGGGACCGCAATTTAAATATTGAAATAAATTAAAATACCTGAATTAATTACTCTCCTGTTGCCTCCTGATGTCCCACTGCAATCTTCATCCCGGTAGCCACAATGCTGCGCCTTCGGATCCCTGTCCGGGGAAATGAGGTGCAACACTGATGGCAGGGCGGGTGGGGTGGGGGGTAGGTTTCACAGTGCAGGAGTGAGGGGAGGGGGAAGGGATCAAAATAACATCAAGGGTGTAGGGGATGGAGGGAAGGCTTATAGTTTAAAGTTTGTGCAGCTGAGGGGAGGAAGGTCAGATGGTAAAGGTAAGTGTTTTGCGGGGGGGGGGGGGAAGAGAGCAAATAATTAATTTCATTGTTTTCTCTTTAAAAACCTAAAATTCCCAGTAGTGCTGACAGCCCTTTAAAACTGGCATCAGCGCCTGCACACAGTGATCGGGGGGACTCTTAACATGCGACCTGTGCGGGCGGGCCACCATTTTATTTGCCCACCGCAGATTTCGGTGGCGGGCTTATAAAATTCAGCCCATGGTGTCATAGAATGGTTATAACACTGAAGGAGGCCATTCGGCCCATCCTGTCTGTGCTGTCTTTCTGAGAGCAACTCAGCTCATCCCACTCCCCTGCCTTTACCCTGTAGCCCTGCAAATCTTTTCTCTTCAGATAATTATCCAATTCGCTTTTGAAAGCCATGATTGCTTCTGCCTCCACCACACTCTCAGGCAGTGCATTTCAGATCCTAAACACTTGCTCTGTAAAAATGTTTTTCCTCATGTTGCATCTGGTTCTTTTGCCTTAAATCATTGTCCTCTGGCAATCGGAACCGTTTCTCCCTACTTATTCTGTCCAGACCCCTCATGATTTTGAACACCTCTATCAAATCTCCTCTCAACCTTCTCTTCTCTAAAGAGAACAACCCCAGCTTCTCCAATGTATCCTCAGGAAGTCCCTTATCCCCAGAACCATTCTCATAAATCTTTTCTGCACCCTCTCCAATGCCTTCACATCCTTCCTAAAGTGTGGAGCCAGAGTGTGTCAGTGGTGCCAGTGTGATGCAAAGTGTGGTGTCTTATTGGCCCTCCAGCCTCAGGAGCCTGCCCACCATCATTAATTGGACAGTGAGAACGCACCCTAGCCACTGATTGGCCAGTTGTTCAAACTTGAACTTTTGGCTTGCCGAGCGATGGAGTGTCCTAACTGGCCATCCATGCCCAGAGTAAGGAGCCCGAAGCCAGTTTGAGGCCCTGAACCTCAATTAAGCAGAAGGTGAGCTGCTTACCCTGCAGGCATCCCTATGCATTTCACTGGACTCAGGCTGCCAAAATATTGGTAATGTTATTCCAGGGGGTTGGGGGCAGGTCTTAATCAAAGTTGGGAGCTCAGGAAAGAAGTTGTTCAGATTATTTTTGTGGTGCAGTATTGCTCCTCCTCTGGGCCTTCATAAAAATACTTTAAAAGGTACCTTTCTGAGCACTGTCCACACTGCGACAGCTCTGTCCTAAATGGAAGTCGGAATCCTATATATATCATAGGACTATTAAAATGGGACTACTGCCTGAAACAGGCAGGCATTTTGGCTGCCAGCATTAGGAACCTATAAAAGTGGCAGTAGAAAGAGTGTCAGCATTAAACAGGGTGACAAGTCTACCAACCTCAATATGAGGTGTTACGCCAATGTACTTTGTTGAATGATAGTTTTGTTTAATCCACTGACTGGAGATCTGAATTTGTATTTTTTTTTAAAAGGCATTTAAAAAAGAAAAGCAGAGGATGGTCAGCTAGTTCACAACACTGTATCCTACGTTGCAAAGGACTGTGAGGAGGGAAACGAAATGGCTGCATGTCCCAGCAAGAAGCAAGACCCATAAGGTTTAAGGGAACTGTTTGTTCTCTTTCTTTTAGCAAGAAGAAGAAATACTGCTGATTCCTATGTTTTGAATCACTGAGTGACTGTCATGTGACAAGCCCCTCCCCATCTGTGTTTTTAAGCTGGTATTTTCTCTGCAGCAGGGAGGAGAAGCTTTTGGACTCTGACATGAGCAGACCCAGTGGGGGTCCCTCTTTCTCTCTCCATTCCAGCTTGAAAGCTTTCAAATCCTGCCTGTTGACTGACCACCTTTGCATACTCTGGCTACAATCAGAAACCCCATTGGAAGAAATCATCCACATCGCTGTCGCCAAGAGACCCATCGAACCAGTCATCTACCTCTTCAACATAAGAGCCTCAGGACCACCGAATTCAGCTAGAAGCCAGCAAAATCACCAAATGTCACTCTATATACCCTTTTGCTTTATGGACTTGAACTGAACCAATGTACCTTTCCCCACACTGTAACCTATTTGTGGGTGTGCAAACGTCCAGAGTGTGTATGAGTGAACGTTGGTGTGTTGTTTACTATTTTTATTAGTTGGTTTATAAATAAAGTTAACCTCTTTATTTGTTAACTCAAGAAAACCTTTCCTATTGGTTCTTGTTATGATCATAGCAAGTAAGTAATCAAACACCTACTGAATTGGCCAGTACATCCACTTTAAGAAAGAATTAAACGTGTTGTGGTTAAGCAAGGAGAAGGAAAAGAGGGAAGCCCTTCGACCCCTCCTCACTTGACCATAACCTGAGGTCATTCATAAGGCCCTGTTCCTTCCTTCCTACAGAAGGTCATGTTGCATGAGCTTGAGTGAGAAGTATTGTGGAAAAAAACTCAAATCATAACAGAGATATCTGGTTGTCGGGCTATATAACTTGGGTTGATCTAAATTTCATAATCCAGAAGTGGAGTGAAATTATGACAACTCTAATGCTGTCTATAGAGGATCATGTCTTATGTAGGGTGTTTGGTGAACCAGCCAGACCAGCGGTATGTTATAGTCGAGTTGACAAAACCACATGAATAACTCTGCTGATTGCCAACACCTAGTGTCGAGAAGGTTATGAACTCTCCAGTTAGGTTCTGATCCTTGACCTTGTATTCTCATTTGATCTATGCTGAAGCAAACAAGGTGGCAATTACAGGAAATGCTAGTAAGAAGAGCAGGAATCCCCATGAAATCGGGAGCCTTCTTGTTACTATTCACAGCATCAACATTTCCCCAAAGCCTAGTAATAAAATATTATAGCTCTACTTCAGAGGAAGCAGGGAAACCCCATCTCATGCTCCTGGAGAGAGCACAGTTAAATTCCTTGTAAACTAATGGCTTTAATGAAAATAGCCTACTTTGTGCTAAGTCCTATTCACTGCAGCATCATAGGCACCGTCAGCCTTCTATAAGATTATGAATGAAGTGTCCCTAGTTGTTAATTTTTAAGCAAGATCTCCGTGTTTGCACCAGGAACACAGCAGCTTTAGCAGCTACATCGTAACGTTTTACATTGATTCAACAGAAAGACAGAAGCAATTTGCAGCTACTCAAACCATGAATCTCTGTCAGACTTTGTCATGCATGAAACCATGTTCCTGGTACAATAAAAAGTTAATTTGCAGAATTAACCATCATTTTCTAAACCATGGTTATCAGATCATCTATTAGGTTATGGGAAATATGTTGTCAGTACAGTTTCTCCAAATGTGTTCTTTACCCAGGAACCACCGGGGCTGATCTAGTGAAACATCTTCCCTTGTTACAGCTGTCTTAGCAGTTTTCTGAATTTGATATGGTTATTCCATCTGCAATATTATAGCAGGCAGAATGCGAATGTAAGTTCAATTTTATTTGAAATTGCTGAGGTCAGAAATCTCTGGAATATGAACTCTATTTTTAGTGTAAAGTTATCAATATAACATTTTATTTTCAGGAGAAAAATAGCCTTGGGAGAAATTTGAGCAAAATCCTTTCGAAGAGTCTGTAGTATTGAGAAGATTTAGATCGTCAACCCTTATTTTGAAATATTTGACAGCAATCCTGGCATTAATAGACACCAGAGAAATACATCTCCATAGTTGGTTTAATATAGCTAAAAACTGCAGGGTAAAGCACATTTGTATCCAAATTAACTTTCAAAGAGAAAAGTTGATTAATTTCATACCAGACAGGATAATATTCTCAGTAGCGAGTCTCTGCTTTTATGACCAAGTTCATTCTGATAGAACGTACCTGTGTCCTTTTTGATTTGGGTGTTGGAAGTTCCTCAGCACAAGATCTCACAGCACATTCCTTTTGGAAAATTAGCTCCAGGAAAAACCACTGGAAGAACTTTGCAATAATCGTTTGCATTGCGAGCAACACACTAAAAACCTCCAAGCCACCGGCCCTTGGACAACTGGCTAATCTCATGGTGCCAGTACACTGCTGCATGTTCTTTCAAGTAGTTAAAGCTCTCTTAATTAAACCACACTCATTACAACAAACCAGTGAAAGAATACGACCCACAGCCAGCATTTTCCATCAGCAAACTTCTTACAATTTAACGGTTGCAGTTTCCCCCAATAGATTGCAGTTCTTATTTCTCTTGCTATCAACATAACAAATTTGAAACCAAAACAGAAAACATAAACACTTTGCTTCCTACCAAGCTATCATGGGACTCCTAATATTTCTGCTTCCTGTACAGCTCCTTGATAAGTGCAATGGAAGTATCAATTCAGTCCCGTTACTCCACAGGTCACAGCAGATTATTAAAGTTTCCCACCTACTGGAAATTAGCCAAATTAAACACTTTATTAACTCCCAGAATAAAACACACCAAACCAGGTTTCTTTAAACAACAACAAATTAACTATTTATTAATAAACTGAAAGACTGAAAAGACTTTATAACTTCTTATTCCTCCTAACCCTCATGGACACACACATACATTCAAAAACCTATGGTTAACCAGTTCTAAAATGACGTTTTAAATTAGAGCTGTTTCTTAGGAATAATGAAACAACTGGGTTGTAAGTCTTGGTGGGTTATGTTCATAGTTCAGTGAGGTGTTTAGTTTAGTTTAGAGATACAGCACTGAAACAGGCCCTTCGGCCCACCGAGTCTGTGCCGACCATCAACCACCCATTTTATACTAATCCTACACTAATTCCATATTCCTACCACATCCCCACCTGTCCCTATATTTCCCTACCACCTACCTATACTAGGGGCAATTGCTAACGGCCAGTTTACCTATCAACCTACATAGGGCGGCACAGTGGCGCAGTGGTTAGCACCGCAGCCTCACAGCTCCAGGGACTCGGGTTCGATTCCAGGTACTGCCTGTGTGGAGTTTGCAAGTTCTCCCTGTGTCTGCGTGGGTTTTCTCCGGGTGCTCCGGTTTCCTCCCACAAGCCAAAAGACTTGCAGGTTGATAGGTAAATTGGCCATTATGAATTGTCACTAGTGTAGGTAGGTGGTAGGGAAATATAGGGACAGGTGGGGATGTTTGGTAGGAATATGGGATTAGTGTAGGATTAGTATAAATGGGTGGTTGATGTTCGGCACTGACTCGGTGGGCCGAAGGGCCTGTTTCAGTGCTGTATCTCTAATCTAATCTAATCTAATCTAATCTAAAAAAGGTCTTTGGCATGTGGGAGGAAACCGGAGCACCCGGAGGAAACCCACGCAGACACAGGGAGAACTTGCAAACTCCAAACAGGCAGTACCCAGAATTGAACCCGGGTTGCTGGAGCTGTGAGGCTGTGGTGCTAACCACTGCGCCACTGTGCCGCCCAGAGTCAAATACTCAGATGCCACTCGAAGTCTCCAGGTGGGTTTGATGAACAGTCAATAATGGATAGGCGTTCATGGCACTTTGGCTGCAGTAGGCGTCACACAGATCTTTCAACAAGGAGTATAACAACAGGTCTATTCAGATTTTTGAATTAGCAGTCTATCAGTAGAAACCTACTTAGAATTCCAGAACTCCTAGAAACATGGAAGGCAACAGAAAGTCACTCCTGAGGCAGAGACAGGAAATAAAAAGGAATTTGCTACTTCCAACAATGTGTTCCAACCAGGTGAGAGAGGGGTCTATGAGTTCTCTCACAGCCTCTACCTGGTTTGACCATAACAGGGTTCAATTTTTAAAACACCAGGTTTTTAGCTCCCCCTCAGTCAATCCTTGTTCACTGCTCTCCAATTGTAAGGAAAATAAATCAACCAGACAGGTTTTCTTAGATTTCTTAGAAAATAGGAGCAGGAGTAGGCTATTTGGCCCTTCGAGCCTGCTCTGCCAATCATTATGATCATGGATGATCATCCAACTCAGTAGCCTGTTCTGGTTTCGCCCCATACTCTTTGATCCCTTTAGACCCAAGAGCTATATCGAACCCCTTTTTGAAAACATGCAATGTTTTGGCCTCAACTGCTTTCTGTGGTAGCGAATTCCACAGGCTCACTACTCTCTGGGTGAAGAAATTTCTCCTCATCTCAGTCCTGAAAGGTTTACCCCGTATCCTTAGACTATGACCCCGGGTTCTGGACTCCCCCACCATCGGGAACATCCTTCCTGCATCTACCCTGTCAAGTCCTGTTAGAATATTATAGGTTTCAATGAGATCCCCCCTCACTCTTCTGAACTCCAGCGAATATAATCCTAACCGACTCAATCTCTCCTTATACGTCAGTCCCGCCATCCCAGGAATCAGTCTGGTAAACCTTCACTGCACTCCCTCTATAGCAAGAACATCCTTTCTCAGGTACGGATACCAAAACTGCACACAATATTCCAGGTGTGGCCTCACCAAGGCCCTGTATAATTGCAGCAAGACATCCCTCCTCCTGTACTCGAATCCTCTCGCTATGAAGGCCAACATACCATTTGCCTTTTTTACCGTCTGTTGCACCTGCATGCTTACCTTCAGCGACTGGTGTATGAGAACACCCAGGTCTCGCTGCATATTCCCCTCTCTCAGTTTATAGCCATTCAGATAATAATCTGCCTTCCTGTTTTTGCTACCAAAGTGGATAACCTCACATTTATCCACATTATACTGCATCTGCCATGCATTAACCCACTCACTCAACTTGTCCAAATCACACTGAAGTCTCTCTGCATCCTCCTCACAACTCACCCTCCCACCCAGTTTTGTGTCATCTGCAAATTTGCAGATATTGCATTTAGTTCCCTCATCTAAATCATTAATGTATATTGTGAATAGCTGGGGTCCGAGCACCGATCCCTGCGGTATCGCACTATTCGCTGCCTGCCATTCGGAAAAAGACCCATTTATCCCTATTCTTTGTTTCCTGTCTGCTAACCAATTTTCTATCCATCGCAATACATTACCCCCAATCCCATGCGCTTTAATTTTACATGCTAATCTCTTAGGTGGGTCTTTGTCGAAAGCCTTCTGAAAGTCCAAATAAACCACGTCCACTGGCTCCCCCTCATCAACTCTACTAGTTACATCCGCGAAGAATTCTAGTAGTTTTGTCAAGCATAATTTCCCTTTCGTAAATCCATGCTGACTCTGCCCGATTCTACCACTGTTCTCCAAGTGCTCTGCTATAAAATCTTTGATAATGGACTCTAGAATTTTCCCCACTACTGAGGTCAGGCAGACTGGTCTATAATTCCCTGCTTTCTCTCTACCTCCCTTTTTAAATAGTGAGGTTACATTAGCTACCCTCCAATCTGTAGGAACTGTTCTAGAGTCTATAGAATCTTGGAAGATGACTACCAATGCATCCACTATTTCTAGGGCCATTTCCTTAAGTACTCTGGGATGCATACCATCAGGCCCTGGGGATTTATCGGCCTTCAATCCCATCAATTTCCCCAACACAATTTCTCTACTAATACTGATTTCTTTCAGTTCCTCTCTCTCACTAAGCGCTGTGTTCTCCATCATTTCTGGTATGATATTTGTGTTCTCCTTTGTGAAGACAGAATCAAAGTATGCATTTAGTTGGTCAGCCGTTTCTTTATTCCCCATAATAAATTCCCCTGTTTCTGACTGTAAGGCATTTGTCTTCACCAAATTTTTTCTCTTCACATACCTATAGAAACTTTTACAGTCAGTGTTTATGGTCTGGCAGACCAAACCGGTTTAGTTTAGTTTAGTTTAGACATACAGCACTGAAACAGGCCCTTCGGCCCACCGAGTCTGTGCCGACCATCAACCACCCATTTATACTAACCCTACACTAATTCCATATCCTTACCACATCCCCACCTCTCCCTATATTTCCCTACCACCTACCTATACTAGGGGCAATTTATAATGGCCAATTTACCTATCAAGCTGCAAGTCTTTGGAATATGGGAGGAAACAGGAGCACCCGGAGGAAACCCACGCAGACACAGGGAGAACTTGCAAACTCCACACAGGCAGTACCCAGAATTGAACCCGGGTCGCTGGAGCTGTGAGGCTGCGGTGCTAACCACTGCGCCACTGTGCCGCCCAGTCGTTACACACAGTCAAACTGATACAATACAGCATGTGACTGCATCTCTCTTGTTGTTGCTTAGGAACAGGCCTGTAGCTCGCACACATTGTTCCCAGAGAATACTAAAACTTCTCTCAGCCTTAAAGGCACACAGAACACCCTTTGTTTTCAAACAGAAAAAAAACACTTTCTTGACATAATATTTTATTTGAAGTGGTAAAAGGAATTCTTGCCTCATAATGTTCAGGTATTTAGATGCCAAAGTCATTGGAACTATGCGTTGACTGTGTCTGTAATGAGGGTGTGCTCATCCAGGTGGATACCAAATAGCTGAGATCAAAATTTTTAAAACTGCATATTTTGAAAAGTGAAATAAAAGCAGAAAATTCCTTAAATACATTGTATGTTTGTGAGTTTCTGCAAAGAGAAATATGAATCCACTTCTAAAATGTTAAGTCAACTTATTACAGATGCTGAGAGACTGTTTATTGTTTATTTCAGATACTAAACAGCTGTTGTCGTAAAACTAATTAGCAATAATTAATTCAATACCATTTAGTAATTTATCTTTCATTTTGGATACTTTACTTAATCCTTAACCACACCTGTCAGATCTGATTAATCAGGAAAACAAGCTTGCAAACTATGAGTAAATAGCACCAGACATCAATAATTTGCAGAACATTTAGTTCTAGTTATTCTCACTCCCATTCTGGAAACATGCAGCAGTAAACATTCAGACAGAACCATTTTCAGTTGGCTGATCCACACTTTCCTTCCTGTTAAACAGACATTTCCATTAGAAACCTTTATGATTCACAGAAAGGAGGGAAGAACATACAGTACTCTAATGAGAAAAAGGAAGCACTTTTTACTGTGACATTTTCATGGAATTTGCTTTTTATAATCATGGTACATATGGAGCTAAAAACAAGATACAGAAAATGAACAAAGAGACATAGGAACAGGATTAGGCCATTTGGCCCCTCAAGCCTGTTCTGCCATTCAATGAGATCATGGCTAATCTGCGATCGAGCTCCATAGACCCACCTTTGCCCCATATCCCTTAATACTTCTGATTAGCAAAAACCTATCAATCTCAGATTTAAAATTAACAATTGATCTAGAATTACATCCTGCCAATTCGAGTACCAGCCCATTATCCCTAATCTCTGTCTCCTGCTGCTCAGCCAATTTCCTAACCAGGTCAATAATTTGCCTTCAACTTCAACCCTAGGAAATTTTAAAAAGTGGACATGCTCAGAATGCACAGCTCTGGTTGTTAATTCCCTTCAATTGTTTGGGGAAACTATATCCAGTCAAATTCTAGGCTTTTTTGGAAAGGTAGGGCCTTGAAGTAAAACCTTTAATGGAGGTATTAAATGAAACAATTTAGGATAAATTTAATAACGTCCCTGTGAAAATGTAAAACTTTATTTTGGACATTAAACATTTCACTTACTCTGGAGGCAATTAGCAGGTGAAAATATTTTAGAAGTGTTTTAAGTGATTTGATTGGTTTATCACCTCCTTTCTTTAATTGGTAGGTTCTCCTGGCAATCTTATTTAGGATGCTTGCTTTCAAAAGCCATTAGTAGTTTTATGTTGGTAGTTTTCTATCATCTCACTCATGTCAGTTTTGTGCATTTAATATGACCTTTTCAGTTCTGAATTTCTGTTCTTGTTTCGTGAAAGGATCAAGAACGAGAGGGCACAGATTTAAAGTAACTGGTCAAAGAGGCAAAAGTAACATGAGGAAGAACTATTTTCACACAGCATGTGTGCTGAGAGTGTGGTGGAGGCACAATTGAAGCATTCAAAAGGGAATTAGACTGTTATCTGAAAAGCAACAATGTGCAGGGTTACAGGGAGAAGGCAGGGGGATGGCACTAAGTGAATTGCTCATTCGGAGAGCCGATGCAGACATGATGTGCCGAATGGCCTCCTTCTGCGCTGTAACAATTCTGTTATTCTGAACTTTAGCCAATAGTCTCTTATGAGGGACTTTAAGAACTGCCTTCTGCAAGTCCATAGATATTTTCCTGTCCACTACTTTAATCATCCTTTTCAAAAAATGTAATCAGGTTCGTCAGGCATGATCTACCCTTTACACATCCTTGCTGACTGTCTTTGGTCAGCTGAAAGGTTTCAAGGTGTTTAGTCCCCCTATCCTTAAGTATAGACTCAAGCAACTTCCCAGCAACAGATGTTAGGCTATCTGATCTATAATTCCCTGGTTTTCTTCTCTCGCCTTTCTTATACAGCAGAATAACAGGCCCAATTTTCCAATTGTTCTCACCCACTTCCTTTAAAAACCTTGAGATGAAAATCATCTGGTCCTGGGGATTTGTCGGTCTTTAGTGCTATTATTTTCTTCATTACTGTTAATTTGTTTATGTTAACTTTGGTGAGTCCAAGGTCCTGAATCAATGTTAGTTTCTTTCTGGCATGCTGACCTCTTCCCCCACTCTAAATACTAGTGCAAAGTAATTTTTTAACATGTCCACCATTTCCTTAATGATATCACTGTTATCAGTTTACAAGGAGCCCACATTGCTCCTGACCACCCTCTTTTTCCTAATATAATTGTAAAAACCTTTTGTGTTGATTTTGATATCCCTTGCAGGGATCTTTTCATACTCCCTTTCTGTAGCTTTTATTATCTGTTTTGTCACCTTTTATTGTTCTTTGTATCTTTCCTATTTTCCAGGATCTATGCTTTTCTTTTACATTTTTATATGCTTTTTGTTTTAGTTTTATAATGTCTCTTACTTTTTTAGTTGTTCATAGCTGATCTTTTTGGCAAGTAGAGCTCTTGTCCTTCAGGGGTATAAACTGGTTAGAGTCATAGAGAGATATGGCACTGAAACAGGCCCTTCGGCCCACCAAGTCTGTGCTGACCATCAACCACCCATTTATACTAAACCTACATTAATCCCATATTCCCTACCACATTACCACCTTCCCTCAATTCTCCTACCACCTACCTACACTAGGGGTAATTTACAATGGCCAATTTACCTATCAACCTGAAAGTCTTTGGCTGTGGGTGGAAACTGGAGCACCTGGCGGAAACCCACACGGTCACAGGGTGAAATTGCAAACTCCGCACAGGCAGTACCCGGAACTGAACCCGGGTCGCTGGTGCTGTGAGGCTGAGGTGCTAACCATTGCGCCACTGTGCTGCCCCTCTGGCTGGAATTTTTTCGCATGGTGGACAGGCGCCATCCACCGACTGGAAAGTCAGTGGCGATCCCGCCTCCACCAGGCTGGTGATGCAGTCTGGATTTTACGGTCCCCGGCCCTTAATTGTCCAGCCTAATGGAGCTGCCGGCCGATTAGTGGGCCAGCAGGACTTAGTCCCAGCTGCGCCACCGGGAGTGGTAGGTTTTTGCGGCTTTGCCAGGGGTGATCGGTTGGGCCCCGACAAGGCAAGGGGGGGTCGGTTGGGGATGGGGGGGTGGTTGTTGTGCATTGAGGTAGTTGGGGTATCGGGGGAAGCCCTCTGTCGGGCACAGGCCGGATCAGTAGGGTCCCCCTCAGGCCACCAGAAAGCCGCCTACTTTTGTCAGGTGTCTTTTCTCAGGCCTGGGCTGCCCCCTTGCCAATGGTAAAATCCTGTTGGCAGTGGGTGAAGGTCCTTAAGTGGCCGTTAATTGGCCACTTAAGAACCTTGATCGGCCTGAGGCAGCGGGCTGTTTCCCACCACAGCTGCCCATGTAATATGGCGGTGGAGGCAGGAGCAGGTCAGGAAGGGCCCCCCAAGCCTCCCACTCCATTTTACGCTCCGCTCACATTTCAGGTCGATGTTCTGATGAAAGGTCACAGACCTGAAATGTTAACTCTGTTTCTCTCTCCACAGACCCTGCCTGACCTGCTGAGTATTTCCAGCACTTTCTGTTTTTATTATGGCATGCCCTTTTGTTGGTTCTAGGACATACTGTTGCAGAAAACTATCCTGGACACTTACAAGAAATTCACTACCTTTCTGACATGAACCAGGGAACCTATACACAACTCCCACTGCAGTCTTAAATTCTTTTCTATTTCTTAGTTCTACCCATGAAGTCTCCACTGCCTGTTTACATCTCATTTCATCCTCTCATCGTTGAAGTGATTTCATCCTTAATCACTGAGGCTACTCCCCCCTCTCCTGCTTTCCCTATCTTTCCTGTAGACTTTATAACCTGGTATATTTAATTTCCAGTCCTGACCATCTTGCAGTCATGTCTCAGTAATGGCTACCATGTCATATCTTCCAAGTTCAATTTGTGCCTGCAATTTATTGAATTTGTTCTCTATACTCCATGCATTTGTATAAAGAACACTTATTTGGGCCGCACACCCTAACCTGTCCTCCAGCTCTAATGGTTAACTCACATGTTTCTTATTTCTCTCTCATAGTGCAATCACTTTACATCTTTTAGTTTTCCCTTTACTGTATTGCCTAAATTTCTAATTTTTACTCTACTCTCTGTCCTTTTGTTTGTGTTTGAACTATTATTAATATTGCCATTTCCACCTAAGTGCTCCCCTCCATTTACCAGTTTAAAATGGCACAGATTATTTTGGTACATAATAACCCAGAATATAGAAATGTGTCTGGTCAAGTAGTAAAGGCAGGGCTAGGCCATTTGATTCAAATAGAAGCATGTTGTGGTTTTTCTTTCACCTTTGTTTGATTGATTGCCTCTTTTTTGGTTTTAAGACAGAAATATTTAAATTTCCTTTGCTCCATTCATTTTTTTTGAAAAGGTATTTCTCACTTTCCTGTTCAAGTTGGGTAGTTCATCTGAAGCCATTCGAGAGACAGTGAGAGGACAGACAAACTGAACAAATGGTCAGCAACAAATCACCATGTAAAGATTAATAATCAGGAAGTTGGTATCAAGTGCAATTTACAGTTACCACAGCAGCCATACCGGGGTAAATTTTGCTCCCACTGTGTTTAGGCTGGTGGGGTTTGTCAGCCAACCCAATGGACCCAGTGTGAGGCCTGGTCCATTTTGAGGGCTGGGCCTCATTACCGTACCAAAAAAGCGGGCACCCCGGGGCAGGCCACTGGTTCTGGGCTGACACAATATTGGGAGGCCCACAGGTTGGCCTGGCCAGTAAAAGGTCAGTCTAGAGTGGAGGTGGGCGCAGTGGTTCTCAGGAGGGGGGGACGGACTTGGTTCAGCAGAGGCCCAGGTTGTTTTGTGGATCCAAGAGTGGCACTCATGTTTCTCCCGGTCCCCCCAAAAAATACAAAATTATCTTCAGGGTTCCTCTTTGACCAAACTGCCAGCTGAAAGTGCACAGAATGTGTGTGGTGCAAGCTCCTCCTACTACTTTCTTAAAGTGGCAATGGAGGACCAATGTATGTCAATGGGCCCCAATTTCCATATTATAACATCCCAAGGTCCCACCACCTGACTCAGGCAGGCACACCAATGGCTTAGCGCTGGGCTCTAGGGGAAGAAGATAGGAACAGCGACACCATCAGCATGAGAGAGGCAGTAAGTCATTCCTCACCAATTTCAGGATACCACCATCTCAAGTCCACTTGGCAGGAGAACTCAAAATCCCCCTCACTGCTAGTTGGTTTTCCAACTTTTGAAGAGGATCGTTAAGCCTTTTACTATAAATCTACATTGTGATACTGCTAATGTTCTCTCATTTATTTACTGTTCAGTAAATCCTCATGTGGCAGTTTATCGCCTAAGCTACAGTCTATTGGAGTGTTTACTTTGCTGATATATGGGGATGAAGCAGATCCTGTTCAGTCATGTGATATGGCCAGTAATGAGGGCTCGATGTTCAATCTTGTGGCTTGCTGCAAATGATCTGGGTATCAGGCAGGCAAAAGCACCCTTTGGCTGTAGGGAGAAAGGACTCAGTTGCAAGTACCGCCAGATAACGGAACCCAAGAAAAATATCTAAACATAAAGCCCAAAAATGTAACACTTCAATCAAAAAAGAAAAATAAATCATAACGAAGAAGGAATCACAGCTTTTTGCCTCTTCTGACTGATATTTTGCAAGATCAATACAGATTAGAAATGATTCCAGGATTTTCTCCTCAACTACTCTGCCTGGAAATGCATTTCATATGTTAATTACTCTTGGGGCTGAATATAGTCATGCCGGCGGGGCACCCGGCACCAGGCCGAAAAGGCGAGGGAAACCCCGCCTCAGCCCTTTGGAGCCCCACCCGGTATGATTCAACAGTGCTCAGGCACTTAACTGCCTGGCACCGGAATCCCTCTCCCATTCGGGATGGGGATCCTGCCTCTAAGGCTGCTGGCCAATGAGAGGGCCAGCAGCTTAGTAGTATCTAGTACCACTGGGAGTAGTGGCCACTGCCAGTACTACAGGAGACATGGGACCAGGCCCAGTGCTGGAGCCCCGGATTAAAGGTGAGTGAGCCGAGCAGGCCCCAGTGATGGGGAGGGTGGAGGGTGTGTGCTGAGGGCAGGGGGGTGGTGGTGTTACCGGAGAACAGCCTTTGCCGCTGGAGGTTCTCCATAAGCCACAGGTTGCCCACGGAGGACGCCTTCCACCCCCAAGCCTGCAGGGACGTCATTTTGTTTTACTGGGTGACCTCCCTGCATGGTGGAGGCACCCCCCTCCCCCCAACCTTTGGTTTAATTCCAGTCGCAGTGGGAAGAGGTCATTAAGTGGCTACTGATTGGCCACTTAAGTACCTCAATTGGCCTCTGGGCAGGGAGGTGATCTTCAGCCTTTCCCGCCCTCAACTTAACTGCAGTGTGACGGGATTGCACAATGTTCAGCATCATTTGTGACTCCACGGATACTGAAGCAGTCCGTGTAGAAATGCAGCAAGACCTGGAACATATCCAGGCTTGGGCTGATAAGTGGCAAGTAACATTTGCGCCACACAGGTGCCAGGCAATGACCATCTCCAACAAGAGAGAATCTAAACATCTCCCCTTGACATTCAATGGCATTACCATCACTGAATCCCCCACTATCAACATCCTGGGGCTTACCATTGGCCAGAAACTGAACTGGAGTAGCCAGTCAGGAGCAGGTCAGAGGCTAGGAATCCTGCGGCGAGTAACTCACTTCCTGACTCCCCGAAATGTCCACCATCTACAAGGCACAAGTCAGGAGTGTGATGGAATACTCTCCACTTGCCTGGATGGGTGCAGCTCCAACAACACTCAAAAAGCTCGACACCATCTAGGACAAAGCAGCCCACTTGATTGTCACCCCATCCACAAACATTCACTTCCTCCACCACCGACGCACAGTGGCAGCAGTGTGTACCATCTACACGATGCTCTGCAGCAACTCACCAAGGGTCCTTAGACAGCACCTTCCAAACCCACGGCCTCTACCACCTAGAAGGACAAGGGCAGCAGTTGCATGGCAACACCACCACCTGCAAGTTCCCTTCCAAGCCACACACCATCCTGATTTGAAATATATCACCGTTCCTTCACTGTCACTGGGTCAAAATCCTGGAACTCCCTTCCTAACAACACTGTGGATGTACCTACCCCACATGGACTGCAGCGGTTCAAGAAGGTAGCTCACCACCACCTTCTCAAGGGCAATTAGGGATGGGCATTACATGCTGGCCTAGCCAGCGACGCCCACATCCCATGAATGAATAAAGAAAAGGTGACAGGCCCTCTGCCCACCCACTTCCATCGCAATTCTGTTGGCCCCCCACCCCCCGCATCCTAGCCCGTTTCCGGGGGCCCGTTAAATTCCACGCTTTATGTGCATGGAAACATAGCATAAGACCTAAATTTGCCATGTTCTATTGTCCCAGTTTAGCTTGAAGTAGTGCTCCAGATCTACCTTTTCTATACTCATTACTGCTGTTTATGAGATTTATGAGGTTTATATTATATATGATATCAAGACCTTTGTGAAGATCACAAACCTGGTACTCATATATCCTGACCAACATTTATCCCTGTCATTGCCATAACAGATTATCTGGTCATTTCTCTCATCGCCGTTTGGGGAATGTTATTGTTTGCAGTTTGGCTGACATATTTCCTACATAACATCAGTTATGTTGTTTCACTTCAAAAGTACATGATTGGCTGTGAACTGCTTTGAGACATCCCAAGGATGTGAATGGTGTTGTATACTGTTGCTAGCATTTCAGATGCTAGGTTGAGTTTGGTTTGCAGAGATCTTGGAGTCATTGTAAATCTAAACAGTAACTCATCTATCATATCTACATGGACGATATACACTTTCCATAAGCCTGTCTAGCTTCAGCTACTCATGATGCTTCTTGCTTCTCTCAAGCCTATTACACATGTGACTCTTACATTATCATCACAGTGGGAGGTGTTACTCCCACTGTCCCAAACAATAACGCTTTCAAATGGTGCTATATAAATGCAAATTCTTGTTCATTTCTATATCACTAATTTCATTGTCCTGCTTCCGCACCCTGATCTGAGAAACAAAAAGTTATACACCTCCGTGGATTATGATCTGATCCTCAGTGAACACAATATCACACAATCAAGGTCATCCTAATATCACCCTAAGAATCTAAAACCAGGCACAAATTCTAATTGAAATGTCTTTGTAGGAAAGAATTTCAAACATCTTAAAACAAAATGAACTCTGATCCTCAACCAGTCAAGTATATGGAACTTGCTATACACTCATTGGTGTACATATTAACTATCAGACAGGTTACCAGCGGAGCACCTCTACGTCTCCTCAGGCCCTTTCCTGTTTCCTGGAGGACCCTCAGTTCAGCTTGTTTTTAAATTGCAGGAAACATCTGGTGGTTTTGGTCCATTTGAAGCAGACTTCTCCTGTGTCAAGTTCTCCTGCTGCAGCACCATCTCATTTCCCTGGGCAGAAGAGGTGGGCTTCTTCCATGTGGCAGGATAGCACCATGACTCACCCTGCATGGCAATGAGGCCAGGAAATTGAATCAGGGTTATGTCAAGGCAAGGGTGGCTGGTGGAAGTCCATCCACAACCTTCCTGTGGCGACAACCAACCCTGGAAGAAAATTTAGCATGATGTCGTTGTGTTCTTGGTCGTGTTGCTGTGTCCTTTTGTATTGTTTCGTGGTGTCTTGGTTGTTTCTCTCCACATTTTTCAATCTTTGTTTGATGTGTTTTTTTTGTATTATTGCGAGTATATAAAGCAAAGCTCACCCTGATAGAATGACAGGGCTGAATTTTCAAAGTCCCCCAATGTCAGGAACGGCAGCAGGGGTGGGCCTGAAAATACCAGCAGCAGCCAGCATGTCAGTTTTGAGATGCTGTTCCTGGCGCCAGCAATGATCACCAAGGCAGGAAGAGGATCCCGCCTGCCTCCTGATTGAGGCCAATTAAAGTACTTAAGCAGCTCATTAAGCGCTTGTTAGAATTGAATGGCTGCCCAGGGAATTTCCCCAGCCCCATAAGAGGGTCAGCGAGCAGAGGGGAACTAGGCATTTGGAATGGAGTTGCACTTGGCACTGCGCAGGTGGCAGGAAAAGTGGGCATTCAGTGCTCGGGGATTGAACTGGGCCATCACCCCCTGGGATCGCAAGCGCAGAAGTGGGGGCCAAGGCTGCCAAGGACAATAGGGCGGCCACCTGTCCAAAAGGAAGGCTGCAGCTGGCAACGGGGGCACAGCTGTCAGATTTTCAGCCCAGTGACGATATGGGGCAACACCCTCTGCAGGAAAAGCAGAACCCCAGACAGCAGGAGGCCACGGGAGATGAAAGAGGCGCAATAAGGCAAAAGAGGCCATACCCTCACCACAGGATCTACCACTGAATACAGAGCTACCTGGAGATGTCCACAACCCAGTGCACAGGAGACTGCAACTCTCCAGGCAGATGGTCACCGACATCTGTGACCTCATCGTCAAGGACCTTATACCTTACAGCACTGGTCACATGCCATGCCAGAAGCTGTCAAAGTCACCGTGCCTTTGAACTTCTTTGCTTCTGGCTCCTTCTAAGGATCAGCTGTGAACCTTAATGGCATATCGCAAACGGCTGCACACCATCGTATCTTGCTGGTCAATTATGCCCTATATGCCAAAGCTGGACAGTACATTCAGTTCACCAGACATGGCCTTGCAGACACAGAGGCCAGTGGGTTCAGCAGCATTGCTGGATCCCAGGTGCAGGGCATCATCAGTAGCACCCATGCTGTCATCAAGGCACCCAGCAACTGCCCAATCGAATTTATCATCAGAAAGGGCTTCTACTCCCTCAACATTCAACTGGTCTGCGACCACAAAAAAGGCTTCTTTCATGTGTGCGCTCGCTTTCCTGGCATCTGCCATGACTTCTTCATCTTCCACCAGTCCAGGCTGCCTCAGAGCTTCACTCCAATCCCCAAAGTACATAAATGGATCCTAGGGGACAAAGGATATCGCTGGAAGACATGGCTCCTGACCCCTCTATGGGAGCCCCAGACAGTGGCAGAGAGACAATACAACCAATGCTGACTAGGACCACCACTGAGCAGGCCACTGGGCTTTTCAAAATTTGATTCTGGTCCCTGAACTTGTCGGATGGGGCCCTCCAATATCCTCCTGCAAGGGTCTCGGTCATTGTGGTGGTCTGCTGTGTTCTCCATAACATGGCTCTCCAGAGAGATGTGAACCTTGAGGATGCTGAGGCCCTGGAAGGATACAGCTCATCAGAGGGAGAGCAGGAGCAGGAGGTAAGAGAGGAGGAGGAAGTGGAGGCAGAGGAAAATGACGCTGAACAGAGGTGCCTTGGCTGCACCAAAAGGTGGTTAGGCACGGCTAGGGTGCAAAAGGCTTGTGAGGATGCCATGAATGTCAGGGATCTCCTGATTCGGGGACATTTCAACTGAGTCCTCTCGCCCAAGTTGAGAGACATGACATGAAAGGAAGTCTGAGATACCTGTACTAACACATGCATGGGACACAGCCTGGAACATCTAATCACTTACCACCAATGAAGGAAGCATATCTGCCCAGAGACTTTGCCCTCACTGTGGAGGATCCCATTATCCTTTCACTACCTCATACTACTTTTCCTGTCATGGCAGCAACAAAAGCAGTCCCAGACGTGTGGCTTAAAGTGGCATCATTTATACAGTGTAAAAAGAGGAAAACAGTAGACAGGGACAGTAAGATAACAACCCACTGACCCATATAGTGCTCCACGCAACACAGTGGCCTCTGTGCACAGCCACTCCTACGCGGTGCTCCCCTCGTGGCTTCGAAGGAGGTAAAGGCAGCCCGCTCACTTGTGGCTGTGATGCATTTGGCAATCGATCTCGTCATGGAGGTGCCCGTGAAGGCATCTCCAGAGGCTGCTGCCCCTGCATCAATGCAGGGGCAGCCTCCATCATTTGGCCTGCTGCATAGATGGCCTCTCAGTCAGTTGGTATCCCCTCCAAAGATCTCTGTGCCACCAGTGCCACCAACCGGTCTATGCTACCCAGTGTTTCATGGATCCTGTGGAAATCAGTGTGCAGTTATAGAGTCATAGAGTCATTTATGGCATGGAAGGAGGCCATTCAGCCCGTCGAATCCATGCCAGCTCTCCACAGAGCCATGCACAGTCCCACTCCCCGGCTTGATCCCTGTAGCCCTGCAAGTCTATTTCTCTCAGGTGGCCATCTAACTTCCTCTTGAAGTCATTGATCATCTCCGCTTCCACCACCCTTGTGGGCAGCGAGTTCCAGGTCATTACCACCTGCTGTGTAAAAAAGTGCTTCCTCATATTCCCCCGGCATCTTTTGCCCAAAACTTTCAATCTGTGTCCCCTAGTTCTTGTACCATTAGTTATTGGGAACAGTTTTTTCTTGTCTAACTTATCTAAGTCTGTCATAATCTTATACATTTCTATTAAATCTCCCCTCAATCTTCTTTGTTCCAAGGAGAACAAACCCAGCTTTTCCAACCTAACCTTGTAACTAAAATCCTCAATCCCTGGAACCATTCTAGTAAATCTCCTTTGTATCCTCTGGAGGACCCGCACATCCTTCTAAAATATGATAACCAGACCTGGACACAATACTCCATTTGTGGCCTAACTAGAGCTTTATAAAGGTTCAGCATAACATCCCTGCTTTTGTACTCAAATACCTCTATTTATGAAGCCCAAGATCCCATATGCTTTACTAACCACTCTGTCAATATGCTACTACCACCTTCAAAGCTCTATGCACATGCACCCCCAAGTCCCTCTGTTCTGCACATTCTTTAGAACTGTGTCATTAAGTATATATTGCCTCTCACTATTCCTTCTGCCAAAATGCACCACCTCATACTTGTCAGTATTAAATTCCACCTGCCACCTCGCTGCCCATTCTGCTAGCCTATCTACATCTCATTGCAAGCAATTCATATCATCCTCACTATTTGCCACTCCTCCAAGTTTGGTATCATCAGCAAATTTTGAAATTCTACTCTGTATTCCAAGATCCAAGTTATTTATATATAGCAGAAAAAGCAGTGGTCACAGCACTAACCCTTTGGGAACACGACTGTCGACCATCCTCCAGTCTGAAAAACAACCATTTACAATGACTTGCAGCTTTCTGTCCATTAGCCATTTTTTTTTATCCAGTTGGACACTGACCCTCCTATTCCATGAGCCTCAATTTTGTTAAGCAGCTTTTTTATGTGGTACCTCATCAAATGCTTTCTTAAAATCCATATAAAGAACATCCACCAAATTCCCTTCATCAACCTTCTCTGTTACTTCATCAAAAAATTCAGTTAGATTAGTCAAGCATGATTTGCCTTTTACAAATTCATGCTGACTATCCTTAATTAACTTGAACCTCTAAGTAGCTGTTGATATTTTCCCTGATTATAGTTTCTAAAACCTTACCCACCACTGATGTTAAACTAACTGGCCTATAGTTGCTAGAACTGTCTTTACACTCTTTCTTGAATAACGGTGTCAAATTTGCCACTCTCCAATCCTCTGGCACCTCCCCCATATCCAGGAAAGATTGAAAGTTTATGGGAAGCCCTTCCATTACCACCAGCCCCACTTCCTTTAGCAGCCTGGGATGCAAGCCATCTGGATCAGGTGACTTATCTACCCTAAGCATAGCCAGCCTTTTTAGTACCACCTCCCTCTCAATTTTTATCCTATCCATTGCCTCTACTCTCTCTGCTTCCACTGTTATTTTGCCAGCCTCTATTTCCTTAATGAACACTGATACAAAGTACGCATTAAGTATATTAGCCTTGCCCTGCGTCTCTAAGCATATATTACCCTCTTTGTCCCTAATAGGTGCCAGTTTCTCCTGCAAGGACAAAAGAAAGTGAGACAAGGCACTGCTGTCTTTGTCGTACAATGTCATCTGCCCCTGTACATTAGGAGCTGCATGTCTCGGTGGTGACAGATCCTCAGCAGCACTATGACTGTGCACCATTCTAAGGGATCAGTAAGTGGTCTGGGCACACATCCCTCCTATGTTCAGGAGCAGCATGAGCCCTGAGGCTCCTCAGGTGGTGTGTCTGCTGGAGAGTGCAAGGCCTGAGACTTGTCCAGAGGGTTGGGCGTTGCACTCACCTTGTCAGAACATATGAGGTCATTGAACCTTTTGCGACATTGAATCCAGATTCTTCTCATCTCGCTTCTGCCACTGATGTGGCAGCAATCTGGACCCAGGCCTCATTGGTTTCAGCTGATGGCCTCCTTCTGCCACCCTCCGGGAACAGGACCTCCCTCCCTCACAGCCCCCAACATTAGATCCAGGTCAGTATTGATGAAGCAAGGGGCAGCCCTGCCCTGGGTGCCAGCCCTCTGGCTCCCCTGTGACATCTCACTTCCCTCTGGTGCTGTGGAAGGTATTGGCACAAACCGCAGATGTCTCCCTCTGGACAACCAGCAGCCTCAGTGAGGGCTGCCATGGGAGTCTAAATCAGTCCCCCACTTATCTAATCCATCTCCATTCCCATCCCCCCATCCCCACTGGCTCTAATTATACAGGAAACCAGTCTCCTTATCAATTTAGGGCTCACCCCCCTGAAAATCATGACTTATCAGTTTCCCAGCAGAGGCAAGTTCCTGACCTGAACACAAACCCGATTCCTGTTCCCTGTCACTGTAGCAAATATTCAGCCCATGGGATCTTACAGGACAGAACAAGGCCATTTGGTCCATTGTGCCTGTGACAGCTCTTTGATAGAGCTATCCAATTAGCCCCATATCCTTCCCTTTCTATTGTTTAGACTGTTATGAGGTTTATATATAGAATAGTGCATCACAAAAAATAGAACTGGGGTCCTATTGCTACATCCGTAGCACTTAAAGCAGCCAGAAGCACTGCACAAAGATCAGCCAGGCGCTGCACAAATGACTACTGGCAACACCTATGCAGTCGTATTCATCAAGAAGATCGCCCCTCCCTCAAGTCTAAATCAGGGGACACGATCATTGACCGCAAATGGTCAATGGCAAGCAAATGGACCGCTGGGTGGAGCACTACCTAGAACTTTACTCCAGGGAAAATGTTGTCACTGAGACCGCCCTCAATGCAGCCCAGTCTCTGCCTGTCATGGATGAGCTGGACGAACAGCCAACAAAATCGGAACTCAGTGATGCCATTGATTCTCGAGCCAGTGGAAAAGCCTCCGGAAAGTACGGCATTACCCCTGAAATAATCAAGACTGCCAAGCCTGCTATACTCTCAGCACTCCATTAAATGCTTTGCCTGTGCTGGGATGAGGGAGCAGTACCACAGGACATGCGCGATGCCAATATCATCACCCTCTATAAGAACAAGGGTGACCGCGGTGACGGCAACAACTACCGTGGAATCTCCCTGCTCAGCATAGTGGGGAAAGTCTTCGCTCGAGTCGTTTTAAACAGGCTCCAGAAGCTGGCTGAGCGTGTCTACCCTAAGGCACAGTGTGACGTTCGAGCAGAGAGATCCACCATTGACATGCTGTTCTCCCTTCACCAGCTACAGGAGAAATGCTGCGAACAACAGATGCCCCTCTACGTTGCTTTCATTGATCTCACCAAAGCCTTTGGCCTCGTCAGCAGACGTGGTCTCTTCAGACTACTAGAAAAGATCGGATGTCCACCAAAGCTACTAAGTAACATCGCCTCATTCCATGACAATATGAAAGGCACAATTCAGCATAGAGGCACCTCATCAGACCCCTTTCCTATCCTGAGTAGCATGAAACAGGGCTGTGTTCTTGCACCCACACTTTTTGGGATTTTCTTCTCCCTGCGGCTCTCACATGTGTTCGAGTCTTCAGAAGAAGGAATTTTCCTCCACACAAGATCAGATGGCAGGTTGTTCAACCTTGCCCATCTTAGAGCGAAGACCAAAGTACGGTAAGTCCTCATCAGGGAACTCCTCTTTGCTGACGATGTTGCATTAACATCTCACACAGAAGAGTGTCTGCAGAGATTCATCGACAGGTTTGCAGCTGCCTGCAACAAATTTGGCCTAATCATAAGCCTCAAGAAAACGAACATCTTGGGACAGGACATGAGAAATGCTCCATCCATCAATATCGGCGACCACGCTCTGGAAGTGGTTCAAGAGTTCACCTACCTAGGCTCAACTATCACCAGTAACCTGTCTCTCGATGCAGAAATCAACAAGCGCATGGGAAAGGCGTCCGCTGCTATGTCCAGACTGGCCAAGAGGATGTGGGAAAATGGCACACAGACACGGAACACAAAAGTCCGAGTGTATCAAGCCTGTGTCCTCAATACCTTGCCCTACGGCAGTGAGGCCTGGACAATGTATGTCAGCCAAGAGCGACATCTCAATTCATTCCATCTTCGCTGCCTCCGGAGAATCCTTGGCATCAGGTGGCAGGACCGTATCTCCTACACAGAAGTCCTCGAGGCGGGCAACATCCCCAGCTTATACACACTACTGAGTCAGCGGCGCTTGAGATGGTTTGGCCATGTGAGCCGCATGGAAGATGGCAGGATCCCCAAAGACACATTGTACAGCAAGCTCGCCACTGGTATCAGACCCATTGGCCGTCCATGTCTCCGCTTCAAAGACGTCTGCAAACGCGACATGAAATCCTGTGACATTGATCAGAAGTCGTGGGAATCAGTTGCCAGCGATCGCCAGAACTGGCAGGCAGCCATAAAGGCGGGGCTAAAGAGTGGCGAGTGGAAGAGACTTAGCAGTTGGCAGGAAAAAAGACAGAAGCGCAAGGGGAGAGCCAACTGTGTAACAGCCCCGACAACTAATTTTATCCGCAGCACCTGTGGAAGAGTCTGTCACTCTAGAATTGGCCTTTATAGCCACTCTAGGCGCTGCTTCACAAACCACTGACCACCTCCAGGCGCTTACCCATTGTCTTTCGAGACAAGAAGGCCAAAGAAGAAGAAAGTGTGCTATAAGTTTTTTTTGTCTTTCTTTACTCTTTTCCTTCCTTCTTTTTAAAGTTATCTTTCTTTCCTTTTTATCATTAATAAGTGTTTAATAATTACTTAACAATTACTCAATAAAATTACTGCTTTAACATATTATTTGGCGTTGAGTCACTCATTCCTGTTAATTCTAAACTACAGCTCTGAATCTAAGTGAGACTCTGTAGGGGACTCTCACCCACTACTCCTTTACCAATATGGTGGGTAGCACACTTCTGGAGCAGAATGAATGCATGCATCCCACTGCCATACTGGATGTTTAGCTGTCCATTTTGGTTCGTAAAGCGGGTGCAGCTCAATCACATTTCTAGGCCATATTATTACGATGAAGTATTTCTCCAGCATTGTTTTTAATAGTCCCTCAGTATGTAAAAGGAAAAAACATTATGGGCAGGGCCAGCCTTGTACTTGAGGCAGATGTGTTGGCAAATCAGCAAATGCAGCATTCTTTATGCAATTGCCAAAGCTTTCTACATTAAAGTTACTCAGATCAGAAAGTGCATGCACTGAGCTGTTAAGGTCCTATTAAAATAATATTAGACACGCTGCTGCACTTCTGGCTACTTCTCAACCCTTTTTCTCATGTTCACAGCAGACTGAATCCCTAATCAAGTGAAACTTGTGCCTTATTCACCACTATGTATGGAATAGCATCAGTTTAATGATTAACCCCAATCATGGTATCTACGGGTGTTAATTCCAATCACTGCAAATACAGGGGATGCTCATCACATCTCCATGTCTTCCAAACACAGAAATAAACTGTCACAAGACCAACATATATTTAGTTAAATTTAGTTGCTATGCAACAATACACAAGCAAAAAGGTATAATGATGTTAAAAGTACAATAATCAGAGTTATGTAATTGGGCAATTTTTAGGAAGCTAACTAGAATCATAGAATCATAGAATGGTTACAGCACAAATTGAAGCCATTTGGCCCATCATGTCTGTGCCAGCTCTCTGCAAGAGCGACTCAGCTAGTCCCATTCCCCCGCCTTTTTCCCACAGCCGTGAAAATCTTCTCTCTAGATAATTATCCAGTTTCCTTTTGAAAGCCACAATTGAATCTGCCTCCATCACACACTCAGGCAGTGCATTCCAGATCGTAACCACTCACTGCATAAAAAAGTTTGTCCTCATATCGCCTCTGGTTCTTTTGCCAATAACTTTCAATTGGGAATAAAAACAGAAAGTGCTGGAAATAATCAGCAGGTCAGGCAGCATACAGGTCACAGACCTGAAACGTTAACTTTGCTTCTCTCTCCACCGATGCTGCCAGGCCTGCTGAGTATTTCCAGCACTTTCTGTTTTTATTTCAGATTTCCAGCATCTGCAGTGTTTTGCTTTTAACTTTAAATCGGGGTCCTCTGGTTCTCGATCCTTTCACCAAATAGGAACAGTTCTCTCTATCTACTCTCTCCAGACCCCTCATGAATTTGAACACTTCTATCAAATCTCCTCTCAACTTTCTCTTCTTTAAGGAGAATAACCCCACCTTTGCCAAGTTATCCATGTAACTGAAGTCTCTCATCCCTGGAACATTCTTGTGAATCTTTTCTGCACCCTACCCAATGCCTTCACATCCTTCCTAAAGTGTGGTGCCCAGAATTAGACACAATACTCCTTGCTTTTGTACTTTATGCCAAGAGCCTATATGCCTTTTTAACCATTTTCCCAACCTGCCCTGCATTTAACACATATACACCCAGGTCCCTCCGCTCCTGCACCCCCCTTAGAATTGCATTCTTTATTTGATATTCCCTTTCCTTGTTCTTCCTAACAAAATGTATCATTTCACACTTCTCTGCATATTCACTGCCAGGATCAGTGGTGGAGGCAGAAACCCTCAACTCACTTAAAAGGTACCTCGACATACACCTGAAGTGCTGTAAGGCTACGGACCAGCTGCTGGAAGGTGGGATTAGATTGGGCGGCTAGATTTCTTGGCCGGTGCAGACGCAACAGGCTGAATGGCCTCCTTCTGTGCCGTAACTTTTCTCTGGTTCTACGATTCTATTAAATTTCATCTGCCATGTTTCCAACCATTCCACTAGCCTGTCTATGTCCTCTTGAAGTCTATCACTATCTTCCTCATAGTTTACAGTACTTCCAAGTTTGTGTCATCTGTAACTTTTTAAATTGTGCCCTGTGTATACCCAAATGTAGTTCATAATATAGATCAAGAAAAGCAGTAGTCCAATACTGAGCCCTGGGGAACCCCACTGTTTACCAGTGGTGAAAGACAAAGCATTAATCCAGAGAGAGTGTTAAAGGCAAAGTAATGAGCAACTCTGTCCACATGAAAAAAACAGGCACATGGTTATAAAATAAAATAAAATAATAAAAAAATAAGAAAAATATAAAAAAAGGCCAGTCATGTTCTGCAAGCGTTGAACTCAAAGTTGAGTCCAGAAGGCTGTAGAGTGCCGAATCAAAAGATCAGGTGCTGCATTTTAACTTGCGCTAACGTTCACTGGAACACTACAGCAGGCCGAGGACAGAAATGTGGACATGAGAGTGGGGGGGTGGGGGGTGGGGGGTGGCGGTTGGGATATTGTAATGGCAAGCAATCGGAAGCTCAGGGTCATGCTTTCGGACTGAGCAAAGGTGTTCCACAAAGCGGTCACCCAATCTGTGTTTGGTCTCCCCAATGTAGAGGCAACCGCATTGTGAGCAGCGAATACAGTATACTAAATTGAAGTAAGTACAAGTAAATCGCTGCTTCACCTGGAAGGAGTGTTTGCGGCCTTGGATGGTGAGGAGAGAGGAGGTAAAAGGGCGATTGCATGGGAAGGTGCCATGGGAGGGGGCCGAGGTGTCGGGGGTAATGGAGGAGTGGACCAGGATGTTGAAGAGTGAACGACCTCTTTCGAATGCTGACAGGGGAGGGGAAGGGAAGATGTGTTTGGTAGTGGCATCACGCTGGAGGTGGTGGAAATGGCAGAGGATGATCCTTTGGATGTGGAGGCTGATGGGGTGGAAACTGAGGACAAGGGGAACCCTGTCGTGGTTCTGGGAGGGAGGGGAAGGGGTGAGGGCAGAAATGCGAGAAATAGGTCGGACACGGCTGAGGGCCCTGTTAACCACAGTGAGAGGGAATCCTCGGTTGAGGAAAAAGGAAGACATGTCAGAAGTGTTGTTGTGGAAGGTTGCATCGTCAGAACAGATGCGTCGGAGATGGAGAAACTGGGAGAATGGGATAGAGTCCTTCCAGAAACAAGGTGTGAGGAAGTGTAGTCTAGGTAACTGTGGGAGTTGGTGGGCTTATAATGAATATTAGTGGACAGCCTATCCCCAGAGATGGAGCTGGAGAAGTCGAGGAAGGGAAGGGAAGGGAAGTGTTGGAGATAGACCATGTAAAAGGTGGAAATTGGAAGCAAAGTTGATGAAGTTTTCCAGTTTGGGGTGAGAGCAGGAAGTGGCATCGATACAATCATCAATGTATCGGA
The DNA here is from genome assembly GCF_036365525.1 of Heterodontus francisci. Taxonomy (NCBI): domain Eukaryota; kingdom Metazoa; phylum Chordata; class Chondrichthyes; order Heterodontiformes; family Heterodontidae; genus Heterodontus; species Heterodontus francisci. The sequence goes on from NC_090372.1 coordinate 127,224,371, forward strand.
AAAAGAGGTGAGGGTGGGGGTCTGTGTAGGACTGGAACAAGAAATATTTGACATTATCCACAAAACAACAGGCATAACTAGGACCCATGCAGGTACCCATAGCAACATCTTTTATGTGAAAGGAGTAAGTGGAGTTGAAGGAAAAGGGATCGTTTCCTCCTCAACACCCTGGTCTACTCCTTGATAGATTCAGGACGGGTGTAATTAATACCTTTTAGTTTTGGAATGTATCCTTCTGTCCTTGCCAAACAGTAATGCTTGAATATACAAAGCCAGGCCTTTTGACCGTCAGCAGTCATTTTGAAGCACATTGTCCACTTCTTTCAAAGAAAAGTCTATTTTTATAATCCTTCAGGTTGAGTTCTTGTATTTTTAATCACTGCACTTTATGGGAGCGTAACACATCATAGAAACTATATGTTACTAGTCCAGGCTCACCACCACCTTCTCGAGGGCAATAAATGCTGGCCTAGCCAGCGATGCCGACATCCCATGAATGAAATTAAAAAAGGAAATGAGCATCGCCACAGTGGTGGACACATTTTCCTAGTATAATGGATGTTAACTCTTAATATAAAGACAAGATTATATTCCAAGTCATTCCAGGAGACAAGAAAGTAATAATTGTGTTTAATTGGCACCCACAGGACAAAGGAGGTTCTCACCAAAGTCCAAAACATTTTTTTTTTACAAATTTGGCTTTACCCTGACTAAAATTGCATAAAGCAGAGAAAAAACTTAGTTTCCATCATGATTTTCTTAACTTGAAAAGGAGGTGAAATTTGCCCAACTTTATTGAAAGCTCCAGAAATGTTCAAATACCACTGAAACTTTCAGTAAGTTAGTACAAACTCACTTCTAAACTTTGGCCATAATCATTTAGTTTGATGTACCAAAACAGTGACAAAAGAATACAGCAAGTCATTAAAAGAATTACATGGACATAGTTTAGAAAAGCACATCTGTTACTAAGGACACATTTCAAACAGCGGTAGCAGTGAGAGTGTGAGCCAGGGGGCAGCTGGGAAGGTACGTTTCACTATAAAGTACTTACCTCGCGATTCGGTGGACGTGGACACGGGGACTGCTGGGTAAGTGAACTTATATATTCGGGCAGTGGTTAAACCCGAAACACTACACCTGTAGTGTCTCCCACCCATCCTCCTCCACTAACCAAAAATAAAGGACTCTTGTGTGGAGGGTTTGGTAAGGTAAGGTTTTCCTTTATTTTTACTTGATCTCTGTGTCAATTTAGAGCAGAGGGGATGGAAGCTAGGGCAGTTGCATGCTCCTCTTGCAGGATGTGGGAGGTAAGGGTCACCACTTGTGTCCCTGCTGACTTCACCTGTGAGAAGTGCACCCAACTCCAGCTCCTCACAGGCCGCGTTAGGGAACTGGAGCTGGAGCTGGATGAACTTTGGATCATTCAGGCGGCTGAGGGGGTGATAGAGAGCAGTTATAGGGAAGTAGTGACACCTAAGTTACTGGATAAAGGTAGCTGGGTGACCGTCAGGGGAGGGAAAGGGAATAGGCGCACAGTGCAGGGATCCCCTGTGGCCGTTCCCCTCAATAACAAGTATACCGTTTTGGATACGGTTGGGGGGGGGGGCCTACCAGGGGAAAGCCACAGTGGCCAGGTCTCAGGCACTGAGCCTGGCTCTGTGGCTCAGAAGGGAAGGGGGGAGAATAGGAGAGCGATAGTGATAGGAGATTCAATGGTTAGAGGAATTGACAGGAGATTCTGTGGTCGCGAATGAGACTCCCGGATGGTATGTTGCCCCCCGGGCGCCAGGGTCAGGGATGTCTCGGATCGAGTCTACGATATTCTTAAGGGGGAGGGGGAGCAGCCAGAAGTCGTGGTACACATCGGTACCAATGACATAGCTAGGAAAAGGGATGAGGACCTGAAAAGCGAATATAGGGAATTAGGTTGGAAGCTAAAAGGCAGGACGAGCAGGATAGTAATCTCAGGATTGATACCGGTGCCACGTGCTAGTGAGGCTAGAAACAGAGAGCGAGTGCAGCTGAACACGTGGCTACAGAGCTGGTGTAGGAGGGAGGGCTTCAGATATGTGGATCATTGGGATACCTTCTGGGGAAGGTGGGACCTGTACAAGAAGGACGGGTTGCATCTGAACTGGAGGGGCACCAATATCCTGGGCGGGAGGTTTGCTAGAGCTCTTCGGGAGGGTTTTAACTAGTTTGGCAGGGGGATGGGAACCGGAGCTATGGATCAGTGGATGGGGTAGCTGTTGAACAGGCAGATACAGAGTGCAGAGAGTCTGCGAGGAAGGTTAGACAGTTGACAGGGCAAAGTTGAAACCAGTATGATGGGTTGAAGTGTGTCTATTTTAACGCAAGAAGTGTCAGGAATAAGGGTGATGAACTTAGAGCATGGATCAGTACTTGGAGCTACGATGTTGTGGCCATTACGGAGACTTGGATATCACAGGGGCAGGAATGGATTTTGGATGTTCCGGGGTTTAGATGTTTCAAAAGGAATAGGGAGGGAGGTAAAAGGGGTGGGGGAGTGGCATTGTTAATCAGGGATACTATCACAGCTGCAGAAAGGGAGGTCGTCGAGGAGGGTTTGTCGACTGAGTCATTATGGGTGGAAGTCAGAAACAGGAAAGGAGCAGTCACTTTATTGGGAGTTTTCAATAGCAACAGAGACACGGAGGAACAGATTGGGAGGCAGATTTTGGAAAGGTGCAGAAGTAACAGGGTTGTTGTCATGGGTGACTTCAACTTCCCTAATATTGATTGGAACCTCCTTAGTGCAAATAGTTTGGATGGAGCAGTTTTTGTCAGGTGTGTCCAGGAAGGTTTCCTGACTCAATATGTAGATAGGCCGACCAGAGGGGAGGCTATGTTGGATTTGGTGCTTGGCAACGAACCAGGCCAGGTGGCAGATCTCTCGGTGGGAGAGATAGTGATCACAACTCCCTGACCTTTACTATAGTCATGGAGAGGGACAGGAGCAGACGGGATGGGAAAATATTTAATTGGGGGAGGGGAAATTACAATGCTATTAGGCAGGAACTGGGGAGCATAAATTGGGAACAGATGTTCTCAGGGAAATGCACAACAGAAATGTGGAGGTTGTTTAGGGAGCAGTTGCTGCGACTGCTGGATAGGTTTGTCCCGATGAGGCAAGGAAGGGATGGTAGGGTGAAGGAACCTTGGATGACAAGAGATGTGGAACAGCTAGTCAAGAGGAAGAAGGAAGCTTACTTAAGGTTGAGGAAGCAAGGATCAGACAGGGCTCTAGAGGGTTACAGGGTAGCCAGGAAGGAACTGAAGAATGGACTTAGGAGAGCTAGAAGTGGACATGAAAAAGTCTTGGCGGGTAGGATTAAGGAAAATCCCAAGGCGTTCTACACTAATGTGAGGAACAAGAGGATGGCCAGAGTGAGGGTAGGGCCGATCAGGGATAGTGGAGGGAACTTGTGCCTGGAGTCGGAGGAGGTAGGGGAGGTCCTAAATGAATACTTTGCTTCAGTATTCACTAGTAAGAGGGACCTTGTCGTTTGTGAGGACAGCGTGAAACAGGCTGATATGCTCGAACAGGTTGATGTTAAGAGGGAGGATGTGCGGGAAATTTTGAAAGACATGAGGACAGATAAGTCCCCGGGGCCAGACGGGATATACCCAAGGATATTACGGGAAGCAAGGGAAGAGATTGCCGCACCTTTGGCGATAATTTTGCGTCCTCACTGTCCACTGGAGTAGTACCAGATGATTGGAGGGTGGCAAATGTTATTCCCTTGTTCAAGAAAGGGAATAGGGATAACCCTGGGAATTATAGACCAGTCAGTCTTACGTCGGTAGTGGGCAAATTATTGGAGAGGATTCTGAGAGACAGGATTTATGATTATTAGGAAAAGCATAGTTTGATTAGAGACAGTCAGCATGACTTTGTGAGGGGCAGGCCATGCCTCACAAGCCTTATTGAATTCTTTGAAGATGTGACAAAACACGTTGATGAAGGAAGAGCAGTGGATGTGGTGTATATGGATTTTAGCAAGGCGTTTGATAAGGTTCCCCATGGTAGGCTCATTCAGAAAGTAAGGAGGCATGGGATACAGGGAAAGTTGGCTGAATGGATACAGAATTAACTGGCCCATAGAAGACAGAGGTTGGTAGTAGATGGAAAGTATTCAGCCTGGAGCTCGGTGACCAGTGGTTATCCGTAGGGATCTGTTCTGGGACCTCTGCTCTTTGCGATTTTTATAAATGACTTGGGTGAGGAAGTGGAAGGCTGGGTTAGCAAGTTTGCCAATGACACAAAGGTTGCTGGAGTTGTGGGTGGTGTGGAAGGCTGTTGTAGGTTGCAACAGGACATTGACAGGATGCAGAGCTGGGCTGAGAAGTGGCAGATGGAGTTCAACCTGGAAAAGTGTGAAGTGATTCATTTTGGAAGGTCGAATTTGAATGCAGAATACAGGCTTAAAGACAGGATTCTTGGTAGTGTTGAGGAACAGAGGGATCTTGGGGTCCATCTCCATAGATCGCTCAAAGTTGCCACCCAAGTTGATAGGGTTGTTAAGAAAGCGTCTGGTGTGTTGGCTTTCATTAACAGGGGGATTGAGTTTAAGAGCCACGAGATAATGCTGCAGCTCTATAAAGCCCTGGTTAGACCACACTTGGAATATTGTGTTCAGTTCTGGTCGCCTCATTATAGGAAGGATGTGGAAGCTTTAGGGAGGGTGCAGAGGAGATTTACCAGGATGCTGCCTGGACTGGAGGGCATGTCTTACGAAGAAAGATTGAGGGAGCTAGGGCTTTTCTCATTGGAGCAAAGAAGGATGAGAGGTGACTTGATAGAGGGGTACAAGATGATGAAAGACATAGATAGTGTGGATAGCCAGAGACTTTTTCCCAGGGTGGAAAGGGCTATCACCAGGGGGCATAATTTTAAGGTGATTGGAGGAAGGTTTCGGGGAGATGTCAGAGGTAGGTTCTTTACACAGAGAGTGGTGGGTAGGTGGAATGCACTGCCAGCGGTGCTAGTAGAAGCAGATACATTAGGGACATTTAAGCGACTCTTGGATAGGTACATGGATGATAGTAGAATGAAGGGTATGTAGGTAGTTTGATCCTAGAGTAGGTTAAAGGTTCGGCATAACATCGTGGGCCGAAGGGCCTGTACTGTGCTGTACTGTTCTATGTTCTAAACACAATCCAATGAGTTTAACTAAAACCTTAAAGAAGACATCAAAATATTTTCTCAGAAGCAGCTCACCACCACCTTCTCAAGGGCAATTAGGGATGGGCAATAAATGCTGGCCTGGCCAGTGAAGCCCACATCCCATGAATGAATAAAAAAAAAGTCAGTTCAAATTAATTTTCCCAGTAAAATCCAATACTATTAGTAGTATTTTTAAGGACTGTTTCCCCTCTAAGGGCCTACAATGGCCCTGGCTCCTGGTAATCCCATGCACACCTCGTGCTGGTAGTGTTGCACCTTAACCTTATTGGAATTACGTAATCTGAATAAACTTCCTCATTGTTTTTTTTCCTCCAAGTGCAAGTAATGTTCACTCTTGGCCACGAGAAGCCTCAGAATTTTGCAGCATTGAATGATTCAGCAGCAGGTCTTCGCAGCGCGTCATATGCTGATAATATATGAAAGCAGCTCCAGTCCTCGGCTGCTTCTGGAAACCTGTTTCAATGTTGGTAGTGAGTGCAAGGCCCTGGTCAGAGCAGCTTCTTCCTTCACTGAGATCCACTTGTTTGAGAGTAGAACTTCTTAAAGTGGTTTAATCCAGTTAAGGACAAGCCACCTTATAGACCGTAGACAGAGTGTGATAGGACGATAGCTTTTTGGATCGTTGGCTGACTTATTCAACATCTATACAGTGGACACGCCCGGCACCAAATCCGAGAAGTTAATCTATGCTGAGGATGTAGCACTGCTGCACAGACATCAACATGAAAGGAAGCAGGTAGGACACTCTCAGGCAACCTGGACTTATTGGAATGCAATTCCGGAGCTTGTATCACTGCCCCAATCCAGAGAAGATAATTGTTTTGGCATTCCATTTGAACAATAATGCCACTGGGAAAGAATTCAACATTTCTTTCTGCGGAAGGCGACTTATCCATGACCCCCTTCCAAAACACCTGGGTGTCACCCTGGACGATCAGCCTCATCTCATCAACACTGGCTAAAAAGGAAAAACCAAGGTGAACCAGGTCTGGAAATGATCTGGAATGTCAGCCAGAACACTTCACACTGTAACACTGACCTTAGTCCACTTTTCTGCAGAATACTGCTCCATCTCATGGTCCTGCAGCCACACAGTGGACTGAATTTTGTGCGGGGGCTGCAGATCCTGACGGCAGTACTGGAAGCTGGTGTCTCTTCTGCTCGAGTATCATGTGACTGGTTGAACGTGATCACGGGCGACAGGCTAATTAACTTAGGGGAAGTGTGGGGCTTGTCCAATTAAAGAGCGAAGGAGGGAACCAAGGCACCGATGGCAGCATCAGCTGACTCAATTGTAGGTGCTGCCGCCACATTTAAGGGCTGCCAGCCCTGCATGCACCGCTGTCTTGTTCTAAAGGATTGCCTGCATTGCTGTACAGAAGACCCTGAAGGAGCTGAACAGGAGCCTACTGTGACCATGACAGAAGGAAGACATTGGGTGGCCCCACGGTTTAGCAATGCCTCCCTGCAGCTTTTTCTCCAGACTGCAAGGGCAAGGTGGGAGGTCCTCATCCTAAGGGACGGGAAGAAGATTATGGCTCACCTGACTAAGCAAGGCTGGAGTTTGCAGAGGAGGACAGGAGCAGTGAGGTCACATCCCCAAAGCTGGGTGCAGTGCTACAAACATGTCAATGACCTCCTTCACTGCACCAAGGTGAGTTCTACATGCCACTGCCCTCTTTGGGGCTTGTGTGTGGCAATGGAAGAGGGTGCACTTGGTGGAGAGGGAGTGACCACCCAATTGGTGGCAAGGAGGTCAGGCAGCAGACTACCTGTCAGAAACATGGCTGCATCTCGGCCAGAGATGTCTATTTGTCTTTTCTGACCCTCACAAGATCCCTCGTGAGCGGCTGTATGGAGGAGGCATTCATGAGCCCCCAGCATGGACACCGGGCAGCCATAGGTGTTATGCTCATTTTCGTGTGGAATCTACCAGTGTTCCACCTTCTGCTTGCAGGAGAAACAGCCACACACGATAAAGAGAGGATCAGGATCGGACCTGCATATCCTGACCCGACAGAGGAGGAAGCCCTGGAACTGGCTGGATCTCAGTGCGGCCGATCGATAGCTGATGGCGAAACAGGAGTGTCATCACAGGCGAGTGAGTGAACGAGTACAGGCACGCAAGGGTGTTTCTGGCCCGCACATGAGGCACAGTGTTCAAGTGTCCACCACTGGACAATGGAGCTGCGCATCAGGCATCGTTGGTATGGGGAAATGAGAAGCCCTTAACCCCTCAATGTTTGTGTTCTCTCATGCAGGCCAGGGCCAGTTGGAAGGACGCGCAGCTGGGGAGACTGGGTACCATCTACCTCTGAGAAGGAAGACGGATCCTCAGAGGTGCAGCCTCACAGCATTCCCCTGCACCCTCCACCAGTACAGATACTCTCACGTCAGTGTGTATTCACTTGCGATTAGATTCAGGGTCACAAGCTGGATTCAGGAATAGTCAGCCAGGCTTTGTGAAAGGGAGATTGTGTTTAACCAATTTATTGGAGTTCTTTGAAGGAGTAACATGTGCCATGGATAAAGGGGAGTCCGTTGATGTACTGTTTCAGAAGACATTTGACAAGGTGCCACATAAAAGGTTATGATGCAAAGTAGGAGCTCATGGTGTAGTGGGTAACATATTAGCATGGATAGAAGATTGATTGGCTGGCAGAAAACAGAGAGTATGCATAAATGGGTCCTTTTCTGATTGGCAGGATGTGACGAGTGGAGTCCCGCAGGAGTCTGTGCTGGGCCCTCAACTTTTTACAATTCGTATCAATGACTTAAATGAGGGTGGCAATGGCATGGTAGCTAAATTTGCAGATGACACAAAGATAGGTAGGAAAGTATGTTGTGAAGAGGACATAAGGAGCTTGCAAACCGATGTACATAAATTGTGTGAGTGGGCAAAAATCTGGCAGATGGAGTATAATGTGGGAAAATGTGAAGTTGTTCTCTTTGGCAGGAAGAATAAAAAAGCAGTGTATTACTTAAATGGAGAACGATTGCAGAATTCCGAGGTGCAGAGGGATCTAGGTGTTCTAGTGCATGAGTCACAAAAAGTTAGTATGCAGGTACAGCAAGTAATAAAGAAGGCTAACGGAATGCTATCCTTTATTACGAGAGGAATTGAAAATAAAAATAAGGATGTTATGCTTCAGTTATACAGGGCATTGGTGAGACCACATCTTGAATACTGTGTGCAGTTTTGGTCTCCTTATTTAAGGAAGGATGTGAATGTGTTGGAGGCGGTTCAGAGGAGGTTTACTAGATTGATAAATGTAATAAGCGGGTTGTCTTATGAGGAAAGGTTGGACAGACTGGGCTTGTTTTCACTGGAGTTTAGATCCTGAACGGTCTTGACAGGGTAGATGTGGAAAGGATGTTTCCTCTTGTGGGTGAGTCCAGAACTAGGGGGCACTGTTTTAAAATTAGGGAACGCCCTTTTGGGACGGAGATGAGGAGAAATATTTTCTCTCAGAGGGTTATGCGACTTTGGAACTCTCTGCTTCAGAAGGTGGTGGAGGTAGAGTCATTGAATAATTTTAAGGTGGGGGTAGATAGATTCTTGTTAGGCAAGGGAATCAAAGGTTATCGGGGGTAGATGGGAGTGTGGAATTCGAAACACAAACAGATCAGCCATGATCTTATTGAATAGCAGAGCAGGCTAGAGGGGCCTAATGGCCTCCTTCTGCTCCTAATTCGTATGTTTGTAAGCTGATGAGCACATCTCAGACATGCCTGAGCAGCTGAAGGAGGTTGTGTCAGCTGAGGTCTCTGCTACTTGGAGGCCAGGCCTATGCTGTGCTCTAGGCTAATGACATGCCTCTGGAGTCATCAGCAATACGGCACCTGCAGCAGCTGTAGCAAGGGAACATCTGGCAGAGATTCCAGAGGTTATGCACACAAATACACGGAAGATGGAGGAGTCCATCCAGGCCATTAGTGCTGCCATGTGTCAGGTGTGTGCATGCATGACTTCCTCCATCGAGAGGTTGCTGACCCTCTTGGACTGCCAGATCCAGCAGACCACACAGTGGATGCTGGAGATGCATGCAGACCTGCATGCCATCATCTTGACCATGATCTCTAAGCAGCAGTGGCAAGGCGAGAGGGGGACAAGTTGCCTGGACTCTCCACCAGGTCCACTTCCCTCTCAGGTCTGCAGGGAGGTGCAAGTATACCTTGCACGGGAGGGGGAGCTGCTGCCTTCTGTATCTGGGGGCTCCTCTCAGGGTGCTCCTGTTGTGGTCAGCGGCTCCTCAGCCCCTCTGCCAGTGACCCCAGCGCCTCCAGTAGCCACGATGACATGGGAGGGTCCTGCACCTGTGCATGAGCCCCTCAGCATACTGGGGTCCTTCAGGCTTCAGGCAGCTAGACTATAGCTGCTAAGGTCATCCTGAGGCAGCTGCCAAGTTCATCCTAAGCCACGGAGCAGCAGGATCTGGAGCCTGCCTTCACTGCAGCTGCAAGCACAGGGATGGCAACTCTTCACAGCACTGGTATGTGAGTTAAGAGCACTTAGCTGTATTTGGGGTTCACAAGTGTTTAGATGTTGTACGTGTGTGAAGCCTTACTTATGTTGTTTCACTCATTAATGGTTTGACTCATTGTTGTTGGTCATCCTTTCAATTCTTGCTGCCTTGTTAGATGTAATCACAGCCTTGCTTCCTCAATGGGCTACTAGTGTTGGAGTAGGCCGCATCTGGTCAGCTCCTCAGCTTTGCCAGTGTGCGCTCTGAACCTGGGTACTGGAGTATGAGATGAAGGAGGCGACAGTAGGTCCTTATAAAGGTGAGGCTTTATTGCACTGATTGTGAAAGGACATCAAGGTCACAAGAAACGGATATTTATGAGACTGCCCCAAGCCTCCTTTGTGGTCTCTCATTTCCCTTTGCCTCTGCTGCAAGGGATTCCTCATCCTGTGCTGCCTGATCAGTAACCTCCACCACATCTTCCTCATTGAATGAGGAATGGCGATCGATGATATCCTCATTATTCAAGGCCTCCCCCCTCTGCAGCGCTAGGTCATGCAGCACACAGCAGACCACAAAGATACAGGAGACCCTCACTGGGCCATACTGAAGGGCTCCACCAGAGTGATCTAGGCACCTGAATCCAATCTTCGGCAGCCCACTAGCCTGCTCGATGAACGCGCAGGTGGACCCATGGCAGGTGTTGTACCTCTCTTCTGTATCTGTGCATGTATTCCTCACTGACGTGAATAGACATGCTTTCAATGGGTAGCCCTTGTCTCTAAGAATCCAATCCTGAAGGTGAGCAGGTGTGCCAGAACAACTCTGGCACTTGGGACTGTCAAAGTATGTTGGCACCTTGGCTGCTTCCTGGGAAACACGCACACACTTGAAGGATCCGCTTTCAATGGTCACAGATTAGATGTACATTGATGGAATGGAAGCTCTTTCTGGTGATGAAGGCCACTGGCTGGTCCATGGGAGCCTTGATGGCCACATGCCTGCAATCGATCACACTCTGCACCTGTACGAATCCGGTGATGGCCCTGAAGCCGATGGATGTCCCCGACTGACAGTCTGGGTTGGTTGGTAGTGTGCATGGTCACTGGCACAGGGAATTGGTCACCTCCTTGATGCACCAATGGGCTGCAGCCTGGGAGATTCCACATATGTCCCCAATGGATCCCTGGAAAGATCTCAAGACATAGAGGTTGAAAGACATGGTGGTCTTCTGAGCCACTGGCATTGGGTGTCCACCAACCCCCATGGTTTTCAGCTCATCCTGAAGCATGACGCAGAGATCGGTGACTGCCTCCCTGTACAACTTCAGACTGCCCTGACACTGCCGCTTGGACATCTGGAGATAGTTGAGCCGTGTATGGTAGACTCTCTCCTGGGGATAGGCCCTTCTTCTTATTGTTGGCACGCCCCTCTGTGCCTTTCTTTGGCATGCCCACCTGGAGGCTGGCCCTCTTGCTGTTTCTGCCGTTCCTGTTGTGGCCCTCTGGTGCTTCCTCCTCTGGGTGGGTGGGGGGGGGGGAGGGGGAATGGAGTCACCATGAAAACTGGGTGGAGCAGGTCCATGGTAGGTGGGCTCTCTCCTAGTCCTGCATATGCTTTCCAGCCCATATCCCCCAACACTTTTCCCTGGCCAATCCCTTGGGAGAAAGTGTCACTGCCCCTTTGTGACCCTTGCATCATGCCCCATTAGTGCTGCCACCTTTACACACCCGCTCTGTCAGTGCTGGCACCTTTAGGCCCCTCTGCGGTCGTCTGGCAATGACCTCCATTTGCCATCCTCCCTTCCACCGTATGTTGGCTCTCCAGATGGCTGGTTGGCAGAGGCAGCACTGACCTCTCACCTCCTTTAACCAGGCGGGGCTCTGAAGCCCATGGTTCCCATGTGCCATTGATAAAATTCTAAAAACAACATAAAATCCGAGTTCATATAACACAAAAGCAAAATAATGGAGATGTTGGAAATCTGAAATTAAAAATGGAAAATGCTGGAAATACTCAGCATCTGTGAGGAGAAAAACAGTTAATATTTCAGATCTGCGTGAACTTTCATCAGAATTGTAAAAGTTTGAAATGGAATAGGCTTTGAGCAAGATAAAGGTGGGGGGGGGGGATGCGGGGAGGAAGGGGGAAGAGGAATAAAAGGGTAGGTCTGTGATAGGGTGGAGGGCAGGAGAGATTAAATGACAAAAGGTTTCATGGTGCAAAGCCAAAGGGAGTGGTAATAGGACAAAGCAAAGCAGCAAAAGATGCATCTGGATGAGGTATAAATGGCAGGGTAGCAGCCGTCCAAACACAAAGTAAAGGAATTAAGAAAAAAAAATGAACCAGCAGAAAAAACATGGAAAAGGTGGGATTAGATTGGGCAGTTAATCTTTTCGGCCGGCACGGACACGATAGGTTGAATGGCTTTCTTCTGTGCCATAATTTTTCTATGGTTCTATGGAAAAAGAAAAAATGGGAGCAGAAGTTACGATCTAAATTATTGAACTCCATGTTGAGTCTGGAAGGCTGTAAAGTGCCCAGTCGAAAGAGGTGTTGTTCTTTGTACTTGCATTGTGCGTCATTGGAACACTGTAGCGGGCCCAGAACAGAAAGGTCAGAGTGGGAGCAAAATGGAGAACTAAAATGGCAAGTGACAGGAAGTTTGGGGTTGCGTCTGCAGAGAGGTGTTCTGCAAAGCAGTAACCCAGTCTATGTTTAGCTTCCCCAGTGTAGAGGAGACCACATTGTGAGCAGCAAATCTTTCTTCTTTTTTTGGCTTCGTCTTGAGAGACAATGGGTAAGCGCCTAAAGGTTGTCAGTGGTTTGTGGAGCAGCGCCTGGAGTGGCTATAAAGGCCAATTCTCGGGTGACAGACTCTTCGACAGGCGCTGCAGATAAAATTGGTTGTCGGGGCTGTTACACAATTGGCTCTCTCCTTACACTTCTCTCTTCCTGCCAACTGCTAAGTCTCTTCGACTCGTCTCTCTTTAGCCCCACCTTTATAGCTGCCTGCCAGCTCTGGCTATCGCTGGCAACTGACTCCCATGACTTGTGGTCAATGCATACTAAACTGAAAGTACAAATAAATTACTGTTTCACTTGGAAGGAGTTTTGGGGTCCTGGCTGCTGAGAAGGGAGGAGGCAAATGTTTTTCTCCTGCACTGGCATAGACAGGTGCTGTAGGTGGGGAGGTTTTGGGGTGAATGAGGAGTGGACCAGTGTCATGGAGGGATGCTGAAAGGGGAGGGAAGGGGAAGATGGCATTATGCTAGAGGTGGCAGAAATGGCAAAGGAGGATCTGGTGAATATGGAGGCTGGTGGGGTGGAAAGTGAAGACAAGGGGAACACTATCGTGGTTCTGGGAGAGAAGGGAAGGGACGAGAGCAGAAATGCAGGAAATAGACTGGATAGGGTTGAGGGCCCTGTCAACCACAGTGGAGGGGAATCCTCAGTTGAGGAAAAAGACATATCAGAAGAGTCAGTATGGAAGATTGCATCATCTGGACAGATGGAGAAACTGGCAGAATGGAAGGGGCAAGAGCAGAAGTGCATTAAATGGAACAGGCATGGTCAAGGGCCCTGTCAACTTCAGTTGGGGGGAATCTCAGTTGAGAAAAAAAGGAAGATATATTGGAAATGCTACTATAGAAAGTTGCATCGTCAGAAGAGAGGTGATGGAGATGAAGAAACTGGAAGAGTGTCTTTACAGGAAGTGGGGTGCAAGGAAGTTTAGTCAAGTTGCTGTGGGTATCAGTGGGTTTATAGTGGTATTGGTTGACAGCCTATTCCCAGAAATGGAGACAGAGAAGTCGAGGAAGGGAAGAATAGGAGACGGACCATGTGAAGGTGGGAGAAGGGTGGAAATTTGGGACAAAGCTGATTAAATTTTCCAGTTCAAGTAGAACAGCAGCAACCAGCATCGATACAGGCATCAATGTACTGGGAAAGATGAGGGAGGGGGCTTGAGTAGGACTGGAACAAAATGTTCCACACAGCCGACAAAAAGACAGGCAAAGCTAGGATGCATGCAGGTACCCATAACAACACATTTTATTTGGTGGAAGTGAGTGGAATTAAAGGAAAAGTTCAAGATTCTTCCTCAGATTGTCCTGATGGGTGAATGGAGGTGTAGAGAGATTGGATGTTCATAGAAAAGAGATGGTTAGGGCCAGAAATCTGGAAACTGAGTAGCAACAGAGGGCAGCAGAAGAGTCACAGCTGTAGGTGGGAAGAGACTAGAGAAGGGGAGAAAAAAATGGCAAGACGAAATCAATTACTATTAAACCTGGGCCTAAATGCTACAAAAGGGAATATAAAATAGCATGACAGAATTCAAATGTTGGAAAAGATTGAAATAAATAGACCGATTAAGAGTCTCAGTTCAATTTCCAGTCTTGCAGAGTTAACTGGATTGGCAGTCGAGGTGTTATAATTGTCTACAATGCCCGTGTTAAAGAAGGAGGAAATCTGAATGATTTTCAGTGACCCCCTGCTTGAAGGTTATGAATATACAGCTAGGTGAGGACAGGCTTGGCCTTGACCATGACGCACTCCATGGTCAAATGGCATGACAACACTCACACTTGAGGGTTTACACGAAAAATGGCTTCTAAAGATTAGTACAGGAAGGTCTGATGAAAGGTCATCAACTTGAAACATTAAATCTGTTTCTCTCCCCACGGATACTGCCTAACCTGCTGAGTATTTCCAGCATCAGTAGTAGGCTTGAGTGGCCTACTCCTGCTCCTAATTCATGTTTTTTGTATTGGTACTGGAAGGTATCTGGAATCCATGGAACTGTATCCAAAGAAGAACTAATGCTTGCAGGAAAGGAGAGAAAAGGGGAAAAAAGTGGAAAAGAAACCCAAAGTAATGTTAACGCAGGACTTGTATAAATTAGATATTTTATTGCTATCTGATATGGGTAGGTAGCAAACACACATGACTGAACCATTTTCAAAATTTTATTAGGGAAAAAAGCAATCACCAGTATTTCACAGAATCTAGTATAGTTATGCAAATAATGAAGTGGTAAGATGATATATGGACGGAGTGAAGACTTCTTCCTGCAAAAGCTCCAGCTGCTTCTCAGTCCACTGATGAATGAGCATTTATTATAGTGAATTTAATTGGTTTTATCAAACAAAATGTATAAAAAGGGGAAAAAAAGAAAAATCTACATCCAAGAGAACCTAGGCCACACACATTACTAACATTATGAGCAAATGCATTATTCATATACAGAGACATCTATTCACTGTCTTTCAGAAGCTGGTTAGTGAAATGCTCCTCGACTGGTTCATAGCAGCAGTTCTTGAAGAATAATTCGGGAAGGAGCCAAAAGAACAAGATTCAACAGTCTGCAAAACCAGGGTGAGAAATTACAAAGGAGAAAAATTAAATGAAAAAGATAGTTGAAGAAAAAAAAACATGTTTGTACAATTTCCTGTCTCTAAGTGGCCTCTACTTTTCTATTATGCCATATTTAGAAAGGGTTAACTGAAACAATTGCTAATGCAAACAAAACAATGTTCACAATTTGTAAATCAGAACTGGTTCATTCTTCATTGAGGTATAAAAATCTACACAAAATTAAAGTCATCATAATTGTACTGTTCATTTTTCCATGACTTCTGTCCCTGTTAAATAGATTTTATTCATACAAAAGTGATTTAAATGAATGTGTTCGATAGATATTTTCATTGTACTCTTGCTCTGATATTGTATAGTATTGGTTACCATGGATAAACCAAAATGTTCCGAGATATTGTGGACAGTTTGAGTTATGACACGATTTCAAACAAATACAACAATTGTGCAATTAGATTACAATGATATGCTGCTGACAGAGAACTAGTGATATGTCAGGTCCACTTCCTAGATTAAACCATATTTGCTTAATGAACAGTGCAAGCTTGTTCATTGAGATTTAAACAATCTTGTCAGCCCCACTTTCCCCTTTTTAAATCGGTTAGAAACAATGTAAACATCAGTGTGCACAGTTTCGCCATAGTTTGTAGTCTCAAACCACGAAGAAGGAATGCAGTTCTAAGACCAAAAAGTTTTGTATTGAACATCCTTCAAAATGAGTCCACATGCTCAGAGGAGGAACCTATTAGCTGCTAAGATGAAAGTTCATTTTAAGTACAAATCTAGCAGTAAGGTGCACAGAGGTAGCCCATTAAATCTTCAGAGCTGATCCATCAGAAAACCTCAGGGAGTGTGACGTTACGCAGAATCCACTGTTGTGAGCGACTCCCACTGCAATCTTTCATGGTGGGCACCTGGCTGTCTGCCTCTGTAGATTTATCCAAGCACTGGTTGCTGTTCACATGCAACAGTGTCAGTTTCTGAAAAAGAAAAATTGCTATTAGTCAGTTCTAATGCAACTGATTAAAAAA
This sequence comes from Heterodontus francisci, assembly GCF_036365525.1. Taxonomy (NCBI): domain Eukaryota; kingdom Metazoa; phylum Chordata; class Chondrichthyes; order Heterodontiformes; family Heterodontidae; genus Heterodontus; species Heterodontus francisci. The sequence goes on from NC_090372.1 coordinate 127,240,453, forward strand.
GTTGAGTGCAAACAAGCTATTTACAGAGACTTCATTCAACTGTTATGATAGTGCTTCTATATTTTTAAAGTTTTTTTCAAGGACTCATGTGTTTTAGACTATGGACATGTTTTATTTGGGAAAATTGAAAAGGATTCTATGGATCTTTTTTCACTGGGGTCACTGAAAGGACACTGAGAGGTCTTGTTTGAAAATAATGTTCACTGGAAGTCACCTGTCTTCAGATTAAATACCCAGCAGGGGCTTTTTAAACTTGGGAGGGGAAATATTTACAGAGAAGTGACAGGTCAAGATTTATAGGGGTCAAGAGGCTTGACTCTTGCGATATTGTTTTGGTTTCGCTTTGGACAGTGTGTTGGGGTGTGAACTGTTCTGAAGGCAGTTGGCGAAAACCAACCAAGAGAGCAGTCACCATCAGCACCCTCTTCCATCTCTGAGAACTTTCTGAGAATCCAGTGTAAGAAATAGAGAAACTGATGCTGCATTTCTCCTGAAAAGTCTGGCAGAAACCCCTATTGTCGCATTTCTCCTGGAAAGCCTTCAACAGTGCCTGAAAAGAACTGTTCTAGAAAAATCCCAGTGACAGCTATCTACGCATATTTGGGATGTCAAACCAAAAAGGGGCAACTGACATCTTTCCATATCTTCTGTTTTCTTCAAGAATTAGCAAGTATTTGGCCAAAGTATTCTTCGTCCTTTTTATTTGTAACAGAGCTCTAAAGAGAAAATATCTTTCTTTGGTTAACCAGTGTGTGTATGTGAGAGAGGAGCCAAGGTAAAAAGGGAACTTTCATATTTCACCGTGTATTAATAGTTTTATTTGCTACTGGTTATGTCTTGTGTTATAACAAACTGATAATTTTGTTGTTCATTGAAGGAACCCGGTTGATGTATTTTATTCTGGGATAAAGAGTAGAGTCTATGTTTGATCGTATTGGTAACTGGGTGAACATTTAAATATATGTTGTAACCTGTGGAGAAGTGGAACTAGAAAAAATAGTGCACCCCTCCCGCCTCAGTTGTAACATAACTAAATATAAAATGGGAAAACTCAAATTGTTTAGAGTTAGAATTGGTAAATACTTCAAGAATGCTATGAGTGGCATTGCTCCTTTACAGTTGATATTTATTAATGATCCAGACAACTTACATGAAACAGAAGTTGTAAAGCCCTGAGAGACATGGCTACATGATCTTGCAATCAGAAATACTGAAGACCAAGAACCAGGTACATAAAAGTCTTCAATTCAATGAGGAAATAACCAAAGCAAATGTTTCAGAAGAGGATGTTTATTAGTAGAGGATAAATGTAACACCTTTAAATGAATAATGCTTACTAGCTTTGATAAATACATTCCGAAGATCAGAAAACTTAGACCAAACAAGCATGACCTTAAATAGGTTAACAAGTTAAAAGTGGGGAGAAAGAGGAAGGGGTTCAACTATGATGTATACAGGATCATGCAGGAACACATTAAATGAGTGGCCATGGGGCAAAGGAAATGTAGATAAAAGATTGCTGAGTGCCAAAACATAACAGCAAAAATGAAGTGAAATATGAGAACAGAGAACATTAAAAGATGCAAAGAGGTTCAAAGCAGAGGATAAGCACAAAATAGTAAATATTCTGAATGAGTACTTCCTCAAAGTATCTGCGAAGAAAGACATGAGGCACACACCATTGTCAAAAAGAGATAGCCCGAGCAAAATCAATGACTTTGGTACAAATGAGATACAAGCTCTAGACAAATTTAAAGGGCTCCAAACAATGAAATTCCGTGGGGTGAATGGTAATTTTCCCAAGCGCTGAGAGAATAGGGTGAAACCTGTGATGCATTGATGGTTATGAGTCACTGAAAGTTGGAGGGGTACCAAGGGGGTTGGAAACATCACCTGTCATTTTAATTCTCCACCTTGTTCCCACTCTGACCTCAGTCCTCAGCCTCCTGCAGTGATCCAACGAAGCCCAAGGAACAGCACCTCATCTTTCGATTAGGTACTTTACAACCTTTTGGACTCACTATGTTTGCCAATTTCAGATCGCAATCTTTGACCCCATTTTGGTTCCTTTCTCTTTGCTGGTTTTGGTTTTTCTCCTTTTTTTCACTTTCGGATGGCAGCTGTTCATGATTCTGCCATTCATACCTCCTCTTGACACATATTTTGTTTCCTGTCCCATGACCACTCCCTTTGGCCTTGCACCCTGAACCCTTTTGTCATTTAATCTATTCCCTTCTATCCTATAAACGGACCTTCTCTTTTGTTCTTTTTCCCACCCTCCCTTCTTTCACTTGCTTAAAATCAATAAGTCTCCAACTTTTCTCAGTTCTGATGAAAGGTCATCAACCTGAAATGGATGCTGCCTGGCCTGCTGATTATTTCCAACATTTTCTATTTTATTTCGGATTTCCAGCAACCACTGTATTTTACTTTCACTTTTCCATTTCATGACTAGGTTGCTTAATGGAATATTATGTAATAAAACACTTGTATTTCAGTTGGAAGATCCTAATCAATTCAGTGCAACATTATAGAAGCATATCTACAGCTTGATCAAGAAGTTCCAGCAAGAATGAGAGCTGTTAAAAAGCTTGCAGGATCCTTGGCTTTATAAATAGAGGCACAGAGTGTAAAAGCAAGGAAGTTATGTTAAACCATTATAAATCACTAGTTAAATCTCAGTTAGAATCGTGTATCCAATTCCTGGCACCACACTTTAGGAAGGCTGTTGAGACCTTGGAGAGGGTGTGGAGGAGATTTACCAGAATAATATCAAGGCTGAGGGCCTTCAGTAATGGGATTTTCTCCTTCAAAGAGAGAAAGTTAATGAGAGATTTAATAGGTGTTCAAAATGACGAGTTTTGGTACAGTAAATAAGTTGAAACTTATTGGCAGCTGGGTCAGTAACTACAAATCACAGATTTAAGAATTGGCAAAATGAACTAAAGGGTAGAGGAATTTTTTTTATGCAGAGTTATGATCTGAAATATACTATTTAAAGGGATGATGGAAGTAACTTTCAAAAGGGGATTGAATATAAAGGTGAAAGGGAACAATTTGCATTGCTATGCGGAAAGGGCAGGGCAGCGGGACTAATTAGGCAGCTCTTTACAGAACCAGCACAAGCACAATGGCCCATCTAGCCTGCTTCTATGCTGTAAGATTACATCATTCTAACAAAGGCTTTTGAGTTAACATTTACATAAAGAGATTGAAATAGAATATGAAAATGAAATGACAACAAATGATGCATAGAACAAACAAATGCATCATACTGAAAGACCCAAAAAATAGAACCATGAGATGAAGTATTCAAGGCTTCTTGAGCAAGAACATAGCAAGGAATTCTAGATTTTAACAGATTCCAGACTTTAATTCTAGTTTTGGAGGCTGGTTTGTAGCATACATGTTTCAAAAGGCTCATTAAAATATTTCAAAACTTTGGATGGTTTATGTAAATATATATATGTCAATAGTTGAGCCTAGGTAGGTGAACTCTTGAACCACTTCCAGAGCGTGGTCGCCAATATTGATGGATGGAGCATTTCTGACGTCCTGCCCCATGATGTTCGTTTTCTTGAGGCTGATGGTTAGGCCAAATTCATTGCAGGCAGCCGCAAACACGTAACCTGTCTCTAGATGCAGAAATCAACAAGCGCATGGGAAAGGCTTCTACTGCTATGTCCAGACTGGCCAAGAGAGTGTGGAAAAATGGCGCAATGACACGGAACACAAAAGTCCGAGTGTATCAAGCCTGTGTCCTCAGTACCTTGCTCCATGGCAGCGAGGCCTGGACAACGTGTGTCAGCCAAGAGTGACGTCTCAATTCATTCCATCTTCGCTGCCTCCGGAGAATACTTGGCATCAGGTGGCAGGACCATATCTCCAACACAGAAGTCCTCAAGGCGGCCAACATCCCCAGCTTATACACACTACTGAGTCAGCGGCGCTTGAGATGGCTTGGCCATGTGAGCCGCATGGAAGATGGCAGGATCCCCAAAGACACATTGTACAGCGAGTTCGCCACTGGTATCAGACCCACCGGCCGTCCATGTCTCCGCTTTAAAGACGTCTGCAAAGGCGACATGAAGTCCTGTGACACTGATCACAAGTTGTGGGAGTCAGTTGCCAGCGTTCGTCAGAGCTGGCGGGCAGCCATAAAGGCGGGGCTAAAGTGTGGCGAGTCGAAGAGACTTAGCAGTTGGCAGGAAAAAAGAGAGGCGCAAGGAGAGAGCCAACTGTGTAACAGCCCCGACAACCAAATTTTTCTGCAGCACCTGTGGAAGAGCCTGTCACTCCAGAATTGGCCTTTATAGCCACTCCAGGCGCTGCTCCACACAGCACTGACCACCTCCAGGCGCTTACCCATTGTCTCTCGAGACAAGGAGGCCAAAGATATACGTCAATGTTTCCAGAAGGCATTTGATAATGTGCCAAATCAAAAGTTATTGCGGAAAATAAAAGCTCATGGTGTAGCGGGTAACATATTGGCATGGATAGAAGACTGGCTTGCTAACAGAAAACAGAGAGTAGACATAAATGGGTAATTTTCTGGCTGGCAAAATGTAACTAGTGGTGTGCAACAGGGATCAATCCTGGGGCCTCAACTTTTTACAATTTATATAAATGACTTGGATGAACGAACCGAAGGTATGGTTGTTAAATTTGCTGATGACACAAAGATAGGTAGGAAAGTAATTTGTGAAGAAGCCATAAGGAGGCTACAAAGGGATATAGATAGGTTAAGTGAGTGTGCAAAGATCTGGTAAATGGAGTCTAATGTGGGAAAATGTGAAATTGTCCATTGTGGCAAGAAGAATAAAAAAGCATATTATCTAAATGGTGAGAGATTGCAGAGCTCTGAAATGCAGAGGGATCTGGGTGTCCTAGTGTCCTAGAATCGCAAAAGGTTATTATGCAAGTACAGCAAGTAATTACGAAAGCTAATAGAATGTGATCGTTTATTGTGAGAACAAAACAGTACAGCACGGGAACAGCCCATTCGGCTCTCCAAGCCTGCGCTGATCTTGATGCCTGCCGAAACTAACACCTTCTGCACTTCCGGGGCCCATATCCCTCTATTCCCTTCCTATTCATATATTTGTCAAGATGTCTCTTAAACGTCGCTATCGTATCTGCTTCCACCACCTCCCCTGGCAACAAGTTCCAGGCACTCACCACCCTCTGTGCAAAAAACTTGCCTCGCACATCCCCTCTAAACTTTACCCCTCGCACCTTAAACCTATGTCCCCTAGTAACTGACTCTTCCACCCTGGGCAAAAGCTTCTGACTATCCACTCTGTCCATGTCGCTCATAACTTTGTAAACCTCTATCATGTCGCCCCTCCACCTCTGTCGTTCCAGTGAAAACAATCCGAGTTTTACCAACCTCTCCTCATAGCTAATGCCCTCCAGACCAGGCAACATCCTGGTAAACCTCCTCTGTACCCTCTCCAAAGCCTCCACGTCCTTCTGGTAGTGTGGCGACCAGAATTGCACGCAATATTCTAAGTGTGGCCTAACTAAGGTTCTGTACAGCTGCAACATGACTTGCCAATTTTTATACTCTATGCCCCGACCGATGAAGGCAAGCATGCTGTATGCCTTCTTGACTACCTGATCCACCTGTGTTGCCACTTTCAGTGACCTGTGGACCTGCACACCCAGATCTCTCTGCCTGTCAATACTCCTAAGGGTTCTGCCATTTACCGTATACCTCCCACCTGCATTAGACCTTCCAAAATGCATTACCTCACATTTGTCCGGATTAAACTCCATCTGCCATTTCTCCGCCCAAGTCTCCAACCGATCTATATCCTGCTGTATCCTCTGACAATCCTCATCACTATCCGCAACTCCACCAACCTTTGTGTCATCCGCAAACTTACTAATCAGCCCAGCTACATTTGACTCCAAATCATTTATATATACTACAAACAGCAAAGGTCCCAGCACTGATCCCTGTGGAACACCACGAGTCACATCCCTCCATTCAGAAAAACACCCATCCACTGTTACCCTCTGTCTTCTGTGACCGAGCCAGTTCTGTATCCATCTTGCCAGCTCACCTCTGATCCCGTGTGACTTCACCTTTTGCACCAGTCTGCCATGCGGGACCTTGTCAAAGGCTTTACTAAAGTCCATATAGACAACATCCACCGCCCTTCCCTCATCAATCACCTTCGTCACTTCCTCAAAAAACTCAATCAAATTAGTAAGACACGACCTCCCCTTCACAAAACCATGCTGTCTCTGTGAGGGGAATGAATATAAAAGTAGCGAGGTTATGCTACAGTTATACAGTGCATTGGTGGACCACATCTGGAGTACTGTGTACAATATTGGGCTCCTTATTTAAGGAAGGATGTAAATGCATTGGAAACAGTTCAGAAACGATTTACTAGACTAATACCTGGAATGGGTGGGTTGTCTTATGAGGAAAGATTGGACAGGCTAGGCTAGTATCTGCTGGAGTTTAGAAGAGTAAGAGGTGACTTGATTGAATCATACAAGATCCTGAAGAGTCTTGACAAGGGGGATGTGGAAAGGATGTTTCCTCTTGTGGGAGAATCTAGAACTAGGGGTTACTCTTTAAAAAAATAAGGGGTCACCAATTTAAGAGAGATGAGACAAAATTTTTTCTCTTAGAGGGTCGTGAGTCTTTGGAACTCTCCCTCAAAAGGTAGTGGAAGCAGAGTCTTTGAATATTTTTAAGGCAGAGGTAGATAGATTCTTGATAAGCAAAGGGGTGAAAGGTTATCGGGGGTAGGTGGAAATGTGGAGTAATCAGTTCAGCCATGAACATTATTGAATGGTGGAGCAGGCTTGAGGGACCAAGTGCCCTATTCCTGCTCCTAATTCATATGTTCTTTTCTAAAGGACCTCAAGTAAAGGAAAACTGGTTGATAAAATCTTGGATCTCAGGGAACATTTGGGTGAGTGATCATCGTATCATAAGGTTTAAACTAGTAATGCAGAAAAGGAAGGAACAAAATAAAGTAGAATGTCTCGATTGGAAGAGGGCTAATTTCAATGTGATACGAAGGGATCTAGCCAGGGTAAAATGGAACCAAAGACTGACAGGAAGCACTGTATCGGAACAATGAGTTATCTTTAAGGAAGAGATTCTTCAAGTACAGGCGAGGTACATTCCAACAAGTGTGAAAGGTAGGGGAACCAAAAATAGGGCTCCTTGGATGACGAGGGAGATAGAGATTATGATGAAAGAAAAAAAAGATCACATATGATGCATATCAGGTGAACTCATCAAGTGAGAATCAGGCCATACATAAGTTGAAAGGAGAGGTGAAGAGGAAAGTAAGACTGGAAAAGAGTGAACGCAAGAACAGAATGGCAGTCAACATAAAAGGAAACCCAAAAATCTTATACTGGAATGTAAATAGTAAGCGAGTAGTAAGAGGTGGAGTGGGGCCAATTAGGGACAAAGAGGGCTTTTTATGCTTAGAGGTGCAGTGCAAGGCTAATATACTTCATGAGTACTTTGTATCAGTGTTCACTAAGGAAATGGAATCTGACATATCAGTAGCAGAGAGAGTAGAGGCAATGGATAGGATAAATATTGAGAGGGGAGAGGTACTAAAAAGGCTGGCTATCCTTAGGGGTAATAAGTTATCTGGTCCAGATTGCTTGCATTCCAAGTTGCTAAAGGAAGTGGGGATGGAGATAGAGGAAGGGCTTGCCATAATTTTCCAGACTTCCCTATATATGGGGGAGGTGCCTGAGGATTGGAGAGTGGCAAATTCGACACCTTTATTCAAGAAAGAGTGTAAGGACAGTCCGAGCAACTACAGGTCAGTTAGTTTATCAGTGTTGGGTAAGGTTTTAGAAAGAATAATCAGGGGGAAAAGTCAACTGGCACTTGGAGAGGTTTGAATTAATTAAGTATAGTCAGCACGAATTTGTAAAAGGTAGATCATACTTGACTAATCTAATGGAATTTTTTGATGAAGTAACAGAAGGTTAATGAAGGGAGTATGGTGGATATTGATTATATGGATTTTAAGAAAGCATTTGATAAAGTACCACATAAAAGGCTGGTTAACAAAATTGAGGCTCATGGAACAGAGGGGTCAGTGTCCAACTGGATAAAAAATTGACTTAAGTACAGAAAACAGTGAGTCATAGTAAATGGTTGCATATAGCCTGGAGGATGGTAGACAGTGGTGTTCCCATATATATGACTTAAATCTTGGGGGTGGTGGGGGATAGCTCACCCTCTGGAGAAGTGCAGAATCACCAACAGCAACTTCTGCATTTCTGCACTATTCTGTGGATGTGCAGACTCCAGAAGTTGCTGTCAGTTTCAATGCAGTGATGATAGTGAATACTTTCAGCTTCGCCGTCCTTACCATAGCATAATCCACACCATTGCCTTTACTTATAATGGTGAACCAATGACTAACAGGGTTATAGAAGCACCTGACAAGCACACTTGCAATGAAACATCCCAACTGTTTGCCTACTGGAAAACACTGGATGCTGCTTTCACCTGGACCATTTGTCATTCTGCACTCTGTTCCACTTTTAGCTTAAACATCCTAGTTCATATTTTAGCCAAACTAAAACAATAAACTGCATTTCTGCACCATTAACATCTCAAAGGGTTTTACAGAGCTGAAGAAAAGATAAATAGAAGTAGATAAAGCAGAGGGGAGATTTCCAGAAAGCCTTAGATAAATTTTTTGTTTATTCATTCATGGGATGTGGGCATTGCTGGCGAGGCCAGCATTTATTGCCCATCCATAACTGCCCTCGAGAAGGTGGTGGTGAGCTGCCTTCTTGAACCACGGCAGTCCTTGGGGTGTAGGTACACCAAAAGTGCTGTGAGGAAGGGAGTTCCAGGATTTTGATCCAGCGACAGTGAAGGAACGACGATACAGCTCCAAGTCAGGATGGTGTGTGGCTTGGAGAGGAACTTGCATGTAGTGGTGTTGCCACGTATCTGCTGCCCTTGTTCTTCAGGCGGCAGAGGTGCAGGTTTAGAAGATGCTGTCAATTTCTGCAGTGCAACTCGCATATGGTACACACTGCTGCCACTGTGCATCAGTGGTGGAGGGAGTGTATGTTTAAGGTGGTGGACGGGTGCTTAGACTATACAAGACTTCAGCACAACTGCATTTGGAGTAGTATTCAGTTTTGACCCCATATATGGAGTGGAGACTGAGGCACTGGAGGAGGTCCAGAGGAAGGTGACCACTATTATATCCAATATTAAATCTCAAGGCAAGTTAAGAAGCTGGGAGGATTTTCATTAGAGGAATCTCTATATAAAGCAGACCAGTTTTTAGCTAAACGCAGTGAGGGACACAGCGAGAAGAGACATTTGCCTGAGTGAAGCTGAATTTGGTGCACGTGGTAAGTTCTGATAAGTTGTCAAGCTTAAATTTTAGATTAAGAGTCAGGCTTTAAAATCTCCTGGTTAGGTAAATGCCTTGTTAAACAAGCAGCAGCCAGCAGTGGTAGTTATGTCAAATAGTTGAAAATAGTTCGGTTCAATAGGTGCAAATTATTGTAGCAGAAGCCGAGCTAGTGAGTCATTAGAATCTCTATATAAAGCAGACCAGTTCTTAGCTGAACGCAGTGAAGAGACGTTAGCCTAAGTGAGACATTGCATAGTGAGGCTGGAATTTGGTGCATGTGGGAATTCAGTGCAGAGGGGGAAAGAGGGGTTCCTTTTCCTATCTTTTTTTAGCTTCCAGCAGCTGGTGTGTCATCTTCCTTTGACTCCAAGGTAGGTGATTGGTTGGTGAGTGTTTTATCACTTATCTTTCAAAACTCAGGTAATTTTAGAAATTGTAAGGTTTGTATTTGATAATACTAGTTAAGCTTAGTAGATTGAGGAAACAGTGAGTTAATTAAGAAAGTAATTAAGTAATTAAAGTGAATTAACTAATAGCATAAGTAACAATGGCAGGACTGGTGTTATGTTGCAGCTGTGGTATGTGGAGGCTTCTGGATGCCAAGGCGATCTAGGACAAACACGTCTGCGGAAAGTGTACGCAGCTAGAGGAATTCCGGATCAAGATTATTGATCTGGAAGCTGAACTGCAAACATTGTGCAACATAAGGGAGGGGGAGAAATACCTGGACATCCTGTTTCAGAAAACGGTAACACCTCTTAAAACAGGGTCACCTGTTTTGGTCAGCAGTGAGGGACAGGAGGATGTGACTGTGAGTGAGGCAGGTAAAGGGACCGAGCAGACAGTAGTTGTGGAGCCTCAGACTTTGCAAATGTCAAACAGGTTTGAGATGTTCTCAACCTCTGTGGATGAAAGTGAGGTCTGTAAGGTGGATGAGCAGACAGGCCATGGCACTGTGGTACAGAAAACCATTCAAGTGGGGGGAGCAAAAAGGAATGTAGTGGTAGTAGGGGATAGTATAGTGAGGGGGATTGACACTGCTCTGTGCAGCCAAGAACATGAGTCCAGAAGGCTGTGTGGCTTACCTAGTGCCTAGGTTTGGGACATCTGCTCAGAGCTGGACAGGAACTTGCAGTGGGGGTGGGGGGGAAGCATCTAGTTGTCATTGTCCATGTATGTACCTATGACATAGGTAGAATTGGAAATAGGTTCTGCTTAGACAGTATGAGGAGCTAGGCACCAGATTGAAGAGCAGAACCTCAAGGGTAATAATCTCTGATTATTACGTGCCAATTGACAGAGGGTACATAAGATTAGTGAAATGAATAGGTGGCTCAAAGACTGGTGATGGAGAAGTGGGTTTTGGTTCATCGGGCACTGGCACCAGAACTGGGGAAAGTGGGGACGTGCCACTGGGATGGTCTGCACCTGAACCGTGCTGGGACCAGTGTTTTAGCAAGGGCGGCACAGTGGCAAGCACCGCAGCCTCACAGCTCTAGCGACCCGGGTTCAATTCTGGGTACTGCCTGTGTGGAGTTTGCAAGTTCTCCCTGTGTCTGCGTGGGTTTCCTCCGGTTTCCTCCCACATGCCAAAGACTTGCAGGTTGATAGGTAAATTGGCCATTAGCAATTGCCCCTAGTATAGGTAGGTGGTAGGGAAAATATAGGGACAGGTGGGGATGTGGTAAGAATATGGAATTAGTGTAGGATTAGTATAAAATGGGTGGTTGATGGTCGGCACAGACTCGGTGGGCTGAAGGGCCTGTTTCAGTGCTGTATCTCTAAAAATAAAACCGTATAAGTAGGGAAGTAGAGAGGGCTTTAAACTAAACAAGAGGGTGAGGGATCAAGCCTGGGTAGACGTAGCAAGACAGCAGAATAGTAATATGGGAAATGAAGGCCAGAGAATGGCAGGAAAGGACAGTGAGAAAAAACCTAAGAACACACCAACAGTCGAGACTTGATGTTAGAAAGATAACAAAGACAAAACTGAAGGCTCTGTATCTGAATGTATGTGGCATTCATAACAAAGTAGAAAAACTGATAGCGCACATTGAAGTAAATAAATATGATCTGAAAGCCATTATGGAGACGTGGCTGCAGGATGACTAGGATTGGGTCCTAAATATTGAGGGGTATATGACATTCAAGAAGAATGGGAAGCTCAGTAAAGGTGGAGGGGTAGCGCTGTTAATCAAGGATGGCATTGGTGCAATAGTTAGAGATGACCTTAGTTCAGGAGATCAGGATGTAGAATTGGTTTGGGTGGAGATGAGGAGTAGAAGGGGAAAGGAGTGGTCTACAGGTTCCCTAACAGTAACCATAATGTAGGACAAAGTATACAAGAAGAAATATTGGGTGCTTGTGATAAAGGGATGGCAATAATCATGGGTAATTTTAATCTATATATAAACTGGAAAAATCAGATTGGCAATAGTAGATGATGAGTTCATAGAATGCTTTTAAGATGGTTTCTTAGAGCAGCACGTACTGGAACCAACCAGAAAGCAGGTTATATTAGATTTAGTATTGTGTAATGTGACAGGATTAATGAATAACCTCAGAGTAAAGGCACCTCAAGGTAGCAGCGACCACAATGTGATTGTGTCCTTCGGCCCATTGTGTCCGTGCCGGTCATCAAGCACCTATCTATTCTAATCCCATTTTCCAGCACTAGGCCCGTAGCCTTGTATGCTATGGCATTTCAAGTGCTCATCTAAATGCTTCGTAAATGTTGAAGGTTCCTGCCTCAACCACCCCTTTAGGCAGTGTGTTCCAGAATCCAATCACACTTGGGGGAAATTTTTTTCCCTCAAATCCCCTCTATACCTCCTGCCCCTTACCTTAAATCTATGCCCCCTGGTTATTGACACCTCTGCTAAGGGAAAAAGTTTCTTCCTATCTCCGCCCCTCATAATTTTGTAAACCTCTATCAGGTCTCCCCTTAGCCTTCTCTGCTCTAAGGAAAACAACCCTAGCCTATCCAGTCTCTCTTCATAGCTGAAATGCTCCAGCCCAGACAACATCCTGGTGAATCTCCTCTGCACCCTCTCCAGTGCAAATCACTTCCTTCCTATAGTGTGGCGACCAGAACTGTACATAGTACTCCAGCTGTGGCCTAACTAGCTCCATCATAACCTCCCTGCTTTTATATTCTATGCCTCAACTAATAAAGGCAAGTATCCCATATGCCATCCTAACCACCTTATCTACCTGTGCTGCAGCCTTCAGTGATCTATGGACAAGTATACTAAGATCCCTCTGATCCTCTGTACTTCCTCGGGTCCTACCACGCATTGTATATTCCCTTGCCTAGTTAGTCCTCCCAAAATGCATCACCTCACACTTCTCAGGATTAAATTCCATTTGCCACTGCTCTGTCCATCTTACCAGCCCATCTATATCGTCCTGTAACCTTAAGGCTTTCCTCCTCACTATTTATGACACCACCAATTTTTGTGTCATCTGGAACTTTCTGATCATACCTCCTATATTCACATCTAAATCATTAATGTACACTACAAATAATAAGGGTCCCAACACCGATCCCTGTGGTACACCACTGGTCACAGGCTTCCAATCGCAAAACAACCCTCGACCATTACCCTCTGCTTCCTGCCACCAAGCCAATTTTGGATCCATTTTGTCATTGCCCTGGATCCCATGGGCTCTTGCCTTCTTGACCAACCTCCCATGTGGGACCTTATCGAAAGCCTTACTGAAGTCCATGTAGACTATATCAACTGCTTTACCCTCATCTACACATTGAGTCACCTCCTCGAAAAATTCAATCAAGTTTGTTGGACATGATCTCCCCGACAAAGCCATGCTGGCTATCCTTGATTAATCCCTGCTTCTCCAAGTGGAGATTAATCCTGTCCCTCAGAATTTTTTCCAATAGTTACCCTACCACTGATGTTAGACCCACTGTCCTGTAATTAGCTGGTTTATCCCTGTTACCCTTCTTGAATAATGGTACCACATTCGCTGTCCTCCAATCCTCTGGCACCTCTCCTGTGGCCAGAGAGAATTTGAAAATTTGTGTCAGAGCCCCTGCTATCTCCTCCCTTGCCTCACTTAACAGCCTGGGATACATCTCATCTGGGCCTGGGGATTTATCCACTTTTAAGCCCGCTAAAACCACTAATATCTCCTCCCTTTCAATGCTAATTTGTCCGAGTATATCACAATCCCCCTCCCTGATCTCTACATCTACGTCGTTCTTCTCCATAGTGAACACAGATGAAAAGTAATCATTTAAAACCTCATCTACTTGACAAAGGTTAATCAGGAGAAATAAATTAGAATATGAGCGGAAACTAGCTAGAAATGTAAAAATGGATCGCAAGAGTTTCTACAGGTACTTTAAAAGGAAAAGGGTAATTAAAGTGAGTGTTGGTCCTCTAGAGAGTGAGAATGGCAGTTAATAGTAGATAATAAAGAAAGGCAAATGAAATGAACTATTCTGCTTCTGTCTTCACAATAGAAGATACAAAAAAAATTCCAGTAATAGCTGTAAATCAGGAGGTGAAAAGAACATAGGTGCAGGCCATTCAGTCCATCGAACCTGCTCCAGCATTCAATACGATCATGGCTGATCATCCACTTCAATGCCTTTTCCCACACTATCCTCATATCCCTTTATGTCACTTGTGTTTAGGAATCAGTCAATCTGTGCTTTAAACATACTCAATGACTAAGCTTCCACTGCCCTCTGGGGTAGAGAATTCCAAAGATTCACAGCCCTCTGAGTAAAGAAGTTTCTCCTCATCTCTATCCTCAGTGGTTTCCCTCTGGTTCTAGACTCCCCAACCAGGGGCAACATTTGACCTGCATCTACCCTGTCTATCCCTTTAAGTATTTTGTAGGTTTCAATGAAATCACATCTCATTCTTCAAAACTGTAGAGAATACAGGCCCAGATCCCAAATCCCTCTTCATAGGACAGTCCTGCCATCCCAGGAACTGTCTGGTGAACCTTCATTGCACTCCCTCTATGTCAATAATATCCTTCCTAAGGTAAGGGGACCAAAACTGCACACAGTACTCCTAGTGCAGTCTAACCGAGATTCTATACAATTGAAGCAAGATTTCACTACTCCTTGTACTCAAATCCTTTTGTGATAAAGGCCAACATACCAAGAGCCTTCCTAATTGCTTGCTGCACCTGCATGTTAGCTTTCAGTGACTTACTGACGAGGACACCCAGGTCCCTTTGTACATCTACACTTTCTAATCTCTTACCATTTAAGAAATACTCTGCACATCTATTCCTCCTACCAAAGTGGATAACCTCACATTTTTCCACATTATATTCCATCTGCCACGTTCTTGCCCACTCACTAAGTCTTTCCAAATCCCCTTGAAGCCGCTTTGCATTTTTCTCAACACACATTCCCACCTAGCTTTGTGTCATCCGCGAACTTGAAAATACTACATTTGGTCCCCACACCCAAATCATTGATATATATTGTAAACAGCTGGGGCCCAAGCACTGATCCCTGTAGTACCCCACTAGTCACAGCCTGCCAACGCGAGAATGACCCATTTATTCCTACTCTGTTCTCTGCCTGTTAACCAATCCTTAATCCATGCCAGTATATTACCTGTTGTGCAACAGCCCCAACAAACAAATTTCTCTGCAGCACCTGTGGAAGAGCCTGTCACTCCAGAATTGGCCTTTATAGCCACTCCAGGCGCTGCTTCACAAACCACTGACCACCTCCAGGCGCGTATCCATTGTCTCTCGAGATAAGGAGGCCCAAAAGAATATTACCTCCTATCCCATGTGCTTTAATTTTGCTAACCAACCTCCTGTGGGCGACTTTATCAAAGGCCTTTTGAAAATCCAAGTATACCATGTCCACTGATTTCCCCTTTATTAATTGTGAGTAACATCCTCAAAAACCTCCAACAGATTTGTCAAACATGATTTCCCATTCATAAATCCATGTTGATTATGCCCAATCAGATTATTATCCATTTATCACATCTTTTAGAATAGATTCTAGCATTTTCCCAATGACTAATGTAAGGCTAAGAGGTCTGTAATTCCCAGTTTTCTCTTTCCCTCCCTTCTTAAATAGTTGGGTGACATTTGCGACCTTCCAATCTGCAGGAACCTTTCCAGAATCTGTAGAATTTTGGAAGATGATCACCAATGCAGCCACTATCCCCATAGCTACCTCTTTCAACACTCTGGGATGTAGAATATCAGGTCCTGGGGACTTATCAACCTTCAGCCCCATTAATTTCTCCAGTACAACCTTATTAATACCAATTTCCTTCAATTCCTCATTCCCCCATATCCCTTGGCTCTCTAATTCTGGGAGATTTCTTGCATCTTCCTCAGTGAAGACAGACACTAAGTAATCATTTAGCTTCTCTGCATTTCTCTATTCCCCATTATAAATTCTCCTGACAGCCTGTAATAGACCCACATTTGTCTTCGCCAAATGTTTCCTTTTTACGTACCTATAGAAGCTTTTCCAGTCCGTTTTTGTATATTTTGCTAGTTTACATTCATATTCTATTCTCCATTTATCAGCTTCTTTGTCCTCCTTTGCTGTCTTCTAAAATCTTCCCAATCCTCAGGCTTACTACTATTTCTGGCAACTTTGTCGGCCTTTTCTTTTAATCTGATACAACCCTTAACTTCCTTCGTTATCCACGGTTGACTGCCTTTACTTTTGGGGTTTTTGTGCCTTGAAGGAATGTATCATTGCTGCAAACTATGTAACATTCCTTGAAAGACTATCCATTGCCTATGTACTGTCATACCTTTTAATGTATTTTCCCAATCCACCTCAGCCAATTTGCCCCGCATACCTTCATAATTTCCTTTGTTTAAATTTAACACTCTGGTTTCAGATTGAACTACCTCACTTTCAAACATAATGTAAAATTCTATCACATTATGGTCACTCATCCCTCAAGGTTCTTTTACCACAAGATTATTAATTAGCCCTTTCTCATTATATAATATTAGATCTAAAATAGCTTGTCATCTAGTCGGTTCCAGAACATACTGCTCTAGAAAAACATCCTTAACACACTCCAGAAACTCGTCCTCCACAGCTTTAGTGCTCATTAGGTTTACCCAGTCTATATGCAGATTGAAGTCACCCATGATTACTGTATTACCCATGCTACATGCTTCTCTAATCTCCTGAATAATGCCATGCCCCACACTACCACTACTGTTTGGTGGCCTATAAACGACTCCTACCAATGTTTGCTGCCCCTTGCTGTTTCTTAGCTCCACCCAAACAGATTCCACATTTTGTTCTTCTGAGCTGAGATCCACCCTTGCTAATGTACTGATCCCATCCCTTATCACCAGCGCAACACCACCTCCTTTTCCTATTTGCCTGTCCTTCCTAAATGTCGAATAACCTTGAATATTCAGTTCCCAGTCTCGGTCACCCTGTAGCCACGTTTCTGTTATGGCAATTAAATCATACCCATTTATCTCTATTTTGGCCTTTAAGTCATCTACCTTGTTGCGAATGCTGTGTGCATTCAGGTAGCGTGCCCTTAATCTCGTCTTCTTGATATTCTGCATTCTAAGCCTAGTTGATGCTCGCCTTTGTTTTGTTTGCCTTCTAATGTCACTTGCTACTTTTCTACCTCCTGTTACCAGTTTTACTTCCTTCCAATATGAGCTACCCCTCAAGAGTAGAAAGGAATTTGGTGAAATTACAATCACCAGGGAAGCAGTACTGACCAAACTGATGGAGCTGGGGGCTGACAAGTCCCCAGGTCCTAATGGGCTTCATCCTAGGGTCTTAAAAAGAGGTGACCAATGAGGTAGTAGATGCATTGGTGTTAATTATTCAAAATTTGCTAGATTCTGGAAAGGTTTTATCAGACTGGAAAGTAGCAAATATAACCCCTCTATTCAAGAAGGGGGGAGGCAGAAAACTGGTAACTATAGGCCAATTAGCTTGGCATCTGTCATGGGGAAGGTGTTAGAATCGATTAAGGAAGTTCTAGCAGGGAACTTAGAAAAACTCAAGGTAATCGGGAATAGTCAGCATGGCTTTGTGAAAGGGAGATCATGATTAACCAATTCATTGGGGTACTTTGAAGGAGCAACATGTGCCGTGGATAAAGGGGAGCCCGTTGATGTACTGTACTTGGATTTCCAGAAGGCATTTGACAAGGTGCCACATAAAAGGTTATTGTGCAAAGTAGGAGCTCATAGTGTTGTGGGTAACATATTAACATGGATAGAAGATTGACTGGCTGGCAGAAAACCGAATATGCATAAACGGGCCCTTTTCTGATTGGCTGAATGTGACGTGTGGAGTCCTGCGTTGGGGCCTCAACTTCTACAATTTACAATTTATATTCTCCTTGCCAGTTATTCTCTGTGACCCTCTGTCCTATCAACACCTTCCCATTTGTTCTCTTTTGCCCGACCCCCACTTTATTTGCTTAAAACCTATTACATTTCTAACCTTTGCCAGTTCTGATGAAAGGTCACTGACCTGAAACGTTAACTTTGCTTCTCTCTCCACAGATGCTGCCAGACCTGCTAAGTATTTCCAACACTTTTTGGTTTTATTTCCGATTTCCAGCAACTGCAGTATTTTGCTTTTATTTTACTAGATTGATACCTGGAATGAGCGGGTTGTCTTATGAGGAAAGGCTGGACAGACTGGGCTTGTTTTCACTGGAGTTTAGAAGAGTGAGGGGAGACTTGATTGAAGTATATAAGATCCTGAATGGTCTTGCAAGATGGATGTGGAAATATGGTTTCCTCTTGTAGGGGAGTCCAGAACTAGGGGGCACAGTTTTAAAATTAGGGGTCGCCCTTTTAGGACAAATGAGAAATTTTTTCTCAGAGGCTTGTGCGACTTTGGAACTCTGCCTCAGAAGGTGGTGGAGGCGGGGTCATTGAATAATTTTAAGGTGGAGGTAGATAGATTCCCTTGCCTAAGAAGGAACTAAGGTTATTAGGGGTAGATGGGAGTGTGGAATTCGAGACACACAGATCAGCCATGATCTTACTGAATGCCAGAGCAGGCTAGAGGGGCCGAATAGCCTACTTCTGCTCCTAATTCGTATGTTCGTACAGGCTTAGCAGTGATTTGATAGGCTTTTTAATATCATAAAATGAATCAATTCTGTTATTTGGCAGAAATGGATGAAAGAATTAGGGGACACGAGCACAGATGTCCGAGATGGGACAGTAGTTGGCGAGGGCATCAAAGAGGGGATGATGACATAAGTTTTAAAAGTGGTTTTGGAAGTTTCTACAGAAAGGGCGCCAATAGCAAGGCCATCTATCAGGGAGGTGGGTAGCTGATAAGTCAGCAGTTGAATGGAGAGAGGATCAAGGAAATAGGAAGTGGGTCTCATGGAAGGAATAATCTGGGAACGGGCTGATAGGGTTGGGAGGGCGCGAGGGCAAGGTAACCAGGGATCATGGTTGGATTAGGTTGAAGACTGGAGGCAGGTTCAGAGTAAGAGGACACAGAAAGGGGAGATAGCAAAGGAAGCAGCTGCATGGATGGCCTCAATCTTAGAGATGACCTAATCCATAAACTCTTCACACTTGGCGCGAAAGCTGTGAGGTGAATGGAACAGGAGAAAGGAGTTGAGGAGGCAAGAGGAGTCTTGGGACAGCAAGATCTAGTAATATTTGACATGGTCAAGTCAAATCTATCAAAGAATGATTAAATCAGTTGTGTGACAGGTGTGCTTGAGTTTGTGGCCCTCTAAGATGGGGAGTACACCTGGTGAAAAGGCAGGGGTGGGAGATGGTGCACGATTTAGTGGGTAACAGAAACAGGGAGGGAATGGTTCAGCCAGAGTTAGGGGTGTCATGATAGGTGGAGGGCCAGAGGAGAAGGAGTTAGAAGCTCGAGAGCGAATTAGTGAGTTAGCTGGGGCATGAGCTTTTTTTTTTTATAAAAATGGTCAGGTGAGGGTATTGGGGTTGGGGACTCAAGGATTGAAAGGACGTCATAGATTGGTTGAAGGTAGCGACCCTTTTCCCACTAAATGGCTGACCACCCAGCTTCAATTCCTAGCTCCCATGTTACCTGATAATAATGGATCCCTCTTCTCAGGTACTGTCCCTGTCTTTCAAAGCTGCTTTCAACACCCCTCTCTTCAAAAAAAAAAACTCTATCCTCCGCACATGCAAACTACTGCCCCATCTCCCTTTCCTTTCAAGTCCTCGAACATATTGTTGCCTACCAAATCCGTGTCCATCTTTGCCAGAACTCCATGTTTGAATACCTCCAATCAGGTTTCCGGCCCTACCATAGTACTGAAACAGCTCTTAGCAAAGTCACAAATCACATCCCTCTGGTCCTTCTCAACCCGTCTGCAGCCTTTTGACATGGTTGACCACCCTCCAATAATGCATTTCCACCATTATCCAGCTGGGTGGGACTGCACTCATCTGGTTCCATTATACATCTAATTGTAATCAGAGTCACCTGCAATGGCTTCTCTTCCTGCTCGGTTATCTCTGGTGTTCACCAAGGATCTATCTTTGGTCCCCTCCTCACCGACATGCTGCTATTTCCACACTGATGTCACCCTGTTCTACTTCATCACCACCTCTCTTGACCCCTCCACGGTCTCTAAATTGTCAAATTGCTGGTCAGACATGAACAGAAATTACCTCCAACTAATTATTGGGAAGACCGAAGCCATTGTCTTCAGTCGTCTCCATAAGCTCCGCTCTCTAGCCACAGAGTCCATCCCAATCTGGCAACTGTCTGAGGCTGAAATAAACTGTTTGCAACCTTGGTGTCATTATTTGACCCCCATATGGGCTTCCGACCACATATCCATGCCATCACTAAGTTTGTCTTTTTCCACCTTAACATCACCCTGACTCCACCCCTGCTCATCTGCTGCTGTAAGCTTCATCCATGCTTATGTTACCCCTAGACTTGACTATTCCAATGCACTCCTGGCTGGCCTCTTATGATCCAGATGTCATCCAAAACTCTGCTGCCTAGTTCTAACTCACACCAAATCCCATTCACCCATCACCCCTGTTCTCAGTAACCTACATTAGTTTCTGGTTAAGATTATGCACTTTGTTGGGGTGGGGGGGGGGGGGGGGGGGGGCGGTGGTCACAGTGCGGAAGGTCAGCTTGACAAGCTAAGTGTTTTGGTTATTGGGGGGGGGGGGGGGCAGGAGAATCAGTCAAAGAGAGATACAGCACTGAAACAGGCCCTTCGGCCCACCGAGTGTGTGCTGACCAACAACCACCCGTTTATACTAACCCTACATTAATCCCATGTTCCCTACCACATCCCCATCATTCGCCTAACACCTACCTACATTAGGGGCAATTTACAATGATCAATTTACCTATCAACTTGCAGGTCTTTGGCTGTGGGAGGAAACCGGAGCACCCGGCGGAAACCCACGCGGTCACAGGGAGAACTTGCAAACTCCGCACAGGCAGTACCCAGAGCCGAACCCGGGTCGCTGGAGCTGTGAGGCTGCGGTGCTAACCACTGTGCCACCCAAGAGGGGCAAGATAAATTTATTAAATTTTTTTTACATCAACATACCTTTAAATATTTAAATGGCACAGTTGGGCTCGAAGCCCTGTAAAAATGGCATCAGCACAGGCAACTGACGCCATTGCCGGGGATGGACAGCCCACCCCCTCCACGTCATCGGGGTTGGGGGGGGGAGGGGGCTACTGGCCCAGCTACTTAAATAAGCAGTGTCTCCGCGATGTGCTGCCCGCACAGGCAGGCCGCCATTTATTTGCAACAGCGGCAAAAGTATAAATTTCAGCCCAAGCTGTGGGCTTGTTCAAGAAGAATTCAAGTATGGGACAGCAGAAGAGAAAATCGACTGAAGAATAGTGTTTAGTGGGGGAAATAATCAAAGGAAGCATGATGCTCAGGGAAGGAAGAGGTGAGCATACGAATAAGGAGGAGTAGGCCACTCAGCCCCTTGATCCTGTTCTGCCATTCAACACCATCATGGTATAGCTGGATGTGGAGAACAGAACAGACCCAAAAATGACAAAGGAAAAAGTGGGAGCAAAGATCTCAGGTGCAGTGTGGCAGTCATAATTTGAGAAATTATCACCTAAGGAAACCCCATAGTCCAGCAGTCAGTGGAGGAACGCAATCCAGTTCAGAAGACACCTGGAGGACCGATGATTGATCCAGGTGACATCAGAGGATTGGGGAAATCCTCTAGCAGCCATTAGTACACCAAAGACCAACAGAGTTTGGCTCAGAGGAAGTGTGGATGAGTAGAGAATGATGCACAGAGAACCAGTGGACGAATAGAATTTGATCCAGAGGAGTTATGGAGGAAAGAGTGAAGCATCGGAAACTGAGTGCAATCTCCAACTCAGGAGCCAGCAGAGGAAAGATGCACAACCAGGAGGCCAGCAGTACAATGGAATTCAGTTCAAGAGAACTGGTGGAGTAGCAGATTTCAGTCCAAGGGGCCAGTGGAGGAGCAGACTGTTGCCCGTGACCCAATGCAACAGCTGAGTAAAACCCAGAAACTAGTAGAAAAGTTGAGTTCAGTCCAGGAACCAGCAAACTTCTAAGCATGAACAAATATTGCAGCAGAAGCCAGTAGATCAGACTAGAAGGCTGTGGCAAACTACAGACACAGGCAACAATGCCCAGATGGCCCATTGGCAAAGCAGATTTTTGCCATTAAAGCTTTCCTGTCGCCTATTTCTACCTAGAACTCTTCAGAATCGCAGCTGAAGTGGTGCAGAGCACAAAATGGTCAATGTCCTGGGTAAGAGCAGGATCCAGTGTTTTCCTACAGGCAAGAAAGCAAGTGAGACAGCAACATGTCAACTAAGCAAGCAGAGCACAGGTTGTATTCAGGGAACAGCAGCAAGAACAAATTTACAGCAACACGAGAGCAGTTTCAGCTGAAAGGAGAAACTTCCAAACAAGAGACAGCATGCTAAACCCTAAGTGAACTACAGTCAGTCACTGAAGGCAGCTATTTTGCTAATTCTTTGAACAAGCATTTAAACTGCCTTTTCCCCAGTTCTGTGATTTGAGTGATTGATTACTTGTGAAAACTATTTCCACACAGAACAGTTCTTCAGCCAACAGTATTACCTGAACCTGCATGAGTGGAATCACTGTCTGTTTATTTAACTTTAACCTGGTTAGTACCATTGCCTTTCTGCCACTAGCACAGCACTTGAGAAAACACATTTCAAAATTTAATTTTGTTTCTGAATTAATGTTTTCATGAAAAGCACTTACTACAGCATCATGCTCCCAAAGCTGATTGCCTTTTAGATGATGGCACTTCAGCATCATGATAGGACCATTAAGTTTGGACACATCTAGGCACAAGTCATCAGTTCTAATTTCCTTGTTTGCAGTATAGGAAAATACCTAGAGAATGAAAAAAACATAACATTAAGTCTTTAATATTCGGTTTCAAAAAAAACTAGGCTCATTGATTTTACTGAAAGAACATGAAAAAATACTGGCAAGTAAAATCAAGGAGAACCCAAAGATGTTTTATCATTACATTAGGAGTAAGAGGATTACTAAGGAAAGAGGAGGACCCATAAAAGACCAAAAATGCAACCTATGCGTGAAGGCGGAAGACGTGGGTATGGTTCTTAATGAATACTTTGCATCTGCCTTCATAAAAGAGGGGCCGCTGCAGACACTGTAGTTAAGAAGGAGGAGTGTGAAGTATTGGATGTGATAAACATAGGGAGAGAGGACGTATTAAGGGGACTAGCATCCTTGAAAGTGGATAAATCACAAGAGACAGATGAAATGTATCCCAGGCTGTTAAAAGAAGCCAGGGAGGAAATAACGGAAGGTCTGACCATCATTTTCCAGTCCTCACTGGATACAGATGTGGTGCCAAAGGACTGGAGGTCTGCTAACCTTGCATCTTTGTTTAAAAAGGGTGCGAGGGATAGATTGAATAATTACAGGCCTGTTAGTCCAAACTCTGTAGTGGGAAAATTACTGGAATCAATTCTGAGACACAGGATAAACTGTCACTTAGTAAGGCACAGATTAATCAAGGATAGTCAGCAGGGAATTGTTAAGCGAAGATCTTGTCAGACTAACTTGATTGAAATTTTTGAGGAAATAACAAGGAGGACTGATGAGGGAAGTGCAGTTGATGTGATCTACATGGGTTTTAGCAAGGCTTTTGACAAGGTCCCACATGGTAGACTGGATAAAAAAAAAGCCCATGGGATCCAGGGGAATGTAGTAAGCTGGATACAAAATTGGCTCAGTGGCAGGAAACAAAGGGTAATTGTTGACTGGCACTTTTGTGACTAGAAGGCGGTTTCCACTGGGGTTTCACAGAGTTTAGTATGAGGTCTCTTGCTTTTCGTAGTATATATTAACTTTTCTTTTGGGCCTCCTTATCTCGAGAGACAATAGATACGCGCCTGGAGGTGGTCAGTGGTTTGTGAAGCAGCGCCTGGAGTGGCTATAAAGGCCAATTCTGGAGTGACAGGCTCTTCCACAGGTGCTGCAGAGAAATTTGTTTGTTGGGGCTGTTGCACAGTTGGCTCTCCCCTTGCGCCTCTGTCTTTTTTCCTGCCAACTACTAAGTCTCTTCGACTCGCCACAATTTAGCCCTGTCTTTATGGCTGCCCGCCAGCTCTGGCGAATGCTGGCAACTGACTCCCACGACTTGTGATCAATGTCACACGATTTCATGTCGCGTTTGCAGACGTCTTTATAACGGAGACATGGATATTAACTACTTGGATGTAAATGTAGGGGAAGTGATCAAGAAGTTTTCAGATGACAAAGTGACTGCGTGGTTAATAGCGAGGAAGATAGCTGAAGACTGCAGGAAGATATCAATGGATTGGTCAGGTGGGTAGAAAAGTGGCAAATGGAATTTAACCCAGAGAAGTGTGAGGTGATGCATTTGGGGAGGTCAAAGAAGGCAAAGGAATACACAATAAATGGGAGGATACTAAGGTGCAGAGGAAGTGAGGGACCTTGGAGTGAACGTCCACAGATCGCTAAAGGTAGCAGAACAGGTCGATAAGGTGGTTAAGATGACATATGAAATCCTTTCCTTTATTAGCCAAGGCAAAGAATACAAGAGTAGGCAGGTTGAATGAGGATGAAAGCACCTTTAACAAGGTCTGACTATTACACTGGAAGACAGAATTGGAACAGCAATCATAGACAAATGAATCACAAGATTTCCCAAGGAAGAGTTAATAGGTACTTCAGATGTGACACAAAGTATCATAATGCATGAATTTTTTTTAAAAATTCACTCACAGGATGTGGGTGCCGCTGGCCAGGCCAGCATTTATTGCCCATCCCTAATTGCCCTAACTGAGTGGCTTGCTAGGCCATTTCAGAGGGCATGTAAGAGTCAACCACATTGCTGTGGGTCTGGAGTCACATGTAGGCCAGACCAGGTAAGGACAGCAGATTTCCTTCCCCAAAGGACATGAGTGAACCAGATGGGTTTTTACAACAATTGACAATGGTTTCATGGCCATCATTAGACTAGCTTTTTAATTCCAGATTTATTAATTGAATTCAAATTCCACCTTCTGCTGTGGTGGGATTTGAACCCATGTCCCCAGAGCAATACTCTGGGTCTCTGGGTTACTAGTCCAGTGACAATACCACTACACCACCGCCTCCCCAACAACTTAGGAATTGTCCTAAGCGGAGGGGCAGTTCTTGAAATAACACACAGCGCAGAGAATTCTGAGGCAGAAGAGGAAAATACTGATGGATCTGAACGAATTGTACTAGTCACAAGGAGTTTTAGTCCTGCGATGAAAGTGTTAGTTGCAGATTCGTTCAACTGTGCTGTACTGGAGAGTGCTTACATGTCGACAGTATGTAGAACTGAATGAATCCAGATAGTATTATAACCATTCAGTTGTGGGGATCGACGCAAGGTTAAAAAAATTCATGCATTATGATACTTGGTGTCACATCTGAAGTACCTATTAACTGTTCCTTGGGAAATCTTGTGATTCATTTGTCTATGATTGCTGTTCCAATTCTGTCTTCCAGTGTAATAGCCAGACCTTGTTAAAGGTGCTTTCATCCTCATTCGACCAGCTTTAGGTTTGGTGATGACAACACATTGAAGTCACTGTAGAGAGTAGTAATTCCATGTAAAATAGCAGGACTAAGCTATTTTATCAGTACTGATGTAGTCTCTAGTGAAATACCTTTACTGTTGAGTAATCCTTAAATGAAAAAGGCACAAATAAAACTTGATATGGAGCATGAGAAGGCAATTGCTTTTGGAAAGTCAGTGAATTTGCAGTTTACCCAGTCAGGGCATTATTGTATACTCTCAACAAAACCTGATGTTTCTAGTCAGAGCGTTAGAGAAGTATTAATGGCATCAGGTGTTAAGAATCGGAGATAAAAAGCTAACTGTATTAGAATTACACAGACAATTTGCTCACACATCTGGTCAGAGATTAAAAACCCTGCTAAAAATGCAGATGTGATTGATGAAGGCTATGCGAGGATAATAGAAGAGATTAGTGAAAAGTGTGAAATCTGTAAAAAAAAAAAAAAGTATCAGGACACCATCACGTCCTTTTGTCAGCCTTCGATTGGCACGTGACTTTAACAAGGTAGTTGCCATGGATTTAAAGGTATGGGACAAAAACAAGAATATTTTCATTCTACATTTTATAGACCTAGCAACTAGATTTAGTCTTTCTACAATAATAGTAAGGACAAAAGGGTGATTATAAACAAAATTAGGGAGAAATGGATAGGGACTGGACTTGGGGCACCAGCTAAGTTTCTGACTGATAATGGAGGGGAATTTGCCAATGACGAGTTCAGAGACACATGTGAAAACATGAACATATTGGTTATGAATACTGCAGCTGAAAGTCCTTTCAGCAACGGACTGTGGAAGAAATCACACAGTGGTTGATGAAATGCTGCATAAAATCTTAGCTGACCAGCCAAACTGCAAGTTGACAACTGCCCTGGCATGGGTGGTTCATGTGAAGATTTCACTTCAGATGGTCAGAGGATATAGTCCCCATCAATTGATCTATGGGCGGAATCTCAAATTGCCCTCTGTACTGTGTGACAGTCCTCCTGCTCTAGAAGATATTATAATTTTAGGCTCATATTTTTCTGCACATTTGAATGCTTTACATGCAGGGAGACAGGCTTTCATCAAGGCTTGAGGTCTTCGAGAAAGTTCGGAGAGTTCTGAGGCATCGTATAAGGCCATCTGAGGTGGAATTTAATTCAGGAGATTTGGTGTATTATAAAAGAGAGGATCATAGGGAATGGGGTGAAAGAGCGGAGGGTAGGAAAGCGCAGTGCAAGTTCCAATAGTGGGTCTGCAAGTGACTCTAGTGTAAGGAAGCAATCATGTACTGGAGAAAGAGCCTCCAATAATGTGCGAGGGAGATCTTCTAGCAGTAGTCCCGAAAGACATCAAAGTTCTAATCGAGGCCATAGTTTGAGAAGATTCCAAAATGAAATGAAGGCTAGAGAGCAGTCTCTGAATAGAACTAGAAGCAGAAGTCCTCATGACGGTCAAGTTTTAGTGGCTGCCAATAAACTTGGGGATAAACTAATGAGAAGCAAAACATAAGGAATTAGAGAGTTGGAGAGAGTTTGGAGTTTATTTGGAGGTACCAGATAGGGGACAGCCTCGTCACATAGATGGATTTGTACTGAAAATGTCCTTCCTGATGGAACTTATAAGGCTAAAGTGAGACTAGTTGTGAGGGGTTTTGAAGAGTGACTGGGTGATACTGGGTTAGAATGGACTCTTCCACAGCTGGAAAAGTAATCTTGAAAATACTTTTAGCTCTTTTGGCCACATATTCATGAGTGTGTAAATCCTTTTTGACATAAAAGCAGGGTGATACTTTTCAGAGAGAAGTATTTCTGAAATCACCCAAAGAGGCAGCAGATGCAGAAGGTGGTCTGGAACTCACTGCCTGAAAGGGTGGTAGAGACAGAAAACCTCATTTCATTTAAAAGGTGCCTGGATGTGCACCTGAAGTGCTGTAAAATGCAGGGCTACGGACCAAATGCTAGCAAGTGGGATTAGGCTGGGAGGCTCTTTGTTTTTTCCAGCCGGCGCAGACACAATGGGCTAAGTGGTCTCTTTCTGTGCCGTTAACGTTCCATGATTCTAACACTGAACTAATTTTTTAAAGAGCAAAATGTATGATTAAGCAGGTGCCATTGCTGAATAGATGATCAAATAACAGGCTAGACGCAGACCAGGACTGGAGCACTGTGGAGCAGGCCAGGAGTGGATGGGCTGTGATCTGAGAGTCTAAACCAAACAGGAGAGGAGAAAAAATAACCACGAAGTGACATCACAGGATAATGAGTCATTTGGGACGAACACACTGGTAAGCTTTTAATTTGACCTAAGTTAATCAAACTTAAAGTAAGATTTGATCAATTAATTAGTATAAAAACTCAAAACCAAAGCCAATTTTATAATCTGATTTATTAAAATCAATGTTCAATTAATCAGTTAAAGTTAACATTAAATAGGGGATAGCAAAATTAAAGAATCTGAATCAAAGGTTTTTAGATGAGTTAAGTAAAAACATCAGTTAACCTCCCTATAAAATAAAGTGGCATCAGCAACTGATTGGTGAATAGCTGGTGAATCTATTTATTATAGTAGTATGTTTAATAGTTGAATGAATAGAGGCATGGAAGCTTGAACACATGGAGTGCACATCCTGTTCCAAGTGGGAACTCCAGGACCCTCCTTGTGTCCTGGAAAACACATGCAGGAAGTGTAGTCAGCTGGCAGAGCTCCACGTTTGGAGCATGAGCAGCAGCTGGCATCACTGTAGCACATCCGTGAGAATGCGAGTTTCGTGGATAGCACGTTTATAGATGTGGTCACCCCGCATCTTAAGGGTATGCGGGCAGAGAGGAAATGGGTGACCTCCAGGCAGTCAAAAAGGACCAGGCAAGTATGTAGGAGCTCCCCGACGGTACTGCACTTTTCAAATCAGTACTCTACTCAGAATACTGGTGAGCGATGGTCCCTCTGGGCTGTGCAGCCACAGCCTAGTCCACCGCACCACGGCTGCCTCAGCTGTTTAGGAGTCGCAGGAGGAACACTGGAAAAGCAATAGTGATAGGGGATTTGAAAGGGGAACAGACAGGCGTTTCTGCAGGCCCAGATGTGAATCCAGAATGGTATGCTGCCTCCCTGGTGCTAGGGTCAAGGATGTCACTGAATGGCTGCAGAGCACTCTGAGGGGGGAGGGTGAACAACTAGTGGTCATATCAGTACCAACGACATAAGTAAGAAGAGGTCCTGCAGACAGAGTTTAGGGAGCTAGGGAAGAAATTAGCAAGCAGCACCTCAAAAGGTGGTAAATCTCCCTATTATTCCCAGTACCACGTACTAGTGAGTATAGAAATAGGAAGATACAGAAGATGAATGCATGGTTGCAGAGATGGCACAGGAGGGAGGGCTTTAGACTCCTGGGATACTGGAACCGGTTCTGGAGGAGATGGTACCTCTACAGGCGGGACAGGTTGCACCTAAACAGAGCTGGGACTAATGTCCTTGCAGGGCAATTTGCTAGTGCTGTTGGGAGGCTTTAAACTAACTTTGCAGGGGTGTGGGAGCAGGAGGTAATATCAGAGAGGAAAACCAAGGTGCATAGAGAATTGGGAAACAGATGGCACTACAGTAGGAAATAGTAAGCTATTAGGTGGGGTCAGAGTAAGAGGAAATGTAATGAGGTCTAACTTAGGGTTACTATGCATATATGTGAAGGCAGGAGTGCAGTGAATAAGGTTGGTGAGCTACAGGCGCAGATGGCCGCATGGAAATAGGATGTTGTGATGAAAACGGAGACTTGACTCAAAAAAGGGCAGGAATGGGTACTCCATTTTTCTGGATACAAGATGTTCAGGAAAAATAGGGAAGGAAAAGGGCGGGGAGGGGTAGCAGTATTGATTAAGGAGAACATAATAGTGCTGGAGAGAGAGAGAGAATATCCTAGAGAAGTCAAGGACAGAATCAATTTGGTTAGAGCTAAGAAACAACAGAGATACCATTACATTGCTGGGTGTATTCTACAGGACACCAACTAGTGAGAAAGATATAGAGAAACAACTTTCCAAGGAAATTAGAGAGATGCAAGAATTATAGAATAGTTATAATGGGGGACTTTAAATGATCCTAATATAGACTGGGATAGTGATAGTGTAAAGGGCAGAGAGATGCAAGAGTTTCTAGAGTGTGTTCAGGACAATTTTCTACATCAGTACATTTCCAGTTGAATGAGAAAGGAGGCATTGCTGCATCTGGTTTTGTGGAATGAGAGGGGTTAAATGAATCAAGTGTCAGTAGGGGAACATTTAGGGGACAAAATCATAGTATAATAAGGTTTAGGTTGGCTATGGAAAAGGACAAGAAGCAATCCAAGGTAAAAATAATTAATTTGGAAAGGGCCAACCTCAATGGGATGAGATCAGATCTTGCCCAGTGAAACTGGAATCAGACAATGGCAGGCAAAACTGAAACAGAACAATGAGCTGCCTTTAGTAGTTTGGGTACAGTCAAGGTACATTCCCACAAGATAAGGACTGACATTCAGCCCATGTTAATTCATCCATTCAGAGAGATCCTAACATTTCCCATTGTAATATCTAGTTGTTTCAAAAATAGAGAATTTTTGACTCCACTATTCATGAGCTGAAAGTTTATTCCTCACTTTGATCACTTTGTACGTGAAACAAAATCCTAAAACTACCTTTTATTAGTTCAAACTCATGCCCACTAGCTGTACCCCCACAATTCTATTTAGACGAGTTATTCTGCATTAACTTCTTCATAATTTTTTTTTTTTATAAACAGTCTTGTGTACCTCCTGCAAGACCATCTCGTGGATGTATTTGTAAGTTGAAAAGCCCATGTTTTTGCTGTCTTTCCTCATAGGGGAAAGGTACAGCAAACAAATCCAGAGCTCCCTGGATGATGTAAGAGATAGAGAGTAAGATGAAGCAGAAAAAATTGTATATGTCAGATGGCAGGTGGATAATGCAAGTAAGAACCAAATTGAATATAGAAGGTTCAGAGGGGAAGTGAAAAAACAAATAAGAGAAGCAAAGAGAGTGTAAAAGAGACTAGCAGCTAACATAAATATAGGCACATAAATAGAAAAAAGGTTGATAAAAGAAGTGGGACTGATTCAGGGCCTAAAAGAGGATTTACGCATGGAGGCAGGGGGTATGCCTGAGGTACTAAATGAGTACTTTGCATCTGTCTTTACCAAGGAAGATGATGTTGTCAAAGTCATAGAGAAAGGGGAGACAGTTGAGAACATGGATGGGCTAAATTTGATAACGAAGAGGTAGTAGATAGGCCAGCTGTAGTACTTAAACTTGATAAGTCACCAGGACTGGATGAGATGCATCCGAGGATGCTGAGGGAAGTAAAGGTGGAAATTGGGGAGGTACTGGCCATAGCCTTCCAAACCTCCTTAGGTACAGGAGTGGGGCCCAAGGACTGGAGAACTGTTACACCTTTGTTCAAGAGAGGGTGCAAGGATGAACCCAGCAACAACAGGCCAGTCAGTTTAACTTCAGTTGTGGGAAAGCATTTAGAAATGATAATTTTGTCTCAAGTTAACAGTCACTTGGACAAATGTGGATTAGTTAAGGAAATTCAGCAAAGATTTGTTAAGGGAAAATCATGTTTAACTAACTTGCTTGAGTTTTTTGATGAGGTAACAGAGAGGGGTGATGAAGGCAATGCTGTTGATGTTGTGTACATGGACTTCCAAAAAGCATTTGATCAAGTTCCATATTAACAGGCTTGTCAGCAAAGTTAGAGCCCATGATAAAAGCGACAGTAGCAGCATTGTTACAAAATTGGCCGAGTGTCAGGAAACAGAGCACTGGTGAATGGTTACTTATTGGACAGGAGGAAGGTATACACTAGGGTTCCCCAAGGGTTAGTGTTAGGACCTCAGCTTTTCTTGATATACATTAATGACCTAGACTTGGATGTACAAGGTACAATTTCAAAATTTGCAGAGGACATAACACTTGGAAGTCTTGTGAACTGTGAGGAAGATAGTGATAAACAGGCTGGTGGAATGGGTGGACAAGTGACAGATGAAATTTAATGCGGAGAGGTGTGAAGTGATTCATTTTGGTAGGAAGAATGAGGAGAGGCAATATAAAACAAAGGGTACAATTCTAAAGGGGGTTCCAGGAGCAGAGAACTTGGAGGTATCCGTGCACAAATCATTGAAGGTTGCCGGCAAGGTTGAGAAAGCAGTTAACAAAGCATATGGGATCCTGGGCTTTGTAAGTAGGGGCATAGAGGACAAAAGCAAGGAAGTTATGATAAACTTGTATAAAACCCTGGTTCAACCTCAACTGTATGTTCAGTTCTGGGCATCACACTTTAGAAAGGAAGTGTAAACATTAGAGAGGGTCTAGAAAAGTTTCACAAGAATGGTTCTGGGGACGAGGACCTCCAGTTATGTGGATAGATTAGAGAAGCTGGAGCTGTTCTTCTTGGAGAAGAGAAGATTTGATTGAGGTGTTCAAAATCATGAGGGGTCTGGAGAGAGTTGATAGGGAGAAACTGCTCCGGTTGGCAGAAGGATCGAGAACTAGACAGCACTGATTTAAGGTGACTGTCAAAAGAAGCAATGGTGACATTAGGAAAAACTTTAACGCAGCGAGTGGTTAGGATTTGAAATGCAATACCTGAGCACATGACGGGAGGCAGATTCAATTGGATTTCAAAAGAGAACTGGACAATTATCTGAAGAGAAAAAATTTGCAGGGCTATGGGAAAAAGGCAGGGGAGTGGGACGAGGTGAGTTGCTCCTGCAGAAAGCCAGCACAGACACAACGGGCCAAATGGCCTCCTTCTGTACTGTAACCGTTCTACGTTTCTATAATAATGACCTTCAAGCCTCAATTGTCCTAATGTAATCATACACTATAGCTGAAAGCAGATGATATGGGTTTCAATGCTACACTACTCTAGATTCACTTTTCTGTGACATTTTTTGATTGAAAATAAATTTTAATTGGTTTGCAGAAGGTGCTACTCTGTTTTATAAATTACCAACTACTCAGGTTTTAATATTTTAGCTTATGTACATTTTGCCAAATTCAGTTCTCCTCACGCTCCGTCTTTTCAGACCTATACCATATATTCCTTTGTTAGCTGGGAAGCCACCACATCCACTAACTGCCCCAAAGAAATATGGTAAAAGCTAAACATAGCCTATAAATTCATGCTACCATCAGCAATAAAAACTTAAACCTACAAATATGCCCTCTCCCAGTATATGACCAGAGTGCTTCAGAAAGTATTTGCTTTTTCAATGTCAAACATAGCTCAGCAGTACAGCTAGTTGAGCACCTCCAAATAGAATAGTCACATATTGAACTTCAAGGGCTTACAATTACTCAAGTCAATCCAATCTTTGAATATTGGTTTAACTTGTTCTCCACCAATCAGCAGATGGAATTCCTGACCTTGCAGGGCATCCATATCACCATCAGAAAATAGGATAGTCAGTTACTATTGCTGTGTGTGGATTGTGTGGTCACACAACTAATGTTAATTGTTGAGTTGTTCATAGCTCAATACATTCTATACTGGCATTTGATGACAAACAGTGAAAATTAAAAATAAACAAAGAGCAGCTCACCTGATTGCCTCCCATACCATGACAGTTAAATATTCCCACTTTCTCATTTTCCTTTCTTGCCATATTATCCAGACATTGATTTGTATCTACATTTCTGATCTAAAAAAGACGAGGTAAAGAATCAGATTGCAGCCAGCCAGTTAAGACACTTTTGAAAATGTGCACTTCCCTAGCAGCTCCACTTGCTAAACCAGTTAGTGGTTGATCCAAATCAAACAAAGATCCTACGCTTGACTCTTGCTCTGTGCTAAATTACTTGATCTTAGTCAGGGCGTTGGTAGGGGTGCTACAATTGGCCTCAGTCCCGCAGGCTAAGAAATGCCAATTGCTAGGGTTTCTGCTGCTGCTTACTATGCAATGACTCCTGCGGGAAGTGTGCCAGTGAGGAAAGGATCAAATTCAGCTGTAAAACCCATGATCAAATAGCTTTCCAAAACTCTCCATCTCCGCTTAAACATGAGAAATGTCAGTATGCGAAAAAGTACTAAAAGGCATCCAATGAAACTGAAGCACAGGAAGGAATTAATGTTTTCAGGAATGGAGGGAAAGAACTGATTAAAAAAAAGAGAAAACTATGTGCCAACCTGAATTGAAGAGACAAAAATATTCCTTTAACAATTGTTCATAGTTTAAACAGTGCCATTTTCATTTTTCAGTTTAAAATCTGTGGACAATTTTCTACCACTGTTCTAAATAATGTTTCTCGTAACAAATGTTAGAATCTTATTAATGTTGTGAATATACAGCAGGTCCATCAGAATATGTAGACAAAGGTTAGCTGAATGAAGCTCTGATAAGCAATGCAAAATGTTAGTCATTTTCTTTCTTAAACATATGCTGCCAAATGTTGTGTATATCCAGCAATTTCTGATTTTATGTCAAATCTCCAGCATTTGCAGTATTTTTTCCCCCTTACTTCACTCTTTTGAAGTCTTGAACTGCTGCTGGTATTTGACATAGTTCAAATGGATATAGTAGGAAAGTATCACACATGCATACCCATTATGCTTTACTGAAAACTTGGTGACAATGCTGTTGTAACATAAATCCACTCACTTAAACTGACAGCATAACAAAAACCTCTTGGATTAGTGGGATGTAGGTAGTGGTGTACCAAGGGATCTGTACTGGAACCTCTTATTTTCATTGCATAATTGATTTAGAAAGAGGCACAAAAAGAATGATATTAAAGTTTGCTAGTGACACAAAATAAGAAAGCATGTAAGAAAGAATGCAAGAAATTACAGGAGCGTAAACACTAATAGCAGAGTGGGCAGATGTGAATCGAACATGTTGGAAAAAATACCAGTGAAAGGAAATAGATCGTTAACAGTAAGGCTTTTAATAAACTGAAGGATTAGCAAGAAAGTGATTGAATTTGTAGAAAACATACTTAGAGTATTGCATGCAGCTCTGTATACTATTATAGGAAAGATGGCAGAATTATGGAAATAATAATGAATATTCATGTGAATGATAGAGGAATGAGAGGTTACAGTTATGAAAAAGGTTGGAAAAAATTGGGGAGTGTGTCACTGGAACTGAAAATATTAAATGGGGATCTAAGAGGTTTCAATATCATGAAAAGTTTTGAAAGGGTAAATAGTGAGACTGTTCCACTGATGAATTAACAAGCACAGCGCATAAACCAAAGATTATTAGAAGAATGAAAAAGGAAGTTAGAACAATTTTATTCAACACAGAGCATTATCAGAAAATGAAATAATTAGACGTAGAAATTAAAGCAGACTTAACAACATTACTTAAGAGGGAATTAGAAAAGTATTTGAAACTGAAGAATATGAAATATGGGCAGGAAAATTGGATTAGAATGGAGGCAGCTCCTGATGAGGAGCTATCACCACAAAATGAAAACATGCACCAGTGATAAACAGAAAAAAAGCAGCACTCATTACTTTACAAGAATCTGAACTCAGTACTCTATTGAATATCATGTAATGAAAACAGTGATAGTCTTGTTACAGGCTAGTTATGACTAAATATGTATTTTCAGAAAATTACAACCACTTTCAGAATCGAGCTATAACTCGTACCTCTCCCAAGGAAAAATAATGTCGTGGAATGTGGGAATCAGGATAAACATTTTCCAGGAACCAAGAGAAAGGTTTACATGATAGCTTTTGCCTTAATGTTTTGCGTGCTGTTACGTCTCCATATTCAACCTTTGTTACGCCTGTTGAATTAGAACCAAAGCATTGTAGATCATGAAACAAATAAAACATTTGTGCTATGTTCAGATGAAGACAATTACACCAAAAATGTTAACTTATCTCTTTTGTATACAAATACTAGCTGGCCTGCTGAGTGTTTTTAGCATATTTTCAGCAACTGCAGTATTTTATTTTTGCTATTTATTAATATGGAAGCAACTTTTGTGTTTAGATTGCATTTTCAAATTTCCACATGAACTCGAGGACTACACTTAAATACATATGATTACTATACAAAGGTAATATTTCCTGCTACAAATATATAATGGAGTAAGGGGTGCACAGAGAAGGGACTTCACCCGAGTGAGATGTAGTCAGAGTGTGAAGATGGGAATTTGGTTCACATGGTAAGATCAGGTATGTTTTTCTCAAGTTTCAATTTAGATTAAGAGTCAGGCTCTGACATAAAAGTTTCAAATTTCAAGCTAGTTAAATTGCCTTGTTAAACATGGTAGCTGCCTGCCAGTGGCAGTTACCCGTCAATCAGCTGAAAGTAGTTGCTTCAATAGGTGTTAATTACTATAGCAGGAAGCTAAGCTCGCTAGTGACCCATCAGAGGCTCTGTAAAAGCAGAGCGGGCTTTCACACTCGACAGAAAGGAGACTTTGCCTGAGTGAGACATAGTTGGATGGTGGGAATGTAGCTCATATGGGAGTGAGATGTAATCAGCCTGTGAAGGTAGGAATTCGGTTCATGTGGGAATTCAATGCAGAGGGGGAAAAGAGGTGCTCCTTTTTCAGCTGCCAGTAGCTGTAGAAGACCCAAGCTGCTTCCCAGAATTAGAGGGTAACCTAGAGACAGCAATGAGAGTTTGAAGAGCTAGGGTGGGGAGTGTGCAGGTTCAGAGCATTCCAAAGAAAACTGATGTGTGATGTTACAGCAAAGAAGATAAGTGATTGGTTGCTGAACATTTTCTCTTTTCCTCTTATCTAAACAAAGGAATTTTAACTGGGGTGAAGAACATAGGAGCAGGAGTTAATATAACATTAATTGAAATAAGAATCTTTCGGGACTTGGGTACTTTACTAGTAAAGTTTTATTAGTAGTAAGCTTTGGTATTAGTGGGGCTTATTAATTATTAAGAAATCAATTAACTTACTGTCTGGGAGAGGAGCAGACCTGCAGGAAGAACACCAAGTGGGGAGCTGATAAATAGAGCCCATGGATCGTGGCCTAGCACACTCACCATCTGGGAGGGGAGTGGAGAGAAGTCCAGGCGTGCCGGAGTTTGAAAACAAAGTGAACAGTGACATCACAGGAAAGCTGCAAGGTGATTAGTTGGTGAGTAACTGCTGTTGGGGTGTATCAGTAAATAGCTGGGTTAGTAACTAAAGTAAAGAGAAAGGTAAGGTCTACAGTTTTTTTTTTTTAAAGTGAGTCAAGGTCCCTAGTGTAAATCTCTAATTTTTGAGT
Source organism: Heterodontus francisci (assembly GCF_036365525.1). Classification (NCBI taxonomy): domain Eukaryota; kingdom Metazoa; phylum Chordata; class Chondrichthyes; order Heterodontiformes; family Heterodontidae; genus Heterodontus; species Heterodontus francisci. Next base: position 127,277,148 of record NC_090372.1, read on the forward strand.
AATTTAGAGTCAGAGAGATACAGCACTGAAACAGGCCCTTCGGCCCACCAAGTGTGTGCTGACCAACAACCACCCGTTTATACGAACCATACATTAATCCCATATTCCCTACCACATCCCCACCATTCTCCTACCACCTACCTACACTAGGGGCAATTTACAATGGCCAATTTACCAATCAACCTGCAAGTCTTTGGCTGTGGGAGGAAACCGGAGCACCCATCGGAAACCCACGCGGTCACGGGGAATTTGCAAGCTCCACACAGGCAGTACCCAGAACCGAACCTGGGTCGCTGGAGCTGTGAGGCTGCGGTGCTAACCACTGTGCCACCCCTTTAAGGGAGTAAATTGTGGGTAAGTCATGGCAGGCAGCTCATCAGTGTGGAGTGCTCCTCCTGTGCAATGTGGGAAGTCAGGGATACTTCCAGTGTCCAGAGCGAACACGTGTGCAAAAGGTGTCTCCAGCTGCAGCTACTCGAAATCCACGTTTCGGATCTGGAGCAGCGGCTGGGGACACTGGAGCATCTGCGAGGGTGAGATCATCGTGGATAGCACCTACAGGGAGGTGGTCACACCACAGGCAAAGACTGCTCAAGTGGAAACGGAATGGGTGACCGCTAGGCAGAGTAGAAGAACTAGGCAGGTAGTGCAGGAGTCCCCTGGGTCCATCTCCCTCTCTAATAGATTTTCTGCTTTGGATACAGTTGGGGGAAGATAGCTTCTCAGGGGAACGCAGCAAGAGCCAAGTCTGTGGCACCACAGGTGGCTCAGCTGCACAGGAGGAGAGGAAAACGAGTGAGACAGTTATAGTGATAGGGGATTCTAATGTAAGGGGTACAGATAGGCATTTCAGTGGTCACAAATGTGACTCCAGGATGGAATGACGCCTCCCTGGTGCTCTGGTCAAGGATATCATGGAGCGACTGCAGGACATTCTAAAGGGTGAGGGTGAACAGTCAGAGGTACCAACGACATAGGTAGAAAGAGGGATGAGGTCCTGCAACAAGAATTTAGGGATTGAGGTAACAGATTAAAAAGTAGAACCTCAAAGGTTGTAATCTCTGAATTACTCCTAGTGCTATATGCTAGTGAGTATCGGAATAGGAGGATACAACAGATGAATGCGTGGCTGAAGATATGATGCAAGAGGGAGGGCTTTAGCTTCCTGGATCACTGGGCCTAATTTGGCAGGGGGATGGGATACAGAATGGAGGTACAGTAGGGGGTGATGCACAGCCAAATATAGAAGAGAAACTAAGTCAGTCTGGAAGGCAGAGCAAATAAGGCATAGGTGAATAATGCAAGGCTGGATTGCATCTATTTTAATGCAAAGAGTCTTACAAGGCAGATGAATTGAGGGTGTTGATTAACACATGGGAATATGATATTGCTATCACCAAGACATGGTTGAGGGAAGGGCAGGACTAACATCTCCATATTCCAGGGTATAGAATCTTCAGGCGTGAACAGGGGGGCGGGGGGCGGGGGTGGTGTAAAAGAGGAGGTGGCATTGCACTATTGATCAAGGAGTCAATTACTGTGGTAAGGAGGGATGAACTCTTGGAAGGTTCCTCAATTGAGGCCATATGGGTAGAACTTAAAAACAAAGAGGTGGCAATCACTTTGCTGGGAGTGTACAACAGGCCTCCAAACAGTCAGGGAGATAGAGGAGCAGATATGTAAGCAAATCTCAGAGGTGTAAAAATAATTGGGCAATAGTAGGGGATTTCAACTTCGCCAATGCTAACTGGGATAGTCTTAGTGCAAAACGCTTAAAGGTGGCAGAATTCTTAAAGTGCATCCAAGAGAGCTTTTTGAGACAGCACATAGAAAGTTCTACAAGAGAAGAGGCAGTACTGGACCTAATCTTGGGGAATGAAGCTATCACCAAGTAGTAGAAGTGTCAGTGGGGGAGCATTTCGGGGATAGTGACCATATAAGATCTAAGGTAGTTATGGAAAAGGACAAAGATGGACCGGCAATAAATTGGGGGAAGGCTGATTTCAATATGATAAAACAGGATCTGGCCAAAGTGGACTGGGAGCATCTACTTGTAGGAAAGTCTACATCAGACCAGTGGAGTCATTCAAAAAGGAAATAGTGAGAGTTCAGGGCCAACATATTCCTGTAAAGGTGAAGGGTAGGACCAACAAGTCCAGGAAACCCTGGATATCAAGCGATAGAGGATTGGATAAGGGAAAAAAAAGGCTTATGGCAGATTTAGAGGGCTGAAAACAGCAGAAGCCCTACAGGAGTATAGAAGGTGTGTGGGGGGGTACAAAAAAAAAAAAAGTGTGTGAAGAGGGGGCATGCAAAAATACTGGCGGGCAAAATAAAGGAAAATCTTAAGGCATTTTATAAGTCTATTAAAGGCAAAAGGATAACCAGGAAAAGAGTAGGGACCGTTAGGGACCAAAGTGGCAATCTGGGTGTAGAGCCGGAGGACGCAGGTGAGTTTTTAAAATGACTACTTTTCATCTGGATTCACTAGGGAGAAGGACAATGTAGGTGCAGAGAACAGGGAGGGGGACCATGATATACTTCAACAAATTAGTATTGAAAGGGAAGTGGTTTTAGTGGGCTTAAAAGTGGATAAATCCCCAGGCCCAGATTAGGTGTATCCCAGGCAAAGGAGGAGATTGCAGGGGCTCTGACACAAATTTTCAAATCCTCTCTGGCCACAGGAGAGGTACCAGAGGACTGGAGGACAGCGAATGTGATACCATTATTCAAGAAGGGTAGTAGGGATAAACCAGGTAATTATAGGCCAGTGAGCCTAACATCAGTGGTAGGGAAACTATTGGAAAAAGTCCTGAGGGATAGGATTAATCTCCACTTGGAGAGGCAGGGATTAATTAAGGATAGTCAGCATAGCTTTGTCAGGGGAGAGCATATCTAACAAAGTTAATTGAATTTTTCGAGGAGGTGACTAGATGTGTAGATGAGGGTAAAGCAGTTGATGTAGTCTACATGGACTTCAGTAAGGTTTTTGATAAGGTCCCGCATGGGAGATTGGTCAAGAAGATAAGAGCCCATGGGATCCAGGGCAATTTGGCAAATTGGATCCAAAATTGGCTTAGTGGCAGGAGGCAGAGAGTGATGGTCGAGGGTTGTTTTTGCGATTGGAAGCCTGTGACCAGTGGTGTACCACAGGAATTGGTGCTGGGACCCATGCAATTTGTAGTGTACATTAATGATTTAGATGTGAATATAGGAGGTATGATCAGTAACTTCGCAGATGATACTAAAATTGGTGGTGTCTTAAATACCGAGGAGGAAAGCCTCATATTACAGGACGATATAGATGGGCTGGTAAGATGGGCAGAGCAGTGGCAAATGGAATTTAATCCTGAGAAGTGTGAGGTGATGCATTTTGGGAGGACTAACAAGGCAAGGAATATACAATGGATGGTAGGCCCCTAGGAAGTGCAGAGAGTCAGAGGGACCTTGGTATACTTGTCCATAGATCACTGAAGGCAGCAGCACAGGTAGATAAGTTGGTTAGGAAAGCATATGAGATACTTGCCTTTATTAGCTGAGACATAGAATATTACAGCAGGGAGGTTATGATAGAGCTGTATAAAATGCTAGTTAGGCCACAGCTGGAGTACTGTGTACAGTTCTGGTCGCCACACTATAGGAAGGATGTGATTTGCGCTGGAGAGGCTGCAGAGGAGATTCACCAGGATGTTGCCTGGGATGGAGCATTTCAGCGATGAAGAGAGACAGGATAGGCTAGAGTTGTTTTCCTTAGAGCAGAGAAGGCTGAGGGGGAACGTGATTGAGGTATACAAAGTTATGAGGGGCATTGATAGGTTAGATAGGAAGAAACCTTTTCCCTTAGCGGAGGGGTCAATAACCAGGGGGCATAGATTTAAGCTGAGGGGCAGGACGTTTAGAGGGGATTTGAGGAAAATATTTTTCACCCAGAGGGTGGTTGGAATCTGGAACACACTGCCTGAAGGGGTGGTAGAGGCAGGAACCCTCACAACATTTAAGAAGTATTTAGATGAGCACTTGAAATGCCTTAGCATACAAGACAACGGGTCAAGTGATGGAAAATGGGATTATAATAGTTAGGTGCTTGATGGTCGGCAAGGACTCGATGGGCCGAAGGGTCTGTTTCTGTGCTGTATAACTCTATGACTAACTGTCATCATAGTATTCAGCTGAAAATTGATCAGTTACATAGTTATTTCAGTCATTTCAGTCCATATTTACAGTACACACGGTACCTTACTGTTGTAATAAAGTCATATAGTATCGATTAATCCTATTGGGGCAAAATCTCAATGGCTCAACATTCTCACCAAATACTAAAACATTCCAAAAAGCGAGGCCCACAAATTCAAAACAAGTTTCCTTTTCTGAGTCTCGCTGGTCTGTTCTGATTCTCTGAGGGATTACTGATGCTTATCCTCCACATGAGCAGTCGTCCTAATCCCGTGTACCTGTCCTGCTCCCAAACCCGGCATCCGCTTACATTAAGGCAAGTGATACAGGAGCATCTCAGTGACTGAGGCAGGTGAGTCTTGAGCCTGAGCCGGGCACAGTGAGTGACCCGGGTTAATCCGACACTCCAAGGAAAGTTTAAACGGAGCTTTACTGTGTATCTAACCTGTGTTGTACCTTCTCGGAGAGTGTTCGATGGGACAGGGTAGACATGGAGAAATTATTCCTTCAAGTACATATCCAAGTGTTTTTTTTACATGTGATGAGGGTTTCTGTCTCTACCACCCTTTCAGGCTGTGAGTTCCAGTCCCCTACCTGGGTGAAAAAATTACCCCTCAGCTACCAATTACTTTAAATCTCTGCTCCCTGCTTATTGACCCCTCTGCTTAGGGAAATGGGTCCTTCCTATCCACTCTATCTCAGCCCATCATCATTTTATACACTTCAATTAAATCTCCCCTCCGCCTCCTCTGTTCCAAAGAAAACAATTCCAGCCTGTCCAATCTTTCCTCCTAGTTAAAATTCTCCATTCCTGACAACATCCTCTGTACCCTCTCTAGTGTGATCACATCCTTCCTGTAATGTGGTGACCAGAACTATATGTTGTGGTCTAACTAGAGCTTTATATAGTTCGAGCATAACCTCCCTGCTCTTATATTCTATACATCAGCCAATAAAGGAAAGTTCACTCGACAACCCTGCAGGAAAAACTATCAGCAGTTGTCACAATGCAACACAAGTGTGAATTAGTAATCTTTAACACAACAGAGTTTGTCACTAAGTCATGTAAAGTGCATTGCACTATTACTGACCTTTACTCCAGTCCCTCAATCTCACTTCATCTCTGGGAGATTGTTATAAGATTCACCCCATCATTTCAGACAGGACTAGGAAAGAGGTTCTGCAAAGAGTATGAGCAGCTAGGGGCAAGATTTAAAAAGCAGAACCTCAAAGGTAATAATCTCTGGATTATTACCTGAGCCACGAGTGAATTGGCTCAGGGTAAATAAGATTAGAATTAAATGCGTAACTCAAAGATTGTTGTGGTAGAGATGGGTTTTGATTCACGGGGCATTGGCATCAGTACTGGGGAAAGTGGAAGCTATACTGTTGGGACGGTCTTCACCTGAACAGTGCTGGGACTAGTATTCTGGCGAGTCGTCTAAAGCGTTGCGTATTGCATTCGCAGTAAAGTGGATGAATTAATCGTGCAAATAGATGTAAACGGGTATGATATAGTCGGGATTACGGCTGCAAGGTGACCAGGGATGGGAAATGAACATCCAGGGATATTCAATATTTAGGAAGGACAGACAAAAAGCAAAAGGCGGTGGAGTTGCATTGCTGGTTAAAGAGGAAATTAACGCAATAGTGAGGAAAGATATTAGCTCTGACGATGTAGAATCTCTATGGGTAGAGCTGAGAAACACCAAGAGGCAAAGAAAAGTTAGTGGGGGTTGTATATAGACCCCCAAACTGTAGTGCGATGTTGGAAATGGCAATAAACAGGAAACTAGAGATGCATGCGATTAAGGAACATCTGTAATTATGGGTGACCTTAATCTGCATATAGATTGGGCAAATCAAATTAGTCACAATACCGTAGAGGAGGAATTCTTGGAGTGCATACGGGATGGTTTTCTTGACCAATACGTTGAGGAACCAACTAGAGAACAGGCCATCCTAGACTGGGTATTGTGTAAAGAGAGAGGAATAATTGAAAATCTAGTGGTGTGAGACCCCTTGGGGACAAGCGACCATAATATGAAAGAATTCTTCATCAAGATGGAGAGTGAAGTAGTTGATTCTGAGACAAGGGTCCTGAATCTTAGTAAAGGAAACTTCAAAGGCATGAGGCACGAGTTGGCCATGACTGATTGGGAAACGTTGCTTAAAGGGATGACGGTGGATAGGCAATGGCAAACAATTAAAGGAGTGCATGGATGAACTGCAACAATTGTTTATCCCTGTCTGGTGCAAAAGTAAAACAGGAAAGGTAGCCAAACTATGGCTTACATGGGAAATTAGAGATAGCATTAGATCCAAGGAAGAGGCTTATAAATTTGCCAGGAAAAACAACAGACCTGAGGATTGGGAGCAGTTTAGAATTCAGGAAAGGAGAACCAAGGGATTGATTAAGGAGGAGAAAATAGAGTACGAGAGCAAGCTTGTGGGGAACATAAAAACTGACTGTAAAAGTTTCTATAGGTATGTGAAGAGAAAGAATTTGGTGAAGACAAATGTAAGTCCCTTACAGTCAGAAACAGGGGAATTTATTATGGGGAATAAAGAAATGGCTGACCAACTAAATGTATACTTTGGTTCTGTCTTCACAAAGGAGGACACAAATATCATACCAGAAATGTTGGGGAACACAGGGCTTAGTGAGAGAGAGGAACTGAAAGAAATTAGTATTAGTAGAGAAATGGTGTTGGGGAAATTGATGGGATTGAAGGCCGATAAATCCCCAGGGCCTGATGGTATGCATCCCAGAGTACTTAAGGAAGTGGCCCTAGAAATAGTGGATGCATTGGTAGTCATCTTCCAAGATTCTATAGACTCTGGAACAGTTCCTACAGATTGGAGGGTAGCTAATGTAACTCCACTATTTAAAAAGGGAGGTAGAGAGAAAGCAGGGAATTATAGACCAGTCTGCCTGACGTCAGTAGTGGGGAAAATTCTAGAGTCCATTATCAAAGATTTTATAGCAGAGCACTTGGAGAACAGTGGTAGAATCGGGCAGAGTCAGCATGGATTTACAAAAGGGAAATCATGCTTCACAAACCTACTAGAATTCTTCGCGGATGTAACTAGTAGAGTTGATGAGGGGGAGCCAGTGGATGTGGTTTATTTGGACTTTCAGAAGGCTTTCGACAAAGTCCCACCTAAGAGATTAGCATGTAAAATTAAAGCGCGTGGGATTGGGGGTAGTGTACTGCAATGGAAAATTGGTTGGCGGACAGGAAACGAAGAGTAGGGATAAATGGGTCTTTTTCCGAATGGCAGGCAGTGACTAATGGGGTACAACAGGGATCAGTGCTAGGACCCCAGCTATTCACAATATACATTAATGATTTAAATGAGGGAACTAAACCTAATATCTCCAAATTTGCAGATGACACAAAACTGGGTGGGAGGACGAGTTGTGAGGAGGATGCAGAGAGGCTTCAGGGTGATTTGGACATGTTGAGTGAGTGGGTTAATGCATGGCAGATGCAGTATAATGTGGATAAATGTGAGGTTATCCACTTTGGTAGAAAAAACAGGAAGGCAGATTATCTGAACGGCTATAAACCGAGAGAAGGGAATATGCAGCGAGACCTGGGTGTTCTCGTACACCAGTCACTGAAGGTAAGCAAGCAGTTGCAACAAGCGTTATAAAAAGCAAATGGTATGTTGGCCTTCATAGCGAGAGGATTCGAGTACAGGAGCAGGGATGTCTTGCTGCAATTATACAGGGCCTTGGTGAAGCCACACCTGGAACATTGTGTGCAGTTTTGGTCTCCTTATCTGTGGAAGGATGTTCTTGCTATAGAGGAAGTGCAGTTAACATTTACCAGACTGATTCCTGGGATGGCGGGACTGACGTATGAAGAGAGATTGAGTCAGTTAGGATTATATTCTCTGGAGTTCAGAAGAGTGAGGGGGGATCTCATAGAAACCTATAAAATTCTAACAGGACTTGACTGGGTAGATGCAGGAAGGATGTTCCCGATGGTGGGGGAGTCCAGAACCTGGGGTCATAGTCTAAGGATACGGGGTAAACCCTTCAGGACTGAGATGAGGAGAAATTTCTTCACCCAGCGAGTGGTGAGCCAGTGGAATTCGCTACCACAGAAAGCAGTTGAGGCCAAAATATTGTATATGTTTTCAAGAAGGAGTTAGATATAACTCTTGGGTCTAAAGGGATCAAAGGGTATGGGGCGAAAGCAAGAACAGGCTACTGAGTTGATGATCAGCCATGATCATACTGAATGGTGGAGCAGGCACGAAGGGCCGAATGGCCTATTCCTCCTCCTATTTTCTATGTTTCTATAACTAGGGCAGTAGAGAGGGCTTTAAACTAAATAATGGGGGGGGGGGGGGGGGGGGGAGGGAGCGAGGGATCAAGTGAGAGAAGACATGATAATTTAAAGAGAAGGCAAGAAAGCAAGGTAGCAATAAGGGTAATGACAATCAATGTAGCAGGAAGAGACAGAGCATACAAACTTAAGCGTGCACAAGCAGATAAGGCCAGAGGTTGTGAAAACACAATTATAGGCTCTTAAAGACACTTTCCGAAGAAGGGTCACTGACCCAAAACGGTAACTCTGCTTCTCTCTCCACAGATGCTGTCAGACTTGTTGAGTATTTCCAGCATTTCTTGTTTTTAATTCAGATTTCCAGCATCCGCAGTATTTTGCTTTAATTTAATTAAAAGGCACTTGTTGCAAATGCTGTGTACGTTCAGATAAAGGTAGATGAACTGATGGCACCAACAGAGGTAAACATGTATGACCTAATTGCCATTACAGAGTGGCTGCAGGGTGTCCGAGGCTGGGAACTGAATGTTCAAGAGTATTTAGGAAGGATAGGCAGAAAGGAAAATGAGATGGGATAGCGCTGTTAATAATGGATGATAACAGTACATTAGTAAGAGGATCTTCAATCGAAAGATCAAGACGTAGAATCGATTTGGGTAGATCTAAGGAACAGCAAGGGGCAGCAAACATTGGTTGCAGTTGTTTGTAGGCCACCAAACAGTAGTGGTAATGTAGGGCAGAGGATAAATCCAGAAATTAGAGGTGCATGTAACAAGGGTAATACAGTAATCAAGGAGGGACTTCAATCTACATAGACTGGGCAAACCTATTTCACACTAATGCTGTGGAGGATAAGTTCCTGGAATGTATAGAAGATGGTTTTCTAGAACGGTATGTTGAGGAACCAACTAGAGGACGGACTATTTTATATCTGAGATTGTGCAACGAGAAAGGGCTAATTAATAATCTTGTTGTAAAGAAGCCTTTAGGGAAGAGTGTTTTTACTATGATAGAATTTTACTTCAAGTTTGAAAGTGATTTGTAGTTCAATCGGAAACTAGGGTCTTAAATCTAAACAAAGGAAACTACGCAAGTATGAGGGGGCAAGTCGGCTGTGGTAGATTGTGAAACTATATTATAAGGTATGGCGATAGACAGGCAATGACTACCATTTTAAGAACTAATGTATGGTTTACAACAAATTTACATTCCTTTGAGGCACAAAAACCCAGTAGGAAAGGTGAGTCAACCATGGCTAACAAGAGAAGTTAAAGATTGTATTGGATCAAAGGAAGAGGCTTATAAAGTTGCCCAAAAAAGTAGTAAGCCTGAGGATTGCGAGCATTTTAAAATTAGCAAAGGAGGACCAAGAAACAGAGAAAATAGAATCTGAAAGTAAGCCAGCAAGAAACAAAAATGGACTGTAAAATTATGTATAAAGGAAAAGATTAGCAAAGACAAATGTGGGCCCATTATAGGCAGACAGGGGAATTTATAATGGGGAATAAGGAAATGGCAGAGAAACAAAACAAATACTTTGTGACTGTCTTCACTGAGGAAGATACTAAAAACCTCCCAGAAATACTAGAGAACCAAGGGATTAGTGAGAATGAGGAACTGAAATTTAGTTAAAGTAGTACTGGAGAAATTAATGGGATTGGAAGTTGATAAAGCCCTTGGACCTGTTGATCTACATCCCAGAGTGTTGAAAGAGGTGGCTGTAGAGGTAGTGGATGCATTGATCATCTTCCAGAATCTACAGAATTTTCGAACAGTTCCTGAAGATTGGCAGGTAGCAAATGTGACACCACTATTTAAGAAAGGAAGCAGAGAGAAAACTGAGAACTACAGACCTGTTAGCCCAACATCAGTAGTAGGGAAAATGCTAGAATCTATTATAAAGGATGTGACAACTGGACACTAAGAAAATAATGCAAGATTGGGCAGTCAACATGGATTTATGAATGGGAAATCATGTTGAACAAACCTGTTGGAGTTTTTTTGAGGATGTAACTAGCAGGATAAGGGAGAACCAGTGGATGTGGTGTATTTGGATTTTCAGAAGGCTTTTGATAAAGGTCCCACACAAGAGGTTAATAAGTAAAATTAGAGCACATGTAATTGGCGTAATACACAGGCATGGATTAAAAATTGGTTAATGAACAGAAAACAGAGTAGGACTAGACAGGTCATTCTCAGGTTGGCAGGCTGTGACTAGTGGGGTACTGCAAGGATCAGTGCTTGGGCCCCCAGCTATTCACAATCTAGATCAATGATTTGGATGTGGGGACCAAATGTAATATTTCTAAGTTTGATGAATAAACAAAACTAGGTAAGAATGAGAGTTGTTAGGAGAATGCAAAGAAGCTTCAAGGAGATTTGGACAGGCTAAGTGAATGGGCAAGAACATGGCAGATGGAATATAATGTGGAAAAAATGTAAAATTATCCACTTTGGTAGGAAAAACCGAAATCAGAGTATTTCTTAAATGGTGAGATTGGGTGTCCTTGTTCATATGTCACTGAAAGCTAACAAGTAGGTGCAGCAAGCAATTGGGAAGGCAAATTGGCCTTTATTGCAAGACAATTTGAGTACAGGAGTAAAGAAGTTTTGCTGCAATTGTATAGCGCCTTGGTGAGACAGCACCTGGGAGTACTATGTACAGTTTTGGTTTCCTAATCTAAGGAAGGATATACTTGCCATAGAGGGAGTGCAGCAAAGGTTCAGCAAACTAATTCTTGGGATGGCAGGACTGTCCTATGGGGAGAGATTGAGGAGACTGGGCCTATATTCTTGAGTTTAGATGAGAGGTGATCTTCTTGAAGCATATAACATTCTTACAGGGCTCAAGAAGGTTGATGCAGGAAGGATGTTCCCCCGAATGAGGGGTCTAGAACCAGGGGACAGTGTCTCTGAATAAGAAGCCATTTAGTGCTGAGATGAGGAGGAATTTCTTCACTCAGGGTGGTGAATATTTGGAATCCCCTACCCCAGAGGGCTGTGGAGGCTCAGTCATTCAGTATGTTCAAGACAGAGATGGATAGATTTCTAGATATTAAAGATATCCAGGGATATGTGGTTATTGTGGGAAAATGGTGTTGAGGTAGAATATCAGCTGTGATCTAGCTGAATGGTGGAGCAGGCTCGAGGGCTGAATGGCCTATTCCTGCTCCTATTTCCAATGTTCCTATAAACTGTTTCCACTGTGGTATATGGTTTTATATTCTGGAGCCAAAGAGCTGGCATTCAAGTACAGAATATATATAGCCACATGATCCAACACACTAATAGTTAAGTATCCGCTTTTTTGAAGGGAATCTGCTCTTCGGTCAGTATCTTGTGCCCTTTAAAAAGAGTCTCTAGATGTTACTTCCACTTGTTTTGGTGAAATGCATGATCACTGCTCTCCTCTTCTCTGGGTTCCCAGATTGCCATTTGCACCCATAGCAGAAATTCTACCCCAGTTTCTCAGGTGTCCTAGCATTGCAGCACATGGTTAGAATGAAGATTTGTGCCAATAATTTTCTACATAGTAAGTTCCCAATACCCAATAGTGCCTTGCACGTAAAAGAAAGATAAATTTTGAGTCTCCTTGAAAACCTGCAAATTGGTACAATTAGTAGAAACTTGCCATACTGATTTATTTGATCTGGGAACCTGGCGAGATAGTTGGGCAGGAGCAACTTCCAGTCTGACTTTTTTAAAAAATCCAGCACAAAAAAAGTGTGTGTAACTTGCACCTGAAATTAGTCGATCTTTTGTACTGGTTTGGGAGATTGCAGACGAATTGCACTGAAAAATCAGCACAACTTAGCATAAACTGTACCTGTCTGTTTAATGAATGGTAACAAGTTTGATTAAAATTTGGTAATTTCTTGTAAAGTTAAAGCAACATTGTTGTTAACAAATGGGTGAATTAGAGCGTTTCTGGGAACATTGTTGGCACATTAATATTCAATATCACAGAATGGAAGAGCATGGGTTCAACCTCCCACTGGGTGTAGTTGATTTCACCTGACGTTTGCTAACTTAAGGCAACAGTGTCTCTCAGAATGAGACAGGAGGAAGACAAACTAGTACACAGTAATCCAGCCTAATGATAACGGACATGTCAAAGGATCAACTGAGTAGATCTTTAAGTGGGCCACATCTACCTTCTCAGTAGCTAAGTCCAGGTAGAGTGAAAACTTGCATTGGAAATAAAATTACAAATTTAATAAATTACTTTCAGGTGTCCGTCTGAATGCAACAGTGCCAAAAGCATTAACACCCTAGAGAATCTCTTGGCCCTGGATAGCCAACTCTACCAAGTAATATCAAGCACCCAAGTATAAAAAAAAAACACATGAAGGGAACCAATCAATACTGGAATATATTTTTCAGTGCCATGAGGAGCAACAGTGTTTTTTTTTCTTAAATATGTGTACCCACAAACATTCTCTAGTGTTTTAAATGCAAGTAGGAATGTAAATATTGAGATAAAAATTACTTGGTTTTAATTTCCAGTACTACTTTGGTTCTTACCAGGTGATATAATGTAAAAGAAATTTTTGAAGTCATCCATCCAGACCTCTGCTAGCCGTCTGTTGTTTTTGTTTATTATCTGCCCAGTGCCTCCGGGGAAAGTGTAAGGAGTAGCTTTACGGAATACATGGCCGACATGTGAGCAAGTAACTATTTCCAAAGTACCACCACACTGCCAGATCTAGAAGAAAGAAAGCACTTGCATTTATATAGCATCTTTCACAACTTTGGAACAGTCCAAACTGCTTTACCACTTTTTTTTTTAAAAAAGTGTAGTTGCTGTTTTAATGTAGAACTGCACAAGATAATAAAATCATATCAAAAAGACCTTTAACAATTTTTAATCATAATGTAACCAGTAAAAGTTGTTGACTAAACACCACTGTTACATACCAGGATATTTTTGTACAATAATAACCCAAGCAGAGTTGCTTGTGGATTTGTTATTCAAACATGCTACTTGCTGGCTGCCAAGTGGGTTTCACTGAAAGTGCAGCAACACGCTTAATGTTCTCAAAGAAACTGAACAGCCAACAAAATGAGGTTTAGGTGTCTAAAGTAAGACCAACATCCAAAATTAACAATTAAGGTAAGTTAACAACTTAATGCTTAAAACTGTGAGCCAGTCATGTCAACCAAAGAGTATTCTTATTTACCTAGCAGGGTAAGAATGAATGAACAAACTTGCAATTTATATAGCATCTTTCACAACCTCAGGATGTGCCAAAGTGCTTTACAGGTAATGAAAAACTTTTGAGGGAGTCACTGTTGTAATGTTAGATAATGTAGCAGCCAATTGGCTAATTAAATAAATGACCAGATTACCTTTTTAGATGTTGGTTGAAGGATAAATGTTGGCCAGAACCACAGGAGCACTTTCCTGCTCTTTTTTTGTATAGTGTCATGGGACATCTTATGTACATCTGAGAAGGCAGATGGGACTTTGGATTAATGTCTCATCTGAAAGATGATGGTACCTCTGACAGCAAAGCACTCTCGCAGTACTGCAATGAAGTGCCAGCAGAGATTATGCACTCATGTTTCTGGAATGGGGCTTGAACCCACAACTTATTGACCCAGTGGTACAACAGAACCAGGCTGACACCCAAGGATTAATAACACTCTGAAAAAAAAATTCTAATCTTCAGGTAACAATAAAAAAAGCAGCCCTTTTACAACATGAACAGATAAGCAATACAAGTTTGTTAAACACTATTCTAAATCTTGTATCACCTGGTACTGAATAAGATTGATCTGCTTCAAAAAATGGTCAGATACTTACTCTGAAAGAAATTTCCAGGTTTTCTCCTCCCCATATATCCATGCCAGCATCATATGTTCCTATTAACTCAAAGTAATCTCTGTCTATTGAGAACAGTCCTCCTGCCATAGTGGGAGTTCTAAAAACAAAATGCATTTGAAAAATGTATATTTATAGCTAAGACATGTTAAAATTGCAAAAGTTAATGGGCTGAATTTTTATTTACCTGACCTGTTGTGAGCAGATGAGTCAAAGTCTTATGGATCCCGGAAATTGGGATTCTGCGCACACGTATTGAGTTTTAACTCCACAGCAAGCGTGTGATGTCACTATTCGGTTCCCTATCCAGAAGCCAGTTTGATTGACAGGCTTGGCTTCCAGCTGGGTAGGGGGGGGGCCAGTGTTTGAAGGCTGGACCACTTAAGCCCATGGCGATTTGGGGGGGGTGCGGGTAGAGGAATGCTGGTGGTTGGGGGCAGTGGGGGGGGGGTAAAGTTGGGGGAATCTCAGAGGGAAGATCAATGAAGGGTGTCTGACTGTGAAGGCTCCTCAGGCAGGGACCTGGATCAGGAGGTAGGTGTAATGGCACTGACCTGAATCCGCCAAGTCGTCGCCTTGAAGCAGCTGCCAAGTTTCCCAGGCGACCATAGTTAAAGTTGAAAAGTAGAATGACAATGAAGCTAGCAGCCTTGTAATTATATTTAATGTTCCAACCTGCCCCCTTGGAATGTGTTGGCTGGCTGCCCACTTTCTGACCTCCATTAAAAGGAGGAAATGAGTGGGTTGGAGACAATTTGGGTTGGGAGACAGATTTTTCAGACTTTAAACCAGCCCCCACTCAATGCCCAACCCAACCTTTTTAGGTTAAAAGTTTCCCCCAAATGTTGTTGAAAACAATGCATTTTGCCAAAATCATTTGTAACGATTAATGCATTAAAATGCCAAGTTTGTTGAAGTAAATTTAAAGTAATTGCTATTTGAGTGGCCAACCACTTCCTTTTCTGCTAATACAGGGCGGCACAGTGGCGCAGTGGTTAGCACCGCAGCCTCACAGCTCCAGCGACGCGGGTTCAATTCTGGGTACTGCCTGTGTGGAGTTTGCAAGTTCTCCCTGTGTCTGCGTGGGTTTCCTCCGGGTGCTCCGGTTTCCTCCCACATGCCAAAAGACTTGCAGGTTGATAGGTAAATTGGCCATTATAAATTGCCCCTAGTATAGGTAGGTGGTAGGGAAATATAGGGACAGGTGTGGATGAGGTAGGAATATGGGATTAGTGTAGGATTAGTATAAATGGGTGGTTGATGGTCAGCACAGACTCGGTGGGTCGAAGGGCCTGTTTCAGTGCTGTATCTCTAAACTAAACTAAATAGTTTATATCCTTCCAAATCTGTACCCCCTTTGACTGGAATCATTCCATTATGGTTCTGTGCTACTGATGGTGTCAATCTTTCATGGCCTGCAAGACCATTCAGGTCACATATTTGTCACACTGCTTGCATGAATGCAAGCAGAGCTCCATTGTTTCTCAACTTTCCTATTTACTTTATCAACATTTTTACTTTGTTTTTCTCCCTCCATTTAAATTAGTCTCACTTAAACTTTAATTTATGCGTTCACTGGTACACCTTGAAGTTTGCTGCAATCTGTAAGCTCTTACAATGAACTCAACTAACTGCCACTTCGGCAATTTTAATTGGTCCAGCCAAATAGCCACGGAAGAACGCAAGTTTAGAAAAGATGCTGTGACTGCACAGATGGCTCAGCAAAATTATCCAGTGAGTATTTCAGCCATCCAAATTGGGAAGGTTGTGGGGGAGACGTACCTCTATTCTGTGGCAGGCAGTGCCACAGACCACCACCTGCGTGGCATTCTTCAATATCACTGGAGAACACCATGCAAGTAGTGGCCTGTGGTGCTGCCTACCCCCGGCGAATTGAGGCAAGTCAGCATAGCAGTGCTACGTGAATGTATTTGACTCCCACCCCAACCCCCCACCGCCCCCCATATTTAGTTACTCATCTTTATTTAAGTAACTGATCTCCGCTGGGTGCAGAAGGGGGAGGAAGTGACCAATCCTGTTGACTATCCAGTGACTTTCCCTCATATAGCAGGCTGGACTTTGTGGCATTGGCTGAAACGGTGGGGGAGGCCTGGCTCAGCTTTTGAGTCCCACCTGGCACAATCATGCATTGTTCTGGCACTTAAATGGCCGGCACCGGGATCCCTGTCCCTTTAAAGATGGGGATCCTGCTTTCAAGAGCTGCCAGCCAATTAGAGGGCTGACAGTTCAGCAGTAGTGGCAGCACTACTGGGTGCAGTGGCTAGTACCAGTACTGCAGAGGCCCTGCACCCAGACCTTGGGTAAGCGAGGCAGGGTCACTGGGGCCAGTCTAGAAGGTCCAAGTGAGGGAGGGTGGGCATGTAGTGCAGGGGGAGTGGAATCCAGGGAGGTGAAGTTTTTCCCGGCAGGGGCCCTCCATTGGCCACAGATTGCCCACTAAAGCAAGTCCCCCCAACAAACTGATAGGGAGGGCATCTCATTACTGGGCAGCCTCCCCATGTGGCAGATGCACCCGGGCCACTTAAATTCCAGCAGGTGGGTAGAGGGATAAGGTCTTAAGTGGCCATTAATTGGCCTCTGGACAGGAAAGCCATCGTTGGCCTATCCTGTCCCCAGCAAAATTGCTTGGCGATGAACTCTCCGACCGCCTCCAATTCCTGCTGCAATTCTATGGGCATCCCCTGCCTCAAGGGCCCATAAAATCCAGCACTGCATGTGTGAATGTCAAGAAAGAGCAAGATCAGACTTGGCTGTGATGTCTCAGTAATAAAATAGCCTCCCATCATTCACGAAATGTCAGTTCAGAATAAGTTAATTGGACAAGGTACCAAAGAGCACCCAGTGCCAAAAGACCGTATCTCAGCAAGGAACAACATCTTGAGTGCAAGAAGAGAAAATGGTGGAGTGAAAAAAACAAAAATATGCTTCAATAAGTCTTCCAGTTTTTTTGAAATATTTTAATGTTGGTTCTAACATTTTCATTTCAACGTTGAAACTAACAAATCATAGCTTCATGCAACTTTAATTTGGATGTCCTAATGGAAAGGAACAGACCCATTTAAATACCATACCCATCAAGTGAAACTGCAGATTTAAATATCACACCAGCCATTCTAACAACCTCAATTATATATAGTTAAAATGTTGCTATAGTGTGTTCAATATGCATGCTCTTAAAATTCAATTAAATGGTACTTTAGGCATTTACATGAGCATTACCATATCTGTTTGGAACATTATTATTGCAAAAAAAAAATTAACAGCTAATATTCCTTCAAATAAGTGGAGCTTCAAAAGACGACAGATTTCAACCTTGGTTCTTGTAGATGAATTAGCATTTTAATCACACAAATGGTAAAAGATTGGCCTCAATTAAATTACTGTGCAGGATTACTAACTGTTGGTAAACTGCTCATTTTTTAAAGTTTCTGCTGTATTTATGAAACATGGCACCTTTATTTAGACTAGTCTAATCTCTTCCCCAACACCCTTCATCTGTAGACATACACAAATAAACTTGCACATCAGACATTTTAAATCATGTTTTCAACTGAAATGATTCACAGCAGGAAGAAACCCTGCAGATTTTGTTTTTGAATTGCTATTGCCCCTTTATTTTGATAAAAAAAATCTTGTTTTCTACACATTGGCAAACCAAATAGTCTTATGAAAGTACTTCACTGCTCGCATTGCCTACTTACCTAACCGGAATAGTTCGGTCTCCTTTCCTTCTGTCCATCTCTCGCTGAGGTACTGGATACCAGCGGAAGTTCAATTTCCAATTAAATCCACCATAGGTCATATCTGACCCTGCCATGTACTCAAATGTGTCATCACTAATCACATCAATTATTGGGCACACCACAGTACTCCTGATGGAACAAAAGCAGCTTTAAGGAAGCATGAAATCATAAAACTGATTTACTTTAAGAAGTAACAAAGTATATTCATAAGAGGTTTTATTTGTGTACTAAAAATCTTAGACTTCAGTGTTTTAAAAAAAAAAAAACCTGAAAAAATGATTTTCAGTGGACTCTGACACCTGCAAATAGCTGGAATTTTTGGACGTTGACCGTATACAATAGGAAAACAAGCAGTTTCAAGGAAGCCAGCCAGGGGTTAGACATCCTCAAAGCAACACTTTGAATGATAGGGAAGACACTATCTGGTCAGATGATTGGCTCAGGAAGGCTTTTTGCTTTCACTTTGGACTTTAAAAACCAGTGAATTGGACAAAGAGCAGGCATTTTGAAACTTAGACCTGACCTGCCTGGAGACGAGAGAAAAAGACCTCTCTGTAAAGGAGAACTGCATCTCAAAGAAATCCTGCATTTGAAAGGTGG
Organism: Heterodontus francisci; assembly: GCF_036365525.1. Classification (NCBI taxonomy): domain Eukaryota; kingdom Metazoa; phylum Chordata; class Chondrichthyes; order Heterodontiformes; family Heterodontidae; genus Heterodontus; species Heterodontus francisci. The sequence continues at coordinate 127,295,810 of NC_090372.1, forward strand.
CAGATTCCTATTGCCTCTTGTTTCTGAAGAATTCCTGCATCCAGTGTGGTTCCTGTTGCCTCCTGTGCTTTGGGAAATCCTGGAACCTGCAGAAAGCTTCTATTGCTATGTTGCTGCATCCCTGCTGAAAGACATGTGACGCCTGCTGTAGTTGAATTGTCTTGAATGCCTACCCATCAGAGGCTGTTCATCAACCTTGCCTAGAGTGACCTCGAGTGGCATCCAACTATTCAACTCTGGGACACCTCAACCCACCGAAGATTACCTACCAGAACATGGCAAACTTATTTTTATTCCTTCTATTCCTAAAACGGCTGTAAACCAAATCCTTTTCCACCAGTTAACTTTTTTTTTGATGCATGTATGTGTACATGAGGGCTAAGGAACCAAGGAGCTTTTCATATATACAGATTTATCTCATTAGTAGTTAAGACATTTCTAATAAATAGTTAATGTTTAAAGAAACCTGGTATGGTGTGCTTTTATTCTAGGGGACAAATAGTGTCTAATTTGGCTATTCTTCAATTGGTGGGAAAATTTATTGATATGCTGTGACCTGTGGTATAATGGGACTGAATTAACACTGCATTTACTCCCGCCTTGGTTGTAACAACTTGCAGTTGTGATATGGTAGAATTAAAAGTTCAAATTCTGCTTTCAGGGAAGAAATTATATATTGGAGATCGCTTCAGTTTTACTATTGTATTAAATCGGGCAAACAAGTGTGTGGTGTTGGTTTTGCCACCATGCTGCTGTATTTTGTGGAGAAGCAGAGATATTTAGGGAGCCAAATACAGAAATCACTGAAAACTAATGGACAGATACAAAAAATAATTTAAAAGTTTTTATCTAAAGGGGGCATTACAAGGGGGTGGAAGTTATTTGTTCTGTCAAGCTCTGGTGAGGTTCTATTTAGAGTACTGTGTTCAGTTCCAGGCACTGCATCTCAGGAAGGATATATTGGCCTGCCTAAGAGCTGCTTAGAAATTGGGTTATAAGAGATGAATGAAAGCCAGCAAAATGTTATGGTCTTGGACACAGTACGAAAGGGAACCCCAGAAAGTAACACAATGGAATATGCATTCCTTATACGATACAGGAAATAGGTAAAATGCACCAAAACATTTTGGGGAAAAAATGGAATTCCATTAGTAACTTTATGGAGCAACTGATGGTGAGAAGAGGGAACTGTCTTTTCCATGACAGAAGAAATCCTTTGACTTACACGAATTTTTCTAGATAAGATCAGAAGTAGCAGTAAAGCTGTTTACCATGACAGGGAAGGATACTGTGGCTATTGCAATGAAGTGAAGGTGCATTAACTTGCATGCCAATTAGACTAAAGTTTCAAGGTGGGGCAAGAGGTTTGATAGTCCAAGTTGTGTTAATAGGAATGTGCTAAGTCCCTGTTCCATTATCATCTTTGAGCTAGGAATCAAAAAAGGAAATGGCAGCTGCAGAACCCTGGCTGAACTAGCTTTACCATGTTGGTTCATAAGTTTCTCTAAATAATAAAGCACTCTAATGTACATCATCCAACTTTGGGTACATACACAACTAAACAAATCTCTCCACTTTATTGAGGTAAATCGAAAGGCTAAATTTAAAAATAACCCAAGGGGAATGCCCATATGAGGCTAGCCTATGCTATTAATCTATCAACCTCAGGCTGCTGGACTCAAAGTACACACAATTTTATTACTGTCTAATTATACTTGGTTTAAAATATATTCATGTTAAAACAGGCCAAAAGTTCTCCTCACTCAAGAGTTTGGCAAAGCATTTATGCAATAAAGTCTTAGTTAATGGAAAGGCACTGGACAATTGAGTGCGCCCAAGGCAGAAAATAGTTTTTTACATTTGCCAGAATATGAAGTTATGCATAATGTGTAAAAATAAAAAGCAGTCCAACATGGGATATTGTTAGTCAGACGAGGTCCTAGGCTTTGGCTTCTTTACATATCTAACATTGATGAAAGGGACCATCTAAGTCTTTATTAAATTATCTATCCTACCTATCTTAGATTATGAACAAAAATCTGCTGAAAAATGACACACTGGTGTTTTAAGCTGTAGTAGTTATTTGCACGAATTATTAAGCAAGTAATTTGGAAATATGAACTGTTTCCAAATAATTATCAGTGCATTCAATCTCCAGTTGCTTCAGAGGTACTGGGTTTTGGTAGGAGAACTAGATAAAAGTGCAGGCAAACAATGAACATGATGCAACTTCTGAGAGCCATAAATAATAACTTGTATTTGGGAAGGATCAAATATTAAACCGATCATTTCTTTGCCAAGTGGCTGTAGACCTTCTAGATCTCAACGGACAAATGTTTGTTTATAAACAAGTACAGGATTTTACATAACGGATTAAAAGTATGATTATTCTTATACAAGAACTTCGAGTCAATGTACTGTAAGATTTACCAGGATATGGACCACATTTATCGATTCACATTAGCAAAACTCAAATTAAATAAACAAAAACTTGTTCATATTAGGATTCTATATCAAGCAGAATTCACATTTACTAATTAAATACAGAATTGATGCATGTAGGGTCAAGGTAAAAAAATCAAATAAAAATAATGTAACTCCTTTACTCAAAAAGGGAGGGAGACAGAAAGCAGGAAACAACAGGCCAGTTAACTTAACATCTGCCTTGGGGAAAATGTTAGAAGCTATTACTAAAGACATTATAGCAGGGCATTTAGAAAAATTCAAGGTAATCAGGCAGAGTCAAAATGGTTTTGTGAAAGGAAAAATCGTGTTTACCCAATTTATTGGAGTTCTTTTAGAGTGTTACATGCGCTTATTTTTTTTTTTTATTTATTTAGAGACACAGCACTGAAACAGGCCCTTCGGCCCACCGAGTCTGTGCCGACCAACAACCACCCATTTATACTAACCTTACAGTAATCCCATATTCCCTACCACCTACCTACCCTAGGAGTAATTTACAACAGCCAATTTACCTATCACCTGCAAGTCTTTGGCGATAGGAGAAAACCGGAGCACCCGGCGAAAACCCACGTGGTCACAGGGAGAACATGCAAACTCCACACAGGCAGTACCCCAGAATTGAACCCGGGTCCCTGGAGCTGTGAGGCTGCGGTGCTGTGGATAAAGGGGAACCAGTGGATGTACCGAGTTAGATTTCCAGAAGACATTTGATAAGGTGCCACATCAAAGGTTAGTGCAGAAAACAAAAGCTCATGGTGTCGGGGGTAACATATTGGCATGGATAGAAGATTGACTAGCTAACAGGAAACAGAAAGTAGGCATAAATGGGTCATTTTCTGGTTGGCAAGAAGTAACGAGTGGTGTGCCACAGGGATCTGTGCTGGGGCCTCAACTTTTTACAATTTATATAAATAACTTGGATGAAGGGACCGAAGGTATGGTTGCTAAATTTGTTGCTAACACAAAGATAGGTAGGAAAGTAACTTGTGAAGAGGACACATAAGGGGGCTACAAAGGGATATAGATAAGTTGTGAGTGGGCAAAGACCTGGCAAATGGAGTATAATATGGGAATGTGGGAAAGTGTGAAATTGTCCACTTTGGCAGGAAGAATAAAAAAGCATATTATCTGAATGGTGAGAGATTGCAGAGCTCTGAGATGCAGAGGGCTCTGGGTGTCCTAGTGCATGAATCGCAAAAGGTTAGTATGCAGGTACAGCACGTAATTAGGAAAGCTAATAGTATGCTATTGTTTATCACGAGAGAAATTGAATACAGAAGTAGGGAGGTTATGCGTCAGCTATACAGGACATTGGTGAGACCACATCTGGAGTACTGTGTACAGTACTGGTCTCTTTATTTAAGGAAGGATGTAAAAGCTGGAAATACTCAACAGGTATGGCAGCATCTGTGGTGAGAAACAAACAGAGTTAACGATTCAAGTCTGTGACCTTTCATCACGAGTATTCCCAGCACTTTGTTTTTCTTTCAGATTTCCAGCAGCTACAGTATTTTGCTTTTTTGTAAAAAAAAAATCATAGTTTTGGAAAGAATAAAATCAAGATACACTCTACACTTTCCCCCCCAATTCTTAACGACTTACTTCTACTGCTGTCAACAGGTTAAATCTTATATTATTTAAAGATTAGTTTCAGGGAAGAGGGAGGGGTGACAATTTTGAACTTCTGAACCTTGGGTTTCAGTAAGATAACTGCTGCATTGGTACATTATAGATAAAACATGAGCACAATAATTACCCAACTTAAAAGTAGCTGGGAAACATGGAGATCAAACTTTAACTGCACCCTGTGAAATACTGTATTATCATGCCAATTTAAATTAGGTAAATCTACAATTAAGATCTGCAGATCACTAACAGTCCAGGGTCATAGAATCATAGGAAGTTTACAGCACAAAAAGAGGCCACTTGGGCCATTGTGTCTGCCAGCTGAAAAAAACATTCCACCCATTCTAATTCCATATTCTAGCATTTGGTCTGTAGCCCTGCAGATTACGGCACTTGAAGTACATATCCCCAGACTTCTTTTTAACGAGTTGAGGGTTTCTGCCTCAACTACCCTTTCAGGCAGTGAGTTCCAGACCCCCATCATCATCTGGGTGAAAAAACTGGGTCCCATCTGAGAAATTTTGAATTGAATTTTCCAAGATGCACACGTGGCAAATACATCATCTTGGGAAGAGCTACAGATGTCCTATATGGATCCATAGGAGGTTTATCCAGGCATCGGTCTGAGGTGAGAACAGAAGCCCACACTAATGGTTTGGGAACATGTGTTCAAATCATACCACAGCAGTTGGGGAAATTTAAATTCAATTAAAAAAAAAACTGGAATAAAAAGCTGGTCTCAGTAATGATCATGAAGCTACAGGATTGTTGTGAACCAGATGAGATTTTACAATTGTTCTTCAGGGAAGGAAATCTGCCATCCTTATCTGGCCTGGGCCTACACGTGACTCCAGACCCACTGCAATGTGGTTGACTCTTAACTGCGTTCTGAAAGAGCCGAGCAAACCACTCAGTTTATCAAACTGGTACAGAAAAGTTGAATAAAAGTAGGCAGACCATCAGACATCGACCTATCATACTCAGTGAATCACACCTTATAGCCAATGTCCCAGACTCCTCCTTTCACCATCCCTGGCTACGTTCTGTTAGTGGGACACCAGCTGACAGCACAGGGGTATACAGTCGGGAGGAAGTGGCCCTGGGTGAGTGGCCTTCAACATTGACTCTAGACCCCAGGAAGTCTCATGGCATCAGGTCAAATAAGGGCAAGGAAACCTCCTGCTGGTTACCACCTACTGCCCTCCCTCAACTGTTGAATCAGTACTCCTCGATGTTGACCACCACTTGGAAGAAGCACTAAGGGTAGCAAGGGCATAGAATGTACTCTGGGTGAGGGGCATCAATGTCCATCACCAAGAGTGGCTCAGTAGCACCACTACTGACTGAGCAGGCCAAATCCTGAAGGACATTATGTGCCACGCGCCGAGAGAACCTTGGATGGAAAAATCTACTTGACCTCAACCTCACCAATCTACTCGTCGCAGATGTAACTATCCATGACAGTATTGGTAGGAGTGACCACTGCACAGTTCTCAGAGACTTCTCACTAAGGATATGCTCCATCATGTGTGGCACCATCACCATGCTAAATAAGATTCAGAACAGAACTAGAAGTTCAAAACTGGGCACCCAATAGGTGCTGTGGACCACCAGCAACAGCAGAATTGTATTCATCCACAATCAGTAACCTCATGGCCCGGCATATTCCTCATTCCACAATTACCATCAAAACAGGGGACTAACTTTGGTTCAATGCGCAGTATAGTAGAGCAAGCCAGGAGCAGCACGAGACATACCTAAAAATGAAGTGCCAACCTGGTAAAACTACAACACAGAACTGCAAACACACTAAACAGAAGCAACAGCATGCCATAGACAGCTAAATGATCCCACAACCAACGGATCAGATCAAAGCTCTGCAGTCCTGCCACATCGTCGTGAATGGCGGTGGATATTCATCAACTAATCAAAGGAGGAGGCTCCACTAACCTACCCATCCTCAAAGGTGGTGGAGCTTTGTGTGAAAGACTGAAACATTTGCAACCTTCAGCCAGATGTGCCGAGTGGATGATCCATTTCAGCCTTCACCTAAGGTCCCCACCATCATAGATGATGTTTTGCAGACAATTTGATTCACTCCACATGATATCAAGAAAAAGCTGAAGGCACTAGATACAACAAAGGCTATGGGCCCTGACAACATTCTGGCTGCACAATGAAGACTTGTACTCTAGAACTAACCATGACCATATCCAAGCTGTTCCAATACAGCTACAACACTGGCATTGACCCGACAAAGTGGAGAATTGCCTTGGTAAATCCTGCCCACAATAAGCAGGACATATCCAATCCGGTCAAATAACACCCCATCATTGTACTCTCAATAAACAGTTAGGTGACGGAAGGTATCGTTGACCATACTATTAAGCAACACTTATTCAGCAAAAACCTGCTTGCCGATGCTCAGTTTGGGTTCCACCAGGACCTCTCAGCTCCGGACCTTTATTACAGCCTTGATCCAAACATGGAAAGAAAAAAAAACTGAATTCCGGAGTCTAGGTTAGAATGACTGCCCTTGGCATCAAGGCAGCATTCGACCAAGTGTGGCATCAGACGGCGTAGGAAAATTGAAGTCAATGTGAACTGGGGGAAAACTCTCCACTGGTTGGAGTCATACCTAGCACAAAGGAAGATGGTTGTGGTTGGAGACCAAATCGTCTCAGCCCCAGAACATCGCTGCATAAGTTCCTCAGGGTAGTATCCTCGGCCCAACCATCTTCAGCTGCTTCATCAATGACCTTCCCGCTAACCTAAGGCCAAAAGTGGGGATGTTCGTTGATGATCGCAGAGTGTTCAGTGCCATTCGCAACTCCTCCAGATAATGAAGCAGATATGCCCACATGCAGCAAGACCTGGACAACATTCAGGCTTGGGATGATAAGTGGCAAGTATACAAGAAATAGGAGTAGGCCATTCAGCCCTTCGAGTCCTTTCTGCCATTCGGTGAGATCACTGCAAGAGATTCCCAAGAATCAGTGATGTCACATGTTTTCAGGGAGACTTTAAGGACATCCTTGTAGCATTTCCTCTGCCCTCCTGGTAGCCTCTTGCCGTGAGGGAGCTCGGAGTGGAAAACCTGTTTTGCGAGTCTTGTGTCAGGCACATGGACGATGTGACCACCCAACGTAACTGACTAGCCATGACCAGTGTCTCGATACTGGGGATGCTGGCCTGAGAGGATACTAATATTGGAGCGCCTGTTCTACCACTGAATTTGCAGGATCTTGCAGAGGCACTACTGGTGACATATCTCCAGGGCTGTCAGATGTCTGCTGTGTCCATGTTTCCAACGCATACAGGAGGGCAGGTAATATTGCGGCCCTGTAGACTACGAGCTTGGTGCCAGGTTTGAAGTCTTTGTCGTCAAACACTCTTTTCCTCAGATGACTGAAGGTTGCACTGGCACATTGGAGGTGATGCAGAGTTTCATCGTCTATGTTTGCCCTTGCTGAGTGGAGGACCGTATGGTAGACGGTGTGCAATGGCTACCCCACATTACAAGAACCCATGCACAGGCATCTTGCACCCTCTGTGAAATTCGGGACCTGGAATATCAGGAGTCTTATGGACAACCCCAGCAGCAACAGACCTGAATGTTGCACTGCTATCATACCCGAGAACTCTGCCACTACAACTTTGATATCACTGCCCTAAGTGAGACACGGCGGGCAGAAGGCCAGCTCAAGGACCAAGGTGATAGATACACCTTCTCATGATCTGTTAGGGTACTGAATAACATCCCCTAGTATTTAGTTAATACTATTTTAATCAGTAAAAATGCACTGCACTTTCAAGAGGTGAGGCTGCTTTTTTTGGCTTTGTGGTTTACTTAACTTGGCTTTGGTTTTAGTAAAGAACTAGCAGCAACCTGCAAAAGATTTGCAGTCAAATTAGTATCTTTACTGCAACAATGCTTCTTTAAATACAGGATTTCTAGTTATTCTTCCAGCAAAGACTAACAAAATCAAATCTTCTACCTCTGGAAAAAGCTACATAAAGCTGTCCATGTGTAAACACAGGCCTAGGAATATAAATACAAATTCTGTCAAGTTCTGGCCTTGTGACTTGTTTATAGTCATAGAATATGTAAGTCTAATTCGGAACTGCTTTCTCCAGAGTTGAAAAGGCAGGTTTACATTTGATGGGTTCAATATTATTCGAGGAATAAACACTTTATTTCCTTGAAATCTGCCTGTTATAATTTCAGCATCTACGATGGAAGAAAACAGCTTCCTAACTACCAATCTTGTTCCATGACAAAGTCCTCGTTTTGAATTCAAGTTTCATAGCAATACTATAACTGCTCCTTCCTTGAGTCTAAGCTTGTACAGTGGCATGTCCATTGCAGTAAGACATTGTAGAAACTCTGCACAGTATAGGCTGTCATCTTCATCTACAGAATCAACACTGATGTATTCTTTTAATTCACCTGACAGCTTTTCGAAAACTTTTTCATTGAAATCTAGTGAATCTTCATTTTTAGAACATATAGCTTTCAAAAAAAATTTGTATCACAATTATCACAGCCATTTTGCCACACAGCCAATTCCATCATCTCATCCACCCCTCCCATTTCATCCTTACTATGCTATCCTCTATCACTCCCATCAACAATCTCGCCAGCCAGGCTAACCTTGTTGTTGGGCTCCCCTGACCTTACGTTGTTTTTGTTCTCCACAAACCACACCCGCCCACTAACTGTTGGCAGCCGCACTTGCATCATGCACTCCTGTCCTCCACGCATCCCATGTATGCCAGTCACCACCCACCAACCGCTGCGCTCCTTAAACTGACCAATCAAAACATTCTGGACAGACAAAAACGGACTATTACTATGGATAGCTGTCCCCAACTGCTGTGTTCCTTCGCTTACTAGGTGCTGCTAACCGTCGATTATAAGCTCCTGTTACCTCAATCCTGCTGCCCTTGACAGACAGTAAGGAACTGCCTACAGCACACATTACCAGTGACTGACTACTACGTGCAAGTCCTCAGTGCGTTTCCTTGAGAAAAAGCCAGGTGCACGGTAGTCAGAAGACTTCCTTCAGAATTACATTTAAGTTTTAATTCAGCTGTCCTATAAATTCTAGGCTGACAAGTTGCCTTGGAACTAAGAAGAACATTTGAGCAATTTTCATGTGCATCTACGAGATAGAATGAGCCATGTTTGATCAGGTATCTACCAAAGCTCACTTTCACAGCCACATCTCTTTCCTCAAGTAACCGTCTCTGGTTCAGACTTATTCCACGTTGATTCCAACTGAAATTCCACCCTTCACATTTCGGATGCATCCATGATTACAAATATCTCCAAGATATTCAGCGTTCCACTGGGATTGGGGGTCATATACTAGCAGGAATTGGGTAATGGGCAGAAAACAGCAGGGATAAATTGATCATTCTCTGTTGGTCAGGCTGTGACCAGTGGGGTACTACAAGGATCAGTGCTTGGGCCCCAGCTGTTCACAATCTAATATCAATGATTTGGATGCAGGGACCAATTGTAATATTTCCAAGTTTGCGGATGACACAAAACTTGGTGGGAACGTGAGTTATGAGGAGGATGCAAAGAGGCTTCAAAGGGATTTGGACAGACTGAGCGAGTGGGCAAGATGGAATATAACGTGGATAACTGTGAGGTTATCCACTTTGGTAGGAGGAATGGAGGTGCAGAGTATTTAAATAGTGAGAGATTAGAAAGTGTTGATGTCCAAAGGGACCTAGGGGTCCTTGTTCATAAGTCACTGAAAGCTAACATGCAGGTGCAGCAAGCAATTAGGAAGGCAAATGGTATGTTAGCATTTATTGCAAGAGGATTTGAGTTCAGCAGCAAAGAAGTCTTGCTTCAATTGTATAGAGCAGTGGTGAGGCCGCACCTGGAATACAGTGTGCAGCTCTGGTCCCCTTGCCTGAGGAAAGATATACTTTCCACAGAATGAGTGCAGTGGAGATTCACCTGTCTGATTCCTGGGATGGTGGGATTGTCCGAGAAGGAGAGATTGAGGAGACTCGGCCTGTGTTCTCTGGAGTTTAGATAATGGGTGATCTCACAGAAACTTACAAAATTCTTAAAGGGACAGACAGACTTGAAGGGCTGAATGGCCTACTGCTCCTATGTTCCTTGAATCACTGCTCTTGCCATAGCTCAATGTCATATAACGCCACACGCATGTTCTCAACCTTTCTTTCTTCAGCAACACTGATGCAGAAAGGATGGTTCCCCTGGCTGTGGGGTCCAGAACCAGGGGACACAATCTCAGAATAAAGGCAAGTTATTTAGGACCGAGATGAGGAGGAGCTTCTTCACTCAGACGGTAGTGAATCTTTAGAATTCTCTGCCTCAGAGGGCGGTGGAAGCTCAGTCACTGAGTAAGTTCAAGACGGAGATCGATAGATTTCTAGTTGCTAATGACATCAAGAGATATGAGGATAGTGTGGGAATACGGAGTTGAGGTAGACAATCAGCCATGATCTAGAATGGCGGAGCAGGCTCGAAGGGCTGAATGGCCTACTCCTGCTCCTAGGTTCCTTGAACCACTGCTCTTGCCATTGCTCAATGTCATATGACGCCACATGCATTTTCTTAGCCTCTCTTGAACAACACCGATTCCCTCTATCTTAAAGCTGTTCTGATCTGCAGTTCCATTTCATCCTTCGCCTCATCTGGAATTTTAACAAAAAACATCTTTTCAGGTGTCAAGGATCGCAAGCTCAACAACTCTTGGATACCAATGCACCTCCAGATTCCTCTTCCCCTTCACTTCCTCTAAACCCATCCATTCTTCCAATCTCACCCTGTCATATTTACACTATCCCCTCTAACCCCAAACTATCAGTCTTCAGTAAAGCCCCAGCTTCATCCCCTTAAGCCCCCACCTCAAGCAATCTCGAGTTCTGCACAACGGTGAGCTCTTCTTCCTTCGCCTGTATGTCAATGCTTCAGCCTGGACTCTTCCATCTAAACAACAAACGCTTCTGAAGTTAGCAGAATTCTCATACCACCTGGGCCCTTCCCTATGGCTTCTAAACCTCTAGATCTTTTCATCGTTATGCCAGCAGTTCTCATTGGCTACCTCAATTTCTTTGCTACCCTCACTTACTCTAACTCATCTCCCTCTGAACTTACAGCAGTCCGTTCTCTCAGATCCAACCCTAACAGTAATTAAATCTGTTGACAAGGGTGGCACTGTTCGTCGAACCAACTTCTACCCAGCCGAGGGTGAATGCCAACTGATTTAAAAGCAAAATAGTATGGATGCTGGAAATCTGAAATAAAAACTGAAAATGCTGGAAATACTCAGTAGGTCGAGTAGCATCTGTGGAGAGAAAGAGACTTGACCTTTCAGGTCATGACTTGTCATTAGATGAAAGGTCATCCATCTGAAACATCAACTCTGCCAACTTTGATTACCTCCCCCTACTTCACCCTGAACTATGACCCCACCATTGGACATCAAGGTTTTGTTTCCATGACTGTCACTGACTTCACATCTTGAGATCTTCCCTCCACAGCATCCAATGTCAAAGTCCCCACTGTTCACAGAACTCTTCTACATCTTTCCCAAAATCTGCAAAGAGGACTATTCTGATCGATTCATGGTTTCAATCTGTTCTTCCCCACAGAACAAGTATCTTTCTTTCTCTATTCTAGTCTCTCCCCTTGTCCAGTCTCTTCTCATCTACATCCATGACTCTGCTGACGCTCTCTACCACTAACATTATTTAAAAAATTTGTTCTTTGGACATGAATGTCACTTGCAAGGCCACCATTTATTGCTCTTCTGTAATTGCCCTCGAGAAGGTAGTGGTGAACCGCCTTCTTGAACTGCTGCAGTCTGTGGTAGAGGTACACCCACAGAGCAGTTCGGAAGGGAGTTCCAGGATTTTGACCCAATGGCAGCAAAAGGAGCAGCAATATAGTTCCGAGTCAGGATGGTGTGCGACTTGGAGGGGTCTTGCAGATGGTGGTCTTCCCATGCGTCTACTGTCCTTGTCCTTCTAGGTGGTAGAGGTCACGGGTTTGGAAGGTGCTGTCCAAGCAGCCTTGGCAAACTGCTGCAGTGCATTTTGTAAATGGTACACACTGCTACCACTGTGCAATGGTAGTGGAAGAAATTAATGTTGAAGGTGGTGGATAGGGTCCCAATCAAGTGGGCTGCTTTTTCCTGGATGATGAGTTTCTTCAGTGTTGTTGGAGCTGCATGCACATGCAGGCAAATGGAGAGTATTCCATCACAAGCCTAATTTGTGCCTTGCAGATGGTGGACAGGCTTCGGAGAATCAGGAGATGAGTCACTCGCCACAAAATTCCCAGCCTCTGACCTGCCCTTGTCGCCACAGTATTTACATAGCATGTTCAGTTAAGTTTCTGGTCAGTGGTAATCCCAGGATGTTGATGGTTTGGGATTCAGCGAAGGCACTGCTGTTGATTTTAGATTAGATTAGATTAGAGATACAGCACTGAAACAGGCCCTTCGGCCCACCGAGTCTGTGCCGACCATCAACCACCCATTTATACTAATCCTACACTAATCCCATATTCCTACCAAACATCCCCATCTGTCCCTATATTTCCCTACCACCTACCTGTACTAGTGACAATTTATAACGGCCAATTTACCTACCAACCTGCAAGTCTTTTGGCTTGTGGGAGGAAACCGGAGCACCCGGAGAAAACCCACGCAGACACAGGGAGAACTTGCAAACTCCACACAGGCAGTACCCAGAATCGAACCCGGGTCCCTGGAGCTGTGAGGCTGCAGTACTAACCACTGCGCCACTGATCATCAAGGAGAAATGGTTAGATACTCCCTAATTGGAGATGGTCATTGCCTGGCACTTGTGTGGCACGAATGTCACTTGCCACTCATCAGCCCAAGCCTGAATGTTGTCTTGGTGCATCTGGAAACTGACTGCTTCAGTATCTGAGGTGGTGCGAATGGTACTGAATACTGTGCAATTATCAGCAAACATCCCCACTTCTGACCTTATGTTGGAAGGAAGGTCAATGATGAAGTAGCTGAAGATGGTTGGGCCTAGGCTACGACCCTGAAGAATGCCTGTAGCGATGTACTGGGGCTGAGACGATTGACCACCAACATAAGAACAAGGAGCAGGAGTAGGCAATTCAGCCCCTCGAGCCTGCTCCACCATTCAATACGATCATGGCTGATCGCATCTTGGCCTCAACTCTACTTTCCTGCCCGTTCTACGTAACCCTTCAAGTCATTTCTAATTTAAAATCTGTCCATCTCCTCAAATTTACCCAATGTCCCGGCATCCACCGCACTCTGGGGTAGTGAATTCCACAGATTCACGACCCTTTGAGAGAAGTAATTTCTGCTCATCTCCGTTTTAAATCTGCTACTCCTTATCCTAAAACGATGACCTCTCGTTCTAGATTGCCCCACAAAAGGAAACATCCTCTCTATGTCTACTTTGTCAATCCCCTTAATCATCTTATATACCTCAATTAGATCTCCTCTCATTCTTCTAAACTCCAGAGAGTAAAGGCCTAAACTGCTCAATCTCTCTTCATAAGACAAACCCCTCATCTCTGGAATCAATCTAGTGAACCTCCTCTGAACTGCCTCCAATGCAACTACATCCCTCCTCAAGTAAGGGGACCAAAACTGTACGCAAGACTCCAGGTGCAGTCTCATCAATGCCTTGTACAGTTGCAGAAACACTTCTACTTTCATACTCTATTCCTTTAGCAATAAATGCCAAAATTCCATTTGCCTTCCTTATCACCTGCTGTACCTGCAAACTAGTTTTCTGCGATTCATGCACGAGGACACCCAGATCCCTCTGCACTGAAGCACTCTGAAGTTTCTCTCCATTTAGATAATAATTTGCCTTTCTATTCTTCCGACCAAAATGGATAACTTCACACTTATCCACGTTAAAATCCATCTGCCAATTTTTGGCCCATTTATTGAATCTATCCATATTTTTATGTAGATTTCTGATTTCTTTATTGCAACTTACTATCCCACCTATTTTAGTGTCAGCTGCAAATTTGACTATAGTACCTTCTATCCCTGCATCCAAGTCATTTATATAGATTGTAAATAGTTGGGGCCCGAGGACCGAACCCTATGGCACCCCACTAGTTACATCTTGCCAACCAGAAAAAGATCCATTTATCCCGACTCTGTTTTCTGTTAGTTAGCCAATCCTCTATCCAAGCTAACAAATTGCCCCTAACCCCATGTGAACTTAGCTTGGGTATTAACCTTTTGTGTGGCACCTTATCAAATGTCTTCTGGAAGTCCAGATAAACTACATCTACAGGATCCCCATTATCCACTTTGCTTGTTACAGCTGCAAAGAACTCTAGCAAATTAGTCAAACACGATTTACCCTTCATAAAACCATGCTGACTCTGATGGATTGCGTTTTGACTTTCTAAATGTCCTGTTCTTTGGCCTCCTTGTCTCGAGAGACAATGGGTAAGCGCCTGCAGGTGGTCAGTGGTTTGTGGAGCAGCGCCTGGAGTGGCTATAAATGCCAATTCTAGAGTGACAGGCTCTTCCACAGGTGCTGCAGAAAAATTTGATTGTCGGGGCTGTTACACAGTTGGCTTCCCCCTTGCGTTTTTGTCTTTTTTCCTGCCAACTGCTAAGTCTCTTCGACTTGCCACACTTTAGCCCCGCCTTAATGACTGCCCGCCAGCTCTGGCGAACGCTGGCAACTGACTCCCACGACTTGTGATCAATGTCACAGGACTTCATGTCGCGTTTGCAGACGTCTTTGAAGCAGAGACATGGACGGCCGGTGGGTCTGATACCAGTGGCGAGCTCGCTGTACAATGTATCTTTGGGGATCCTGCCATCTTCCATGCGGCTCACATGGCCAAGCCATCTCAAGCGCCGCTGACTCAGTAGCGTGTATAAGCTAGGGATGTTGGCTGCCTCGAGGACTTCTGTGTTGGAGATACGGTCCTGCCACCTGATGCCAAGTATTCTCCGGAGGCAGCGAAAATGGAATGAATTGAGACGTCACTCTTGGCTGACATACGTTGTCCAGGCCTCGCTGCCATAGAGCAAGGTACTGAGGACACAGGCTTGATACACTTGGACCTTTGTGTTCCGTGTCAGTGCGCCATTTTCCCACACTCTCTTGGCCAGTCTGGACATAGCAGTGGAAGCCTTTCCCATGCGCTTGTTGATTTCTGTATCTAGAGACAGGTTACTGGTGATAGTTGAGCCTAGGTAGGTGAACTCTTGAACCACTTCCAGAGCGTGGTCGCCAATATTGATGGATGGAGCATTTCTGACGTCCTGTCCCACGATGTTTGTTTTCTTGAGGCTGATGGTTAGGCCAAATTCATTGCAGGCACTCTTCAGTGTGAGATGTTAAAGCAGCATCGTCAGCAAAGAGGAGTTCCCTGATGAGGACTTTCCGTACTTTGGACTTCGCTCTTAGACGTGCAAGGTTGAACAACCTGCCCCCTGATCTTGTGTGGAGGAAAACTCCTTCTTCAGAAGACTTGAATGCATGTGAAAGCAGCAGGGAGAAGAAAATCCCAAAAAGTGTGGGCGCGAGAACACAGCCCTGTTTCACGCCACTCAGGATAGGAAAGGGGTCTGATGAGGTGCCGCCATGTTGAATTGTGCCTTTCATATTGTCATGGAATGAGGTGATGATACTTAGTAGCTTTGGTGGACATCCAATCTTTTCTAGTAGACTGAAGAGACCATGTCTGCTGACGAGGTCAAAGGCTTTGGTGAGGTCAATGAAAGCAACGTAGAGGGGCATCTGTTTGCCGCGTTTCTCCTGTATCTGACGAAGGGAGAACAGCATGTCAACGGTCGATCTCTCCGCACGGAAGCCACACTGTGCCTCAGGGTAGATGCGCTCGGTCAGCTTCAAGAGTCTGTTTAGAGCGACTCGAGCAAAGACTGTCCCCACTATGCTGAGCAGAGAGATTCCACGGTAGATGTTGCAGTCACCGCAGTCACCTTTGTTTTTATAGAGGGTGATGATATCCTGTTATTACTTCTTAAATAATGGATTCTAACAATTTCCCAACGACAGATGTTAAACTAACTGCTCTATAGTTTCCTACTTTCTGCCTCCCTCCCTTTTTGAATAAGGGCATTACATTAGCTTTTTTCCAATCCACTGGAACTTTTCCCATATCCAGAGAATTTTGGATCCACTATCTCCACTGCCACTTCCTTTAAGACCCTAGGATGTAGGCCATCAGGCCCTGGGGGACTTGTCTGCCTTCGACACAATAGTTTGCTCAGTACTTTTTCCCTAGTGATGATGATTGTTCGAAGTTCCTCCCTTTCTATAACCTCTGCATTACCGGTTACTATTGGGATGATACTAGTGTTCTCCGTGAAAACTGAAACAAAATACTGATTTAGTGTCTCTGCCATTTCTGTGTTCCCTTCTATTAACTCCCCAGTCTCATCCTCCAAGGATGAACATTCACTTTAGCTAATCTCTTCCCTTTTATATACTTATAGAAGCTTTTGCTATCCGTTTTTATATTTTGTGCTAGTTTTCTTTCATAAATTTACCTTTGCTCTTTTTATTACTTTTTTAGTAACCCTTTGTTGATCTTTAAAAGTTTCCCAATCTTCCAGCCTGCCACTGGCCTTTGCAATATGGTATGCTTTAGTTTTTGTCTTTATGTTATCCTTAACTTCCTTGCTTAGCCATTGATGTTTTTTCCCCCTCCTAGAATTTTTCTTCCTCTCTGGAATATATTTTAGTTGGGATAAATTGAATATCTCTTTAACCATCTACCACTGTTCATCAACTGTCCTACCTTGCAGTCTTTCTGCCCAGTCCACTAGGGCCAAATCTGTCCTCATGCCTATATAATTACCTGTGTTTAACTCCAGAACGCTCATGTGGGACTCCAGCTTCTTGCCTTCAAACTGAATTTGAAATTCTAGCATGCTACGATCACTTTTCCCTAGAGATCCTTAACTATGAGATCATTTATTAATCCCACCTCACTACACAACACCAAATCTAGAATAGTCTGTTTCCTGGTTGGTTCCACAACATATTGCTCCAAAATACAATCTCTAATACATTCAATTAACTCTCCCTCAAGGCTACCCTTGCCAATTTGATTAATCCAGTCTATACGCATACTAAAATCACCCATGATTATTTCCATACCTTTCATACAAGCCCCCAATATTTCCTGGTTTATACTGTGCCCCACTGCAGAACTACTGTTTGGGGACCTATAGATTACTCCCACCAGTGAATTCTTTCCCTTGCTATTTCTTATTTCTACCCAGACTGATTCTCTGCCTTGATCTCCAGTGCCTATATCATTTCTCACCACAGCACTGATCTCTTCCTTCACTAACAAAGCTACACCACCAACTTTTCCTTCCTGTCTATCCTTCCGAAATGCTGAGTACCCTTGGATATTCAATTCCCAAACCTGGTTTCCCTGCAACCACGTCTCAGTAATCGCCACTAAATCATACCCATTTGTCTCTATTTGCGGTTAACTCATTTATTTTATTCTGAATGCTTCGTGCATTCAGATACAAAGCCTTTATTTTTGTTCTATTATTAAATTTCCCTACTCTTGTACGATTCCTTGGTGTAATATGATGTTCACACGTTCTGTCCCTTTCTTTTATTTTCTGGTAACAATCAGCCTCACCACTAACCTGCACTCCTACCTTCTCCTTTAACTTTGACTTCCTGTTTTTCCATGCAACTGAATCCTCCCTCCCACCATTTAGTTTAAAGCCTTATCTACAGCCCTAGTTATGCGATTCGCCAGGACTCTGGTCCCAGCGTGATTCAGGTGGAGCCCATCCCATCGGAACAGCTCCCTCCTTCCCCAGTACTGGTGCTAATGTCCCACGAATTCGAACCCATTTCTCCCACACTAATCTTTGAGCCATGCATTTACCTCTTTAATCTTATTAACCCTTTGTCAATTTGCTCGAGGCCCAGGTAGTAATCTGGAGATTACCTTTTTGGTTCTGCTTTTTAATTTAGCCCCTAGCTGCTCATATTCCCTCAGCAGAACCTCTAACCTCGTTCTACCTATATCGTTGGTACCTACGTGGACCACGACAACTGGATCTTTCCCCTCCCACTCCAAGTTCCTCTGCAGCCCAGATGAGATATCCCGAACCCTGGCACCAGGCCGGCAACAAAGCCTTCAGGACTCTCGATCCTGGCCACAGAGAACAGTGTCTATGCCTCTAACTATACTATCCCCGATTATGACTACATTTTTCTTTTCTCCCCCCACTTGAATGGCTCCCTGTACCACAGTGCTGTGGTCAGTTTGCTTATCCTCCCTACAGTCCCTGCTCTCGTCCACACAGGGAGCAAGAATCTCGAACCTGTTGGACAAGGACGAGGGCTGAGGCTCCTACAGCACTACCTCCTGGATCCCTTTACCTGCCTCACTCATAGTCACACCCTCCCGTCCCTGACCACTGGCCAAATCCAAGGTAGTTAAGCTAAGGGGTGCGACTGTCTTCTGAAACACAGCGTCCAGATACCTCTCCCCTTCCCTGATGTGCACCAGTGTCTGAAGCTCAGTCTTCAGTTCATCAACTCTGAGACGGAGTTCCTCGAGCAGCCAACACTTGCTACAGATGTGCCCACCAGTTCCCACATCACACAGGTACAACACATCGCCTGGGCCTGCATCTCTATTTTATATAACTAGCTTTTAATTTGTTATTTAAATTTCCGACTGGTCTTCAGTTTTTTTAAAATCCGCTTTAGTCTTTGATTTATAAGTATATAAACTAATCAAGTCTTACTCTATGTTGATTCAATTAAATTAAAAACTTACCTGAATACTGACCCCAGCTGCTTTTCGTTTCCCAGCTGTCACTGTTCAATGTGACATCACTCTGATGTCACTTTTCAATTTTTTCCCCGGCTCCGCTCCCCTCGGTCTCTCTCCCACACAGGTATTGGTGCGCTTTTTCAAATTTCCGGTGCTGCTGCTCCTCCTCGGGCTCCGCTCGTCTCTGTCCTGAAGCCAACAGCAGTCACTCTCACCTCACCTCTGGAATTTAGCTCTTTTGTCCATTTTTGGACCAAGGCTATAACGAGTTCTAGAGCCGAGCGGCCTTGGCAGAACCCAAGCAGAGCAGATTATGGCTGAGTAAGTGCTGCTTTATATCACTGTTGAAGACACCTTCCATCACTTTTCTGTTGATTGAGAGCAGACGAATGGGCAGCAATTGGCTAGATTGTATTTGTTCCCGTTTTTGCACACAGGATATACCTGGGCAATTTTCCACATTGTTGGGTAGACGCCGGTGTTGCAACTGTATAGGAAAGCTTGGATATGTGCGTGACTAGTTCTGGAACACAAATTTTCAATACAACAGCCAGGATGTTATCAGGGCTCATAGCCTTTGTTGTATCCAGTTCCTTCAGCCATTTCCTGATATCACGTAGAGAGAATTAAATTGTCTAAAAACCAGAATCTCTGATGGTGGGGACCTAAGGAGGAGGTCGAAATGGATCATCCACTCGGCATTTCTGGCAGAAGATGGTTGCAAATGCTTCAGCCTTGTTTTTCCACACTGACATGCAAGGTACCCCCCACCACTGAAGATAGGATTTGTGGAGCCTCCCCCTGCGGTTAGTTGTTAAATATCCACCGCCATTCACGACTGGATGTGGCAGGACTGCAGAGCTTTGATCTGACCTGTTGGTTGTAGGATCGCTTAGCTCGATCGCATGCTGCTTCTACTGTTTAGCATGCATGTTGTTGCGCGCTGCAGTTTTACCAGGTTGGCACCTCATTTTTAGGTATGCTTGGTGCTGCTCCTGGCATGCTCTTACACTCCACCTTGAAACAGGGCTGGTCCCCTGGCTTGATGGTTATGGTAGAGTAGCACGGTGATAATGCCACAGAACAACGATGGAGGGTGGGATGGATGCTCCCAGTGCGAAGACGATTTAGTCTCCACAAGGAGTCTGCAGTGGTTACTCCCACCAATACGGTCATGGATAGATCCATCTTTGACAGGTAGATTGGAGAGGTGGTTCTCTCACCAATTGCCACAGACCCTGTGTGGCAGATAATGTCCTTGAAAACATGAGCATTTCAGTCAGTAGCAGTGTTCTGTGCTTCTTCCAATTGTATTCAACATGGAGGAGCACTGACTCATCAGCTGAGGGAAGGCTGTAGGTGGTCATCAGCAGTAAGTTTCCTTGCCCATATTTGACCTGATGCTATGAGACTTCATGGGGTCTGAAGTCAATGTCATTCCCTCCTGACTGTATTCACTGTGCCATGACCACTAATGGGTCTGTTCTGCTGGCGGGATAGGATATACCCAGGGATGGTGATGGAGGAGTCTAGGACATTGGCTCTAAGGGGTGATTCTGCATGACTATCAGACTGTTATTTGACCTGTTTGTGGGACAGCTCTCCCAATTTTGACTCAAGTCCCCAGAACTGAGCAAAGAGCGCTTGCAGGGTCGACTAGGAAAGGTGTGCCTTTGTCATTTCCGGTGCCTAGATTGATGTCAGGTGGTCCATCCAGTTTTATTCTTCAACACTGCGCTTGATACACCTTTCATTTTCTTACAACTGAACGTGAGAACATAAGAAATAGGAGCAAGAGTAAGCCATTCAGCCACTCGAGCCTCCTCCTCTATTCAAGCACATCATGGCTGATCTGATTGTGGCCTTCACTCCACTTTCCTGCCTGCCCCCCCCAAAACCTTCGACTCCTTTGTAGATCAAAAATCTATCTAACTCAGCCTTGAATATATTCAATGACCCAGCCTCCAATGCTGTCTGGGGAAGAGAATTCCAAAGATTAGTGATCCTCAGAAGAAATTCCTTCTCATCTCAGTCTTGAAAGGGAGACCGCTTATTTTGAAACTGTATCCCCTAGTTCTAAATTCCCCCATGTGGTGAAACATCCTCTTAGTGTCTACCCTGTCAAGTCCCCTCAGAATCTTATGTTTCAATAAGATCACCTCGTATTCTTCTAAACTCCAAAGAGCATAGGCTCAATCTGCTCAACATTTCCTCATAAGACAACCTCTTCATCCCAGAAATCAGGCTGGTGAACCTTCTCTGATCTGCTTCCAACGTAAGCATATCCCTTAAGTACGGAGATCAAAACTGTACACAGTACTATTGGTGCAGTCTCATCAATGCCCTGCATAGTTGTAGGAAGAGTTCCCTACTTTTGTACTCCATACCCCTTGCAATAAATGCCAACATTTCTTTTGCCTTCCTAATTACTGACTATGTGCATGCTAACTTTTTGAGATTCATATACAAAGACACACAGATCCCTCCGTACCACAGCATTCTCAGTCTCTCTCTATGTAAATAATCCTTTTCTATTCTTTCTGCCAAAGTGGAAAACCTCATTTTCCAACATTATACTCCAACTGCCACATTCCCTACTGTTATGCTAGGCCCCCACCTGCTAAGAATGAGGCACGCTAATTTTGTCATGATCATTGATTTTAAACTGTTGCTGGAGCAAGAAAATGACTTGCTTAACAGATCAGCCATGGCTGGAAAAAGACATTTGCATATTAACAGACAGAGCTTGGAAGGACAAAGGCCCATTCCTTGACATATTCAACTCACAATGGAGCTTGATCACCAGGTATTGCGTGTAAGAGAAGCATTCCAGAGACTGCTAAGCTGATACAATCCAAAACTGGTTAGACCAACTGGTCGCATGACTAATTGGCTGCTCCAGAGCCTTCTGAACTAGCCCCAGAGAGTTTGAACTCCAAAAGACTGTTTGCTCCTACACGGAGAAGATCTCTCCTGTCTGCTCCCATCTCTTTCTCAAGCCTCTGAATCCACTGAACCCCAAGAGAGAAAAATCTCCTACAGCGAACAAGATTTAAGAATAATACTGAGCCCCAACGAAAAGAAAGATCTACCTACAATCAAGGACTCAACAGTGAGCTCGAAGAACCGTAACAAAAACTCTTCAGATATTGCCTCAAACATTTCCACTTTATTTTTCTTCCACTCTTTTCTGTCTCTATTTGCATGTGTGTATCGCGTATGCATGATAGCATGGGCGCGTCATGTATCGGTAGGCGTCAACCGAATTAGAGTTAAAGTTCAAGTTTAATAAATTTCAACTATTCTTCCTTAAACCTAAAAGCCTGTTTGTGCTGGTTTCTTTGCCTTATAATTGGAAAGCAATGAACAAGGATTCACCAGGGGGAGCTAAAAACATGGTGTTTTAAAAAATTAAACCCTGTTATGTTAAGACCAAGTGAAGGCCGAGAGGGACCCCTGGACACCTTTCTCACCTGGTTGTAACACTATCTATATTTCTTTGCAGACACTTTGTGCCCTCCTCACAACTTGCTTTCCAACCTACCTTTGTATCGTCTGTAAATTTGGCTACAGTACAGTTGGTCCCTTCATCCAAGTCATTTATATAGCTCCTAAATAGTTGAGGCCCCTGCACTGATGCCTGTGGTACTCCACTGGTTACAGTTTGCCAACCTGAAAATGTCCTATTTATCCCAATTCTGTTTCTCGTTAGATAGCCATCCTCCATCCATGCTAATATTACCCCCAACACCAAGAGCTCTTATCTTGTGTAGTAATTTTATATGTGGCACCTTATCGAATGCCTTTTGGATTTCCAAATACATTACATTTGCTGGTCCCCTTTTATCTACCCTTTGTTTTTTTTTAAATTCATGGGATGTGGGCATCGCTGGCTAGGACAGCATTTATTGCCCATCCCTAACTGCCTTTGAGAAGGTGGTGGTTACATCCTCAAAGATCATATTAAATTTGTCACACTATTTCCCTTTCGTAAAACCATGTTGATTTTGCCTGATTGCATTATGATTTTCTAAATGTTCTGCTACTACTTCCTTAACAATGGATTCTAACATTTTCCCAATGACAGATGTTAGGCTAACTGGCCTATAGCTTCCTGCTTTTTGCCCCTCCCAACATCTGCAGTTTACAATCCGCTGGGACTATTCCAGAATCCAGGGAATTTTGGAAGATTACAAGCAATGCATCCATTACCTCTGCAGCCACTTCTTTTAAGACCCTAGGGTGCAGGCCATCAGGTTCAGGGGACTAGTCAGCCTTTAGCCCCACTAGTTTTCCTCGTACTTTTTCCTCGAGTGATAGTGATTGTTTTAAGTTCCTCTCTCCTTTTTGCCTATTTTCTGCTATTCTTGGGATGCTTTTTGTGTCTTCTACTGTGAAGACAGATACAAAATTCTTGCTCAAAGTCTGTCATTTCCTGGTTTCCCATTATTAATTCTCCAGTCTCATCCTCTAAGGGAACACCACTTACTTTAGCTACTCTCTTCCATTTTATATATTTGTAGAAGCTTTAACTGTCTTTATATTTCTTACTACTTTACATTCATACTCCAATTTCTCTTTTTTTTTTATAAAGTCATCCTCTGCTGGTTTCTAAGATTTTCCCAATCTTCTGGCCTACCACTAATCTTTGCAGCATTATACGCCTTTTCTTTCAATTTGATACCTTACTCAACTTCCTTGGTCACAGATGGTGCATCCTTCGAGGTCTCTCTTTCTCAATGGAATATATCTTTGTTGAGAGTTATGAAATATCTCCTTAAATGAGTGCCACTGCTTCTCTACTGTCTAAGCTTTTAAATTATTTTCCCAGTCCACTTTCTTAATCCTGTCTCATTACACATTACCAGGTCTAAAATAGCCTGCTCCTGGGTTGGTTCCAGAACATATTGTTCTAAGAAACTGTCCCCAATACACTTGATGAACTTATCCTCCAGGATACTTTTGCCAATTTAATTAGTCCAATCTATATGAAGATTAAAATCACCCACGATTATTGCAGTACCTCTCCTACAAGCCCTTATTATTTCTTGATTTATATTCTGTCCTACAGTGTAGCCGTTAGGGGGCCTATAAACTACTTCCACCAGTGACTTCTTGGCTTTGCTGTTTCATATCTCCACCCAAACTTATTCTGCATCTTGACCTTCCGAGCCAAGATCATTTCTCACTACTGTACTGATCTCATCCTTTATTAAGGGCTACCCCACCTCCTTTTCCTCTCTTCCCAACCTCCCGAAATGTCAAATATTTAGTTTCCAGCCTTGGTTACCTTACAACCACATTTCTGTAATGGCTATATCATACCTATTTATTTTTATTTGTACTATTAATTCATCTATCTTGTTACAAATGCTGCGTGTATTCAGATAAAGAGCCATTAATTTTGTCTTTTTATAATTTTCCCATATTCGCTGGTGCACTCTTATGCTTGTATGCTCTGTCCCTTCCTGTCACTCTAGTTATCATCTGTATTGTACCCTACACTAGTGCCTTGTCCTTTTCGTTACCTTTTTAAATTTCCCCTTACCTGAACCCTCATTCGCCCACCTCACTATTTATTTTAAAGTCCTCTCAGTTATACGATTCACCAGGACACTGGTACCAGCACAGTTCAGATAAAGGCTGTCGCAATAATACAGCTTCCTCTTTCGTCAATACTGATGCCAGTTCCCCATGAATTGAAACCCATTTCTCCCACACCATTCTTTGAGCCCCGCTTTCAACTCTCTGATCTTATTTACCCTATGCCAATTTGGTCATGACGAGAGGTCACCACCTCTGTGGTTCTCCTTTTAATTTAGCCCCAGCTGCTCATAATCCCTCAGCAGAACATCTTTCTTAGTCCTGCCTACGTCTTTGGTACCCAGATGGACCACGACAACAGGATCCTCCCCCTCCCACTCGAAGTTCCTCTCCAGCCCCAAGGAGATGTCCTTAACCCCAGACAACACAGCCTTTGGGACTCTCTGTCTCAGCTGCAGGGAACAGTATCGATCGCCCTAACTATACTGTCCCCTACTACTATATTCCTTTTTACTCTTCCCCCACCCCCCCAAACCACTTCAATGCCCCCTTGCACCACAGTGCTGTGGTCAGTTTGCTCATCCTCCCTGCAATCACTACTGTCTTCCACACAAGCTGCAAGAGCTTTGAACATGTTGGACAAGTGCAAAGGCTGAGGCTCCTCCATTGCTACTTTCTGGATCCCCATACCTGCCTCACTCATTGTCACACCCTTCTGTCCCAGAGACCAAATTTGAAGCATCCAGCTGAAGGGATGTGACTGCCTCCTGGAACAAAATGTTCAGGTAACTTTCCCTCTCCCTGATGCATCACAGTGTCCAAATCTGACTCCAGCTCATCAACTCTGAGCCGAATTTCCTCGAGCTGCAGACACTTACTGCAGATGTGGTTGCAGTAGATCACACGAGTGTCCACCAACTCCCACATGCTACAGCTGCAACACAGCACCTGTCCTGCCATCTCTATTGTTTTATTCAACTCATTAGGTTTCAAGTTTAGAAATATCACTGATAATGTGTAGTATATTATGTAGTTTAACTAGCTAAGCTACAAATTTAATACTTATATCTCCCCAGTACCATTTTAAACTACTGCCCCCGTTTATAAAGGAAAAAACCTTAAAACTCACCAACCAATCACCTACCTGCTCACCTAATTAATGCTTTTGGGCTTCAGCTCTCACTGTCTGCAGCACCCTCTCTTGATCACTGGTTGTTCTGTAGAAGACCAGAACAGCACGTCCTCCCTCACTACACCGAATTCCCACACTTAACAAATTCACCGAGTTAAACACTTGTCGTGCAGCACTCAGTCGAGCAGAACTTAATGCTACTTACTTCATGTGTTAGCAAAACCCCCTGTATTTATACCAGCTGGAATTACAGAGACCTTAGGGTTAGTTAAGCCCTGCTGGCCAAATAACCAGTTCTAACTAGCTACCTAATCAACTAATTGTGCAGCTGACATTAGCAGGCAGCTTGTCTACCACTAAGACTGAAAGAAACTACAATTTAATGTTAAAGCTAAACTAAACGCAAACTTGACTAGATCTTGGAAAGAGATCAACCTGAATAGCTTCTTAGGTCATTTCAGAGAGGAGTTTAGAATCATGTCTAGACCAGACCAGGTAAGGATGGCAGATTTCCTCCCCGATGGACATTAGTGGACCAGATTTATGATTGAGACTTAGCATTTTATTCCATATTTATTACTTGAATTTAAATTTCCCCAGCTGCCGTGGTGGGATTTAAGCTCCTGTCTCCAAACGATTAGTCCAGGCCTCCCGATTACTAGTCCAGTAACATTACCGCTATCGTCCCCATTTACAATTTCCAACTTCCTGGCCTTAACTGTTTTCTTTTCACCATGGACTTCCAATCTCTTTACACTATCATTGCCCACCAGGATGGCCTGATAATTCTCTGATTCTTCCTGAAACGGAGGCCCAAACAGTCCCAATCTACTACCCTTCTCTTTCACCTGGCTGAATCTTCTCCTTTGATTCCACTCACATCTCCCAAATAAAAGGTGCTGCTATGGGAACCCATATGGGTCTTAGAAATGCATGCCTTTTCATGAGCTATGTGGAACATTCTTCGTTTCAGTCCTTCTCAGGTCCCTCCCTCACCTCTTTTCCCAATACATTGATGACTGTATTGGTGTCGTTTCTTACTTTCATCCCGAGCTGGGAAATTTCATCAACTTTGCTTTCAATTTCCACCCTTCCCTCACAAGCTCCGATTATTTCCTTCCCTTCCTCAATCTCACTGCCTCCATTTCTAGAGATAGGGTACTTACCAATATCCACCAAGTCCACTGACTCCTACAGCTACCTAGACTACATTTCCTCACATCCAGCTTCCTATAAGAATTCTATTCCATTTTCCCAGTTTCTCCATCACATCTGTTCTGCTGACGCCACCTTTCATACCAGTGCTTCCAATAGGTCTCCCATTTTCCTCAACGAAGGATTTCCCTCCACTGTGGTTGACAGGGCTCTTGAACTGTGTCTATTTTATTTCCGCAATTCTGTTCTTTTCCCTTGTTTTCACATTCCACTCCATCAGTGTCCACATTCAACTTACCATCCTCCATCATTTCAACAACCTCTAGCATAATGCCCCACTAAACACATTTTCTCCTCCCCTTCCCTTTCAATATTCTGAAGAGACTCTTGACTCTATGCCACTCTGGTTCACTCCTACCCTTCCCAAGCAAGCACAGGAGGTGCAACATTTGCCCTATTACTTTCTCTCTTCCCACTGCCCAAAGCCTCAACGACTCCTTCTAGGTAAAACAGCAATTTTCTGTACTTTCAATTTAGAATGCTGTCTTCACTGCTCACTATTGTAGTCCTATCTACAGTGAGAACACCAAACACAGACTGGGTGACTGCTTTACAAAACAAGTCTGTTCGTTCTGCAAGCATAACCCTTAGCTTCCAGTTGTCTGTCATTTTAATTCTCCCACTCCCACTGACATTGGCCTCCTGTACTGTTCCAACGAAGCTTAACGTAAGCTCAAAGAACAACACCTCATCTTTCCATTAGGTATTTTACAGCCATCCAGACTCATCAAATTCACTAATTTCAAATCATAACCTCTTCCCCTATTTTTTTCGAACTGCAGCTGTTGGTGATTCTGTTTTTCCCATTTACACTTCCTCTGAATCCATCTTTTGTTTCTTGACTTGTCCCATTACTTTTTCTTTTGGCCTTGCACTATCAGTCCTTTTGTCATTTAATCTCTCCTGCCTTCCACCCTAACACAAGAGGTTCCCCTCTCCTACCTCTGCACTTGCTTAAAACCTCTAACTTTCCCTAGTTCTGATGAAAGGTCATTAATCTGAAACGTCAACTGTTTCACTCTCCACAGATGTAGCCTGACCTGCTGAGTAGTTCCAGCATTTTCTGTTTTTAATTTCAGAATGAGTTCATGTTTACTGTATGTTTGCTGTAATACTTCAAGTCTTGGGTGGTAGTCATTCTTTTTAAATCTGTAATATCTATATTTTCAGGCATGAATACTGTTTGGATACAATGGAGATGAATTCCAGTCACCACACTTTTTTTTTTAAAAACATCCACTGAAACAAATAATGCTGGATAACCAAATTATTGCTATTCTCTCATCAGTTCTGACGATAGGTCACAGACCTGAAACCTTAGCTGTTTTTCTCTCCATGGATGCTGCCCAACCTGCTGAGCATTTCTAGCGTTTTCTGTTTTATTTCAGATTTCCAGCATCTCCAGTACTTTGCACTTGTATTGGTATACCTCTTGAAACCATTGTGTGGCTGGATGACTCAGTACTTATGCACCCTCTGCAAATGGAGGCTGACTACATGTAGCGATTGGCTCTCTTTTTACAGGCTATATTTGTCTTTTGGATCAGGGATGTGTACAGAAGTAATATATGTAACTTAACAGAGTTCCTTGATCCCTAGTTCTAACACAAACTAATATATATAATCAGAATCTAGAGCATTATATAAAGTAATACCTTCTGGTATAGTCATGCAGACTAATTCTGATTATATAATTTAGTTTGCACTAGAATCAGAATTGTAGTGTCTAGGACTAGGGTGCATAGGCTTAAAATTAGAGCCAGACTTTTCAGGAGTGAAATTAAGAAACACAAAAGGTGGTGGAAATTTGGAACCCTTTGTTGCAATGGCAATTGATGCTTGATCAATTGTTAATTTTAAGATGGAGATTGATAGATTTTATTAAGATATGGGCAAAGGTGGGTATTTGAAGTTAGGTCGCAGATCAGCCATCATCTCTCTGAAGGGCAGAATGGGCTCGAGGGGCTAAATGGCCAACTCCTCTTCCTAAGTAACTCAGTTGAGGTACTGTGATCTGCTTTTGTATATTATGAGTCCAAGGGATTATACCTAGATCAAAAGAAGATAAAAGCTATTTATTGTTCTCTGAAATGTCTATTTTGAGAGTTGAAATGTGAGGATGTTTCTGGAAAAAACTAGCAGTCTATGCCCCAAGAACAGCAATTAAAAAAAAAAATAAACTTAAGGGTTTACTATGTTCAAACTTATAACAAATTTAAGTCAGTCCATATCAGTTTCAGTGCAAGAAGCCCAGAAAGGAAACAATTTAAAGAAACAAAACCAGATTAAAAATACTAGAAATGAGTAAATAAATCACTGCACAATATACTCATCCTTCTTAAAAATACAATAAGCTGCATGCCTGATTCTAGAAGCTGGGAAACTGTGATGCCAGGAGCAGTAAACTTCTCAAAAATCTAAGGAAGCAGCATACAAAGTAGCTAGTATGAAGGACAGCGAAAAGAAGAATATATGTGTAGATGAAAATGAAGGTATTTGATTATAAACTATAATTTTGAATATTTGTATTTTTCCACCTTGTTACAATGAAATGGACATCAAAAAACAAGAAATATAGTTCTGTATATTGCTGAAAATAGAGACATGTTGTCAAAGCTTCTCATCTTGCACTCATCAGGACAATCGCCAGAATAACCAATGTAAGGGAAAACTTGCGATGTGGAACAGTCCAAGATTGCTTGAAGTCCTCGCTGCCATCCAACGGGAATTTCAAAAAATGTCCAACATCCGAAACCTCAACTCCTCGTTCACCAGCGATGGCCACTGTAGATCAACCACTCGCAAACACTTTTCAATGAATCAATTTGGCTTTAGAATTTTTGAGGATAAAAGATGGTCACAGTCTAACTTCCCTTCCTTCAGTTTAAATTACCAGAGATCTCTGTTCTGTTCATGCTGATCCAGCTGTCTGTCTGTTAGAACAGTCCGTCTCCACTAAAAAAACAGTTCAAAAAAGATAATCGCAACATTGTATCTCGATCCTTAGTCTGAGTGGCTGTGTCCAAGGCAACCAGGATGCACTAGCTGAAAGTGGTTGGTTCCCTCTGTACGGTTGTATCCAACGGCAACCAGAATGCACCTTCTCTATAACTCCCGTTAACTTCTGAGGCTGCCTTGTTATTAAAGCAATACTGATCCTTTGCTGACAAAGACACACCGCAGACTTCAGAGAAAAAACCCCACCAGGATAACATAAAATGCTGAATTTAAAAGCAAGATCTTACAGCCTAAAGCAGTCAGCAATGTTTCTTCTAAGCTGTGCAGCCGTGTTGACAATCCAGAGGCTCCCATGCAGGCAGAGCACAAATTGGCCTCTAAGTTACAGCGCATGCACAGCTACACAAAAATTTAGAAGGGCCTGCGCACTTAAATAAATAGGCTGTGCACAACAAGAATACAGGGAACATTAGCAGTCAGTCTGAAGTTTCAGCTTGGCTCAGTTAGTAGCACTCTTGCTAGGTTGTGAGTTTAACCCACACTCCAGGATTTAAACACATAATCTAGGCTTACACTTCAGTGCAGTACTGAGGGACAGCTACATTGTCAGGGATACCATCTTGTGGATGAGATGCTAAACAAGGCCCCTTCTGCCTGGTTTGTGGTTCAGTTTGATGATATAGATCCCATGGCAATATTCAAAGATGAGCATAGTCCCCTGGCTAACTTTCAGCTCCACTGAACCAAGTTAGTTGATCATTCATCTAATCAGCTGTCTGTGAGACCTTGTGTGCAAAGTGGCTGCACTTCAAAAATAATTCATTAGCTGTCAAGTGCAAATTAATTTATCATCTTCTGATACAATGTACCTGTTCACAGTGTTACTAACATTTGAAGCCCTACTGAAACTTTAATACTTTCATACAAAATTATTTTTACCTGTCCAGCTTAATCCTTGCCAGTAGTGGTTCCAACCAGCCCAATGTGCATTCGCAATGTGCGTCCAAGAATGTGATCACTTGTCCTGTAGAAGACGCTGCCCCCTTCAGTCTTGCTCGGATCAAACCGGAGCGCTGTTCCATGCGTAAAATCCTAACTGGTACTTGCAATTTCTTCACATATTTCTCTAAAGGCTTGTTCAAAAAATCTGGAAGACAATGCAATGCTTTTCAGTTGAATAAAAACAAAATACTGCAGATGCTGGAACTCTGAAACGAGAACAGAAAGTGCCAGAAATACTCAGCAGGTCTGGCAGCATCTGAGTAAGAGAAACAGAATTAACGTTTCAGGTCTGTGATCCTTCATCTGAACTGGCAAAAGTTAGAAATATAACAGTCTTTGAATGATGTGTCGGAGATTGAGAAACTGGGAGAATGGAATGGAATCCTTACAGGAGGCAGGGTGCGAGGAAGTATAGTCAAGGAAGCTGTGGGAGTGGGTGGGCTTATAATAAATACTAGTGGACAGCCTATCTCCAGAGATGGAGACAGGGAAGTTGAGGAAGGGAAGGGAAGGGTTGGAGAAGGTCTCCTCTACATTGGGGAGACCAAACACAGAACAATCGCAGGAGGTGTAATACCTGCCTTTTTACCTCCTCTCTCCTCACCATCCAAGGCCACAAACATTCCTTCCAGGCGAAGCAGGATTTACTTGTACTTTTCAATTTAGTACACTGTATTCGCTGCTCACTGTGTGGTCTCCTCTACACTGAAGAGACAAAACGCAGATTGGGTGACTGCTTTGCAGAACATCTCTGCTCGATCCACAAACATGATCCAGAGCTTCTGGTTGCTTACCATTTTAATTCACTACCTTGTTCTCAGGCCCACATTTCTGTCCTCGGCCTGCTGCAGTGTTCCAGTGAACATCAACGCAAGCTCGAAGAACAGCACCTCACCTTTCGATTAGGCACTCTACAGCCTTCTGGACTCAATATTGAATTTAATAATTTCAGACCATGAGCCCCATTAGTTTTTGTTTATTATTTTATATATATGTATTTTTTCTTTTTTTAAATTATTTATTTTTTAACCAAGTGCTAGTCATAAATTTATTTTTCACGGTTTCGTACAGAACTGTTCATTATTCTGCCATTAGCACTTTCTCTGGACCCATGCCTTGTCTTTTGCTACAATTATTTAGCACTCCATTTGCATTCTGTTCCGCGGAGGCGGAAGCGGGTCGGGAAGGCCTCCAGGAGCGTCCCGCTCAATTTTACGCCACCCCCTTGTCACCATCCGGCTCGCTGGGGGTGGTGTAAAATTCCGGCCCTTCTCTCTACACAGATACTACCAGACCTGCTGAGTATTTCAGACACTTTCTGTTCTCTTTTCAGTTGAAAATGTGCACAGCTATCTTTGAAAATAATTTTTTAAAGTGTAACAATCCTGTATCAGTATTTCACAAAGAAAGCATTATAATTTTTGAAGGTCATTCAATAATATATTCAAACAATTTTCACCGGAGATCTGCATTCCTATATATTCTGCAAACAAGCTGAATTTCTACTCAGAACTCACAATTTGGAATTCGAAGATGAATGAAAATTATGTTGTTGGTTCAGAGATGCCTTTCTTTGTTTTTAATGCTAAGCTGGCAACAGTTTCTTCTGCACTGCCTTCAAATTCGTGGAACAAAACGGATTCCTTTACACTGGGCCTGATATGCAGTGAATTTGTTTAATTCCTATTGGCAGTTAGATGTAAACAGAGACAAACTCAATCTGTTGCCAAGCTCCTACTGCTTATGTAAACAGGCTGACAACAGCCTAAATCCAGTTTACAATACAAAATGCATTTATATTTAACACCTACTGGGAACAAATACATCTCCACATTGTTTGGTACTGAGCCAACTGAGGCATTATTCAATTGCTCATTTATGCTGACTGACTTGATCTCACCAGGGCAGTGCTGGAGGTACAGGTGAACTCAGCATCCTTGGACTAATGAGGAGTGGGAAACAGAAATCAATCTGGCGTCCCCTTCTTCCAGATTGCTATCCATGGTTGCTGCTGAAAATGCTAATGTAAGGACGTCAGGTGAGGCCAGAAATGGTGTCAGCTGTGATGTCCACCAGTGCTGCAATACATGTTTAGACCTCGATAGGTTCATACATTGGCCATGCCATGTGATTATTAGCATTTGCAAATTAACAATTTGCTAATTACAGTGCATGAAATTTCTTTGTTAACTATTTTAAAATGAATAAGTTAAATTCATGAGCAAAATAGATCCGTGCAAATGCTAATAATTGCATGGCATGGCCAATGTATGAACCTATCGAGGTCTGAACATGTATTGCAGCACTGGTGGACATCACAGCTGACACCATTTCTGGCCTCACCTGACATCCTTACAGTAGCATGTACTGAGTGCGCTGCACTGCAAGGGTGCAGTCTTGTAGTTGAGATGTTAAACCCTCTTTCCTCTCAAATGAACATTATAGATCCCATGGCACTATTCAAAAAAGAGCAGAGGAGCTCTCCCACTGCCTGGCCAATACTTATTCCTCAAATAACTCCTATAAGCAGATTATCTGGTCATTTACCTCACTATTGTTTGTAGGACAAATTGGCTGCTGTGTTTCATAGTGACTACTGTTTTTCATAGTGACTACACTTCAAGGGTAATTCATAAGAACATAGAACTAGGAGTAGGCAAATTCAGCCCCTCAAGCCTGCTCCACCATTCAACACGATCATGGCTGATCTCATTTCACCTCAACTCCACTTTCCTGCCCGTTCTCCATAACCCTTCAACCCATTACTAATTAAAAATCTGTATCTCCTCCTTAAATTTACGCAATGTCCCGGCATCCACCGCACTTTGGGGTAGTGAATTCCACAGACTCACAACCCTTTGAGAGAAGTAATTTCTCCTCATCTCCGTTTTAAATCTTCTACCCCTTATCCTAAAACTATGACCTCATGTTCTAGATTGCCCCACAAAAGGAAACATCCTCTCTATGTCTACTTTGTCAATCCCCTTAATCATCTTCTATACCTCAATTAGATCTCCTCTCATTCTTCTAAACTCCAGAGAGTAAAGGCCTAAACTGCTCAATCTCACTTCATAAGACAAACCCCTCATCTCTGGAATCAATCTAGTGAACCTCCTCTGAACTGCCTCCAATGCAACTACATCCCTCCTCAAGTAAGGGGACCAAAACTGTACGCAAGACTCCAGGTGCGGTCTCACTAACGCCTTGTACAGTTGCAGCAACACTTCCTTACCTTTATACTCTATCCCTTTAGCAATAAATGCCAAAATTCCATTTGCCTTCCTTATTACCTGCTACACCTGCATACTAGTTTTCTGCAATTCATGCACAAGGACACCCAGATCCCTCTGCACTGAAGCACTCTGAGGTTTCTCTCCATTTAGAGAATAATTTGCCTTTCTATTCTTCTGACCAAAATGGATAACCTCACACTTATCCATGTTAAACTCCAGCTACCAAATTTTGGCCCATTCACCTAACCTATCCATATCCGTTTGTAAATTTCTGATTTCTTTATTGCAACTTACTATCCCACCTATTTTAGTGTCATCTGCAAATTTGGCTATAGTACCTTCCATCCCTGCATCCAAGTCATTTATATAGATTGTAAATAGTTGGGGCCCGAGGACCGAACCCTGTGGCACCCCACTAGTTACATCTCGCCAACCAAAAAAGGACCCATTTATCCCGACTCTGTTTTCTGTTAGTTAGCCAATCCTCTATCCAAGCTAATAAATTGTCCCTAACCCCATGGGATCTTAGCTTGTGTATTAACCTTTTGTGCAGCACCTTATCAGATGCCTTTTGGAAGTCCAAATATACTACATCTACAGGATCCCCCATTATCCACTTCACTTGTTACATCTTCGAAGAACTCTAGCAAATTAGTCAAACACGATTTACCGTTCATAAAACTATGCTGACTCTGATGGATTGCGTTTTGACTTTCTAAATGTCCTGTTATTACTTCCTTAATAATGGATTCTAACAATTTCCCAACGACAGATGTTAAACTAACTGCTCTATAGTTTCCTACTTTCTGCCTCCCTCCCTTTTTGAATAAGGGTTATTAGCATTTTTCCAACCCACTGGAACCTTTCCCGCATCCAGAGAATTTTGGAATATTATAACCAATGGATCCACTGTCTCCGCTGCTGCTTCCTTTAAGACCCTAGGGTGTAGGCCATCAGGCCCTGGGGAGTTGTCTGCCTTCAATGCCAATAGTTTGCTCAGTGCTTTTTCCCTAGTGATGATTGTTCGAAGTTCCTCCCTTTCTATAACCTCTGCATTACCGGTTAACTGAGGCAAAATACTGATTTAGTCGCTCTGCCATTTCTGTGTTCCCCACTATTAACTCCCCAGTCACATCCTCCAAGGGACCAAACATTCACTTCAGCTAATCTCTTCACTTTTATATACTTATAAAAACAGATAGCAAAAGCTTCTATATTTTGTGCTAGTTTTCTTGCATGATTTACCTTTGCTCTTTTTATTACTTTTTTAGTAACCCTTTGTTGATCTTTAAAAGTTTCCCAATCTTCCAGCCTGCCACTGGCCTTTGCAATATAGTATGCCTTAATTTTTGTCTTTTTGTTATCCTTAACTTCCTTGCTTAGTCATGGATGTTTTTCTGCTCCTCTTACAATCTTTCTTCCCCTCTGGAATATATTTTAGTTGGGAGGGATTGAATATCTCCTTAAACATCTACCACTGTTCATCAACTGTCCTACCTTGTAGTCTTCCTGCCCAGTCCACTAGGGCCAAAACTGTCCTCATGCCTATGTAATTACCTTTCTATAACTCCAGAATGCTGGTGTGGGACTCCGGTTTCTCATCCTCAAACTGAATTTGAAATTCTAGCATGCTATGATCACTCTTCCCTAGAGGATCCTTAACAGATTATTAATTAATCCCACCTCACTACATAATAACAAATCTAGAATAGCCTGCTCCCTGGTTGGTTCCACAAAATATTGCTCCAAAAAAAATCTCTAATACATTCAATAAACTCTCCCTGGAGGCTACTCTTGCCAATTTGATTAATCTAGTCTACATGCATATTAAAATCACAAATTAAAATTGCCATACCTTTCTTACAAGCCCCCAGTATTTCCTTGTTTATATTGTGCCCCACTGCGGAACTACTGCTTGGGGACCTATAGATTACACCCACCAGTGACTTCTTTCCCTTGCTATTTCGTATTTCTACCCAGACTGATTCTATGTCTTGACCTCCAGTGCCTGTAAAGCACTTTGGGATGTTTGGAGGTCATGAAACACTATATCAATGACAATTCATTCACTATGATCCTGCCCTCTGGAATCATTTACTTATCTTTCTCATCACTTTCAAAAACCTCCTCAAACTTATCCTCTCCCAATTCCCATGTTCAGTGTTAAAGTGTTGAGGCATCATCCTGCAAATGAGCAGCACATAATTTCAAGTTGTTGTGTGTTATGATCCCACTGCAGCCTAGATGCGTCCATGTTGCATCGTATGCTCTACCTCACATGATAAGTATTTAATGCAAACCTAAGATACAAATATTTTATTTGATTGTTTATTCTTCCTTTCTCCCTCAGCAAAACTTTCCTTTTCCTGCATTGACATGGTTTAAAAAGATATATTTTCCTCCTTTTTCCCATGGTGAATTTGTAGATCTTGTCATCACGACATCAGGGACATTTTCCCCCCATTTTCAAGTCTTCAATCACCATCTTGAACAGATGATCATTTACCATGTGCCAGGTCATACTGACTTGACTCCAACCAATGTCTCAGTTTGGAATCAAAGCAACTTCTAAACATTACTCTCTAGCCTTAGTGCAGACATCAGTAACAAACATAGTACTTGAGAATTTTTATTTGACAAAATAAGTTTTAAAAAAAAAGTTTTGTTTTCTTGTTGCTCATGCCTCACAGTAATGTGTAACTTTGCTTGGTTGTCCTGTAACAAGTTGCTACAATACAAACTTGGTACTATAATTCCACAGGTAAAGGGTGCAAACTGTAACTCTGCTTAATGCACATACGATATATCAACAATGGCTGTATCAAAGTTTTGATGCTGCGAGTGTCCAGCAAAATTGCAATTTTCTACTTCAAGACTTAAGCAAAGCTCAAGCCTCAGGCCCAGAGAAAGGGGCAACCCTGTGTGGGGGAGGCTTCCTGCAGGCATGCCCAACACCAAATGATCAATTTTATGGCTAAGTTTAGTGATTTCTTTTTTCTCCCCAGCATCTCAATTTTAAAAATAGATCTGTTGGGTTATGTTTAGCTGTATATACTGACTTGAGTCAAGGAAAGGAGGCAAAAGCAATATTTTAAAATGTTTGAGTGATTTAACTGGCTAATTTTATGACAGTTGCTGGTTTCAGATTGGTAGCTTTGAAACAGATGCATGAGATTTGATTCGCTGGTTTGATGTCTGCGATTTGTGGTAGTCTTTTATCAGCAACTTTTCTTATGTAGAGGATAACTGGGAATTTCTCGGACTTATTGATCTTTGAATGATTCACATGATTAACAAATTTTGATTAATTGAGCCATCAGTTGCAAGTATGATGCTTTGAAGTGTGATGGGGACAATTTTTCCATCTGCTAGATACAAGATTTTTAATGATAGAATAAGCACGTGCTTAAAATATAAAGTGTGTTTCACAATGAACTAAATTAAACCAGATGAAAATTCCATTACAAGCTATTGAGTACCATAACATCACGACCAATGAATTTAGGATTGGGTCATGTATATCGATTTTTCTAAGCAGGTCAGTATATACAGTAATTATATATAGGCATGCATATATTTACACACACATTTACACCAAATTTATGCTGCACATCACATTTAGTTTATCTCAGTGTATCCTAGTTTGAACTTGTTGGTACGGGAACGGATATCATATAATTTCAGAGATGTACGTAAACCTAATAAAAGCAATTCTTCTAATTTTTCATTTCTTAGGTTAGAAGCCGTCTTTCATCACAATACAACTATTTTTCATCAGTGTACAAACATCTCAACTGTCTGAAACTACTGGAGATCTAATGTTAAAAGGTTGAGGGGCGAGGGAAAGAAAGAGAATCCTACAAATAGCTTTCGCCTTCTCAAAACAAACAATTTTCTGTCACGCAATATGGCATCTAAATACCAGTCATGCATTCAACATCATAAATACACTTCTTAAAAAAAAAAAGTACTTCTCAAATATTTATGAACTTCCTGTGCAAAAGCTATTATAGATTTTGTTCCACTAATGTTTTTGGTGGAACAATTCATGTCCCAACAACCTCCTGCACAAAACATCCTTCTGCATAAAACATTCTGCTCACCTGTCCTTTTATTCTTTTAGTGATCATCTTAAAATTAT
Organism: Heterodontus francisci; assembly: GCF_036365525.1. NCBI lineage: Eukaryota > Metazoa > Chordata > Chondrichthyes > Heterodontiformes > Heterodontidae > Heterodontus > Heterodontus francisci. The sequence goes on from NC_090372.1 coordinate 127,333,954, forward strand.
GCCCTTAGTTATATATTCACTGACTAGTGGAAATACTTATACCCAATTACGAAAAATCCCTCAGTTTTGAACACCTTGATCAGATCCCCCTTAATCATCTTTATTTTACTGAAAAAGGAGCCCAGTTTCTCCAGTCACTTTACATCACTAAAACCTTGTTTGTAGCATCTTAGAATTTCTCCACTTAGCATTACCTCTTCACTTCAGTACCTGACACTCCTGTTTATAAAACCTAAAATTCCATATGTTTCTTTCTACAGCTTGACTTTCCACTTTGAAATTGTTGTGTAAAGTAGGATTGTAAACAAGGGGTAAATCGGAGTATATACCTTGAAGATTATTTAAAGTTAAATTTCCATAATTTTTTTAGCTTGATTTTAAAGTACGGAAGTAATAAGGGTAAAATGGTGGGGGGAGCTACTGCTAGTATGGCAGTTATATTTTCTCACCAAAACAGATTCGTTATTTGGACTGTCAAGGATAGAGGGACACACATTTTAGCAAACTCAATGTGCTGAACCAGTCAAGAAAGTAACCTTAATTCTAAAAGAACTAAATCCAATGCTGATGGTGGTAAAGGGGAGTCAAATTCCTCTTAAAATATGGATTAACTCTATAATTAGTGACAAAATGAATCTTGAGAGCACACTTGTCAGTTATTGCCTTTACTCTTGCATGGCTCCCTTTACCAATTGCAGTGTTTTTCCTGCTTGAAGTTAATAGATCTGTAATTCCTAGGTTCATTCTTTTTACTACTGGTGGTTGTACATGAGCCATTGTTTTACATATTGAATAGATCATTAAAAGGTGCTCAGGCAGTGTGAGGTTGCTACAGGGTAAGCAAATAGGGTTTTAAGTTGCAATGCTTGTACCATTGAGTGCAAAACAAAGAACACTATGCTTGGGTGATATTAGGCTTTGGCATATATGTACTTGAAGTAGCATATCCAGTTTTGCTTCCGAGACACTGTTGGACATGCAAAAGATGGGGCTGAGTCATCAGGATAGGCTCCAAGAGAACATAAGACACAGGAACAGGAGTAGACCATACAGTCCCTCGAGCCTGCTCCGCCATTCAATACCATCAAATCTGACCTTCTGCCTCAACTCCACTTTCCCACCTGCTCCCTATATCCATTGATTCTCAGGGACCAAAATTTTGTCTAACTCAGCCTTAAATATACTCAAGGATGGAGCATCCACAACCCTCCAAAGATTCACAAACCTCAATGAAAAAATTTCTCATCTCAGAGCTAAATGATTGATCCATTATCCTTAGACTGTGCCCCCATGTTCTAGATCCCTAGCCAGCAGAAACAACCTCAGAGTCTATCCTGTCAAGCCCCCTCAGAATCGTGCATGTTTCAATGAAATCACCTCCCATTCTTCTAAACTCGAGAGAGTACAGGCCTAATTCACTCATCTTATCATAGGACAACTCTCTCTTCTCAATCTGGTGAAACTTTGCTGTACTGCCTAAAATGCAAGTATATCCTTCCTTAAAATATGGAGATCAAAATGGCACACAATACTCCAGGCGTGGTCTCACCAAAGCCCTATACAATTGTAGCAAGACTTCTTTGTTTTTGTATTCCAATCCCCTTGCAATAAAGAACAACATATCTTCCTAATTGCTTGCTCTACCTACATGCTAACTTTGTGTTCCTTGTACGATTGTGGCACTACGGTGGCTCAGCTGCACAGGAGGGGTGGAAAGAGTGGAGAGCTATAGTGATAGGGGATTCCATCATAAGGGGTACAGATAGGTGTTTCTGTGGCCAAAAACATGACCCCAGGAGGGTATGTTGCCTCCCTGGTGTTCAGGTCAAGGATGTCATGAGCTGCAGGACATTCTGAAGGGGGAGGATGAACAGTCAGAGGCCGTGGTTCACATTGGTACCAACAACATAGGTAGAAAGAGGGATGAGATCCAGCAACAAGAATTCAGAGAGCTAAGTAGCAGATTATAAAGCAGGACCTCAAAAGGTTGTAATCTCTGGATTACTCCGGTGCCACTTGCTAGTAAGTATAGGAATAGGTGGATAGAGCAGATGAATGTGTGGCTGAAGAGATGGTGCAGGAGGGAGGGCTTTAGTTTCCTGGATCACTGGGTCTGTTTCTGGCGAAGGTGGGACCTGTACAAGTCGGACAGGTTGCACCTGAACCAGAACGGGGCCAACATCCTTGCAGCGAGGTTTGCTCGTGCTGTTGGGGGCAGGGGGGTTGGGGGGGGAAGAGTTTAAACTAGTTTGGCAGGGGAATGGGATACAGAGTGGCGGTACAGTAGAGGGTGATGCACAGCCAAATATAGAAGAGAAACTAAGTCAGTCTGGAAGGCACTGCAAATATAGACCTGTTAAAGCACAAGCGAGTGCAAGGCTGGATTACATCTATTTTAACGCAAGGAATCTTACAAGTAAGGCAGATGAATTGAGGACATTGATTAACACATGGGAATATGACATTATTGCTATCAGAGACATGGTTGAGGGAAGGGCAGGACTGGCAGCTCAGTATACCAGGGTATAGAATCTTCAGGCGTGACGGGGGTGTAAAAGGAGGTGGCATTGCACTGTTGATCAAAGAGTCAATTACTGCAGTTAGGAGGGATGATACACATTGTACAGCGAGCTCGCCACTGGTATCAGACCCACCGGCCGTCCATGTCTCCGTTATAAAGACGTCTGCAAACGCGACATGAAATCGTGTGACATTGATCACAAGTCGTGGGAGTCAGTTGCCAGCATTCGCCAGAGCTGGCGGGCAGCCATAAAGACAGGGCTAAATTGTGGCGAGTCGAAGAGACTTAGTAGTTGGCAGGAAAAAAGACAGAGGCGCAAGGGGAGAGCCAACTGTGCAACAGCCCCAACAAACAAATTTCTCTGCAGCACCTGTGGAAGAGCCTGTCACTCCAGAATTGGCCTTTATAGCCACTCCAGGCGCTGCTTCACAAACCACTGACCACCTCCAGGCGCGTATCCATTGTCTCTCGAGATAAGGAGGCCCAAAAGGAGGGATGATACCTTAGAAGGTTCCTCAAATGAGGCTATGTGGGTAGAACTTAAAAACAAAAAGGGGACAATCACTTTGCGAGTAAACTACAGGTCTCCAGTCAGGGAGAGATAGAGGAGCAGATATGTAGGCAAATCTCAGAGGTGTAAAAATAATAGGGTAATAATAGTTGGGGATTTCAACTTCCCCAATGCTAACTGGGATAGTCTTAGTGCAAAAGGCTTAAAGAGGGCAGAATTCTTAAAGTGCATCCAGGAGAGCTTTTTGAGCCAGCACATAGAAAGTTCTACAAGAGAAGAGGCAGTACTGGACCTAATCTTGGGGAATGAAGCGATCACCAAGTAGTAGAAGTGTCAGTGGGGGAGCATTTCGGGGATAGTGACCATATAAGATCTAAGGTAGTTATGGAAAAGGACAAAGATGGACCAGCAATAAAAGGTACTGAATTGGGGGAAGGCAGATTTCAATAGGATAAAACAGGATCTGGCCAAAGTGGACTGGGAGCATCTACTTGTAGGAAAGTCTCCTGACGCTTCCCTCCCACCCCTAATTCTTGCAGGCAGCCCTTCACATACATCCACCCCGTTGTTCCCTGGAGAGCACCACCCCACAGAGCCACCGCCTCTCTTGGCTCATCCTTTCCACACCTACACCAAGCTGTCAGCTGCTGTGCGGCAGCACACGACCCTCACGTCTTGCTGGTTGACTGATTCTGGAGGTGATGGGGGTGGGGTGGATTGGTGGATCCACTGTTGCGTCATTCACAGGACAGCCTTGCTTTCTGGGACAGCAGCACTATCGATATCTTCACAAAACAGGACGCACATGTGGCTTGGAAGCTGAAGAGGTTGCAGTCACTGATATGACACCATGGAAAAATAACCAGAACTGGCAAGGATAGAAGAACATCTTTGTGAAGGGAGGAGAAGCTGCATAAATAATTTTAAAATTTGGGGAACTACAAGTGGCTAATTTCAATTAAACTTATGAACTATGCACATTTACAAACGCTCTGATAGAACCATCGTTTTAAATCAATTTCAGATTTAGCAGTTGAGTACCAATACACATCCACAAATTCTCCATCATGAAGAAAATGTTTGCAATGTTTCCATGGCCCTGATCACAAAAGGAAGTTGGGAGGGCAGCATCAGGGGAAACAAGCAGCAGGGAATGGATGGAAGAGAGTATTCTTTCCACTGTGAAAGGTAGTTACCTTTCATAGAAGTTGATATTTGTAAAATGTCAATGTTTCTTGTCTTTAGCATTTGCTAAGAATTGCTGAAAAGATTAATAAAGAATCAAATCTGAGAATGGGGAGACTCTTAGCGATAAATTCCATTGAATTACGCAAGAAAATCCAGTGGGAGAATAAAAACCTCTCAAATTGAATGAATAGAATGACTAAAAACAAGGATGAACGTAATTTTGTGGTTGAAGTTGTGCTATGTGCATTAGAAATAACCAGTTTAATGTGCAATTTCAACTCTCATTTATTTGGGAACTTCAGACCCCAGAATCTCTAACATTTTCAGTTAATGGATGTCAGTCAAACTAAAGGAGTATTCCTGGTCTACCTTCATGTTATGCTACAGATTTCAACAAATTTGAATATGGTCATAGAGATAGTCACCAGGTAAATAACATTGCATATACTTGCTATATTTATGTATTCCATATAAAAATTACACTTTAAATTTTACCATAAGATGTTGTGTCATTGTCCTGTAGTTTTTTTTCGGGAATATGTGGTTTGCCTTTCAGGCTTGCAAGGGATTGCTTTAAGAATCAGCAAGCCTCAGGAGTTATAGGAAGGTGCATTTTCATTGCCAAAGAAACAGCCATTTGGAGACTGCGATTCAAAGGGTGCATTCTCGTTACCATAGAAACAGCCACTGGGAGTGAGTCTCATGCGATCAATTTGTTACAATTCAACTTTGAACTGGCTTTTTAAGTTGAAGACAGTTTGTTCTGACAGAACACAGAGACAGACAGACAGAGGACACTGCTGTGATGACAGCACCTAGAAAAAGAGCTCTGAACCATTTAAACTGACAGAAGAGGATTTTAGTCTGTTTTATTATCTCAAAATTCTAAAAAAAAGTCAGGCCTAAACACAGATCTCTGGTAATTTAAATTAAAGACAGGGAAATTACACTGTGGCAATCTTTTATCCCTCAAAAACTCTAGTCAGATTGATTCTGTTGAACGTGTTTGTAAGTCGTTAATTGTTGAAATTCGCTGGAGAAGGAAAGCATCACTGACTGAAGTTAGACTACAGACTGTTCTACTGTGGAAGAACCTTTTTCCCCCCGCACTGGACGACTATGAGGACTTCAAGCAACATTGGACTGTAAATTTGCAAAGACTCTAATTTTTTCGATTTTAAATGTTGTTTATATCTTCATAGTGTTTAAGAATTTAGTTCTTCTAATTAAACAGTTAATTTGTTGATTTAAATGCACCTGGTTTGGTTAGCCTCATTCGGGGGTTAATAGATGGCACAATTTGGCTGGGTCTTTAATTTGGAAAATTTTAAATGATACATTAGCCGATCTGTGAAGCGACGGAATTGAATTAACAGTGCGTCGGTCCCACCACAAATCAGAATTGTATATTTTGATTGGGAGCTTTGACTGGAGTGGACAATCATAACAGTTGATAACACCTGAGAAATTGAAAGAACAAATTTCACCCTCAATACCCCTTTAAATACTTCCAAAGATTTGGAATCAACTTTAAAGGAAAGCTAAAACAAAAGATAAATTTGCATGGGACTATGGAGTTAAAAGACTGAATTGGTATAGAAACAGACTAAACATATCAATAGTAATACTTGGTGGAGGCACTTTATAGTAATCCTTTTGAATGTCAGTGATAAAGGCAATCCTTCAACTTTACCCATATCTAATCACTTATTTTCAGGTTCGACAATAAGCATGATAAGCTCATGGATTTCCTTATTACTATGATTGAGACCAACCGTGCAGCCACCTCTGTTGCTGCTCTAATTCCATCGACCAAGATAAGCCTTTTGCAGACTCCTGACTGACCTAGCCCTGAACCCAAGTCTCTCCCTAGTTTCTCATCAATCTCTCCATACCCCCTGCTGGGAGTTCATCTCGCAATAAGACCTACCTCTATCTTTTTCACAACTCCCTGTTTGAATTTGTCTAACCAGCTTTCCAACCAGCATTGTACCAAAACAGCACTAACCAGTATCACAAATAACAAGCTCTGTGAATGCGATGATGACCATGGTGTATTTTCCCTTCTTGTCCTCAACTTTGCAGAGCATGACTCTGGTGACCACACTATTGTTCTCAACACCTTTCCTCCAATTTCCAGCTCAATGGAGGGGTAGGGAAATCTTCCCATTCTCTTGGCCAATATTTATCCCACAGCTCACATCACTAAAACAGATCTGACCATTATCTTGTTGCTGTGCTCAAACTGACTGCCATGTTGCCAACTTTACAACAATGACTATACTTCAAAAAGTGCTGCATTGGCTGTGAAGTGCTTTGTAACTTCCTGAAGTCTTAAACAGCGCTAAATGCAGGTTCTTCTCATTCTTTCTAATGTGTGCTGTTTATCATGCTTTTCCTTTTGACTAGGTGACTTAACCTAACTAAAAGTTTCCTTTTTCTAATATTCAAAGGATATCAGAAAAATAATGACTGCAGCAGCACAAGTTGCTAGTTCTATTTTAGGCAGATCTCCCATTTTTATGCCAGGAACACAAACTGGCATAGTCATAGTTCCAACATTCTGTAGCTGTGAAAAAATACACACAGAATTCAAGCAGTGAAGTTTCAGCTACTGTACATCTCTCATATATAGTGTCATCACGGAAAACTCTTTTTATTGCATGCAAAAATTTAAATACAGAGTTAACTATCACTTTCGGAATCATGCAGCAGACTGTGGGAAATTTGAGATTTGTCTGAGTATTCTCATACAATTTTTCTAACTGTTCTGGAACAGCCTAACAACCACTAGCTTCAACTTGATAAATCATCTACCCTTACTGCTGTTGGTTCTGATTGAACTCTGTAATGTTAATTTTGATATATAAAACAGATCCACTCTCAAACTTCAACTTCCGTCAGGAAACAATGGGTTTCAGTGTGTAACCATGGTGGTGTATCATAAGCATTATGTAAAATTGTTAATGACTTCTGAAAATATTAGTGAGCACTTACTGGGCTAAATTGGATAGTCCCTGAAAATGGATGTGGGGATCATAATGCACGATTGATTGCAACTGAGAATAGCTGATAATGATAATGTTAGATGCTTCCTCAAAATACCCAATGCTTCAGTGGCATTGCGTGAAAGAATGCCAGGGTAATGAACAGCTAGCATTCTGTTTGTTTTAAAATAAACCATTATATTCACAACAAACTCAATATGTGCTATTTTAGCAATAAACTTGTGCTAATTAACAACATGAAGCATTCATTTTAATCTTTAACACTATATTGATCAAGTACAGGTGTATTTTTCATTTATTAGCCGAGGTATAGAATATAAGAGCAGGGAGGTTATGCTAGAGCTATATAACTCATTGGTTAGGCCACAACTGGAGTACTGTGTGCAGTTCTGGTCACCTCATTACAGAAAGGTTGTAATTGCACTAGAGCGGGTACAGAGGAGATTTACAAGGATGTTGCCAGGACTGGAAAAATTCAGCTATGAGGAAAGATTGGATAGGCTGGGGATGTTCTCCTTGGAACAGAGAGGGAGGGAGATCTGACTGAAATGTACAAAATTTTGAAGGGCCTATTTACCTTAGCAGAGGGGTCAGTGACGAGGGGGCATAGATTTAAAGTGATTGGTAGAAAAATTAATGGGAAGTTGAGGAAAAAGTTTTTCACCCAGAGGATGGTGGGTGTCTGGAACTCACTGCCTGAAAAGGGTAGTTGAGACAGAAACCCTGAACTCATTCAAAGAGAGTCTGGATCTGCACCTCAAGTGCCGTAATCCACAGGTCTACGGACCAAATGCTGGAAGGTGGGATTAGAATGGGTGGATTGTTTTTCGGCTGGCACAGACACAAGTGGCCTCTTTCTGTGCCTTAAACTTCCTATGATTCTATCAGATATTGAAGTCTATTATTCACTAATTATCAAGGCAGCCAATGCATGTATAGCATAATAAGTACATCATTTAGTTAGATTATTAGGATGTGGGGGCTGGCTGTGGAAAGCAGCAGAAAAGATGCTAACAGGCAGGAATTAGAGTTAGACCACCAAGTATGCTCTGGCTGGAGGAGGGGTGAAGTTGTGATGCAGCAGCTGGATATAAAACACGCTGCTGCACAAAGCGTGATGGAAGCACAGGATTAATCAAGAAACCCAGGCATGAAAGGTAACAGGCAGACTAAAAGAATAGAGCAACAAACTTCAGGGTGTCCAACCTGGACGTCCTCCTAAAAGATATCCAGAAGGGCCGAACACCCATCCAGCGTTCAGGGCGGCACAGTGGCTAGCACCGCAGCCTCACAGCTCCAGTGACCCGGGTTCAATCCTGGGTACTGCTTGTGTGGAGTTTGCAAGTTCTCCCTGTGTCTGCGTGGGTTTCCTCCGGGCGCTCCGGTTTCCTCCCACATGCCAAAGACTTGTGGGTTGATAGGTAAATTGGCCATTATAAATTGCCCCTAGTATAGGTAGGTGGTAGGCAAATATAGGGACAGGTGGGGATGTGGTAGGAATATGGGAATAGTGTAGGATTAGTATAAATGGGTGGTTGATGGTCGGCACAGACTCGGTGGGCCGAAGGGCCTGTTTCAGTGCTGTATCTCTAAATTTAAAAAAAATAATTAAAAATTAAATTAAAAAAATATATGTAGCAATCACATTGTGGAGGGAAGGAGCTGTAAGCAGTGAGTACCACTTCTTTGAGCTCCAGGACTACTTTGCAGTAGAAAAAAGCTCAATAGCTCTTTGTCCAATAGGAATGTACCAATTATGTAAATCTTGCAAAGATTACATTTCTCACAGGTAAATTTTCTCATGAATAACTACACAATTATGTAAAAGACCCATGATTTCCATAGAAATGGCATTTGAGTTCAATAGTAAACGAGTTATAAAAAGGTGATTTTTGAAAATGTTTCTGTATTAGATAATATGTAAACTAGCTGGGTTTCATGACCACAAAACTTATTGAATCGTCATTTTGTTCCTCGTGTCATGTTCAATTTGACAGGCTGTAGCTCGTGGATTGATGGAGGGATCAGCGCTGGGGCTCAGCTATTTCCAATCTATATTAAATGACTCAGACGAAGGGACCGAGAGTAATGCATGTAAGTATGTTGATGATACTAAGCTAGGCTGGAATGTAAGCTGTGAGGACACAAAGAAGTTGCAAAGAGATAGAAACAGGTTAAGTGAATGGGCAACAAGGTGGCAGATGGAGTATAAAGTGGGGAGGCGCGAGATTATTCACTTTGGGAGAAATTAGAAAAGCATAATATTTTTTCAAAAGCATGAAACTTCCAAAAGTTGATGTTCACAGGGACTTGGGTGTACTTGGACAAGGAACACAAAGTTAGCATGCAGGTACAACAAGCAATTCAGATGGCAAATGGCATGTTGGCCCTTATTTCAAGGGGATTGGATTACAAAAACAAGGAAGTCTTGCCACAATTGTAAAGGGCTTTGGAGAAATCACACCTGGTGTACTGTGCACAATGTTGGTCGCCATATCAAAGGAAGGATATACTTGTCTTTGAGAGGATACGGCAATGGTTCACCAGATTGGTTCCTGGGATAACAGGGTTGTCCTATGATGAGAGGCTGCATAAACTGGGCCTATACTCTCAACTTTAGAAAAATGAGAGCTAATCTCATTGGAAACATACAAAGGACTTGACAAGGTAGAGACGGAGAGGCTGTTTCCCTTGGCTGGGGAATTTAGAACCTGGTGATACAGTCTCAGGATAAGGGGCCAATCATTGAGGACTGAGATGAGGAGAAATTTCTTCACTCAAAGGATTGTGAATCTTTGGAATTCCCTCCCTGAGAGGGTTGTGAATGCTCCACCATTGAATATATTTAAAGCTGAGATAAACAGATTTTTGGTCTCAGGGAATCAAGCGATATGGGAGCAGGTGGAAAAGTGCGGTTGAGATAGATGATCAGCCATGATCGTATTGAATGGCAGAGCAGTCTTCATTGGCTGTATGTTCTACTCCTTCTCCTATTATGTTCTTATTTTATGTTCACAAATGGCCAGATTTATTGAATTCAATTTCACAACTTGACATTACGATATTTGAATTTAGAACCTTGGTTAGTCCAAAAGCAGAGACTTTACAATACTGTACTCACCAGCGTGGCAGAACATTACAAGGACTGCAGTGGTGTAAGAGAAAGAATAACCATCACTTTCTCAGGGCACCTATTATGATGGGTCAATACATGCAAACTTGCCAGAGTTGCCCACATTCCATGAAAAAAAAGTTAGAGGAACCCATGAGCAATACGTGTTACATCAGAGGTATAACAGGGCTATGGTATTTTCTTTTGCTTTTTATTTGTAGAATCAAGCCCTTAATAATTGTTCCATATTTTATCTATAAAATTGGCATATGTATACTTAAATACACTGACTGATTTTATTTCCCTATTACAATAATTTACAAAGTGAGTGAAATTTAGCCTCACCAGACGAAATATGGTTGGTGAACTGCTGCCATAAGTGACCAAGGACATTTTGTTTCAACTGGTGTCTTTGCTAAAAATTTACACACAAGAATTCCTGCTCAAAAAACATCTTGTTTGTTCACTTCCTCTTCAACTCTTACTCTTGATATTTTTAGGAATCTTTGACAGCTACTTCCCTTACTGTTTGGAAAGGTTATCTTACCTCTTTCACTAGCGTCATCCACCAGGATAATCTCCTCTAATAAATATCGTGGCGACCGGTTTATCACGCTGTGCACAGTGCGTAACAGAGTGCTCCATGCCTCATTGTGAAAAACTATCACCACACTTGTCTTTGGTAAGCCATCAGGATATACTTTTGTTTTACATCTGAAGGAAACAGAAAAATACTGGGTAATGTGCAAACCAAGGTGATTTTTACATACTATCTTTTACATAAACCCTTGCTATGCACATCAGATTCTGACAAATGGCTGAATGGCAGACATGTTCAGGAAGAAAAACGGATATGTCCAGTTTCAGACGCACAAAATGTGTTCATTATTTTGTCTACAAATTCTACCATATAAATTGTTGAAACAGACTGGGAACGCAAAGAAAAATAAAGTCATGCAGACTTGAAAAATACACTGTAAATATGCCAGCATAGCAACATCTACAACACCCCTGCAGGAAACTATTTTCAAATAGCACGCATCTGCTTCACAATAGAGATGATTTTAAAAAAAAAAATAGTACTGTCATTCAGAACTTAAAATAGCGATAACTGGCCACATTATTACAAGGTAAGCGTACATGTGGCCTTTATTAGAAAAAAAAAGTAATTTGCTAGGATATGGGTTACCACCATTCTTAACATGAAGACACAGTTTCTTGGCCACTTCATGGAAGAAAATACTTCACCTATTTACGCACCTGCCTTATCACATCATTGAAACATTTCAAAACGTTGACTAAAATTAATTACCTTTTTGGAGTGGAGTAACAGTTACATAGATAAACCTTACTGTACATAAAACATGAAAACATAAAAACACTCATTCCAAGCACATATATCCCTCAAATAAACTAGAGTCCATGGTGAGGTGGATTATAAGTGAAGCTTTTTTTCTTCGTTTTAAAGTTAAATCATGCAAAACTCCACAATTCTCCATTTAATCTTGCATTTCACATTATTCATTCTAGACCAGATGTCTTCCTTGATCATAACAGTTCCTCAAACTGTAACATTGTTGTAACATTGTAACATTATTGCTTATTCTTTTAACTGAACTACTGGGGAAAGGTAGCATACAACAATCTGTAACACTGCTTATTTTACACATGGTTTTCTCTGTCCCTCTTCAACACCACAAAGTTGGACGCAGATAACAAAACTACTGCAATACTTGAAATTTCTTCCATTTATTCAAACAGTAAATTAAGTTTGTGAAAATAAAACAAGGTGTAAATAGGTAAAGCAAAATAACTGTCAAATAGAAAGTGCCACTTGTATTCACAATTCTTTTCTCAAAACAGGCATTTAAAACAGCGGTTCTCAAATTGTGGTCCGCAGGATGGTCCAAAATACAAGTCACTGATGCGCAATGCTACGGCCGAGGCCAGATGAGAGAACAGGCCAGAACCACATGCCTACCACTCGTGTAACATCACACAACCAGACCGGCTCTCACATGTGCAGCACAAGTCACCATAACCAAGAACAAAGTAGTTTTATAAGCAAGATTTTTTTTACTGTTGATTTTGTTTAATATAGATGTAAGGTAAGTATTAGTTTCTCAGAAGATGATTGTGATGATTTTATAACACATTAGAATGTTTCAAATGAACATGTTCTCTTGTAGTATTAATGTTTATGAAAATGTCTATACTGTTGTTTCTGGATGATATAATTTATTTATGATTTAAAAAAAAAACTGCAGAAATTTATGACATTCCCATTAATTCCGATGAACTTTCTTACGGTTACAAGCAAAAGCAGTAGGGTCGGACCGTTAAGTGACTCGTAGTAAAGGCCGGCTCGGATCTGCAAATGAAACCCTACCTGAGCCCAACAGAACAACATCCAACCCGAGCTGGATCTGGCCCTGGCCCGAGTCCTTTCATTTTTTCCCGCACCCGACCATCAGTTAACACAGCTTCCGTTTTTCACTTTGTTGCTTCTGTGCACAAGCTTTTTTAAAAAAAAACTGTAACTAAACAACCTTGCAAGTCCAAAAAGTACACTAACATTGGAGCCACATACCGGAGGTGGTGATAGTGAGAGAGAGACCCGGCCAGAGCCCGAATGCTGGACCCGGAAGAGCGACCCGACCCGAACCCGGTACATGTAGTCAGGTCCCGTCAGGTTTGGGTCGGGTAGCCATGCTCTAATCCACGGGGCCTTTTGCCCAGCCTAAGTGGTCCACAGATTAAAAAAAAGTTGGAGAACCACTGATTTTAAAAAAGCCCCTCAGGTTTATCTAAAGGAACGCAAAACAGTGCATTACTTTAGAATAACTTAAATCAATTTAGATGACTACTTGTACCGTAAGCAAGATATTGATAAGCAAGGGGGTGAAAGGTTATCAGGGGTAGGCGTGAATGTGGAGTTGAGGTTACAATCAAATCAGCCATGACCTTGTTGAATGACAGAGCAGGCTTGAGTGGCCAAGTGGCCTACTCCTGTTCCTAATTTGTATGTTCGTATGGTGATACTTGTGTATGCCAACATATTCAGTCATTTTCCTTGCTGTTTTGAAAATATACAAATAATTGCACTGTCATTCTTGCAGCAGTCTATATGATCAGCAGAATTGTTAATTTTGTTGAATGATTAATTTATAATACTTGACAATCTAATATTGGGATTCATATCATACCAAAAGCACCTAAATTAACACAAGGTACTTCTATTAGGCAGCTACAATTTCTGATGTTGAAGTTCCTATTGCTGTGTGCATTTTTTGGACAATTTTCACAAATGGCTTCAGATGTAAATCATTCATCTTTAAAGCATTAAGCACCACCATTATTGTGGAACTAGAGCCAATTTACATGGTGATAATTTAAAATGGTCACTGTGTAGATGCAGAACCCGAACCTCATAGGTTAGGATTTCCAGATTACCGAAGGAAATTGCAGGAATATGTAGCCCATTATCTTGAAAACTTGAAAAGAAAAATGGAAAGGAAAAAATGAAAAACTTTCATTTAGGAGTGCGTCTACATCTTGAGGATGTCCCAAAGCACTTTAAAACCAATGGACTTTGATTTTATAGGCAACATGGCTATTTGCACAAAGTGCATTCCTGTAAGCAGCAAACGAATAAAAGACCAGATAATGATCTGAATTTTGTTATCAGCAACGAAGGAACAGAGCTCGCCATTCGCTATGCTACCAGGTGCCCAGAGTTTTTTTCTGGCTTTTGAGGAGATTTGCTGTCATCAGGCATCTGCTCCAGGGTGGTGCCCTCTACAGGGGATGTGTGATCTATGTGAACAAAGCAAGCAACAGCATGGCTCTTGAACCAGATTGAAGAATTCTCAGACACATGGGGCTGAATTTGCGATGGGATGCTGAGGCGGGCACGCCTGCAATTTCCTGTTAACAGCCAGCATGCTGGTCTGCCACCATGGTTCCACCTCCAAGCACATTTTTATCGAGGCTGGATTGGGTGCGGAATGTAGGGGTGGAGGTTGAGGTTGATGGCTATTCGCCCATCAGCAGCAGGTAGCCAATTAGGCCAATTAAATTGCCCATTGAGGGCACTTGTCAGAAGCCTCCTGGAATTTTCCAGACGGCAAACCCCCACTGAGGTCAAAGCCCAGCCAATGAATTCAAGAGCCTCCCGGTGACAGACCAGGAGGCCATCAATGCCACCCCCAGCCACGATTGCCAGAGGGCCATAGCTGTGGTTGCAGGCTGTTCTGTAGAGGGTTTCCCCCCTCCACAATGATGGTCTGGCACCTGTGGCCACTTTTTATTTTTAATCTTTAATAGATTCTTCAGAGGGCACCACCATCTTGAGTGGCACTCTCATTCCACAACTTGCAACAGCTCCCACCTCTAATGGTGAGGCTGCCAATCTTTCAGTACTGGAAGGCTGCTATTGGCCCTCCAACGTGGGAGCCCACACTTCCTTCTCAATTGGGCAGAGCTCTCAGAGGCAACCACTTATTGGCCACCTCCTCAAAAATCACCCTCTGAGTCCCAGCACCAGCATCTGTGGTTTCCTGACCTGCACTTATTCCTAATGGGATGATCAGCACTCGGGAAGGAAAATTCAGCCCACAGAGTCTAAACAAAGTATAAATTAGATTTAAGTCATGTGCAGAACATACAATAGAAGGAATGAAAGATGGGATCGAGACGAGAGACAGAAAAAGTAAAAATAGCTTAGTAAATTTTTGATAAATTAAACCTCCAACACTAACGAAACTCTGATGGAATGTGATTCCATATTTGTAAAATTAAATTTTCAATGCCAGGAAGGTTGTTTGGCAATAATTATGACTTAGCACACCATTAAAATCCACTGAATGTGCCAGACCTAGCATTTTCTGCCAGATTTAGTGAGTAATTACTGCAGCTTCTCACCTTTACATTGATTTTAATGCCAAGTCTATCAGCGAGGTACCGTTATAGCACAGCCTGTGAAGAAGCAGGATAGCTTGGACTGCAACTTCTGGATTTTCTCGTTTAACTGCACATGTGCATACTCACTGTTTATCCCACTGTCATTTTCAATGCAAAATCCAGGTCAATCCATTTTTGGGGTGCTGTTTGAGGAAGGACTGTTGGTCTAAACATTGGAAGTACTCCCTCTCTTCTTCAAATAGTGCATAAAATCTTTTTATGTCCACTTAAGCAGACAATTGAGGACTCTTTCATGCTTCAGCCAAAAGACAAAGACCTCCAACTGTAACAGTCTCAGTGATGCACTGGAAACTTCATCCTTTCACTATATAGAATAAATCAAAGCATCAAGACAGTAAGATTGTTTTCCTGTGTGAGATGCTTAATTGACCAGACTAAATTAAGGGGTAAGGGTTTATTGTCATGAAGCTTCTCTGCATGGAAAATATTTTAAAAATTTGCAAAAGAATTTTGATTACAGAAACTGCAATTATATATTTAGTAAAATAGGTGAGATAGCCCACTAAAAAAAAAAATATACTGCAGAGTCTCCAATATATTTTGCAAAATCCTCAATATCCCATCTCTCGCTCACTTGATCAAACTCATTGCTTACAGCAATTATAGTTATGGTTCACTTCATTCTTCCAAAAGGAAGCTTAGCCTCTATATCCAAATGACAATGTTATCTGAGAAAAACACCTGAAACTATAAACATTCTAAGATAGTCAATCTCTACATGGTCATGTTCTCTTTCATCACTATGTAGTATATAATGCATCATTTTACATCTAGCTCTTAGTTCTTTGAACAAACAAGGCAGAATGAACCTCCCAAGTAACAGGAACAGCACTGAAATATGGTACATTAATAGAAGATAAATCAGGTTAAAAAAGGGAGGTGAAAAAGCTTTGTATATAGAGATTAAAACTTTCAAAAAAATGAAGACCAGGTCTACAACGATCTCATACTCTTCATTTCTAAAACTTCCACAAACAAATGCCATGAAACTTGGAGTATCCACCATAATGGAAAGAATACTCTGCCAGATAACAAAGGTCAGCAGTGAGGCTATCCACTGACAATTCCAGAATATTCAGCTCCATTCACGTTCTTTAAATAGAATATCTATTGGCAGCCAACAGCAGGACCTGGATAACATCTAGTCTTGGGCTGACAAGTGACAGATGGCATTTGTGCCATATAAGTGGCAGGTACTGCATTAAGTGCTGCTGGAGGGCAAAGAATGTGAAGAAGGAAGTTTGGTAAGTTAGGGGATTTTAAGGGTAAATTTCTCCAAAATCTAGTTTTTGTTTTGTTTACATTTAGCAGCTAACTGGAGTTACTGTTTAAGTTACAGGCAAGTTAAGTTTCTAACAGTTTTAAACAGGGGTAAACAAGGTCTCAGAGTAACTGTAGCTAGTTAATTAACTAACTAGCTTAAACTGGTTTCCAAGCTCTAGCAAAGCTTACACATCATTGTTTTCAGAGAGTATAAATTCAGTGGACTCAGTGCTGCTGGAGGGCAGAGAGTTTGAGAAGGGAGTTTGGTAAGTGAGGGAGTTCGGTAAGGAGGGGAACTATAAATTAAGAAAAAATAAATTTAATTACATTGACACAATAAAGATGGCAGGACAGGTGATGTTTCATGACTGCAGCATATGGGTGCTCCTGGATGCCACGGCAATCCATGACAACCACGTCTGTAGTGTGTCTGCAGCTTGAGGAGCTTTGGCTCAGAGTCATTGAGCTGGAGGCCGAGCTGCAGACACTGCGATGCAGCAGCGTGGGGCAAAGTTACCTGGACACTATTCCAGAAGACAGTCACACCCCTTAGGATAAGGTCATCTGTTATGATTGGTGGTCAGGACAGGAGTGTGCGACTGTGAATCAGGCAGGTAAAGGGATCAAGAAGGTGGGAGTGGAGGACCTCAGCCCTTGCAATTGAGCAAGTTTGAAGCTCTTGCAGTCTGTATGGACCAGAGCGAGGGCTGCAGGGTGGATGAGCTAACTGACCATGGCACAGGAAGCCATTCAAGTGCCGGGAGCAAAAAGGAAAGTAGTGGTAATAGGGGACAGTATAATGAGGGGGATTGACACTGCTCTCTGCAGCAAAGAGCGAAACTCCAGAAGGCTGTGTTGCCTGCCCAGTGCCAGAGTTCGGGACATCTGCTCAGGGCTGGAGAGGAACTTACAATGGGAAGGGGAGGATCCAGTCGTCGTGGTCCACGTAGGTACCAACGACATAAGCAGGACAAAGGAGGTGGTTCTGTATAGTCAGTATGAGGAGCTTGGCACCAAATTAAGCAGAACCTCAAAAGGTAATAGTCTCTGAATTACCTGAGCCACGTGCAAATTGGCATAGGACAAATATGATTAGAGAAATGAATGCATGGCTCAAAGACTGATGTGGTCGAAGTGGGTTCCTGTTCGTGGGGCACTGGCACCAGTATTGGGGAAAGTGGGGTGTTCTACCGTTAGGACGGTTTACACCTGAACCGTGCTGGGACCAGTGTTCCAGCAAGCCGCATAACGGGTGAAGTAGAGAGGGTTTTAAACTAAATAATGGGGGAAAAGGGATCAAATTTGGGAAGATGTGGTAAATCAAAGCGTAGAGACAAGGCAAGAGAGAGAGGTATTAATATGGGAAAAGATAAACAGACTGTGACAGGAAGAGACAACGAGTACAAATCTAAGAATAAATCAGCAGACAAGGCTGGAGGTTACAAAATAAAAAAGGACAAAACTAAAGGCTCTGTATCTGAATGCATGGAGCATTCGAATCAAAACAGATGAACTGATAGCGCAAATAGAAATAAATAAGTACGATCTGATAGCCATTACAGAGACATGGCTGCAGGATGACAGATTGGGATTTGAATATTGAAGGGTACATGGCATTTAGGAAGGACAGGAAGCTACGAGAAGGTGGAGGGGTGGCTCTGTTAATTAATGATGGGATTAGCACATTAACAGGAATGACCTAAGTTCAGGAAACCAGGATGTGGAAGCAGTTTGGGTAGAGATGAGAAATAATAAAAGCAAGAAGTCACTTGTGGGAGTGGTGCATAGGGCCCCTAACAGTAACCACACGTTAGGACAGAGTATAAAGGAAAAAATAATGGGAGCTCATCAGAAAGGTATAGTGACAATCATGGGGGATTTTAATCTACATATAGACTGGAAGAATCAGATGGGCAAAGGTAGCCTAGATGAGGAGTTCATAGAATGTTTTCAGGATAATTTCGCAGAACAGCACATTCTGAAGCCAACCAGACGGCAGGCTGTACTAGACCTGGTATTTTGCATCCAGATAGCATTAATTAATGCTATTATAGTGAAGGCACCCCTAGACAGCAGTGATCATATGACTGAATTTTACATTTCAGTTTGAATGAAAGAGTGGGTCCAAGATTAGTATTTTAAATAAGGGCAATCATGAGGGCATGAAAGCAGAGCTAGCTAAAGTGAACTGGCAAAGTATGTTAAGGGATAGATCAATCGAGATGCAGTGGCAGATATTTAAAGGGATATTTCAGAATACACAGAAGAGAGACATTCCAACAAGAAAGAAAAATTACAAAGGGAGGACCGACCAGACGTGGTTAACAAAAATGTTAAAGATAGTTTCAAACTTAAATAAAAGGCATAAAATTGCAAAGTTGGGTGGCAAGTCAGAAGATTGGACAGAATATAAAAAGCAGCAAAGAACGACTAAAAGATTAATAAGGAGGGGAAAAATTAGAGTAAGAGACAAAGCTAATAGATAGTAAGAGTTTCTATGGATACTTATAAAAGGAAGTTTTAAAAAAAGTGAGCGTTGGTCCTATAGAAAGTTAGTCTGGGGAATTAATAAAATGAAAATAAGGAGATTGCAGTTGAATTGGACAGGTATTTTGTATTGGTCTTCACCATAGAGAATACAAGTAATCCCAGAAATAGCTGTAAATCAGAAACGGAAGGGGAGGGAGGAACTCAAGAAAATTACAATCACCAGGGAAGTGGTACTGAGCAAATTGTTGGAGCTGCGGCTGACAAGTCGCCAGGTCCTGATGGACTTCATGATGGAGACAGAAAGCAGGAAACTACAGGCCAGTAAGCTTAACATCTGTCATAGGGAAAACGTTTGAAGCTATTAAAGACATTATAGCAGGGCACTTAGAAAAATTCAAGGTAATCGGACAGAGTCAACATGGTTTTGTGAAAGGGAAATCATGTCCAACTAATTTATTGGAGCTCTTTGAAGAAGTAATGTGCAGTGGATAAAGGGGAACTGGTGGATGGACTGTACTTAGATTATCAGAAGGCATTTGATAAGGTGCCACATCAAAGGTTATTGCAGAAAATAAAAGCTCATGGTGTAGCAGGTAGCATTTTGACATGGACAGAAGATTGGTTAACTAACAGGAAACACAGTAGGCATAAATGGGACATTTTCTGGTTGGCAAGATGTAACGAGTGGTGTGCCACAGGGATCTGTGCTGGGGCCTCAATTTTTTACAATTTATGCAAATGACTTGGATGAAGGGACCGAAGGTCTGGTTGCTAAATTTGCTGATGACACAAAGGTAGGAAGGAAACAAATTTGTGAAGTGGACATGACGAGGCTATATAAGGGATGTGGATAGATCAAGTGAATGCGCAAAGATCTGGCAAATGGTGTATATGTGGGAAAATATGAAATTGTCTATTTTGGCAGGAACAACAAAAAAAGATGCATATTATCTTAATGATGAGATTGCAGAGCTCTGAGATGCAGAGGGATCTGGGTGTCCTCGTGCATGAATTGCAAAAGGTTAGTGTGCAGGTACAGGAAGTAAATAGGAAAGCTAATAGAATGTTATTATTTATTGCGAGGGGAATTGAATGCAAAAGTAGGGAGGTTATTATACAGGGCACTGGTGAGACCACATCTGGAGTACTGTGTACAGTATTGGTCTCCTTATTTAAAAGGAAGGATCAAAATGCACCGGAAGCAGCTCAGAGAAGGTTTTCTAGACTAATACTTGGAATGGGCAGGTTGTCTTATGAGGAAAGGTTGGACAGGTTAGGCTTGTATCTGCTGGAGATTGGAAGAGTAAGAGGTGACTTGATTGAAACATATTAGATCCTGAGGGGTCTTGACAGGGTGGATGTGGAAAGGATGTTGCCCCTTGTGGGGAAAAATAAGGGGTCTCCCATTTAAGACAGATGAGGAGAGATTTTTTCTCTGACAGTCATGAGTCTTTGGAATTCCCTTCCTCAAAAGGCAATGGAAGTAGAGTCAGAGGGTCATTTACGTCACAGGAGCCGGCCATTCGGCCCATCGAGTCCATGCCAGCTCTCCGCAGAGCAATCTAGTCAGTCCTTATTTCTGTAGCCTTGCAAGTTTATTTTCTTCAAGTGGCCATCCAACTTCCTTTTGAAATTATTGATTATCTCCACTTCCACCATTACCATTCGCTTTGCAAAAAAATTATTCCTCATATTCCCCCTGCATCTCTGATCAAAACCTTCAACCTGTGTCCCCCAGTCCTTGTACCAGTCTTTAAATACTTTTGAGGTAAACAGATTCTTGATAAGCAAGTAGGGAAAGGTTACCAGGGGTAAACGGGAATTAAGAGTCGAGGTTAATGGCCAGCTACCCAACCCGAACCCGACGACCTGTTGGATTCGGGTTGGGTCAGGTCGCACTTCCGGGTTCGGCATTCGGGCTCAGGTACACTCTATCACCACCTCCGGTAAGTGGCTCCACTGTTAATGTACTTTTTGGACTTGAAAGGTGGTTTTGTTGCAGTTATTTTAAGCTTGTGCAAATAAGCAACAAAGTGAAAAACGGAAGGTTGGTTAACTGATGGTCGGGTCAGGTACGGTAAAAAATGAAAGGACTCGGATGTGGTTCTGTCGGGTTCAGTTTCAGTTGCAGACCCGAGCTGGCCTTTAGTTGAAGTTACATTCAGATCAGCCGTAGAATCATAGGAAATAGGAGCAGGAATAGGCCATTTGGCCTGTCGATCCTGCTCTGCCATTCAACAGATCATGGTTGATCATCTACCTCTACGCCATTTTTCCTCACTGTCCCCATATTCCCTGATGTCATTAATATTCAGAAATCTATCAAATTCTATCTTGAACAGGCTCAATGATTGAGCTTCCATAACCCTCTGGGTTAGAGAATTCCACAGATTCACCACACTGAGTAAAGAAATTCCTCCTCATCTCAGTTTTAAATGGCCTGCCCCTTATTCTAGACTCACCAGCCAGAGGAAACATCCTATCCACATTTACCCTGTCATGCTCTAAGAATTTTGTAAGATTCAATGAGATCACCTCTCATTCTTCGAAACTCTAGAGAATACAGGCCCAGTGCTAACCAGTTTGCTAATTTCCACATTAAAGGCTGATGAACAAACTCATCCCACTGGAAGCTCTGCAGAATTGTAATGTAATGGAAAGATGATATTATTTTCTCTGCTAAGATTCCTTCCTACTGACATGCTAGATTCTTTCCTACAAGATTTCCAGTGGAACCACTCACTAACTAATCTTGTTGCTGACATTATCATACCTGCTCCTAACTTTGTGTAGAGCCCTAAAATGGATGAAAGAGAAAATTAAGAAACGTCACCTTGTAGATGTGTTGTCCTTCCTTAGAAACAAAAATATGAACCTGCAATTATAAAGTACTTTATCACATCCTCAGGAGAAACTAAAGCACTTCACAGCCACAGACATTACTTTAAGTGCCATTATAATGGTGAACTCAGCAGCCCATATGGATACAGCAAGCCACAAACATTATGTAGCTACATTTTATAATGCATGAATTCCTTCTTACAGCATCACTAATGAAGGTATACTTTGTTTTTCTGCTGAATTGGCCATGTGCATCTGAAAAAATACGTGTATATGATCTTCAAATATCCTGATTTGAATCTAATTCAATTATATGGTAATCTTCCATATTACGTCTATTACCCATTTACAACTTTTTAAGTCAGTAATATTCCCATGCAATTCAGATATTTATGCTTTTTAACTCATTTCTTTCTCCTGGCATTAAGCCCAGGTAAAGCACTTGGCAAAAAGACAAGCTGGCTGCAAGGAGTAGGGCATTATTTACTTGCCATGCTCCCCATAAAACTGTTATGGAACACTAAATTAGGTAGACATTTAGGTTAAGACCATATTGAAGATTGTAACACTAGACTGACGGACAGAAAGAATGACGATTGGGTGATTAACAGCCGAAGAATGGACAAAGTACCCAACAGCCATGACTCCTATGAATAGAGGAAACTTGCCATTACAGTGCCAGATAATGTCTCTTAGGACATTCCAAAACACTTGGCATACAATTAGCTCCTCCAAAATGTTGCTATGTAGGATACTGCAGCATTATTTTTGCCCAAAGTTAATGAACAATTAATCTGTCTTATGAACAGGTCTATTAAATCAAATGTATGTATCCTTTCAACTCCCAGAATATTTAAAAATGTAGACTGGCAAAGTGTCTGCATTGTCCACCGTCAATTAGAGTTTTTTTTTTAAATATAGAGATGGAATTGGGAGCAAAACTTCAGAAATCTGCTCTTCAGAGACTGGAACTACATAATTCAAACAGCAAAATTGAATGGTAAATACAGGCAACAGTAATTTAAAATGGCTGTTGATCAAAAAGCATAACCAAAATTTGTGACAAGTAGTAAGGTTTGTGGACAGGGATCATCAGCCCTGCACAAGATCTTTGCAAAACTCCAATAATAGTGGAAAGTCAATTTATCGTCATTTAATTTACAGTCAACTCTATTCTAAATAAATACCAAATAAAGAAAAAAGTGGCAAACTAGAATTTATTATATGCAGGATTGACTGCATAAAATTTAGCCATTAACAGATTAACAAAATCAGTACAAAAGAGAAAAACTAAACAAAACTATTAAATCTAACGAAAAAGGTTTATACAAATTGGGTGTAAAAATCTGATAACTGCATCCTGTTGAGATAGATGCTGAGCTAAGAAAATAGCTTTGCTGTCAAAATAGGAAGCAGTTTTGAAAAAAAAAAAATCCTCCAAGATTGCCGCTGTAGGAAAACATTCAAGAAATCAAAGTTCCTCACAAAAAAATTAAACTACGGATTTGTTTCTCTGTTTAGTAGCAATGGTTCCGCTGGCTTTCCAAATACTTGAAATAATTCTCTGGGTCAAATCGATTTACTTTCTCATGTGTACCAGAAATTTACCTCGAGATACCTAGCCTTCAAAGTTCAATTAGAATATATTCTGATGTAATACATTATACATTAAATTCAACTTTCCTCAATTACTTGAAATTAGTTGCTTTTGGAAAACATGCAATTGTCCTCATTCCTTAATTTATTTTTAAATTTCTCAATCGAGGGGTGGGGTGGATATTATTTCTTCCAAGTACTCCCACTTTTATACAAAAATATAGTACTCACGAAAATATAAAAATGCCAATTTTCTTACCCATATTGATATACCTCCTGGAAGGACTCCATTCCATTCTCCCAGTTTCTCCGTCTCCGACACATCTGCTCTGATGATGCTACCTTCCATGACGATGCTTCTGATAGGATTTCCTTTTTCCTCAACCGAGGATTTCCCCCCCACTGTGCTTGACACTGTGGTCGTCCTCACTTTCCACCCCATCAACCTCCATATCCAAAGGATCATCCTCCGCCACCTCCAGCATGATGCCACTATCAGTCGCATCTTCCCCTCCCTTCCCCTGTCAGCATTCCGAAGGGATCGTTCCCTCCGCGACACCCTGGTCCACTCCTCCATTACCCCCACCACCTCGTCCCCGTCCCATGGCACCTTCCCCTGCAATCGCAGGAGGTGTAATAGCTGCCCATTTACCTCCTCTCTCCTCACTATCCCAGGCCCCAAACACTCCTTTCAGTGAACCAGCAATTTACTTGTACTTCTTTCAATGTAGTATACTGTATTCGCTGCTCACAGTGTGGTCTCCTCTACATTGGGGAGACCAAGCGCAGACTGGGTGACCGCTTTGCGGAACATCTCCGCTCAGTCCGCAAGCAGGACTCTGAGCTTCTGGTTGCTTGCCATTTCAACACTCCCCCCTGCTCACATCTCTGTCCTGGGATTGCTGCAGTGTTCCAGTGAACATCAACGCAAGCTCGAGGAACAGCATCTCATCTACCGATTAGGCACACTACAGCCTGCCGGACTGAACATTGAGTTCAATAATTTCAGAGCATGACAGCCCCCCATTTTACTTTCATTTCTAGTTATTTTTTCTTTTTTACAATCTTTTTTTTTTGCATTTATTTCATTTCATCTTAGTTTGTTCAGTTTGCTTACCCACTTTTTTTTTCCAGGTTTGCACTTGCTGCTGTTCAATATTCAGTCCATTAACACCTAATCTGTACTAATGCTTTGTCTTTCAACACCCCATTAACATATTGTTTGCCTTTGCTCCATGACCTTTTGGTCAGCTATGTGGCCTGGTCCAATCTACACCTTCTCCTTTGTTATCTCTTGCCCCACCCCCACCTCACTTGCTTATAACCTGTGTCTTTTCTAATATTTGTCAGTTCCGAAGAAGGGTCACTGACCCGAAACGTTAACTCTGCTTCTCTTTTCACGGATGCTGTCAGACCTGCTGAGTGGTTCCAGCATTTCTTGTTTTTATTTCGGATTTCCAGCATCCGCAGTATTTTGCTTTTATTATATTGATATAATCTTCTTTGGCAAGTCACTTTGGGATATCACCAAGAGATACCACGCAGTTTGTTCAACTCCAGTTAAGGTTACTAAAACAGAGGTTTGAGGCAGAAGTCCCTTTAAAATTTTCTCTGGCTATCACAATAGTTCAATCATCTGAATATATTCCAGCAACAGTATCTGGTATACCTTTCCATATTAATGACCCTCCCTCCCCCCCAAAACTGAAAGAGTAGTCAGGGCTGAGCCTTAGGTTTAGTGCTTTCTTTATCTGCAAAATCAGTCTTCTGCTTGCTCGACACACTGCACTGCAGACAAGCTTGGCCATCTGGGCCTGCTTTTCCTTTACAAGCTGCTAATGATTTCACTCAATCTTCAGCAGTTCATTCCTTAAAAAAGGTTCTCACCTCAAATATGTACAATGGGAAGAACAGAAAAGTTAGAGTTTAAAAGTTAAAATTTTGAAGAAATTAGGTCAAGAGTGTTTTGTGATTAGGTACAAAAGACTTGCATTTATAGTGCTTTTCATGACCACCGAACGTCTCAGTGCTTTACAGCCAATTAAATACCTCTGAAGTGTAGTCACTGCTGTAATGTATAAATAAAAATGCAATCAAAAAGATTGGGTAAAAAGAGAATAGAGGAAGAAAGGATGACAGCATCAATTTCTAACTGGAAAATTTTTCTACTATCAAATTAGCTCATTAACACACTCATTCACACAAGATTTTAAATCAGAATGTGTCCAGAACCATAGCACACAGAGCTGAAAATCAGTTTTGTTGTTTAGCTGAACAGCTTAAAATCTTCTTTCTCTTTATGCTTTTGGAACAAATGACCATTCGTGCAGCCTAAATACAACACTGTTATAGAAACTCCTGGATCGCAGGTAGACTGAACAGTTTAACTCACAATCTGTCCTAATTTTTTCTACTTTTGGCAAGAAATTTTCAATATAGTGTAGAATATATGGATTTTGCATACAACTGTTGGCGCAATGCACTGTCAGTTAGGTTTTTGGGCTCTTTTCTGCTATTCTTGATATAGATACTTCAGCTTCTGATTTGTAGAATATCTTCATAAATGGGTCTCAGCTTCCTACACTCCTGAATGTATCTTCACTGGCCCCAATATTCCAGTATCTGATTGCAAGTATAGGACAACAAACAGAAAACCATTTTGTAAAGTGCTTTAGCTACTGTGTCTATCCTTTGCCTCAATGTGTATTTTCTTCCTTCCTTGAAACATAACAGAACTTTATAACAGACTTTTAGATGACAAATGAGCACATTTATTGAATAATTAAAATATATATAGATAACCTTCATCTGTCCCACTACTGTACTTTCCCCCAATACTCAAAAACAGCAACTTCTCAAGCCACTTTCTTGCTGCCCTCCTGGAGATTTTTTTTTAAAATTAAACAGGCGCGCACACACAGACGTCTCCTGGCGTGATGCAAAAGGGGAGTCTGGATCAACTGCAGTGGTCAGTCAAAGCAGGGCTAGACAGCATGGAACAAATTAATTGGTACAAAAAGGTGAGGGGAGAGTGGAGGAGGGAGAGAGGACTTGAAAGTGAAAATGAGGCAGCAGAGGAAAAGGAGATGAGGAGGAAAGGAGGGGAGAAGGAGGCGGGTAAAGGAAGGGGCACTGGGAGATTGGCTCCAATAAACTATGTGATGCTCTGTTAGTGGGGGTGTGGAGAATAGATTTGCAGGACCAAAGGGACTTAGAAATAAGGAAGGCAGGGCCATTAGTGGATTAAACAGGAGGATGAATCACAGAGCAGAGCTGTTTGGTTGAGGGGTTAGTTCCAAATCACCCAAGAAATGCTCAGCAGGAGAGAGGATAGAATTCAATGTGGCTTGCAGTACAGCTATGCTATCGATGCTCACTTGACCGGGTAGAAGGCAAGCGGGAAACCTGGAATAGGAGCATCATATTCTCTGTGCTGATTGGGAGGGGGAATCTATTCTGCACAAATGGAGGGAAGACTTTATCCAATGAATTACTTAAGTCTTCAGGGTTGAAGATAAGATGTTGTCTGTTTGAGATAAGCAGGCATTTGTGAGTGAGGATATTCATTTTCCGCAGAAAATCTGTATTTCTGCTGAACAGGTGGGGATGGAGAATGGGGTTGTAGTCTTTCTGTCATGAAAGGGGTAAATCAACTGTTGTAGTCTGGTTCTGAATTTCTGCTCAGCTGCTGCGAGGGATGCCATCTCATAAGAGAACAAAATTCTTGACAGTGGTGGGGTGAGAAAACGTACCAGGCATTAAAAGTTATTTTTTCTGTGGCGCCCATAGTACATTACATCCATTCATCCATTCATCCTACCCTCCTGCAGCATGCTTAACTAAACTTCTCAGTACTTTATTGCACTTGCGCTTCAATACATTCCACCACCTGGCAGGAAACACTGGTTATTAGGCACTGTATTCGGTGTTTAGATTTATTTTTCTTCGAAGAATTCCTCTGGGGGATAGGGAGGTAACTTAATTTCCTTTGCATGACGTGGAGTATATGTTCTAATGTTATTTGTGGTTCAAATAGAATGTAAAAGTTTTCCTTTACTCAACAACAGGCCCACTATTCTCCAAGAAAAGGAGTGCTACAGCACAACCTGGTAGATAAGTTTAGGAATTGCACAGAGGTTGACAGTCACATAACATTAGGTGGCCTGCCACTTAAGTCAATGAATCACAGTTACATTAATAGCACCAATTACAGGCACAGTATTTGACTGTTTCAACCAAAACCAAATAAGTATTTGTATTAAATGTTTTCTTACCCAACTCCTCAAAGCAAATGAATTCAATCTTTGTTATTACTTTTACCAGAAGTGCAATTATTCCTTTGCACTTGTCAAATGAGAGTGTTAACTGGCTTGATCCACCCCTCTGCTGATGCCAAATAATTCCATGATTTGAACAATTCAACATACTTAAATACTACTCAAATAGCTAGCGGAAAATGTTGAATTTACGTAACTTGGCTCAATTCAAAAAGGAGTTGGTAGTCATGCACATAACTGAGGCATTTACACAGCACATTTGTTTAAAATGTGTAGCTTGGTTACTTGGCAGTAAGTTTTCTCAGAAGCAACCAAGCATAACCTTCATGACATTTGTATCAGGTTCAGCTAGGAACATGATTCTGATTGCAACTGCTTTTCAAACCCAAGTACTGTAACTGGATGAAAAGGGACTACTTCTAAGCTAAAGCTGGAAAAATTGGTTAATTTTTGTTGCAGTTTATTTCATTTTACTATCTCTGCAAGCACATTCTGCCAATTAAGGGGAACTTCCAATATTACCAATGTTTCAGAAATACACTTTTTAGTCTCTTGGCACTACACTCCCCTGCCCCATACAAAATGTTACAGTAACTGAAAATACTAGGAATTTACATACAGGTTTCTTTCAAAACAAACTCCATATTTCGTCCATCCATAATTGTAAACCATATGAAATTTTTCATGTGAGCTTCTATTTGTTTTATTGTACAAGTGCATGGAGGACAAATGTAAAGCTAGTTTCCAAGGGGTTCCCCTGTGATGTATTTTTTTGCCATGGAAATCTCCACAGCAATGCTCTTTAGTTTGCAGAGCCTCCTGTTTATTTATTAATATTGATTCCAAACTAGCTTGTAGGTACCTGTGCCCTTAACTGAGCCTCAATTTACTAGCCATAAAAAGTTACAGTTGAACTTACATAGACTTCAGCTATACACCCAAAACTCCAGAATGATTTTTAACTTTAAAAACAAAACCCAACAACACAAAACTAGTTAGCAAAACGTCAACTTGATCGGAACAGAAGAATTTTGACCCATTTAGCATCATCAACTGAATGTGAACTGGCCCAGAGTCTCCAAGTCAAGCTGCAGAAGGATGATCACCCAAAATGACAAAAAGCCAACTTTGTTTATGCCTGATGTCACACAAACAACTAGAAGTTGATGATATGTAAATCTCTATTATTCAAGTATTCACAGAGAAACCTAGAGAACATTTGCCAAAACAGCCTCAAAAATAGAATTGTACACTATACCACTCAGATGCTTTTACAGCTCTGTGTGAGAGAGACAGAGAGCGCGAGCTTGGTTTTCAACAGGAATTCAGTGGTGAATGAGAGTTCAGCTGCTTCATCAGACTAAGGTCAAGAAAGTAGTAGTTAAATAGTGAAATGATGATGGCAGGACAGGCAATGTGTGTATTCTGTGGAATTTACATAATATGGGAAATCCTGGAAAGTAGGAGTATTCAGGAAAACCATAAAATGTCTCAAGGTGGACTTGCTTGAGCTTAAAGTTATAAAGATTGAGGAACAATTGGAGACACTGCACAACACAGCAGGGAAACAGATTCCTGAAATATGGATTGCAGGAGAGTTCCTGGAATGTGCATTGCAGCTAGAAAGGAATAGTGAGACAGTGAAAGGGACTCAATTCACTAGAATGATACAAGGAATGAGGGGTTATAGTTAAAAAGGTAGTGAAAAATTGAGGCATTCTTCACTGAAGGAAGTAAAGTTAAAGGAGGGGCTTCTAACAAAATGTTTTCAGGACTTTGAAGATTTTGAAAGGTCAATTCCATTGGTTGGTGAATTGGGTATCGCACAGTTTTGTTATTAAATGCAAAAGGGAAGCCAGAAGAACCTTTTTCCAGCAAGTTATTAGTATATATAATCCATCATAAAATATTACAACTTCACTCAAAACTAAAGAAAGGACTGGTAAATACATTCAATACCAACTAAACAAAGAACCGATGTTGCACATAATTTTGTTATGCCGGAGTATGTCCTACATGCCTGTCTGTCGCAAATGCTTCCTCACTCACCCGGAGAGCACGAGAAGAGGTGATCAAAAAGAGCAAGGCGTAAAGAGGAGATTGAAAGAGAGCAAGTGGGAGAAAATGGAATTACAAGACAATGGAAGAGAGATATGCAACAAGGCAAAAGCGAGAGGGAGAATAGGACAGTGCAAAGAGGATGGAGATCCAGACCAAAGTGGTGGAGCAGGAGAAAGAGAAAGACAATTGTGCAGAGATGAACACAAGTGGAAGAAATCAGTAGGTGAAGGAGAAGCAAAGAAAGAGTTACAAATAGGATAAGAGAGTGAGAAAGACAGAAAAAAAATCTTTTTTAAAACCAAGTTGAGTCCTTTCTTTAGTTTTGAGCGAAGTTGTAATATTTTATGATGGATGATATGTTCTAATAACTCTCTGGAAAAAGGCTCTTCTGACTATCCTTTTGTATTTAATAACCAAACGGTGCCAACCCCAATTGGCTCAGCACAAAAAGGTTAAAAATTAGTGAGTTAGTCAGTTGTTGGTGATACTTTTCAGGTACATATATTGCAAAGTGAGAGGCAAACAAAGACAGGCTTAAATATATACAACAAAAGTCTTTTGCTCCAGAAGTTGAGGGATTTTAATCCACTGAAATCAAATGTACCCACTCCTAGTCATTCCTAAAGGTTGGGGTGTCCGATCATGCTTGCATCCCTATGATAGCTCTGCGATGCTCATCTAAAATATGTTAAATTTCTTCAGCTATGCCTCTTACTGGCTGATGCTTTTGCTCCTCACCAGTGCCCACTGACTCGTTGCAATAAGGCAATTTTATTTCACTTGAGATCCTGTTGTGTTTCCAGGATTGCTTCCAGGCTTACACTAATGCTTTCACTTATCCACTTAATGATTCCAGTCTCCAATCAGTGCTCACCCCCCACCCCCCCAACCCCTCAATACTCCCATGGTCTGCTTTGCCCAGCTCAGTACTCCCAATCCGCATGTATCACTTAGTTCTCCCTTTAGTACTCCCACAATGCTGTATTTTGAGTGCATGTAACTTCAGTACTTGCCTCTATATTTCTATTTTTTCCACACCCCAGCCAACCCTTCTCATTCCATACCTAGCCTCCTCCCACTGCTCTGACCCCAGTTCCCAACAAACAATCCTTGACTGCTCAGAGACCTCAGAACCCCAAAATTCCTCCAGAGTGCTATCCCATTCCCCGCTACTTCTCAGTACTCCCTCTACTGGTTTATTTTGACCTTGTAACAATAAAAAAATGCATCAGTGCATGAAGGTTCAGCCAAAAAAAGCCTTGCGAAAAGCTTTGTGTCAGACAATACAAGTACAGCTGCTTTCAACAGCACTGAAGCCAATTTCATTTGGAAGTTGGAACATTCTGCTGAATAACTCAAGAGTTACCACAGGTGGTAAGCAATTATGGGCTGCAGCTGGGATTTTTCTCAGCTTACAAGTATACTCAGTTTTTTCAGTAGTCCCAAAACTTATGAAACAAATCCAAATGTGGAGCCTGAAGAGAAAGCCCTTTAAAGTCAGTGGCACATAGGTATGTGCTGTAATTTGGGAACCACCACTACTAGTAAAAGGTATTTACTGAATACTTTGAGGACCAAAGTCAGGTTAAATAAGTGCCTTACTGATATTACATCCCTGCCCATTTACGCTCAAGATTTTCCAGTGGGCTCTTGAAATGACCTGCCCATGATAACTAATGCCAACTAGTCCTCTGGCTAAAACATGTGAATTATCTGAGGCAGCATCACCACCTTGAGCATTTCCTATAATGAGGGGGGGGGGATTTGTGGCTCTTGGGACAAAGTGGTTGGTATAAAACCCTAAATTTTTTAATGGTTCTGAAAAGTAGAAGCTTCTGCACTTTATTGGCCAACAACTCTCTGATTTGCACTCGATCTTGAGAAATTTACTCCACTGAACATGAGGTATATCCTGTGAAGTGGAGAACAGCACTACACAACCGTCACTCTCATGCATGCATCCGGCAGGACAAGACTTTGATTGCTTAGTAACAGTCAAATGTGATTGTCCTGCAGTTTCCAGTACTTATTTTCATAGAATCATAGGATGGTTACAGAAGGAGACCAGTTGGCCCATCGTGTCCATGCCAGCCCTCTGCTAGTCCCACTCCCCAGCCTTTCCCCATAGCCCTGCAAATTTATTTGTTTCAGACGATCTAATTCCTTTTGAAAGCCAAAAATTAATTTTCCTCCACCACACTCTGGCACAGCATTCCAAATCCTAACCACATGCTGTGTTAAAAGGTTCTTCCTCATGTCATCATTGCTTCTTTTGCCAATCACCTTAACTAGGTTCGCAAGCCTTCTGCCAATGGGAACAGTTTCTCCCCATCTACACTCTCTAGACCCCTTATGATTTTGAGCACCTCTATCAAATCTCCTCTTCACCTTGGAGAAGATTAACAGCCCCAGCTTCTCCAATCTATCCACACAACAGAAGTTCCTCACCCCTGGAATCATTCTTATGAACCTTTTCTGCAACTTCTCGAATACCTTCACCTCCTTTCTAAAGCATGGTGCCCAGAATTGGACACAATACTCCAGTTGAGGCCGAACCAGGGTTTTATACAGGTTCTTGATAGCTTCCTTACTTTTATACTCTATGCCTCTATTTATAAAGCCCAGGAACACATTTGCTTAATTAACTGCTTTTTCAACCTGCCCTGCCACCTTCAATGATTTGTGCACATATACACCCAGAAACCTCTGCTCCTGATCCCACTTTAGAATTGAAACCTTTATTTTATATTGCGTCTTCTCATTCTTCCTACCAAAATGTATCACTTCACACTTATCTACATGATATTTCATTTGCCACTTGTCCACCCATTCCATCATCCCAAGTCCTCTTGAAGTTTCTCACTATCCTTCTCAAAGTTTATATTTCCAAGCTTTGGGTCAGCTGCAAATTTTGAAATTGCGCCCGTGGACCAAAATCTAGGTCCTTAATAATAGATCAAGAAAAGCAATGGTCCTGACATCAAGCCCTGGGGAACCCCACTATCTACCCTCCTGCAGTCTTAAAAACAACTGCTCATAGTACCCCGTTTCCTGCCACTCAGCCAACTTCGTATCTGGGCTGCTACTGTCCGTTTTATTCCATGGGCTTTAACTTAGCTGACAAGCCTGTCAGGTTGCACTTTATCAAACGCCTTTTGGAAGTCCACATATACAACATCAACCGCAACCCTCAGCAACCCTCTCTGTTATAATCCCGTCGTTTTTTTTTCGGGAAGAATGCAGTGTTCCTTTAAGGTTGGAAAAGGAGCAGTACGCCTTTAAGGCAACAAGCTCCAGAGACGGAGTCAAAGAGTGCATTCTTGTTGTCATAGGATAAAGCCACTCAGAACCAAAGACATGAGAGATACCAGTTCTGATGAAGGGTCACTGACCTGAAATGTTAACTCTGCTCCTCTCTCCACAGATGCTGCCAGACCTGCTGAGTATTTCCAGCACTTTTTGTTTTTATTACACGAGATACATTGTTGCTGAGTGGCGTTTAAAACTAGCTGAAAAACTGGTTTTTGACAGACACAGACAGCTGGACCAGCATATACTGAAAGAAATGAGAGTGCTCTCGGTTTAGTTAAACCCTATTTATTATACTCTCAGAATTCAAATGTCAAGACAGATTAATTTCTTAAAAGAAAGTAACCAAATTCCTTGAACTACTCAACTGTAATTGTTGAAATTCATCACTGGAAAAGAGCATTAATTCAACAGCTGAAGTAGACTACGGACTGTTTTACTGTCGAAGAACCTTCCCCCCCCCCACCCCCACCCCCCCACTGGACGGCTGTGAGGACTTCAGGCAACCTGGACTATTCTACATTGGAAGACTTCGCTTTGGCAAGAGCGCAAATATGCAAGGACTCTAATTTTTTCAATTTTAAATGTTGTTTATATCTTAGTAGTGTTTAAGAATTTAGTTTTTCTAATTAAACAGTTGATTTGTTAATCTAAGGACACCTGGTTTGGTTAGCCTTATTCAGGGGTTAATAGATGGTACAATTTGGCTGGATCTTTCTTTAATTTGGAAAGTTTAAAATGATATATCTGTGGAGGGACAGGACTGATTCAACGGCGCGTTTCTCCCACCACAAGAATCATCGTATACTTGGATTGGGGGCTTTGACTTCAGAAGTCGGTCATAACATATCTCATCAAAAAACTCAAGGAAGTTAGTTAAACACAATTTGTCCTCAACAAATCTGTGCTGGCTTTCCTCAATTAATCCACATTTGTCCAAGTGACTGTTAAATTTGGGACAAAATTTAGTTTCTAAAAGCTGCCCCACTACTGAGGTTAAACTGACTGGCCTGATCCTTTCATCCTTTCTTGAACAAAGGAGTAATATTTGTAATTCTCCAGTTCTCTGGCACCACCCCTGTATCTAAGAAGGATTTGAAGATTATGGCCAGTGCCTCCCCAATTTCCACCCTTACTTCCCTCGATATCCTTGGATGCATCTCCTCTGGACCTGGTGACTTAACTTTGAGGCACAGGCAGACTATTCAGTATCTTCTCTAACAATTTTTAGCCCATCCAGTGTCTCAGCTACCTCCCCTTTCACTATGATTTGGGCAGCATCCTCCTTAGGAAAGACAGATACAAAGTACTCATTAGTATCTCAGTCATGCTCCCTGACTCCATGCATAAATCTCCTTTTTGATCCCTAATCGGCCTCATTCCTTTTACCACCTTTTTACTATTTATACGTATATAGAAGAATCTTGGATTCCCTATTGTTAGCTGCCAGTCTCTTCTCATACACCCTCTTTGCTTCTCCTTTCTTCTTTCTATATTTAGCCTGTTTCACAATTGTATTATTTACCTGAATAATTTTGAATAATTACTGGAAAAAAATGAAATCAGGGGTGGTCGATAGCTTTTTCCCAGCTTCCTGATGTTTACCTCACCTTCGTAGCTTGAGTGTATTAGCTTCAAATGAAGGTTATTTGCCCTTGACTGCAGTAAAGTAGTCTGTGCACCAACTTCGGTGAGTTGTGGTCTAAGTGACAATAGATTCCAAAGTTTATTGGCCAACTCTCGAAACCTACAAAAATGGCATCAATGCTCATCATGCCCCCAACAACTTGCACTTATAGAGTACCTTTAATGTAAAATAACATCCCAAGGCATTTTACAAGCATTAACAAAATTTGACATGAGCCAACTATGATATTAGGCCAGATAATCAAAAGCTTGGTCAAAGAGGTAGGTTTCAAGAAGCGTCTTAAAAAGGAGGAAAGATAGCAAGGTAGAGATTTAGAGAAGGAATTCCAGCACTTAGGGCCATGGCAGCTGAATGCACGGCTGTCAATGGTGGAGCGAATAAAATCAGGAATGTCCAAGAGGCCAGAACTGGCACAGAAAGGTGGTGCAGGCTCTAAGGCTGGAGGAAATTACAAAGGTAGGGAGGGGCGGGGCCATAGAGGGATTTGAAAACAAAGATAAAATTTTTAAATAAAAGCAAAAAATACTGCAGATGCTGGAAATCTGAAATAAAAATGGGTCAGGCAGCATCTATCTGATGAAAGGTCACAGACCTGAAATGTTAACTCTGCTTCTCTCTCCACAGATGCTGTCTGATCTGCTGAGTATTTCCAGCACACTCTGTTTTTATTATTTGAGAATTTTAAAGTTGATGCATTGTTTAACAGGGAGCCAATAGCTCAGTGAGCACAGGGGACATGGGCAAACATGACTTGGTGCGAATTAGGACATGGGCAGAGTTCTGAATCATCTTAAGTTTGCGGAGGGTAGAACAAGGAGAAGTGTATTAGAATAGTCATGTTTAAAGCTAACAAAGGCACGGAAGAGGGTTTCAGAAGCAGATAGACTAAGCCATGGATGGAGTCGGGTGATGTGACAGCGGTAGAAATAGCCAGTCTTAATGATTCCCAGTTGAGAAGCTCGTCATTATCAAAACATATGCAGCTAGATTCTGGAATGAACAATGCTTAATTTTGTTCTCCTGCCGTGCCATTTAAGGCACACTGCTCTGTCTAACTTAATTATCTGTATCAGAGAAGGTAAGTCGTATTACATGCTACATAGTAGGCAAAATGCACTAAGTTCAGTCACGTTGGATGACATTGTTGGATCAATAGGGCGGCACAGTGGCAAAGTGGTTAGCACCGCAATCTCTCAGCTCCAGGGACCCGGGTTCGATTCTGGGTACTGCCTGTGCGGAGTTTGCAAGTTCTCCCTGTGACCGGTTTTCGCCGGGTGCTCCGCTTTCCTCCCACAGCCAAAGACTTGCAGGTGATAGGTAAATTGGTTGTTGTGTAGTAGGTGGTAGGGAATATGGGATTACTGTAGGGTTAGTATAAATGTTACGGGTTATAAGTCCAGATAAATTGGCGTAGAAACTGGGCGCCACGGGTTGCCTTTGTCGGTGGGAGAGGTCATCACACCTCACTGGACAACTACCGCCCGCCTCAAACCGGGCAGCCCCCGGTCAATAAGGTTCTGTCCCGCCACAGTCTACCTGCTTCAATGGGTGCTTGGAGCTCAGGGTCATTGCCCGAAAGGTGGACTGAAACACCGCACCAAACAACACGAAAAAAGGAAAGAGGTACCAGCCCTTCGCTTTGCAAGCTGGAACATCAGAACTGTGTGTCCTGGCCTGTCGGAAGACCTTACACAAATCAATGATTCTCGGAAGACCGCCATCATTAACAACGAACTCAGTAGACTCAATGTAGACATTGCAGCACTTCAGGAGACATGCCTCCCTGCGAGTGGATCTCCAGCAGAGCAAGACTACACCTTCTTCTGGCAGGGTAGGGATCCTGAAGAACCAAGACAGCATGAAGTGGGCTTCGCCATCAGAAATTCCTTGCGCAGCATGAGAGGGCCTCCCTCAAATGGCTCGGAACGCATACTGTCCATCCGACTGCTCACCACCTCTGGTCCAGTACATCTACTCAGCATCTCTGCTCCCCACCTGAAGCTACAGATCAGTTCTACGAGGAACTCCATATCATTAGCAGCATCCCCAACACCGAACACCTATTCCTGCTGGGGGACTTTAATGCCAGGGTTGGGGCCGACCATGACTCATGGCACTCCTACTCCTGCCTTGGGCGCTATGGCGTTGGAAGGATGAATGAGAACGGGCAGAGACTGCTTGAGTTGTGTACCTATCATAACCTCTGCATCACCAACTTGTTCTTTCACACTAAACCGTCACCAGGTTTCATGGAGGCACCCAAGATCGCGTCGTTGGCACCAGCTGGACCTCATTGTCACAAGGCGAGCCGCCTTGAACAGTGTTCAAATCACACGCAGCTTCCACAGTGCAGCCTGCGACACCGACCACTCCCTGGTGTGCAGCAAGGTTAGACTCAGACCAAAGAAGTTGCATCATTCCAACCAGAAGGGCTACCCGCGCGTCAACACGAACAGAATTTCTCACCCACAGCTGTTACAAAAATTTCTAAATTCACTTGTAGCAGCCCTTCAAAACACTCCCACAGGGGATGCTGAGACCAAGTGTGCCCACATCAGATACACCATCTATGAGTCAGCTTTGACCACCTACGGCAAAAGTGTAAAGAGAAATGCAGACCGGTTTCAATCTCAATGAAGAGCTGGAACCTGTCAAAGCCGCTAAGCACATTGCACTGTTGAACTACAAGAAAGCCCCCAGCGAGTTAACATCCGTAGCACTTAAAGCAGCCAGAAGCACTGCACAAAGAACAGCCAGGCGCTGCGCAAATGACTACTGGCAACACCTATGCAGTCATATTCAGCTGGCCTCAGACACCGGAAACATCAGAGGAATGTATGATGGCATTAAGAGAGCTCTTGGGCCAACCATCAAGAATATCGCCCCCCTCAAATCTAAATCGGGGACATAATCACTGACCAACGCAAACAAATGGACCGCTGGGTTGAGCACTACCGAGAACTGTACTCCAGGGAGAATGTTGTCAGAGACTGCCCTCAATGCAGCCCAGCCTCTACCAGTCATGGATGAGCTGGACATACAGCCAACAAAATCGGAACTCAGTAATGCCATTGATTCTCTAGCCAGCGGAAAAGCCCCTGGGAAGGACAGAAAAGCCCCTGGGAAGGACAGCATTACCCCTGAAATAATCAAGAGTGCCAAGCCTGCTATACTCTCAGCGCTACATGAACTGCTATGCCTGTGCTGGGACAAGGGAGCAGTACCTCAGGACATGCGCGATGCCAATATCATCACCCTCTATAAAAACAAAGGTGACTGCGGTGACTGCAACAACTACCGTGGAATCTCCCTGCTCAGCATAGTGGGGAAAGTCTTTGCTCGAGTCGCTCTGAACAGGCTCCAGAAGCTGGCCGAGCGCGTCTACCATGAGGCACAGTGTGGCTTTCGTGCAGAGAGATCGACCGTTGACATGCTGCTCTCCCTTCGTCAGATACAGGAGAAATGCCGCGAACAACAGATGCCCCTCTACATTGCTTTCATTGATCTCACCAAAGCCTTTGACCTAGTCAGCAGACGTGGTCTCTTCAGACTATTAGAAAAGATTAGATGTCCACCAAAGCTACTAAGTATCATCACCTCATTCCATGACAATATGGAAGGCACAATTCAACATGGTGGCTCATCAGACCCCTTTCCTATCCTGAGTGGCGTGAAACAGGGCTGTGTTCTCGCACCCACACTTTTTGGGATTTTCTTCTCCCTGCTGCTTTCACATACGTTCAAGTTCTCTGAAGAAGGAATTTTCCTCCACATAAGATCAGGGGGCAGGTTGTTCAACTTTGCCCGTCTAAGAGCGAAGTCCAAAGTACGGAAAGTCCATATCAGGGAACTCCTCTTTGCTGACGATGCTGCTTTAACATCTCACGCTGAAGAGTGCCTGCAGAGTCCCAGCGACAGTTTTGCGGCTGCCTGCAACGAATTTGGCCTAACCATCAGCCTCAAGAAAACGAACATCATGGGGCAGGACGTCAGAAATGCTCCATCCATCAATATTGGCGACCACGCTCTGCAAGTGGTTCAAGAGTTCACCTACCTAGGTTCAACTATCACCAGTAACCTGTCTCTAGATGCAGAAATCAACAAGCGCATGGGAAAGGCTTTCACTGCTATGTCCAGACTGGCCTAGAGAGAGTGTGGGAAAATGGCGCACTGACACGGAACACAAAGGTCCGAGTGTATCAAGCCTGTGTCCTCAGTACCTTGCTCTATGGCAGCGAGGCCTGGACAACGTATGTCAGCCAAGAGCGACGTCTCAATTCATTCCATCTTCGCTGCCTCTGGAGAATACTTGGCATCAGGTGGCAGGACCGTATCTCCAACACAGAAGTCCTCGAGGCGGCCAACATCCCCAGCTTATACACACTACTGAGTCAGCGGCGCTTGAGATGGCTTGGCCATGTGAGCCACATGGAAGATGGCAGGATCCCCAAAGACACATTGTACAGCGAGCTCGCCACTGGTATCAGACCCACCGGCCATCCATGTCTATGCTTTAAAGACGTCTGCAAACGCGACATAAAGTCCTGTGACATTGATCACAAGTCGTGGGAGTCAGTTGCCAGCGCTCGCCAGAGCTGGCGGGCAGCCATAAAGGCAGGGCTTAAGTGTGGCGAGTCAAAGAGACTTAGCAGTTGGCAGGAAAAAAGACAGAGGCGCAAGGGGAGAGCCAACTGTGCA
This sequence comes from Heterodontus francisci, assembly GCF_036365525.1. NCBI lineage: Eukaryota > Metazoa > Chordata > Chondrichthyes > Heterodontiformes > Heterodontidae > Heterodontus > Heterodontus francisci. Next base: position 127,373,460 of record NC_090372.1, read on the forward strand.
ACAGCCCCGAAAAACAAATTTTTCTACAGCACCTGTGTTAGAGCCAGTCACTCTAGAATTGGCCTTTATTGCCACTCCAGGCACTGCTCCACACACCACTGACCACCTCCAGGCGCTTACCCATTGTCTCTCGAGATAAGGAGGCCAAAGAAGTAGTACAAATGGGTGGTTGTTGGTCGGCACAGACTCGGTGGGCCGAAGGGCATGTTTCAGTGCTGTATCTCTAAATAAATAAATAAATGGTGTTGTAAAGTTGAGTTCTTGTAAAGATAGATGTCTGTATTAATGCTTTATGGGATAGTCCCAAGCCCTAAGGAGTCAGTACTCTGGTCATCGGCCATCTTTAGCAAATGATTTGCTGTGGCATATGACACATTGACACAGGGGCGGCACAGTGGCGCAGTGGTTAGCACCGCAGCCTCACAGCTCCAGGGACCCGGGTTCGATTCTGGGTACTGCCTGTGCGGAGTTTGCAAGTTCTCCCTGTGTCTGCGTGGGTTTCCTCCGGGTGCTCCGGTTTCCTCCCACATGCCAAAGACTTGCAGGTTGATAGGTTAATTGGCCATTATAAATTGCCCCTAGTATAGGTAGGTGGTAGGGAAATATATGGGGACAGGTGGGGATGTGGTAGGAATATGGGATTAGTGTAGGATTAGTATGAATGGGTAGTTGATGGTCGGCACAGACTCGGTGGGCCGAAGGGCCTGTTTCAGTGCTGTATCTCTAAACTAAACTAAACAATATTAATGAAATCCTTCAGAGAGACACATTTTTTTTTTTGAACAGACACTGCTGCTGGTAGTTAACATTTTCTACTCACATCCTTATGAGTATTGGTGTCAATTATAGATGAGATTTTTTGAGTAGCAAACTGCAGGCAGCTTCAATGAGCAGTGTCAGTGATTGCACCAAGGCAACAATATTATTTGCAAACCAAATGCAGAAGAGTCAGATATTTCCTCTGATATTGGTCAACTACAGAACCTTGAGATTGCAAGTGTGCTCAAGGAATTTGAGAAAGCTTCGCAGGACCTCAATAGCTTCTTTGATGCCATATGAGACACTGCGCAAATTCAATCTGTGCATTTTTCCTGATATAGTAATGAAAGTACTCTCTCCAAACAAACTCCTTTTCGGACCTAGAAATATGCTTGGAACTTGAAAATTTCATTACATCTGGAATTATATACTTTAGACATGTAGGATAGCCTTTCAGCAAAAGCAAAAAAGACCTCATGCTACTACTTCTCCACAGGCTTCATGTCTTTTGTGCATTTAGCATAACAAGATTGTATAGGCCTGCAGATAGAGAACTAAACAAAAAGAAAATTCAGATTTTTTTTTGATATGGGGATAAACAAAAATCTTTCAATGATGCAAGAAAAAGACGATGACTCAATAGCTGTACACAAGTGCAACAGAATGATTTACTTGCAATTGACATCCACATTAAAGCAGCTAGTTCACAGCAACAAAAGTACATCACGCTAACTGTAACCAGGGTAAGAGGGTAACCAGGGAAAGGGTTGGCCCACTCAAGGACAGAGGAGGGAATCTATGTGTGGAGCCAGAGGAAATGGGCGAGGTACTAAATGAGTACTTTGCATCAGTATTCACCAAAGAGAAGGACTTGGTGGATGATGAGTCTAGGGAAGGGAGTGTAGATAGTCTCGGTCATGTCGTTATCAAAAAGGAGGCGGTGTTGGGCGTCTTGCAAAGCATTAAGGTTGATAAGTCCCCAGGGCTTGATGGGATCTACCCCAGAATACTGAGGAAGGCAAGGGAAGAAATTGCTGGGGCCTGGACAGAAATCTTTGTATCCTCATTGGCGACAGGAGAGGTCCCAGAGGACTGGAGAACAGCCAATGTTGTTACTTTGTTTAAGAAGGGTAGCAAGGATAATCCAGGAAATTATAGGCTGCTGAGCCTTACATCAGTGGTAGGGAAATTATTAGAGAGGATTCTTCGAGACAGGATTTACTCCCATTTGGAAACAAGCAAACTTATTAGCGAAAAGCAGCATGGTTTTGTGAAGGGGAGGTCGTGTCTCACTAACTTGGAGTTTTTTGAGGAAGTGACGAAGATGATTGATGAAGGAAGGGCAGTGGATGTTGTCTACATGGACTTCAGTAAAGCCTATGACAAGGTCCCTCATGGCAGACTGGTACAAAAGGTGAAGTCACATGGGATCAGAGGTGAGCTGGCAAGATGGATACAGAACTGGCTCGGTCATAGATGACAGAGGGTAGCAGTGGAAGGGTGCTTTTCTGAATGGAGGGCTGTAACTAGCGGTTACAGGGTGTTCCGCAGGGATCAGTGCTGGGACCTTTGCTGTTTGTAGTATATATAAATGATCTGGAGGAAAATGTAGCTGGTCTGATTAGTAAGTTTGCGGATGACACAAAGGGTGGTGGAGTTGCAGACAGTGATGAGGACAGTTAGAGGATACAGCAGGATATAGATCGGTTGGAGACTTGGGCGGAGAAATGGCAGATGGAGTTTAATCCGGACAAATGTGAGGTAATGCATTTAGGAAGGTCTAATGCAGGTGGGAAGTATACAGTAAATGGCAGAACCCTTAGGAGTATTGACAGGCAGAAAGATCTGGGCGTACAGGTCCACAGGTCACAAAGTGGCAACACAGGTGGATAAGGTAGTCAAGAAGGCATGCGTCATGTTTGCCTTCATCGGTCGGGGCATAGAGTATAAAAATTGGCAAGTCATGCTGCAGTTGTACAGAACTTTAGTTAGGCCACACTTAGAATATTGCGTGCAATTCTGGTCGCCACACACCAGAAGGACGTGGAGGCTTTGGAGAGGGTACAGAGGAGGTTTACCAGGATGTTGCCTGGTCTGGAGGACATTAGCTATGAGGAGAGGTTGGATAAACTCGGATTGTTTTCACTGGAACGACGGAGGTGGAGGGGCGACATGATAGAGGTTTACAAAGTTATGAGTGGCATGGACAGAGTGGATAGTCAGAAGCTTTTTCCCAGGGTGGAAGAGTCAGTTACTAGGGAACATAGGTTTAAAGGTGCGAGGGGCAAAGTTTAGAAGGGATGTGCGAGGCAAATTCTTTACACAGAGGGTGGTGAGTGCCTGGAACTTGCTGCTGGGGGAGGTGGTGGAAGCAGGTACGATAGCGACGTTTAAGAGGCATCTTGACAAATACATGAATAGGATGGGAATAGAGGGATACGGTCCCCGGAAGTGCAGAAGGTTTTAGTTTTGGCAGGCATCAAGACCGACGCAGGCTTGGAGGGCCGGATGGCCTGTTCCTGTGCTGTACTGTTCTTTGACCCAGGGAGTTTAAAAAAAAAAACATAGCTCACATAGTACAACTTATCCAATGGAGTGATATTTAATCATTGGCATGGGAGCAATAAGATCATTTATGGAAGGAGTTGGAGTGTTTGGCATGCTTAAGTAATAGTTTCTGTCAGCTCTTTTAGATTACAAAGCCAATTCTCTGTTAGACCACTCATGATAATTCACTGAGAACTCAAAAGTTGCCTTTGGCAGCAAGCAGAAGTTGTTTTGACAGTGACCAGTGGTCTTTCCAGTCGGAACCTGTTGATTTAAGAAAATGTGCAAGTGACAGTAGAACCTACACACATACACACTCTCTCAAGGAAGAATTAGTCTTAACAGAAAAAAGTGTTCCTTTAATGAACAGTTATAAAATGAACATATGGTTTGGATAAACAAAATATTTCATTTGAATTGAAGATGCACCAAAGGAACACTGAATTTTTCATCCCAATGTTCCTGAGTTTTAAAATTTCTATCACCTGTAGAAAAAACAAACATTAAAACCTGCCTTTAAAAGTTGTACTTACCCATCTAACCTGACATCAGGCAGAGTTCTGTTGAGTGCTATCATATCACTTGCCATTAAGTTGAACTGATTGATTTTAAACATTTCCTTCATTTTTTCTTGATTTTCCTTAGAGATTACTACAGGCTTCCCCATCTCTCCAGGTCCTTCTTGTGGCTTCAGTATCACATCTAAAATACAGCAAGGTTTTGTTACCAAATGAAACTTAGCTTTAAAGTAGTATTAAAGAAATTTGCTGTAGTCACTGTTTGAAATCTTATTATCTACTATAAAAACAATTTTCTTCACTCGTGTTTTTCTGGCCTTGGCATATGAAAGGATAGGTTTGCAGGCACTGGCCCTTTGAGAGTTAGCTATAATAGATTATGTGGGCATCTTCTCCCCTATTGTACACATGATTTCATCTCACAAATGCATCTGTTATTTTTAAGGGAGCCAACAGGAAGGCATTTCAGTTCATACAAGGAATTAAACACACAATATAAATTACAAGTATACAGGTTGGTGAGAGCCTTTGTACATTTGGTTTAGTACCTAAAGCAGCCAATTTAATAATTAATCCTTTGTAATACCTCCAAATAAGTTAAGACAAAGTAGTACAGTAGAACATTGGACACATTGGAACCAACATATTAGCATCAATAACTCCAATATAGATGCAGTTCAGGAAAGAACATTACTGGTCAAACAATACTCTTTCTCCTCAATGGTAATATGAAATGCTGAAATAGCACAAGATCCTTCTCTATTGTATGAATACCAAAGTAGTGACAGCTTCCACCCAGTGGAGTACTTGCCAAAATAGCAGAAATGCTAGTTTTAATCTTCTTTCCACGTAGCTTTCACATTCATGTATTGAGAATTTTGAGAATAATTTGAGATTGCATTATACCAATGCTTCCTTAATAGCATATGAAGTGTTTCAAATAGTTGCCTCATGAAAAATGTACAGAGAAATGAAGCAAGTAGCACGATATCCAGTTCGATGGAGTCCTGCTTCGACAGAGTGCTTAAGTAGGGAATTCGGTGAGTGTGGGGGCTCTGCACAGTTCTAGTCTTTTTCAGAACAAAAAATGGTTTTGGGGGGTGGTGGGGGCGGGGGGGTGAAAAAAAGAGAGCAGGACACAGCGAGACTTGACAGCTGAAGTCCAGAGGCATTAAGTAGGTAAGCAGGTAGATGACTGGTTGGTGAGTTTTAAGGATTCTTTTATTTTCACTAAATTGCGGCATAGTTTGAATTTTTACTGGGGAGATAAGTACTGTATTAAATTTATAGCTTAAATAGTTAAACCAGTAACTGCAAATCATTGAATGGCATTTCTGAACTTGAAACCCTAATTAGTTAATTAAAACACAATAAGGATGGCAGCACAGGTGATATGTTGCAGCTGTAGCATGTGGGAGCTGCAACCTGATCCACATCTGCAGCAAATGTCTGCAGCTCAAGAAACGTCAGCTCAGAGTTGATGAGCTGGAGTCCAAACTTCAGACTCTGCAATGCGTCAGGCAGGGAGAAAATTATCTGAACACTTTGTTCCAGGAGGCAGTCACACCCATTAGATTAGGTACTTCAGATTTGGCCATGGTCAGCAACAGGAGGGTGTGACTACAGGCTGGAATTTAAAGAACCCTCGATATCAGGATCCATGGTGGGAGGGGCTGGAAGATGGCCCTGAATGAGGCCTGCCATGGACCTTGGCGGTGGCACAGCCTGGCCCAATCCTCCTGGTGCTGGCAGGGCACCATGGCAGTCCCTCCCACCACTCGACGGGACCACAATCACCATATGCAAATGAATAATGTTAAGATTTGCATGTACTAACCCTTAATCTTGATGGACCGCCGCAATCTTCGGCCTAGTGGCTGTCATTCCCTTGCCTTCAGATCCCCGAAAAGGAGGTAAGTTTATCAATGTGGGGGGGGGGGGGGGGGAGGCACAGCAACAGGGTAAAGTAAACGTCATGGGTGTAGGGGATGGTGGGAAGGGTTGTACTTTAAACTTTATGCAGTTTTGAGGGGTGGGGGAAGAGGTCAGTTGTTACAGGCTCGTGTTTGGGGGGGGGGGGGGAAGGGGGAGGGAGGCATACTGTTAATTTGTTATTGGGGGAGTGGGGGTGCAAAAGAATTGTATTTATTTTATTTTATTTCATCTGTCTTCAAATAAGTTGGTAAGGCTGACAGCCCTTTAAAAAGGGTGTCAGCACTTGTGCACAGGCAGCTGACGCCATTGTTGACGGACAGCCTACCCCAGCTATTTAAATGGGCCACTGCTCGAGACTGCAGCGGCTCACTTCTTGGAGCTCGCCGCCTAAAATCCAGCCCCACGAGTGAGGTAGGTATAGGGATCTAGAAGGTTGCACTGAAGGAGAAGCTTCAGCCCTTGCACTTTTCCAACAGGTTCGAGGATCTTGCAGCTTGTGTGGACGAGAGCACTGTGGTACAAGGGGCCATTCAGGTGTTTGTTGGGGACGTGGGGGAGAAGAGAAAGAGGAATACAGTAATTAAGGGATGGATACAGTTCTCTGCAGCCAAGTAAGAGAATCCCGAGAGCTGCGTTGCTTGCCCGGTGCCAGAGTTAAGGATATCTCCTCAGGGCTGGAGAGGAGCTTGGAGTGGGAGGGGAAGGATTCAGTTGCCGTGATCCACATAGTCCTACCTATATCATTGGTACCTAAGAAAGAGGTTCTGCTAAGGGAGTATGAGCAGCTAGGGGCTCAATTAAAAAGTAGAACCACAAAAGGTAATAATCTCTGGATTACTACCTGGGCCACAATTAAATTGACTTAGATTAAATAAGATCAGAGTGTTGAATTTGTGGCTCAAAAATTGGTGCGGGAGAGTGGGCTTTAAACTAAATAGTGGGGTGGGGTTGAGGGTTCACGAGAGAGGAGATTTGGAAAAGACAAGGCAATAATGCAGAGTAGCGACAAGGGTATGATAACCAGAGTACGACAACAGGAAGGGATAAAGCATACAAACATAACAGTGCACCAGCAAATAGGGTCAGAATAGGGGAAAATGATAACAAGACAGAATTAAAGGCTCTGTATCTGAATGCATGCTGCATTCGTAACCAGATATGTGAACTGATTACACAAATAGAAATACAGTCACTATAGAGACATGGCTGCAGTGACCTAGGCTGGGAACTGACTATTCAAGGATATTTAACATGTTAGAAGGATAGGGAGCAAGGAAAAAGGAGGTGGGGTAGCTCTGTTAATAAAGGACGAAATCACTACAGTAGTGATAAATGACCGTGGCTCGGAATATCAAGATGTAGAATTAGTTCGGGTGGGGTTAAGAAATAGCAAGAGAAAGAAATCACTGGTGGGAGTAGTTTGTAGGCCCCTAACAGTAGGTGCACAGTAGGACAGAGCATAAATCAAGAAATAATGGGGGCTTGAAACAAAGGTAGTGCAATAATTGTGGGCAATTTTAATTTTCATATAGATTGGACAAATCAAATAAAGACAGCCTGGAGATTGAGTTCATAGAGTGTATTTGGGACAGTTCCTTAGAACAATACATTCTGGAACCAACCACAGGAACAATCTATTTTAGTAATATAAAAGCAAAATACTGCAGATGCTGGAAATCTGAAATAAAAACAAGAAATGCTGGAAATACTCAGCAGGTCTGGCAGCATCTGTGGAGAAAGAAGCAGAGTTAACGTTTCAGGTCAGTGACCCTTCTTCAAAACTGGCAAGTATTAGAAATGTGAAAGGTTTTAAGCAAGTAAAGCGGGGGCAGGGCAAGAGATAAAAAGGAGAAGGTGCCGATAGGACAAGCTCACAGAATAGCTGACCAGGTGGTCATGGAGCAAAGGCAAACAATATGTTAATGGTGTGTTGAAAGGCAAAGCATTAGTACAGATAGGGTGTTAACGGACTGAAAATTGAACAGCCGCAAGTACATACATGAAAAAAAACACTGGGCAAGCAAACTGAACAGACTAAGATGAAATAAATTAAAACAAAAAAAATGTTTTAAAAAGGAAAAAGAAAAACTAAAAATATAAGTAAAATGGGGGACCCGTCATGCTCTGAAATCATTGAACTCAACGTTCAGTCCGGCAGGCTGTAGTGTGCCTGATCGGTAAACGAGATGCTGTTGCTCAAGCTTGTGTTGATGTTCACTGGAACACTGCAGCAATCCCAGGACAGAGATGTGAGCATGAGAGCAGGGGGGTGTGTTGAAATGGCAGGCAACCGGAAACTCGGGGTCCTGCTTGCGGACTGAGCGGAGGTGTTCCGCAAAGCGGTCACCCAGTCTGCGTTTGGTCTCCCCAACGTAGAGCAGACCACATTGAGCAGCGAATACAGTATACTACATTGAAAGAAGTACAAGTAAATTGCTGCTTCACCTGAAAGGAGTGTTTGGGGCCGGAGATAGTGAGCAGAGAGGAGGCAAATGGGCAGGTATTACATCTCCTGCGATTGCAGGGGAAGGTGCCATGGGAAGGGGACGAGATGGTGGGGGTAATGGAGGAGTGGACCAGGGTGTCACGGAGGGAACGATCCCTTCGGAATGCTGACAGGGGAAGGGAGGGGAAGATGCGTTTGGTAGTGGCATCACACTGGAGGTGGCGGAAATGGCGGAGGATGATCCTTTGGATATGGAGGCTGATGGGGTGGAAAGTGAGGACAAGGGGAACTCTGTTGCGGTTCTGGGAGGGAGGGGAAGGGGTGAGGTGCAGGAAAATGGGCCGGACATGGTTGAGGGCCCTGTCAACCACAGTGGGGGGGAATCCTCAGTTGAGGAAAAAAGGAAGACATATCAGAAGTGCTGTCACAGAAGGTAGCATCATCAGAGCAGAACAGTCTATTTGAGACCTCGTAATGTGTAAAGAGACGGGACTAATGAATGATCTCACAGTAAAGGATGCTCTAGGAAAAGGGCTATAACATGATGAATTTCACATTCAGTTTGAGGATGAGAAACTGGGTCTGAAACTAGTATCTTAAACTTAAATAAAGGCAATTACAAAGTCAAGATGATAGTTGGCTACAGTGGACTAAGAAAATAGGTTAAAAGGTAACAGAGTAGATAAGCAGTGGCAGACATTTAATGAGTTATTTCATAACTCTCAAAGCTATATAAAGACTCTACGAGAAGAATTTTGGAAGGTCGAATTTGAATGCAGAATACAGGCTTAAAGACAGGATTCTTGGTAATGGTGAGGAACAGAGGGATCTTGGGGTCCATGTCCATAGATCGCTCAAAGTTGCCACCCAAGTTGATAGGGTTGTTAAGAAGGCATATGGTGTGTTGGCTTTCATTAACAGGGGGATTGAGTTTAAGAGCCGCGGGGTTATGCTGCAGCTCTATAAGGCCCTGGTTCGACCACACCTGGAATATTGTGTTCAGTTCTGGTCGCCTCATTATAGGAAGGATGTGGAAGCTTTAGAGAGGGTGCAGAGGAGATTTACCAGGATGCTGCCTGGACTGGAGGGCATGTCTTACGAAGAAAGACTGAGGGAGCTAGGGCTTTTCTCATTGGAGCAAAGAAGGATGAGAGGTGACTTGATAGAGGGGTACAAGATGATGAGAGGCATAGATAGAGTGGATAGCCAGAGACTTTTTCCCTGGGTGAAAAGGGCCATCACCAGGGGGCATAATTTTAAGGTGATTGGAGGAAGGTTTCGGGGAGATGTCAGAGGTAGGTTCTTTACACAGAGAGTGGTGGGTGCGTGGAATGCGCTGCCAGCGGTGGTAGCAGAAGCAGATACATTAGGGACATTTAAGCGACTCTTGGGATAGGTACATGGATGATAGCAGAATGAAGGGTATGTAGGTAGTTTGATCCTAGAGTAGGTTAAAGGTTCGGCACAACATCGTGGGCCGAAGGGCCTGTACTGTGCTGTACTGTTCTATGTTCAAGAATGTACCATCTGTGGCTAACTAACAAAGTTAAGGATGGTATCAAATTGAAAGAAAGGGTGTACGATGCTGCAAAGATTAGTGGGTAGGCCAGAAGATTGAGAAAGTTTTAGAAACCAGCAAAGGATGACTTAAAAAGAGAAATTAGAGTGAGTGTGAACGAACAAGAAATATGCAAACAATATTAAGAACTTGTATCAGTATATAAAAAGAAAGCAAATAGTTAAAATATGCTTTGGTTCCTTAGAGGATGAGACTGGAAAATTAATAATGGGAAACAAAGAAATGGCAGAGAATTTGAAAAAATATTTTATATCTGTCTAGGAATAGTAGAAAATGAAGGAGCAAAAGGGCGAGAGGAACTTTAAACAATCACAAGAAGAAAAAGTACTAGGAAAAGTAGTGGGACTAAAGGCTGACAATGATGGCCTGCATTCTAGGGTCTTAAGAGAACTGGCTGCAGAGATAGTGGATGCATTGCTTGTAATCTTCCAAAATTCCCTAGATTCCGGAAAGGTTCCAGCGGCTTGGTAAACTGCAAATGTAACACTTCTATTCAAGAAAGGAGGCAGACAGAAAAACAGAAAACTAGAGGCCAGTTAGCCTAACTTCTGTCATTGGGAAAATGCTAGAATCCATTATTAAGGTAGTAGCAGGACATTTGGAATATAGGATAACCAGGCAAGACACCAAGAGTTGCAGCCTTTACCCCATTTATTTGAATTTATGCTGTCCATGATGTCAATAAAAGGATTCCCAACTAAAAGGAGGATGAAAAATTCACGAGGCAAAACTGTGAAATAGAGCAGTGAGCATTATTTAGAACATAGAACAGTACAGCACAGTACAGGCCCTTCGGCCCACGATGTTGTGCCGAACCTTTAACCTACTCTAAGATCAAACTAACTACCGACCCTTCATTCTATCATCCATGTACCTATCCAAGAGTCGCTTAAATGTCCCTAATGTATCTGCTTCTACTACCACCGCTGGCAGTGCATTCCACGCACCCACCACTCTCTGTGTAAAGAACCTACCTCTGACATCTCCCCGAAACCTTCCTCCAATCACCTTAAAATTATGCTCCCTGCTGATAGCCCTTTCCACCCTGGGAAAAAGTCTCTGGCTATCCACTCTATCTATGCCTCTCATCATCTTGTACCCCTCTATCAAGTCACCTCTCATCCTTCTACGCTCCAATGAGAAAAGCCCTAGCTCCCTCAACCTTTCTTCGTAAGACATGCCCTCCAGTCCAGGCAGCATCCTGGTAAATCTCCTCTGCACCCTCTTCGAACCAGGGCCTTATAGAGCTGCAGCATAACCTCGCAGCTCTTAAACTCAATCCCCCTGTTGATGAAAGCCAACACACCATACGCCTTAACAACCCTATCAATTTGGGTGGCAACTTTGAGCGATGGACATGGACCCCAAGATCCCTCTGTTCCTCCACACTACCAAGAATCCTGTCTTAAAGCCTGTATTCCGCATTCAAATTCAAATTTGAGAGATCTTTACATCTGCAACATCTTCATCCACTCTTTCATCATCTCATTTCTTGCTGCTCCTACTTACTTTCAGACCCCTAGTCTGAACATCCACTTAATTTCAAATTTTGGGCAGGGGGGTGGGGAGGAAATCTCCCCCATTTTAACCCATTTACAGTTTACTTCATTCTGTTCAACGTTTGAGCTGATTTACTCACCTTTGCTGTTTTTTCACAGCTGGATTGAACTGACTTTTGCATATCATCCAGCACTTCTCACTACATCATTGAAAAGATGCTCACATAGTATTAAGCCATTATCTGCTTCTGCACCAGTCATGTTGCACTGTTGCCTTCCTCTATATCAGTTTCGATGAAAGATCTCCACTTAAATATTAACATATCTTTTCTCATTGTAGTTGCTGACAGACCTATGGTGGTGCTCAAGGCACTTCTTTCATTACCAAACAGTTGCCCAGTTGCAGTATTCAACCCCAGGCCTGCAGGCTTTTCATAAAATATCTTCTCATCAGCGATAGCACAGGAACTAGCGAGTCTTGTAGTGTATCCCTCCTTTATCAGCTGCATTTTTTCTCTTTGTGCAAAAATATTGGTGGATTCCTGGTAGTGCTTCTTGTGGCAAAAGGATATGTTGTTTCATTCTATATAATGTACACTATATTGTCAGGGTCACTATTACAGTGACTAAATGTCAAATTGTGTTTCTGTTAGAGTATGAATTATAGGCTCAAATTCTAGGATTATGCTGATATTTGTATGGAAAATGTAAATCAAGTTTCGTTTACCATTCAAAAATGATGTGATTATTGCAGTTTTGTTTTAAAAAAACCAGCATATGGAGAAAAATGTTGCAGTTAAGAAGGTTAGAATAAACTACTCTAACAGTAGTGGGGAGTTGGGAATTGGGGAATATATAGGTTGGTAATATTGCAACAGTGGTGCCATCTCCCAGGGACAGCTATGGTGTTTGAGAGCACAGGAAATGGACATCAAGGTCTTGCTGGAGTGAAAGATGGGTGATCGAGCAAGGCAGATCAGGAGAGAATTTTGAATTTGGGAGGAGTGGCAGAGGGGCCCCAGAATATGGGATCACTGGAAGGAGCTGGCAGTGTGGAAAGGTGGAAGCACTGGAATAGTAGTTGTGTACTGTGGGAGCTTGTGGAGTGGGTTGCTGCATCTTCAGGGTGGGGTGGGGAGGCAGTGACAGCTGACAACTACACAATAATGAACATTTCTTAGAAGGGTTTCTTGAACTGTAAGTTGGGGGAAATGGTGCATTTTAAAAGAGATTTTGGTATTTCATGTAAATAGGAACTCAAGTTTATTCTGGTGACATAAGGGGAAACTGTTTCAAAAAATGTACACCCACAGGTCACAACCAGCTTACCACTTCACAAGAACGCAATCAGAGCCAGCCTCAAGGATGAGTGTTGGGTTCTGGAAGAGGACGGGATTTATTAAAATGGCTTCTCCAGCAAAATATAAAAATCAAAAAAATGTAAAACAAATAGGCATGTTTAACTGTGATAGAAGGGTATGAGAGGAGATGTGAAGGATATATTGTTACATGAAAATACTGATAGAAATAGACATGATAGGAAAGTAGTACAGAAAGCAAGTACTCTTGACAGATACTGTATTCACAACTTGTATTTATATAGCATCTTTAACATAGTAAATTATCCCAAGACACTTCACAGGAGTGTTATCGAACAAAAGTTAAGACTGAACCACACAAGGAACATTAGGACAGGATTTCGGCAGGGATTCCGTCTGCTCCAAAGGCCTTGTTCTTCAGCTGTTGAATGGCTTTTTCAACCTCACTCCAGACTGGGGTAGCACAGAGACTGAGCCAGATGAGGTGTTGAGGGGTGGTGTTGAAACATGCAGTAGATACACTCCTGGAGTGAATATACCACCTCATATCCACAGCAGAAGGTGGAATTTGAATTCAATTAATAAATTTGGAATTAAAAGCTAAATCTAATGATGGCCATGAAACCATTGTCAATTGTTGTAAAAACCCATCTGGTTCACTAATGTCCTTTAGGGAAGGAAATCTGCTGTCCTTACCTGGTCTGGCCTACATGTGACTCCAGACCCACAGCAATGTGGTTGACTCTTACATGCTCTCTGAAATGGCCTAGCAAGCCACTCAGTTGTATCTAACCGCTACAAAGTAAAAAAAAAAGAATGAAACCGGAAGGACCACCCGGCATCGACCCTGCAAAGTCCTCCTTACTAACATCTGGGGGCTTGTGCCAAAGTTGGGAGAGCTGTCCCACAGACTAGTCAAGCAACAGCCTGACATAGTCATACTCACGGAATTATACCTTACAGACAATGTCCCAGACACCACCATCACCATCCCTGGGTATGTCCTGTCCCACCGGCAGGACAGACCCACCAGAGGTGGCGGGACAGTGGTATACAGTAGGGAGGGAGTTGCCCTGGGGGTCCTCAACATTGACTCCGGACCCCATGAAGTCTCATGGCATCAGGTCAAACATGGACAAGGAAACCTCCTGCTAACCACCTACCGCCCTCCTTCAGCTGATCAGTCAGTACTCCTCCATGTTGAACACCACTTGGAGGAAGCACTGAGGGTGGCAAGGGCACAGAATGTACTCTGGGTTGGGGACTTCAATGTCCATCACCAAGAGTGGGTCGGTAACAACACTATTGACTGAGCTGGCCGAGTCCTAAAGGACATAGCTGCTAAACTGGGTCTGTGGCAGGAGGGGAGGGAACCAAAAGGGAAAAATATGTTTGACCTCATCCTCACCAATCTGCCTGCCGCAGATGCATCTGTCCATGACAGTATTGGTAGGAGTGACGACCGCACAGTCCTTGTGAAGATGAAGTCCCGCCTTCACATTGAGGATACAGTCCAACGCATTGTGTGGTACTATCACCGTGCTAAATGGGATAGATTTTGAATAGGTCTAACAATGTAAAACTGGGCATCCATGAGGCGCTGTGGGCCATCAGCAGCAGAATTGTACTCAACCACAATCTAACTTCATGGCCTGGCATATCCCCCACTCTACCATTACCATCAAGCCAGGAGACCAACCCTGATTCAAAGAAGAGTGCAGGAGGATATGCCAGGAGCAGCACCAGGCATACCTCAAAATGAGGTGTCAACCTGGTGAAGCTACAACATAGGACTATCTGCGTGCCAAACTACATAAGCAGCATGCGATAGACAGCTAGGCAATCCCATAACCAACGGATCAGATCTATGCTCTGCAGTCCTGCCACATCCAGTCGTGAATGGTGGTGGACAATTAAACAACTCACTGGAGGAGGTGGCTCCACAAATATCCCCATCCTCAATGATGGGGGAGCCCAGCACATCAATGCAAAAGATAAGGCTGAAGCATTTGCAACAATCTTCAGCCAGAAGTGCCGAGTTGATGATCCATCTTGGCCTCCTTCTGAAGTCCCCAGCATCACAGATGCCAGACTTCAGCCAATTTGATTCACCCCACGTGATATCAAGAAACGACTGAAGGCACTGGATTTTGCAACGGCTATGTATGGGCCCTGACAATATTCCGGTAATAGTACTGAAGACCTGTGCTCCAGGACTTAGCGTGCTCTTGTACTGTTCCGGTACAGCTACAACACTGGCATCTACCCAGCAATGTGGAAAATTGCCCAGGTATGTCCTGTACACAAAAAGCAGGACAAGTGCAACCTGGCCAATTACCGCCCCATCAGTCTACTCTCAATCAGTAAAGTGATGGAGGGGGTCATCAACAGTGCCATCAAGTAGCACTTGCTTAGCAATAACCTGCTCAGTGATGCGTATTTTGGGTTCCGCCAAGGCCACTCAGCTTCTGACCTCATTACAGCCTTGGTTCAAACATGGACAAAAGAACTGAACTCAAGAGGTGAGGGGAGAGCGACGGCCTTGACCTCAAGGCAGCATTTTACCTAGTATGGCATCAAGCAGCCCAAGCAAACCTGGAGTCAATGGGAATCAAGGGGGAAACTCTCCCCTAGTTGGAGTCATACCGAACGCAAAGGAAGATGGTTGTGGTTGTTGGAGGTCAAGCATCTAAGCTCCAGGACATCACTGCAGGAGTTCCTCAGGGTAGTGTCCTAGGCCCAACCATCTTCAGCTGCTTCATCAATGACCTTCCTTCAATCATAAAGTCAGAAGTGGGGATGTTCGCTGATGATTGCACAATGTTCAGCACTATTCACGACCCCTCAGATACTGAAGCAGTCCGTGTAGAAATGCAGCAAGACCTGGACAATATCCAGGCTTGGGCTGATAAGTGGCAAGTAACATTCACGCCACACAATGACCATCTCCAACAAGAGAGAATCTAACCATCTCCCCTTGACATTCAATGGCATTACCATCTCTGAATCCCCCGCTATCAACATCCTAGGGGCTACCATTGATCAGAAACTGAACTGGAGTAGCCATATAAATACTATGGCTACAAGAGCAGGTCAGAGACTAGGAATCCTGTGGCAAGTAACTCATCTCCTGACTCCCCAAAGCCTGTCCACTATCTACAAGGCACAAGTCAGGAGTGTGATGGAATACTCTCCACTTACCTGGATGGGTGCAGCTCCAACAACACTCAAGAAGCTCGACACCATCCAGGACAAAGCAGCCCACTTGATTGGCACCCCATCTACAAACCTTCACTCCCTCCACCACCGATGCTCAGTGGCAGCAGTGTGTACCATCTACAAGATGCACTGCAGCAACACGCCAAGGCTCCTTAGACAGCACCTTCCGAACCCGCGACCTCTACCACCTAGAAGGACAAGGGCAGCAAATGCATGGGAACACCACCACCTGCATGTTCCCCTCCAAGTCACACATTATCCTGACTTGGAACTATATCACCATTCCTTCAATGTCACTGGATCAAAATCCTGGAACTCCCTTCCTAACAGCACTGGCTGTACCTACCCCACATGGACTATAGCGGTTCAAGAAGGCAGCTCACCAGCACCTTCTCAAGGGCAATTAGGGATGGGCAATAAATTCTGGCCCACCCAGCGATGCCCACATTCCATGAATGAATTTTTTAAAAAAAATTTGTGATGAGGAGTGCTGGCCGGTGGACTTCAGGGTTGTTGTAATCGTGACTATTCAAGAAAGGAAACGAGACAGATTACAGCAACTACAAAGGAATCTTCCTGCTGCCTGCCAGAGAGAAGATGATTGCAAGGATCCTCCTCAAGCGCCTCTTCCTTCTGGAGTCACAGTGCAGTTTTTGTCCATCGAGGGGCACCACAGACATCATCTTCACTGAGTGGCAAATCCAAGAAAAATGCAGGGACCTCCAACAGCTGTACACAGCCTTCTTTGGCCTCATAAAAGCCTTTGAGTCTGTCAATCACGAAGGCCTATGCAGCATCCTGCTCAAATTTGGTTTTCCTCAGAAGTTCATCACCATCCTACATCTAGTTCACAATGACATGCAAGCTGTGATCCTCAACAGAACCACCACAGATTGTCTGAGTCAAGACTGGGGTCAAGCAAGGCTGCGTCAGTGCACCAACCCTTTTCTCCATTTTCCTTGCTGCAATGGTACATCTCACCTCCAGCAAATTACCCGCAGGCATGGAAATATTCTATAGAACAAACGAGAAACTGTTCAACCTACGCTGCCTTCAGTCTCGAGGCCTGCTACTCGACTCGAACCCAACAGGACCCGATGACGTGTCGGGTTTGGATTGGTCGGGCCCATCTGCAGGGTATGGTGTTCGGGTTGGGTCGGGCTGGGCCGGACACACACACTAAGTGCTCTGCTGGCAAGTATTGAAATTCAAAGAAGAAAAAAATTTACTTGAGCTGGGACGAAATTGAGTCTGCGCAGCGAGCAAAGTCACTATGAAGTCATGATGCACGCGCTGCAGCTTTCTTCAGGTTCTGAGTCCGAAGGTAAGTAAAGGGATGGTTGGGTTGGGTCGGGCTCAGGTCCACGGTGGGTCGGGCAGGTTCGGGTTGGGTTCTTTTCTCCCCCGACCCGAGCAGGCCTCTACTTCAGTCCACAACCAAAATCACTCCAACCTCAGTTGTTGAGCTTCAGTATGCAGATGATGCTTGCATGCGCGCTCACTCTGAAATTGAACTCCAGATCACTGTCAACAACTTCTTCGAAGCATGAGAAAATGGGTCTTTCACGAAACACTCGGAAATCGCAGGTCGTCTTCCACATCTCAACACCTCCCTGTCAATCAAGATCAATGGCGAGATCCTGGAATATGTGGACCATTTTCCATATCTTGGGATCCTCCTCAGCAAAACATTTCTCCCTCAATAACTCAATTGCCTGCTCCCTTAAATATCCACTCACTGTCTCCTTATATTTTTCCAGAGTATCTAACTCCACTTTCACCCTTAGTGGCTGGACTCTTCCACACATTCTCCATCCCCTACATCAAGTAGTTAAATTTTAATTGTCTGCCTGCCTTGCTGCTTCTAAGCTTGAGTCAGTATCCCATGGTTCTAGAGCTTATCGCTATCACAATCTTGAATACTCAAAATTCTTCAGGGACCCCACTAATATCTTAATAAGCTTTCTTTTTTCTGGAGTAAACAATCCTCAACTTCTCCTAAAAGCTCAGGCTCAGATACTTTGAGCACTTTGGTTGCCCTTTCCTCCAATTGTGGGGTATATGTTGCTATAGTATCAAAACTGTACATATTGCTCCAGGTGCAGTCTTACCAGTGCCTTGCAAAAATGATCTGATCTTTGGTTGCACAGCCCAAGATAAATTTAGCTTTCTTCATCTTACAGTCCTAAAAGAAGTGGCTAGTGAGATAGTTGATGCGTCAGTTTTAATTTTCCAAAATCCCCTAGATTCGGGGAAGGGTCCATTAGATTGGAAAATAGCGAAAAGAACTCCTTTATTCAAAAAGGGGAGACAGAAAGCAGGAAACTACAGGCCAGTTAGCTTAACATCTGTCATAGGGAAAATGTCAGAAGCTATTTTTAAAGATGTTATAGCAGGGCACTTAGAAAAATTCATGGTAAACTGGCAGCGTCAACATGGTTTTGTGAAAGGGAAATCATGTTTAACCAATTTATTGGAGTTCTTTGAAGTACTGTGGATAAAGGGGAACTGGTGGATGTACTGTACTTAGATTTCCAGAAGGCATTGCATAAAGGTGCCACATCAAAGGTTATTGTTGAAAATAAAAGCTCATGGTGTGGGGGATAACATATTGGCAAGCTAACAGGAAACAGACAATAGGCATAAATGAGTCATTTTCTGGTTGATAAGATGTAACGAGTGTTGTGCCACAGGGATCTGTGCTGGGGCCTCAACTTTTTACAATTTATATAAATGACTTGTTTGAAGGGACCAAAGATACAGTTACTAAATTTGCTTATGACACAAAGATAGGTAGGAAACTAAGTTGTGAAGAGGACATAAGGAGACTACAAAGGGATATGGATAGGTTAAGTGAGTTGGCAAAGATCTGGCAAATGGAGTACAATGTGGGAAAATGTGAAATTGTCCATTTTGGCAGGAAGAATAAAAAGCAGCATACCATCTAAATGGTGAGAGATTGCAAAGCTCAGATGCAGAGGGATGTGGGTGTCCTTGTGCATGAATCGCTAAAGGTTAGGATACAGGTTCAGCAAGTAACTAGGAAAGCTAATAGAACGTTATAGTTTATTGCAAGGGGAATTGAATACAAAAGAAAGGAGGTTAGGCTTCAGTTATACAGACCATTGGTGAGACCACATCTGGAGTACGGTGTACAGTATTAGTTTTAGTTAAGCAAGGATGTAAATGCATTGGAAGCAGTTCAGGGAAGGTTTACTTGACTGATGTAGTCTCCTCTACATTGGGGAGACCAAGCGCAGATTGGGTGACCGCTTTGCAGAACACCTCCACTCAGTCCGAAAGCACGACCCCGAGCATCTGGTTGCTGGCCATTTCAACATACCCTCCTGCTCTCATGCCCACATCTCTGTCGTGGGATCGCTGCAGTGTTGCAATGAAAATCAACGCAAGTTCGAGGAACAGCATCTAATTTACCGACTAGGCACGCTACAGCCTGCCAGACTGAACACGGAGTTCACCAATTTCTGAGCTTGACTGGCCCCCCTTTTTATTTTTAGTTATTTTTTTCTTTATTTGTTCATTTTATTTTAATTTGTTTCTACTGTGCCTACCCACTTTTTTTTTTCATGTTTGTGCTTAGGGCCAGGCTGTTCATGTTTGTCAATTAACACCCTCTCTGTACTAACGCTTTGTCTTTCAACACATTATTAACACACCATGCAGCCTTTGCTCCATGACCTTCTGGTCAGTTATTCTCTGTGGCCTTGTCCTTTAAACACCTCTTTTGTTACCTCTTGCACCACTTTACTTGCTTAAAACCTATTACATTTCTAATATTTGCCAGTTCTGAAGAAGGGTCACTGACCTGAAACGTTAACTCTGCTTCTCTCTCCACAGATGCTGCCAGACCTGAGTATTTCCAGCATTTCTTACTTTTATTTACTAGACTAATAGCTGGAATGGGCGGGTTGTCTGGTGAGGAAAAGGTTGGACAGGCTAAGCTTGTATCTGCTGGAGTTTAGGAGAGTGAGGGGCAGCTTGGGGAATTCTGTATACTGAAGATGGAGGAAGAACAGAGGACGAATGGCTTTCTGTCCTCTGGGATTAATGTTAGAAAATGACTACCAAGCCTGCTGTTTTCAACATATTGTACAACCTGCAATGTCTAGTTTCTCCAACATAACCATCTGAGGGAGTTGAAGGAGCATAGGAAAGTCATGTGAGCAGAAGTATGAACTCCCCGACTCCAATGGTAGAATGGCAGGAACTTCATAATTTCACCACAACATACAATACATATTCAGCCTAATTGCCTGTGTGGTACAGTTAACATTTCAATGATCACAAAGGATGGGAACCATAGTGTTCTACTACTTTGTCAACTGTGTCTGTACGGTACAGAGCTGGGCAGCCGAAGTTGGACTGCGGGTGAGATGGGGGTGGGGAAGGGGAATGAAGGTGGCTGCAAACCATGGCTAAGGAAAGTGTGGAATTTGTGACCAGGTGGATTATGTAAAGAAAAAAAATGTTTGCTCATCTGGGCTATTTTTAAATTGCACCAAGTGGATGATGATGTCACGGAGCTTGGGTTGAATGAGTTGTGGATGCTTGGAATTAGCTCAAAACATTGTTTAAAGATCATTCAAGAAATGTGGAATTTCCAATGCATTCAATGGTACAGAGGATAATTATTTGTGGAATGACTATGATGATGATGCCATTCAAGCAGATGATTGGGAACTATTAGGAATTGCAGACGATGAGGAGTAATTTTAATGTATGTTCAGTTCTAATTAGTTATTCTAATTAATTTCAGTTATTAAATTGTTCCATTTACTGTAATAAAAATTGTATATGACTTGTTTAAATAAATGAATTTACACTAATTAGGTCTGTCTCCAGGGTGGCTATTATTTTGTTGATAAAAGTTCGAAAATATGACTCGTGTAAAAGTCAACCACCCAAAGTTTAGCCCCAAAAATTGGTCTCAAAAATTAGACATTTACACGAGTAAATACGATATTCTGTTCACAGTGGATCTTTGCTTGTACAAAAGTGAGGCCACTTAATGGCATTAGTATCAGTCTCTGCATCACTAAAAACTGCTTGCCTCATCTTTTAAGGAAATTGAAATGGTGATAAATGTCTCCCTTTTCTTCCAAAAGCAATTAACTGGTAGGATGCATATTCAACAGCATTTTGCTCATCGTTTTTCACACATTTCAGGATTGCATGTACCAGAAAAATTGAATTCAGCTACCAAAGTTGACCTTTGATTATGTGACAGAAATAAATCTAACATATAGGTAAAAATCAGTAATCTTAACTAAAATTAACTTAGATTCGCTTTCATTTCAAGATTACCAGCATTAATTGGATCGAAATGTCATTTTTCAGGAATGAGGGAATAGAGAACCCAAATAATTGCAGCCATGTGGATTTAACTTTTTCTTCACCATTTCAAGCATCCTGGATATAGCATTTGTGTATGCAGTTAAATACATACTTAACCCCAATACAGAGAAATTCTTGGCAATCAGCAATACATTACGTTTCTTAGGTGTTGATAACTGACAGAGCATGACATGATAAACAAATGCAAATGTGTTACAAATCAATTTAAATATAGCTCCGGTCATATCAAAATAGATGCATTAAAAGTAAAACAAGTGGCTGTTATTTTTAATGAACAAAATCTTGGTAAAAATGGTAGAATAAAGTGTCTTAGATCTATTCCTAGAGTAGTCAGTAACATTATGGTCAACAGTACTGTTATGAATCAAGTTGCATGCGATTTTGTCCTGACTTGACTTAGTGCTTGTTCCATCACATTATCTTCTAAAAGGCTATTTAACTTATGTGGGATGTTTCTTACTTTCATGAGCAGGTAGGCCTCGTTCTTTCTTGTCTTCACACTTGTTACATTCACTGAAGTAAAGCAGTAGGAACATATCCAGTAGCATCCAGACTAATGAGGTGGCCAAAACCACCTTGCAATACGCAAACCTTCTCATGGTACTGATTCAGATAGTGCAGAAGTAGATTCAAATCGGCAACCAAATTGACAGAACTGTAACAGCAACTGCTAGGAAGATAAAGACACCACAATAAGTAAACAGTTTAATCGTAGACGAGTGTTGTACAGCTCAAAGTTAAACACTGTAAACAATTCCTTCTCCATTAAAAAGGCAGTAAATAAGCAGTGTTCTAATATACTTTACAGACCATCTCTTTGTTCTGTTGTTTCTGGCTAGATCAGAAATTAGTTCCATATTTGTCTAGAATTTCATACTTATATTCAGTAGAAAACACAAATCTGCACTTGATTTTGAGAATCTACATATTAGCATTCCAAACTGGTGACCACTTTTCATTCACATTCCTTGCATTATCAATGTAGCAAAATAAACTATCATCTCATGTCATCATCTACTGGTGTAACACAAACTAACAAATTACTTGTATTTCAGTTAAAATTGCAACATATTAGAAGTTGAGAATGTCAATTGAATATAGAGTTTTTAGTTTGTGTACTGCCATCAACAAAGAAGCTGAAACTGAGTTTCTCAGTTCTGAAGCAGGATGTAAACTCAAAATATTTTCTGTCCTCTACACAGATGCTGATTGATGTGCTATATGTCATCAGTTTTTTTTTCTGTTTTGGTTTCAGATTTGCAGTATTGCACTTTCCTGGCAATGCTTCTATAATATAAAAAAGTGCTACAACAGGAAGGACAAATGTAGCCACATCTTAGAGGTTGAACTATTTATTTTACTGGCGCAATTTACTGCATGAATTTTACCAATCACAGAAGGGCAGAACAGCTACTAAGAGACACATTTTTACATGTACAGATGCTCCACACAATGACTTATAGTCAGTTATGCCCAGCTTCTATGACAATTACTTTCACAAGAACTGGTTATTTAACATATGTTGGTCCTCTTGCGGCTGAAAACGGTGACAAACACCATGAATGGTTGGGTATAGTAGTGGAAGAAAAACACAGGTTCATTCAGGATACAGTTTGATACAGGGAGAGACACATGGGGAGAAAACAATTGCAGTTATACAAGAGCCCTTAATGTAGAAAAAAAATCCCAAGGCACTACATAGGAGTATTACCAAACAAAATTTGACACTGAGCCACAAAGAGATTTTAGGACAGGTAACTAAAGGCTTAGTACAACAGATATGTTGTAAGGAATGTCTTATCGGAGGAAAGAGAAGTAGAGAGGCAGAAAGGTTTAAGGAGGGAATTCCAGAGCTTTGAGCCTTAGCAGCTGAAGGCACAGTGACGAATGGTAGACTAATTAAAATTGGGGATTCTCAAGAGGCCAGAATTTGAGGAGCACAGATAAAGTGGAGATTTGCAGAGCTGGAGATTACAGAGATAGGGAGGGGTGAGGCCATGGAGGGATCTGAAAACAAGGATGAGAATTTTTAAATCACAGTGTTGTTTAAACGGGAGCCAATGTAGGTCAGCTAGCAGAGAGGTGATAGCTGAATGGTATTTAGTGCGAGTTAGGGCATGGGCAGGAGTGTTTTAGATTTCTTCAATTTTATGGAGGTTAGAACGTGGGAGAATAGCCAGCAGTGCACTGCAGTAGTCAAGTTTAGAAGTAACAGAGGCATGGATGAGGGTTTCAGCAGCAGATGAGCTACGGCTCTGCTGGAGTTAGGCCACATCACAGGAGGTGGAAATAGGCAGTCTTACTGATAAGATGGATATGCAGTCAGAAGCACATCCTGCGCCAAAAATGGCATCGAGGTTGCAAACAGTCTGGTTCAGCCTCAGCTGGGGGTGGGGTGGGAGGGGGGGGGGGGGGGGGGGGGGTGCGTGGGGAAACAACGACAAGAACAACTTGTTCCTTATAGTGCCTAATAAAAAGTCTCAAATCATTTTACAGGAACATTATGGAACAAAGTTTGACACAGTCACACAGGAGATAATAGGCCAGATGACCAATAGCTTGGTCAAAGCAGTAGGTTTTAAGGAGAGTCTTAAAAGGAGGAAAGAGAGGAGGAGAGGCAGCGAGATATAGGGAGGGAATTCCAGAGCTGAGGGCCTAGGCAGCTGAAGGCAGGACTGTCAATGGTGGAGTGATTAGAAACGGAATGTTCAAGAGACCAGAAATGAAATTTGAAAACAAATGTGATTTGAAAACAAGTTTGAGAATTATAAATCAAGACATGGCTTGACTGGGAGCCAATGTAAATCAGCAAACATGGGTGTGATGGGTGAGCAGGACATAGTGTGGATTTGTACATGGGCAGCAGAGTTTTGAATGAACACAAATTTGGGGAGGGTAGAACATGGGAATCCAGCCAGGAGTGCATTGGAATAATTAAGTCTAGGAGGTAACAAATGCAAGGTGAGGGTTTCAACAGCAGATGAGCTGAGGCAAGGTCAAAGCCAGACAATGTTATGGAGGTGGAAATAGGCAATTTTGGTGATAACTTTAAAAAAAAAGTTTGGTCCATGAGCCAATGTGGATCAAACCCATCCATCTCTAACAATATATTCAAAGTCAGGGCCTGTTTCAGTGCTGTATCTCTAAATAAATAAAAAATATCCTTCCCACAGTTCACAATATTTCTGTTTTGTCTCATCTTCAAATTTTGAAATTGTGCTCTGCACACCGAAGTCTATGTCATTGATATAGATCAAGAGGAACCCCACTAGATACCTTCCTCCAGCTCAAAAAACAACCATTCACCACTACTGTTTCCTGTCACTCAGCCAATTTCATGTCCATGCTGCCACTGTCCCTTTTATTCCATGGACCTCAGGCTTGTCAGCA
Organism: Heterodontus francisci; assembly: GCF_036365525.1. Taxonomy (NCBI): domain Eukaryota; kingdom Metazoa; phylum Chordata; class Chondrichthyes; order Heterodontiformes; family Heterodontidae; genus Heterodontus; species Heterodontus francisci. The sequence continues at coordinate 127,398,047 of NC_090372.1, forward strand.
GAGTTGTCATGTGACACTTTAACACCTTTTGGAAGCCCATTTACACATCAACTGCATCAAGTCACTCTTATCACACCAAGATCTCAAATTACTTCAACAGATTTGCCCTTAACAAAAATCTGTTTTTCCTTAATTAATCCACATTTGTCCAAGTGACTTAATTTGGACAAAATCATTATTTCGTTCCCACCACCGAGATTCAACTGACAGGCCTGTAGTTGGTGAGCTTATCCTGACACCCTTTTTTGAACATTTGCAAATTCTCCAGTCCTCTGGCACCACCTCCATGTCTAAGCAGGATTGGAAGATTATGGCTGGTACTACTAATTTCCACCCGGATTTCTCTCAGGTCTCCTTGAATGGATCTAATCCAGTCCTGGTGACTGATAAAAATTTAAGTAAAGCCAGCCTAATCCTCAGCCTCAACTGGAGCATTGTGCCCAATTCTGGGCATCACACTTTAGGAAGGCTGTGAAGGTTTTAAGAGCAGGTGCAGAAAAGATTTACGAGAATGCTTCCAGGGATGAGGAATTCAGTTATTTGGATAGATTGGAGAACTTGGGGTTGTTTTCCTTAGAGAAGGTTGACATGAGATTTGATTGAGGTTTCCAAAATAATGAGGGGTCGGGACAGAGTAGATAGGGAGAAACTCTACCTATTGGTGGAAAGAGTCAAGAACCAGAGGATACTGATTTTAAGGTGGATTGGCAAAAGAACCAACATGAGGAAAATCATTTTTTTTTTTTTAAAACACAGGGAGTGGTTAGAATCTAGAATGCACTGCCTGCGAGTGAGGTGGAGGCAGATTCAATCGTGGCTTTCAAAAGAAAATTGGATAAGCACCTGAAGTGAAAACATTTGCAGAGCTCGGAGGACAGGGCAGGGAAGTGGGATGAACTGACTTGCTCGAGAGCCAGCATGGACACGACAGGCCAAATGAACTCCTTCTGTGCTGTAACCATTCTATGATCCCTCTATCAATTTTTAGCCCATCCAGTATCTCAACCATCTCCTTTCACTGACTTTGGCAGCATCTTATTCCTTGGTAAAGACAGATGCCAAGTACTCAGCTATGCCCTCTGCCTCCATGCATAAATCCTCTTTTTGGTCCCACTTCTCGTTTTACCACCATTTTTTTCTATTTCTATGCCTATAGAAGGCTTCTGGATTCTTTTAAGTTGCTTGCCAGTCTCTTTCCATACTCTTCTTTGTTCTTATTTCATTTCCCCTCAACTTTCCATATTCAGCCTGGTTCTCACTTGCATTATCCACCTGACATCTGTCATATGCACCCTTTTTCTGCTTCAACTAACTATTATCCAGGGAGCTCTAGCATTGTTTCTCCTACCTTTCCTCCCTCATCAGAATGTAGCTCAACTGTACCCATAGTAGCTCTTTAAAAGGCAGCCCATTGTTCAATGACAGTTTTGCCTGCCAATCTTTGATACCAATTTACTGGGGCTAAAACAGTTCCCACTCCACTGCAGTTGGCTTCCGCCAATTAATTATTGTCACTCTGGATAGCTCCTTGTCCTTCTCCATAGCTAACCTAAAGCTTATGATACTATGATCACTGTCCCCTACTGACACTTGATCCACTTGTCCCACCTCATTCCCTCGAACCAGACCCAGCAATGCTTCCTTCCACGTTGGACTAGAAAAATACTGGAGAAAATTCTCCTGAACACACTTCAGAAACTATTCCCCCCCCCCCCCCCCCCCTTTACATTAATTATCCTAATATAGACTTGGAGAGTATCATATTCCTATATGGCTACCTGTGTCTGCAGTTCACCAACTTTATTTACCACACTCCATGCATTCAGTGCACAGTAAACCCAATTTAGGCCTTCTTGCATTTCCTCTTACACTGACCCCACCTAATATCTTACTTCTTACTCTAATGCTATCTGTCTCTCGCAATTCTTTGTGCACCTTGTTTTTCCTCTCTAATGTTACCTGCTAGTTCCCAACTCCTCCTCTAATGCATTTAAAAGTTAGTCTTAACTTCAGTTGCTATGCCAGATCACTGAAAAAGCCTTGGACAATAAATCTATCCAAGAAATTTGACTTTTTACCGTGTTGGTCCCATGATTTGTTTGCAAAAGGGAGAATTCTACCAATAAAGATTGCTGTATTTTCCAGGTGAGAGTCAGATTTTTTACTTTTTCTTTAATGAAAGTAATTTTCTTCAATGTCTTTCTCAGCAGTTTACACTATATGTAAGTTGCTTTTAATTTTTCCAAACCGGAAAACTTTGAAGCAAAACTTTCAAGCAAACTGGAACCTATCAACATATCCAAAAATTTCTATCACGGTTTTACTGCCAAAATAAATGAATGCAGAATTTGTTAGCATGGCAGAAATTCAAAGTTACTACATAACAGCTATAAAATTCTAATGCAAACATGATCATTTCTTAATGGTTCATAAACTACAAATTATCCTAATACTGGAGGTATGGACCTATCAGAGACTAAGCACCTCATCCTTCAATATAACAATGGCTAGAATTTGACATTGCACCACTGGCCAAAAGGTCAGGGGCGAGCCTGCCAATGGTGGGCCCAGGAACCACGCCAAGATTTAACACACCAGGCCCTTAACTGGCCTTGGGCAGGACTTCCGCCCATCTAACGCAGGAGGTCCCACCCCCAATCAGTAGGACAGCAGCTCTTAGTCCAGCAACGCCACCAGGAGCAGTGGCCACTATTGGGAGTGCACCCAACTTCAGCAGCAAGAGGGACGCTTGCCCCGGAAAAAAAGATAAAAGTTTGTGGGGCCTCGCTGAGGACAATCAGCCAGGCCCCAGCAGGGCAAGGGGGTCAGAAGGAGTGTTGTGTAGTGGGGGAAGTTGGGCTGCGGGTGGTGTGGCTCTTCGTGGGGCACAGGGTTCCCAATCAGGAGGTCCCCCTAGCCCGCAAGCAGGCCGCCAGATTTTACTTAGCGGCCTCCTGGAGGACCTCAGCCACCCGCTGATAAAATACCAGCGGTGCCGGAAGGAGGCCCTGAAGTGGCATGTAAGTGGCCTGGGGCGGGAGAGCTGTTTTTCGCCACCGCTGCCTCTTGCAAATTTTCAGCCGGGGCAGGAAGGCGTTAGGAAGAGCCCCCCCTGCTTCTCACTCAAACTTACAACCAACCCCCAGCACCAGCCCACTCCTGCATGGTGGTGAGGGGGGGGGGGGTGCGTCGGCTCCTAAGGGGCATAAAATTCTGGCCAGTGTGTGTGTAAATCTGGTCATCTGCTTGGATTTCCAAATCTAATCATGTAAAACTTTCAATTAAAAATAAAAATTGCTAGATTCCAAACTGAATTCACTGCCAAAGAAAGCTGCTGTAGTGTAAAGATCAACTTTGCTTGACTACTCAACTGGAATATACTGCACTTAAAATAGGCATCCAAGTGTATTCACATGCCTATAATACGAAAAACATCCAATAAGTCACCGACTGATATTACAAAGAAAAGAATTTGTATTTATATAAAGTTTACTTATCCTCAGGATATACTAAAATACTTAAGAATTTTTTTTGAAGTGTAGTCGCTGCTATTTTGTAGACAACTGTGGTAGACAATTTACACACCCTACAAACTAAATTACATGAATGGTTTTGATGTGGTGAGAGAAAATGCTGCCTCGGGCACTTGAAATATATCGACGTAGGATTTTTTTTTGTGTCCACCTGAGTCTGAATTTCTTTTTCTGAAAGATTAACTGGATATTTTTAAACTCATTCTCTGGATCTGTGCATCCCTGAAAAACCTGGTTTTTATTGTGCATTCTTAGTTGCCCAGCGGTGGTGGACCTTTTCTTCTTGGAACGGTTGGTCATGGCTTGATACAACTGGGTGGCTTGCTAGGTCGCAGAGGGCAGTGAAGAATCAACATCAGTGCGGGACTGGAGTGACACATGGGCCAGACGAGGTAAGGGCAGCAGGTTTTCTTCTGTAAAGAAGATTACTGAACCAGTTGGGTTTCTACGACAATTTGCCAGCTTCACGGTTACTTGTTACTGATACTAGCTTTTTTTTTTCTAAACTGAATTCAAATTCTCAAACTGTCATGCTGAGATTTTAACACTCATTTTCTAGATGGGTAGTCCAGGTTTCTGGATGACTAGCCTTTTAATTAATCACTGCACTACGATACCTAAATATAAACAAATGCAAAAAAATACACAGTTCTCAAAAGTACTACACATGCTGTGACACCTGACTATCTGCACTGAATGGTCCTGTGTTGCAATGAAAGTAGCATGCAATAGGCAGGACTTCCTTAATCAGCACTGCAAAACCATCCAGCAGAAATTTTCTCTAATTAAATGTTGGGAAGACCGAAGCCATTGTCTTCGGTTCCCAACACAAGCTATGCTGCCTTGGCACTGGCTCCGAGCCCCTGCCTGGCAACTGTTAGAAGCTGAACTAGACCGTTTACAACCTTGGTAACATTTGACCCTGAGCTTCTGACAACACATAGGGCAGCACAGTGGCACAGTGGTTAGCACCGCAGCCTCACAGCTCCAGCGACCCGGGTTCAATTCTGGGTACTGCCTGTGTGGAGTTTGCGAGTTCTCCCTGTGTCTGCGTGGGTTTCCTCCAAGTGCTCCGGTTTCCTCCCACAAGCCAAAAGACTTGCAGGTTGGTAGGTAAATTGGCCATTATAAATTGCCCCTAGTATAGGTAGGTGGTAGGGAAATATAGGGACAGGTGGGGATGTGGCAGGAATATGGGATTAGTATATATGGGTGGTTGATGGTCGGCACAGACTCGGTGGGCCGAAGGGCCTGTTTCAGTGCTGTATCTCTAAAACTAAAAATCACTAAAGACCAGTAACTTCCATTTATATAACATTGTCTGACTCTGCACCTGCCTCAACTCATTGGCTGCTGAAACGCTCATCTGTGACTTTATTACCTGTAGACTTGACTATTCCAACACTTTCCTGGCCAGCTTCCCATCTTATACCCCAAACATAAACTCGAGCTCATCCAAAACACTGCAGTTCTTATCCTAACTCGCACTAAGTCTTGGACACCTATCGCCCCTGTGCTCACTGACCTACATTGGCTGCCAGTCCAGCAAAAGAGCAATTCTAAAATCCTCTCATTTTCAAATCCCTCCATGGCCTCACCACTCCCCCATCTTTGCAAACTCCTCTAGCCATACAACCCTTCAGATCTTTGTGGTTCCGCCAGTTCTGACCTCTTGCACATCCCTTATTTTAATAGTTTCACCATTGGAAGCTATGCTTTCAGCTCCTTACATCAAACCTTGAAATTCCTTCTCTTCACCTCTTTCTATCTAGAAGCCTCCTTTAAGCTGCTCCTTAAAATCTACCTCTTTGACCAGACTTCTGGTCAACTTCCCTATTACCTTTTTATGCAGCTCAGCGTCAAATTTTGTTTGATAGCACTCGTGAAGTGCCTTGGGATGCTTTACTGTGTTAAAGGAGCAAGTGCAAGTTGTTGTTACAAAAGCAAAATACTGCAGATGCTGGCAATCCGAAATAACAGAAAATGCTGGAGATACAGATGAAGGGTCATCGACCTTCAATGATAACTGTTTCGCTCTCCACAAATGCTGCCAGACCTAAGTACTTCCAACAGTTTCTGTTTGTCTTGCATGTTGTTGTTGCTGTTGGCTGTTGCATTGTGTGGTAAGGATAAAAAGCAATAAATTGCAGTAGAGTGTTTTCATCAGCTGTCAATTTTAAGAACCAAATCAAATTTGATGGTGGATCCTCCAACAGTAATTAATCCAAGCCACTTCAACAATGAGATGCAAAAGGTTATTCAGAGGTTTTATATATTGGATACTCCAACAGGAGTTCCAAGAAGTGTACTACATACAGGAGAAATTTAAAACAAATTCATTGTACCCAAGAGTGTCACTGGAGTATATTTTCCTCAGTAACAAAAGAAAAATTATTTTACTAAACCTTTTATAGTTTTTAATAGTTTAATGAACTATGTGCAAGTTTATATGAAATTTACATCACAGAAATAGGCTGCTCAGCCCAACTGGTCCATGCCGATGTTTATGCTCCACAGGAACATCCTCCCACCCCAAAATAAAAGCAAAATACTGCAGATGCTGGAAATCTGAAATAAAAACAAGAAATGCTGGAAATACTCAGCAGGTCTGGCAGCATCTGTGCAGAAAGAAGCAGAGAGAAAGTTTCAGGTCAGTGACCTTTCATCAGAATTGACAAATATTAGAAATGTAAAATGTTTTAAGTAAAGGGTGGGGTGGGTCAAGAGATAACAAAAAGGTGAAGGTGTCGATAGGACAGGGTCACAGAATAACTGGCCAGAAGGTCATGGAACAAAGGCGAATGGTATGCTGAAAGACAAAGCATTAGTAAAGAAAGGATGTGAATGACTGTAAAGCACAGAGCACTCCAAGCACAAACAAAAAAAAATTAAAAAACCAAAACAGTGGGTAAGCACAGTGGAAACAAACTGAAAAACTTAAAATAAAATAACCAAATAAAAAAGGAAAAAGAAAAAAACACTAAGCATAAAAAAGGGGACCCGTCATGCTCTGAAATTATTGATCCTCCCACCCTACTTCATCTAACCCCATCAGCATAACCTTTCCTCTCATGTACTTTGAATCATAAAAAGATACAGCACAGAAGGAGGCCATTCAACTATTGTGTCATGCTGGTTCTTTGGTACAGCTATTCAATTAATCCCACTGTCTTGATCTTCCCCCACAGCCCTGCAATTTTTTCTCCTTACAGTATTTATCGAATTCTCTTTTGAATATTACTAATAAATCTGCAGCACCTTCTCCAAGGCTTCGAGACCATCTTGAAGTGTGGCCAAACTAGCATGGTCATTGCTCCTTTAAGGCCACGGGCATTAATTTTAACAAGTTTACTGTCTGGTACTTTGTCAAACATCTTTTGAAAGTCCATATCCACATCAACCCTCTTCATGACTTCCAAGATTGACTAAGTTTAGTAAACAAAAATCTTTATCTTTGCACAAGGAGCTAAATAAATGCCTTGTAATAAAAGTAAAATGTGAAAAGCTATAGCTGAAGCTGCATTAAGACTTGTATTTGAGATGGTTAATGTTGACCAGCATGTTAATACAATATAGCTAATGAAGCATTCGTCCAGTTTATCCATCTGAGTCACAATCAAATTCACCCATGTTAATTACACCCACAGGAAAAGTTCCATCTTTTCTTTAACAATGTATCTTAATCCCAGTTTGAAAACAACTGCTCCACAAGTATGTATTTTTTTTTTTAAAAAAAGCAAAATACTGCGGATGCTGGAAATCTGAAATAAAAACAAGAAATGCTGGAAATACTCAGCAGGTCTGGCAGCATCTGTGGAGAGAGAAGCAGTGTTAACATTTCAGGTCAGTGACCCTTCTTCAGAACTGGCAAATATTAGAAATGTGAAAAGTTATAAGCAAGTAAAGCGGAGGTGGGGCAAGAGATAACAAAGGAGGTGTAGGTGGACAAGGTCACAGAATAGCTGACCAGAAGGTCGTGAAGCAAAGGCAAACAATATCTTAATGGCGCGTTGAAAGACAAAGCATTAGTACAGATAGGGTGTTAACGGACTGAAATTGAAAAGCCGCAAATACAAACATGAAAAAAAAACTGGGTAAGCAAACTGAACAAACTAAGATGAAATAAAATGAAACAAACAAAAAGAAAAAAGAAAATATTAACTAAAAATAAAAGTAAAATGGGGGGGGGGGGGGGGCCCCCCATCATGCTCTGAAATTATTGAACTCAATGTTCTGTCCGGCTGGCTGTAGTGTGCCTAATCGGTAAACGAGATGCTGTTCCAAGAGCTTGTGTTGATGTTCACTGGAACACTGCAGCAATCCCAGGACAGAGATGTAGGCATGACAGCAGGGGGGTGTATTAAAAGGCCAGCAACCGGATGCTTGGAGTCATTCTTGCGGGCGGAGCGGAGGTGTTCTGCAAAGCAGTCACCCAGTCTGCATTTGGTCTTCCCAATGTAGAGGAGACCACATTGTGAGCAGCGAATACAGTATACTACATTGAAAGAAGTACAAGTAAATCGCTGCTTCACCTGAAAGGAGTGTTTGGGGCCTAGGATAATGAGGAGAGAGGAGGTAAATGGGCAGGTATTACACCTCCTGCGATTGCAGGGGAAGGTGCCATGGGAAGGGGACGAGGTGTTGGGAGTAATGGAGGAGTGAACCAGGGTGTCACAGAGGGAACGATCCTTTCGGAATGCTGACAAGGGAAGGAAGGGGAAGATGCATTTGGTAGTGGCATCACGCTGGAGGTGGCGGAAACGGTGGAGGATGATCCTTTGGATATGGAGGCTGATGGGGTGGAAAGTGAGGACAAGGGGAACCCTGCTGCGGTTCTGGGAGGGAGGGGAAGGGGTGAGGGTAGAGGTGCGGGAAATGAGCCGGACACGATTGAGGGCCCTGTCAACCACAGTGGGGAGGGAATCCTTGGTTGAGGAAAAAGGAAGACATGTCAGAAGCGCCGTCATGGAAGGTATATATATGTATTTTTTTTATTTCACCCAACAACTGTCTATCAAGACTGGCAATCTCAGATACTGTGCAGTTTCATTCACCTGGAACTGAACTGCAGCTGCCTTGCTCACTTACTCAATTCACTTTAAGACCATTATAGCTGGCAGAAGATTGAAACTTCATCCCTTCAATATGGCTGGAATGAAATCCAGATCAGAGATGAAAAAATAATATTCTAAACCACTGTACAAGCCAAAGGATCACATTTCATTTTATACTATACGTATAGCAAGCTTCACTGGATATTAAAAGTCTATCTGACACATGCTGGGCAATTTCTAAGTGTTCTAAAACAAGTCGTTTCTGAAATCTGAAGTGAACAAACAAAATGCAAAAAATACAGAATGTGTGGATTTCCAAACTGGTATAAAGAAATAGGGGTCTTAAGATCTACAAGTGCCCTTTGTACCCACAAGGGCTGATATTATCTCACACACTGCCTACAGCACAATCACTGCTGTTTAGAAGTAGTTCCTTGTGTGAAATGCCTTAAAATATTCTGAAGATCCTACAGGAGTTTTTTTAACCCAATAATTTTAGCAACTAAAAAAGACTGAATCAATAGTCTAAACAAATCACTATTAACATTTCTGTAATTACTGCATAAGCTTTTACAGGAATGCTCCATATTGCAATGTAGTTTCATCATGTTTAAGAAGCAATATCCTAAAAACAAGTAGCACACAGAATATTGTTTAACTTCAAAGATAAAACATATGTTAATCAATACTACAATATAAATGCTTATAAATCCAACAAGCAAATAAAGGTATCATTTTTTCTAGTTCCTCTGCCCACCACCCCCAAAACCTTGATTCCTGAAGGCACCGCTGTTCACCAAGATACAATTCCACAGACGCTAATAGCCTGTCTGCTCAGGTAGCAATTTTTTGACATTGAATCCTCAGTAGCAAATGTCAACAGGTATTCAACAGTGCAGAGCAGCACAGCAGAATTTTATCACATTGTTACTTGACATGAGTTGGCTGAAGAGATTGCTGCACTCCCTCATCAATATTTTCCCAACTGCACTGGTGTCATGCAGGCCCCCACCTGCCAAGAATGGGGCACATAACTTTAGTCACATGGACATTAAATTTCACATTGTTGCTGGGAAAAAGAGAAGACCTGTTACAAGCAATTGTCAGGCCCCTGGCCGGCAAGACATTTTTGCATATTAGCAGGCAGCGTTGGAACAAAGGAGCTATCCCTGCTCCCATCTTCTTCTTCTTTGGCCTCCTTGTCTTGAGAGACAATGGGTAAGCGCCTGGAGGTGGTCAGTGGTTTGTGAAGCAGCGCCTGGAGTGGCTATAAAGGCCAATTCTAGAGTGACAGGCCCTTCCACAGGTGCTGCAGATAGAATTGTTTGTCGGGGCTGTTACATAGTTGGCTCTCCCCTTACGCTTGTCTTTTTTCCTGCCAACTGCTAAGTCTATTCGACTCGCCACACTTTAGCCCCGCCTTTATGGCTGCCTGCCAGCTCTGGCGATCACTGGCAACTGACTCCCACGACTTGTGATCAATGTCACAGGACTTCATGTCGCGTTTGCAGACGTCTTTGAAGCGGAGACATGGACGGCCGGTGGGTCTGATACCAGTGACGAGCTCGCTGTACAATGCGTCTTTGGGGATCCTGTCATCTTCCATGCGGCTCACATGGCCAAACCATCTCAAGTGCCGCTGGTTCAGTAGGGTATATATGCTGGGGATGTTGGCCGCCTCGAGGACTTCTGTGTTGGAGATACGGTCCTGCCACCTGATGCCAAGTATTCTCCGGAGGCAGCGAAGATGGAATGAATTGAGACGTCGCTCTTGGCTGACATACGTTGTCCAGGCCTCGCTGCCATAGAGCAAGGTACTGAGGACACAGGCTTGATACACTCGGACCTTTGTGTTCCGTGTCAGTGCGCCATTTTCCCATACTCTCTTGGCCAGTCTGGGCATAGCAGTGGAAGCCTTTCCCATGTGCTTGTTGATTTCTGCATTGAGAGACAAGTTACTGGTGATATTTGAGCCTAGGTAGGTGAAGTCTTGAACCACTTCCAGAGCGTGGTCGTCGATATCGATGGATGGAGCATTTCTGACGTCCTGTGCCATGATGTTCGTTTTCTTGAGGCTGATGGTTAGGCCAAATTCGTTACAGGCAGCCGCAAACCTGTTGATGAGTCTCTGCAGACACTCTTCAGTGTGCGATGTTAATGCAGCATCGTCAGCGAAGAGGAGTTCCCTGATGAGGACTTTCTGTACTTTGGTCTTCGCTCTTAGATGGGCAAGGTCGAAAAACCTGCCTTCTGATCTTGCGTGGAGGAAAATTCCTTCTTCTGAAGACTTGAATGCATGTGAGAGCAGCAGGGGGAAGATCCCAAACAGTCTAGGTGCGAGAACACAGCCCTGTTTCACGCCACTCAGGATAGGAAAAGGGGTCTGATGAGGCGCCTCATTGCAATGGAATGAGGCTATGATACTTAGTAGCTTTGGTGCATATCTGATCTTTTCTAGTAGTCTGAAGAGACCACTTCTGCTGACGAGGTCAAAGGCTTTAGTGAGATCAATGAACGCAAAGTAGAGGGGCATCTGTTGTTTGCTGCATTTCTCCTGTAGCTGGCGAAGGGAGAGCAGCACATCAATGGTGGATCTCTCTGCTCGAAAGCTACACTGTGCCTCAGGGTAGACACGCTCAGCCAGCTTCTGGAGCCTGTTTAAAGCGACTCGAGCGAAGACTTTCCCCACAATGCTGAGCAGGGAGATTCCACGGTAGTTGTTGCAGTCACCATGGTCACCCTTGTTGTGCTCTCATACAATACACAGAAACAACCTGGTCAAACCAGTCAGTCACGTGACCACCCTGCTGGCCAACTTGGGGAGGTTTAAGTTGTAGAGAGTGTGTGAACTGACAGAAAGCTCTTTGCTCCTGGACAGGAAAAAACCCTCCTCTCCTCCTATCTCTTTCTCACTGAACTGAAACCCCCTGAAGACTCATGAACTCCAAGAAAGAAAAGTCTCCTACAGTGAACAAGGTTTAAAAATAATACTGGGCCCCATGAAAAAGCAAGATCTACCTACAATCAAAGACTACAGCAAGCTCGAAGCACAGTAACAAAACCCTCTTCAGAAATTACCTCAAACCTTTCCACTTTATTTTTCTTCTGCTCTTTTCCGTCTCGATTTGTGTGTGTGTATTGCCTATGCATGCTAGCGTGAGCGCGTCATGTATCCGTGGGCGTCAACCGAATTAAGAGTTCAAGTTTTAATAAATTTCAATCTTTCTTCTTTAAACCTAAGAAAGCCTGTTTGTGCTAATTTCTTGGCCTTATAATTGGAAAGCAGAGAACAAGGATTCACCAAGGGGGAGCTAAAACACAATGCGTTTAAAAATAAAACCCTGTTACAGTAAGACCAGGTGAAGGTTGAAAGGGAACCCTGACACCTCTCACCTGGTCGTAACAACTGGACAAAGGTCAGAGAATTGGAAAGTAGCAAATGCTATTCCTATTTTTTCTTTAAAGCTCAAAATCTGTGAAATTACATACATATATATAGGCCATACAATTATTGAAAATTAGTTTAAACTATGAAGGATAGTATAAAAGATCTTAAGGAACTAGAATTAGAAAAAGCTGATCTGGTTTTAAGATCAGGCCATGCTTAACCAGTTCAGTAGATTTCTTTTCAGAAGATTACAAGTCTAGTGGGCAAAGATGAGACAGTGGACATTCTATACTTGGATTTCAGAAAGGCATTCAATACTGTTCTACATAAAATTATTGTGCGAGATACGTGGTAATGCTTTGGTAAACAGCAGTGGTTTACGGTGTAGGAGCGATTTTTGGGTAGCAGCTAGTTAGTGGTTTGCCATGTGGGCTTGTGCGGCACTGTTCATATTTTTCATAAATGATTTTAAGAATGGAATTGTGTCCGAAATGTCTAAATTGGGTAGAGAAGTGGCAGATGTAATCTAGCAAAATTCAGAGGTTGGTTGGAGGAAAGGATGGCATGTCTGAAAAGGAGAAAAATCTTGGGGTTTGGGAGGGTAAGCTGCTCGAACGTTTTTTTTAGAATTTGTTTTGTGGGATGTGTGCATCGCTGGCTAGGCCAGCATTTATTGCCCATCCCTAATTAGCCCTTGAACTGAGTGGCTTGCGAGGCCTCCATTTCAGAGGGCATTGTTGTGGGTCTGGAGTCACATGTAGGCCAGACCAGGTAAGGACAGCAGATTTCTTTCCCTAAAAGACATTAGTGAACCAGATGGGTTTTTACAACAATTGACAATGGCTTTCTGGTCATCATTAGACTAGTTTTTTTAATTCCAAATTTATTAATTGAATTCAAAGTTCACCATCTGCTATGGTCGGCTTCGAATCCATATCCCCAGTGCATTAGCTTGAGCTCTGGATTACTAGTCCAGTGACATTACCACTACGCCACCGCCTCCCCCAGTTGATAGCATTTACAGATAGTTAGCAAAGTATCTGGAGTACTGTGTACAGATTTGGGATCCCTATTTTATAAAAGATATTAAACAGAAGGGAGTACAAAAGAGATGCGGGATTATTTCCACAAGCGGACAGAGCTACCAGAGGTTAGCTGCCAAGAAATGACTGAGGGGTAATGCGATGGAAGCAATTCAAACTGTGAAGGGTCTGGAGACTGTGGATTTAACTTAGTTTTCACCGTCATGTGAAAAATTTAGAAACAAGGGATCATAAATTCAAAATTAGGGACCAAAAAAAAGAGAAATCCAGCCAATCCAGAGAATGATAGACATGTGGAACAGATCAGCAAGCCTAGTGGAAGAAGAAATTATGGCTGGGTTCAAAAACAACCTATGACTAGTTACTGTCAGCAAAGAATCAGGGATATTAAATTTAAAAATAAGTCAGCATGCTTTACATTAGACTGACAGGCTGAAAAATGTCTTGCTGCCATGACATCCAGCACAGTTTGTTACTAAACTTGCAAACATGTTTTTATTTCACTTTTTAAAAAGGGGCCTTAAGATACAACGTACAAAAATACACTTGTAAAAAAAATTATATTCACATTTTAAAAGCAAATAGCAACTTACAGTAGCCAGTTCCTAATAAATGGAATTCCAGCTACTTATAAAATTGTTAATCTATTTTAATCAAATTCTCATCTTGCTTTTTCCCTCACATTTTAGAAATTCAAAAATGACTGGAGACTTCAAAATGGAACAAAAAGCTATAGATCATTTCAGAAATCCCAAATTATTTCCATTATCTTCAGCTGTGCGCTCTAAAACATCTGTTTTCACAGAACAGACTCCGAATACTCAAATATCAGATAGGTAGAAGACAACCTTCAAGGTAGATTACAAGTCAATTTTTGAAAGGGACACAATCACTGCGACAAAAAAATTCTGAACTCACTAAATGCATAATGAACAGGTGACTGCAGCTAAAGATATAGCATTCAAAAAGTGTGTTGCTAGCCCGTCTCTACAAAAATGTTTCTCAACAAACGAAGTACTCAGATCCTTTCGTTCACAAATAAAATTTTAAGTGACAAAAATAGCTTTAAAAAAAAAGCATGCCAATGCACATCACATCACACAAAACTAGGAATGTGTTACATTTCATCTTAAGCATGTGCATTTCTCAGGGCTACACAGATCAAACCCAGAATCAAATACTCCATAAACAGCATACTGTATAAACATCAAAGTCCATTAACTCACAACTACGTGATAGTAGGACTAGATTGATCCAAAAAATAAATTAATATGCTTTTGCAAGCTATTTCTAAGGCTATTCATCCATTTCTATTCATTTGATATTCATACAAAATGAACAAAGTTCAGAAAGATATGAAAAATTATAAAATCTTCAGCACTTGAAGGGAAAGGGTCCTATTTGCCACTTCAAGACTTTAATGTGCAAGAACTCAAAGAAGTAGCCTGCATCCCAAGTGTCAATCTTGCTTCAGTGATAGTACCCTTACTTTGACAAAAGGTTGTGGATACAAGCCCTACTCTAGAGACTTCAAAGTATAATCCATGATACTTCACTGCAGTACTGAAGTGTGCTGCACAATGAGAGATATTGCCTTTAAGACGAGACATTAAACTGCCTGCATGCTCAGTGAAGATGCACTATTCGAAGAACAGCATGGGAATTCTTCAGATGTCCTTCATCACTTAACTAACACTACCAAAAAATTATTAGCTTATTATCTCATTGCTGTTTTTGCAGCCTTGCTATGCACAAATTGGTTGCTGCATCTGGCAACATTACAGTGACCACACTTCAAAAGTAATTCACTGGCTGTGAACTGCTTTGGGATATCATGCATAAAAGGCACTAAATAAATGGAAGTGCTTTCTTTGTTTTCAATTTAACTAATTTAATATCTAAAGATATATTGACAATTTTTGCTGGCTTACTTCAATTAACCCAAATCATATTTATCTATAATATATTAAATCACTTGCATCAAACACACACTTCCTCTGTCTCAAATTTGTTGTACCTGGGTGTCATGCTATTGCCATAATTTATTTTATTTTAATTTCAACTTTTCAGGTAGTTTCAATAGCACTCATGGAGTCCTTAGCTAAACATCCAAACTAGGTGACGCTGTAGCACAAACTTATTTTTAAATTCACCTGTCATTAGTTGAAATGAACCCCATGATCTGGTCCTCTGTGGCCCATTGCAAGTTAGATTGACTAGCTTCACAAAGAGAACTCTTCAGAATAAATTTCCATAGCCTTGCTGTTTCACTGCTTGGATCTATCATCTTTCCTCTAGTAAAAACACCAGCTTCGATTTTAATAGTTGGTTTCATTTAGTAAAATGGCCCACGCTGCTTCACAAGAGTTATCAAACAAGATTTGACACCCTAGTCACAGAGACACATTGGGACAGGAAAAGCTTGGTCAAAGAGGTAGGTTTTAAAAGGAGAGGTGGGGCAGAGAGAGGTTTAAAGGAGAGAATTCCAGAGCTTAGGGCCTAGGCAGCTAAAGGCATGGCTGCCAACAGTGAAGCGATGAAAACAGGATGCACGTGTAGTTATAAGTGACTGTGGGAAGAACTTTCTGACACAGGCACAGAGGAACTGATTGGAGAAGGTTTTGCCTGTAATTAAGACCACAGAATTACAGTGGCTATGGGTAATGGCATGGTCTAAGGGTGACCACGAATATCTGCAGGAGAGGTTATACAAAGTATGGTTTAGGGAGGAAAGCAAGACAATGAATTAAGAGGTAAGAGACCAAAAGAAGTAGAGATGGATATTGAAAACACTGGAGGATGAGGATTTACCTAGGGAAGAAGCTGAGCAGGAAAGAAGGGAGCACTGTCTCAGGGTATGGCTTGGGGCCACACACTGAGGATTTCCCAAAAGGGCCCTGTAGTACTTAGTTTAATCTTCTTAGCTGTTCTTTCTCCCCCCCCCCCCCCACAGTTTCTTCTGCCTATTTATTTTTCTCTCAAATCCAAACCGTATTGTAACAGAGTTCCAATCTTTTTTCCACCTAGTTCTAAACTTTTTAAACCTTATTGTGCCTGTCTTTCTCCACACCCCCCCATCATCAATTCCTGGTCCCACTTTTAAAAAATTAAACCCCATCACTTGCTGCTTTTTAACCCCCCCTTTCTCAAACCCATTTCTTTAAAACTAAAAACGTTAGTTTTTTCTTGCCTGTGTTTTTCCCTGTGTTCTGTTCACCACTGTCACTTGATCTCTCCCTGAAGGCCTCTTGCCCCACTACCACTTTTCAGAATTTCTCTTGCTTGAACTCACATTTCTCCACCTATTTAATTTGCAACTATGTATTTTTAATCCATATCCCAATCCAGAATGTTAGTATCCCAGTCCACATTCCAATAAATTTATAGGCTGCAGCTGTACAATAAGGAAGCTAATCACAACCTTCTCAGGAGAACAAACAATGGGCAACACCACAAACATGAAGAAAAAAGATACTAAGTTTACTTTGTGTATCACACTCTTCTTGGGTGTATACATGACAATTCTGTCATGCCTCAGGATGGTACCTCGAATGGCCTGTCCAATATTAAGTGAGCAGCTACAAGTTCCCAGGGTCTCGTATCATACCGAAACTGCAGTTACTTCATGAAATGCTGTGCAGAAGCTCAGACCCTTGTGTCACCATTGCAGATTCAATGCATTTCCACAGTCCCAAACTACAGCCAACGTAACAGCCACCCTTCCTGGATAGCCTCCCAGTATATGGTGAGCTATTAAGTCTTCATAGGATTTCTTACCACTCCTTTCCCTCTGTACTTCTTGTTGCAGGTGGGAAGGGGCGTGGGTGGTTCCCACTGTTCATCTCGCAACTGACTGCAATTGTGTTTTGTTTAAAAATGATGTTAGGCCCAGAGTGTTTTACTTGACGAATAGACAGTGACAGGTTTTCTTGTCAGTTTAAAACAGAAGATTAAATATTTATTGAACAATATTCATTCCCCAAAATGTCCACAACACCACTCAAGCATGCATTCACTCTCGAGAAAATAAATAGAAGGTAAAGGGCAAGAGTTCAAGGTGTGGTTGGTGTTCATGGTTTACAGTAAACCTATTGAATCTCCTAAAGGAGGTCAGCCTCTTTTAAAGATGCAGGCCTGGGCGTTCGTAGTCTTGAACTAGTTGAGGTTGCAGATTTCTAGTGGTTAAGATTTCAGACTGGAGGTGGCAGTCACTTTCAGTTCTCTGCTGCACTGTTGAAATGTAGAATTAACAGCAGGATTCTTCTCATTTAGGCTGGATCTCTTCATCCTCTGGCTGGACTGCCTTCTTTGCGATGTTGCTGTGATCGCTCTCGTTCTCTCCAAAGAGTTACCCTTTAAGGTCACAATTCATCATATTAGCATTTCTGGTACCTGACATGGTCTTCCCCCCCACTGGTGCGACAACACAATGGACCAGGATGTGGAATACGTGGCCATCCATTAATATCAGGATGAGTATCATTCTATTATGATGTGTCTACTTCATACGTTTTGTTTCAGAAGAAATCCAATCAATTCAGGAATGTCTCTTCTGGGGTGCAGTCAAAATCTTAGTCTGGAACGTATCCTTTTGCCCTTTCGAGACAATGAAGCAATTCTCGAATACACATGCCAGGTCATCTGACGTTTGTCAGCATTTTGCAGCACAATGTCCACTTTTTAAAAGGAAAAGTCAATTTCAAAGATACCACATTGAATAAAGTTCATATCTTAAAAGTAGGATAGGATGGGTCTTTATTGGGCATGACATTCTAGACTCCAGAATGATATCAATCGTTTGGTTGAGTGGGCGGAAAAGTGGCAAATGGAATTCAATCCAGAGAAGTGAGAGGTAATGCATTTGGGAAGGGAAAACAAAGCAAGGGAATACACAACAAACAGGAGGATAACGAGAGGGGTAGAGGAAGTGCACCTTGGAGTGCATGCCCACAGGTCCCTGAAGGTGGCAAGACAGGTAGATAAAGTGAAGGCGGCATATGGAATGCTTTCCTTTATTAGCCAAGGTATAGAATACAAAAGTAGGGATGTAATGCTGGAACTATATAAAACACTGGTTAGGCCACAGCTGGAATATTGCTTACAGTTTTGGTCACCACATTACAGGAACAGCGCAATTGCTCTGGAGAGAGTACAGAAGAAATTTACAAGAATGTTGGAAAATTGCAGCTATGATGAAAGATTGGATAGGCTCAGGTTATTTTCCTTAGAACAGAGGAGGCTGATGGGTGATTTAATTGAGGTGTACAAAATTACGAGGGGCCTAGATGGAGTAGACAGGAAGGATCCGTTTCCCCTAGTGAAGAGGTGAATTACCAGGAGGCACAGATTTAAGGTGATTGGTATAAGGATTAGAGCAGACATGAGGGAAAAAACTTTTTTCACCCAGAGGGTGATGGGTGTCTGGAATTCACTGCCCGAATCGGTGGTGGAGGCAGAAACCCTCATTGCTTTTTAAAAAGGTACCTGGACCTGCACCCGAAGAACTGTAACCTGTAATGCTATGGAGCAGGTGCTGGCAGACAAGATTAGAATGTCTGGCCAGTTTTTTTTCAGTCAGCACAGACACGATGGGCTGAATGGCCTCTTTCTGCGCCATAACTTTGATGTTTCTACATTCTAATGCTTTCCCCGCCACTGGGCCTCCCACTGTGTCCTTCATTATGCACTTCCAGCCACCCCAAACTTTTGTTCGAAAGTTCTACTTCAGACTGCTTTAAAATATTTTACTTTGATCTCCATTCCATTTCTTTTTTCCGGCCTTCATTTCCCATTCTTGTCCACCACTGGCTCATTCTGCACTCGTTGTTCTACGCTGTCATCAGTCCTCTAACTATGGCAATCGCAATCCTTAAACATTTTCTAACATTCAGCAAGATCACTAAAAGCATAATTGGATTCCATGACTGTTTATGTATAGCCAAATCTTTAAAAATTAGAAATACATTTCAATACTCCTAATATATTCTCCAGTCTATAACTTCACTGAAGTTTATCGCCTTGCCCATCTCCTATGCCCCCTTTGTCTAGCTCTTTCCTCCCAACATCTGTGTTAGGTATGCATTATGGGACATAGAGCTTACCCTGTTACCTTGTACTAAATAGGCTGGGTAAGCTCCATCTTTTAAGATTTCTGCTAACATAGATGTCAAAAAAGGGAAATACTGATTGGGATAACAATGAAACATCACAATGAACCCAAATCAGGCAGGTGTGAGCAAACAGGTACGTTGGTGGCTATTTGTGAAGTAAAACCTTGGTGGTGTCAGATATTAAAAATGTTTTATTCAAGAAAGTTGGTTTGGCTCCAATCCAGTCCCCATCCAAGACTTGACCACATATTCTGGCCAACACTTTAGTGCATTATTAAGAAAGCACTGTAATATTGGAGATGGCATCCTATGGTTGGGACATTTAATGCCCACCAATGGGACATTGATACAAGATCTCATGGCATTATTCAAGAAGAAGTACTCCAGATGTTCTGGTCAGAACCTCTTCCTTAACCAACACACACATACATACTGTAGATCACAGCATGTAAGATGACCTCTGAAGCCTCCAAATATTGTTCCAAAAACAAGAGTTGACTTGTATGCCAAGTATAAAATGGAATCTGGTGTGGGTAGTCGCTATTTTGAATTGTAAAAAAAAAAGGCACGGTTTATTGAATAAATTCATTCTACAAAAGATACCGTTGACCACAATCAAAGAGCTTTAAAACCAGTCAAATTCATTGTCTTTGGCATTAGAGTTCAACTTCATTGGCTCACTTTGGCTATGGCATCATAAGGATCCTGCTCTGGATCAAATGTGACACTTTCAGATTCATAATCATCCCTCTACAACAAATCATCTTCCTCTCCATCCACTGAATTGGATATTCTGCATTTTATAAAACAATCTGATGACAGTTTGTGTACTAATAGCATCCCACAATTTTATGACTAAACCACACAAAACATCAAGTGGGGCAGCACGCATATTTCCACTCTGTGAAGGATTTTATTTCTCCGTCAACCATTGGCGTGAACATGATTCTTGAGGCATGCATCCAAAAAGGTAGAACTACAGACGTTATACCCCCTGGTATAACTGCCATGTAGGTGTTATTTCTTCGCATGCACCTCTTGATCCCATTGGGTAAATGGGATCTGAACATATCCAACACTAATGAGCTGCATTCTTTTTGTAGGCCACCAGGACACCAATCCACGCATTATCGACCAATAACTTCAGTCCATCCGCATCGATCCACCCGTCGTCAAGCTCAAGCACACAAATTCCTGCAGAGAATTAGATGTTCAGCATAGTTTTATGTTTGAAAATTACTGTAGGCTTTAAATTTCAGTCAGCTGGCCACGCAGGCGAGTACCACTGTGAATCTTGCCTTTTTATGTCCTGTATTTTTCACTAGAACATTTTCGAACCTTTCCACTCCACAGTTCGGTTGCTGGGAATATCGAAATTCAAGGGCATTTCATCCATGTTGCCAATGTGGCAGTATGGGTACACATGTTTTTGCTGCTGTTTGAAGAATCACTGGAAACTGGTAATTTTGGGAGAGGTCTTTTGGTAGTCTCGAAGCAATCTTGGTTTTCTGCCATAAGACAAGACATTTTCACTCCATGAAGTGGCTACACCAACTAGCTGTTGCTCTGAAATTTTTGCTGGACTCAGGATTTGATGTGGTCCACTTAAGTGCATATATACGCATTGCATTTCTGATAACGATGTAACCATTCTGACAATTTGAGGACCCATTCCAATAGATACTCAAGATCAGGCCTGTGACTGGTCAGTGTTCTCATGGCACATTTCGTCTTGGGCATCTTCTTCAGGGAATATCCCTCCTTCTTCCATTCTCACACTGAATTCCGTCACTGCAGCAGTTACTTGACAAGTTAGCAAACAATACAACTTTTAGTTTGAAAGCAGCTTCATAATTCATTTATTTTGCTGGAGGACCCATTTCTCTTCTTCTTTTGTCACTCAGGGCTCTGCTCTATGTGGGCATGTCAAACTCTGTGCATCTTTGTAACACACCCCATATTGCCTGCTTGATCCCTTGCGCCCAGTTATAAGGCAAGTAAAACATGCATTTGACAGGCGGAAAATTGAGGCTGACTACTAATGTGAGCATAGCACGTCATGGCTGAGAAGGTTGGGTCGGCTTGTTCGCCAAGCACGTGCAAAAACATGATTTTTGAAGACAGAAAATAGCGATCGTCTTACACGCCACAACCTACAGTATATAAAAAGATTACAGGACTGGGCTGTTGGGTCCATCAAGCCTGCCTCATCCAGACAAGCACCAATTTCCCTCCATATCACAAAATTATCCAAGAGGTTAAAAAAAAAACAAAGAAAAAACTGAATTTAAGAAACTCTGGAAAATTCCTTCATCTCTCTAAAGCAAACAACCAAGGCAAGTAATTAAACCCATCGGATTAAATCAAATACACAGACAAGATTTTTTAAAATTCATAGCGTTTAGAAACTTCATGGTCAAAATCAAAACAATTTAGTGCAATACTACTTTGAAATGCAATTATTCATTTCATGCCAATATATTAAACGTAGTATAGGAAGGGAATAGCCCTAAACCATTTCAAAATCTAGTTATAGAACAAGTACAGGAATACCTGCGTTGTAGCATATTTGAATAACACTTCTAAGGATAAACTTTCATAAAATTTAAACTGTACTCTAACATCTATGCAACCAAGATGTGCATACATTCTGTCACAATCTTAACTTCTGCTTCTTGTAGCCATTAATGCCTCTTGCAAATGCAAACAGTCCATGAAAAGTTATCAATGTGCCCATTGCTAAAGCTAAAGTAAATTAATAACGATTCAGTACTATCTATAGGATAATATTCCATTAAGAACCTTTTTAGCGAATTTTCTTTTCAGGATAGTGCTTTAGCCCATAGTTTAGTTGCCACAACAGAAGACTCCATAACTTCAATTGTTTGGGAACAGTAACATTTTTTGCAGGTTGTAACTGAAAATGTTCACACTTGGGGAGTATAAAAAGGTTTGGAAAACTGTTTGGGTGCAATATCATATCTATTAGTAGATCCATTGTGCTTTTCTCTCAAACTTTGAATAAATAATTTTGGAACACCTTGCGTGTGTTATTAACTCTAATTTCACACTACTTTCTATCTCATGTTTTTGTGTCACTTCAACTTCCCTCTTGCCTTCTTCACCAAAGTGTTACACGAGAAGAATGTTCTCGTGATTTGTTTGACATCAGCTCAAACACTTAACATGTTACTGCCTTAAAATCATTCCAGACCAAACTGCATGTTCACTTCTGTAATCTACTTAAGGAATTTGGATATACATTGTGAAATTTGTAGGTTAGTGATTTTTTTTGGTTAAATGCCAACACGGACATTCACTTCAAGTGCCAATAGTCAGTCCACTCTGTGCCATTAATAGACAATGGCATCCAAATGGAAAGATTTAGCTTCTTTCAGAACAATTGCACATGTACCCAAAAAAAATTATTTTTTTTTGAGGACTTATTATAAAAGGCAGAATTATGCAGTCTTACTAATGGACAAGAGTTTGGGGTCGGACGATCAGCTCAGAGACAAAGAGGACAAGAAGTTACGAACCATCCAGTTCAACCTCAGACCATGGCTGGTATGAGTCTAAATTGTGTGCTCAAGATGTATCGCGAGCTTGAACCCAAAATCTTATGACTCTAAAGTATAAATAGTATCAACTGAGATAAATTAGCACTTCAATTTAAAAAAAATACACAATATAAAGCTAAGTGAAAAAGATGTACAATATAAATTAGCAACAGGGCTTTACAAATTTTAATACACACATGGATAAGGTACAAACATCAATAAAAAGTAGGGAAAAAATAATGGGTACATGAACGCAATAGCTGTCAGGCAGGGAAGTACAGTGTTAATAAAACATTAAGAAATGCTGCCAACTAAGGAAAGTTGTGAAAAGACGTTGCATCAGCAATCATGACACATAAGGAATTGCTGCCTTTTTAAAGTAAACATTTGCGGGTAATAGCGCAAGTAGTGTTAAAAAATCTAAGTTGATGTTCAACATGTTGCGCTGCTATAATACTGATTTTATGCCCTTCAAATCCCACAAGTTGAAATATGGCAAGTTGATCACTTATCAACTGGAGGATCCATGTGCCTTCAACTAAACACAGGTACAGTCCAAGGATAAGGGGTAAGCCATTTAGGACTGAGATGAGGAGGAATTTCTTCACCCAGAGAGTGGTGAATCTGTGGAATTCTCTACCACAGAAAGCAGTTGAGGCCAAATCATTAAAAATATTCAAGAGTTAGATATAGTTCTTAGGAGTAAAGGGATCAAGGGATATGGGGCGAAAGCGGGAACAGTGTACTGAGTTTGGATGAACATATTTAATGGTGGTGCAGGCTCGAAGGGCCGAATGACCTACTCCTGCTCCTATTTTTCTGTGTTTCTATGTTCAAACATAGAAATCAATAGCATTCAAATAGCATATTACAAATAGATACCGCTAGCCAAATCAAGGCACAGTTTTTGTTAGTATGTTGGAGTTCTTCTACTTTGTTGCTTAGCTGTTACTGAACCAGTAAACAATGAAAGAGGAAGTCCACAGCTTTACTTTTCACAAACCTATTACAATATTATTTTGCTTGCAACGTAGTACCCAAACACAATTTTCTTTGGCAGATATAGAACCTTCAACTGAACTATCAATGTGCTCTACAGATATTTTAATACAACTGCTGCTGAGCACTGGAAAATTGCAGAGTGAAAGTCAATTCAAGAGAATAAGTGCCCACATGCTGCCAGGTCACTGTCAGTTTATAATCCCATAAATAGCCTAGATTGAATTGAAGTTTGAAGTCGTTAAGCTACTTTGTATACCTGAGCTGTTTAAAAACCACAATTCCTTTGTTTGAAAACATTCAACTTGTAATTGAAATGGCTGTGGTCCTGCTGCCTGAAATGGGGGCAATAATTAAATCCACAGCTTCTTATAATGATTATACTAATTACACATGACTTATACGGAACACGTTAAAAATTAGCATGTACCATGATTTGGCAAAACTTAACTTAGAGTAAAGCAATACTACATTTCATAAAGTGTGAAAATAAAGTAAATCAGAGAGGAGAGAAAGAGAAGTGAAAGGAAAGAGTACACAAGAGCAAGCAATAACAAATCCAGTGCAAGAAACATATAGCCAAAAGTTGGGAAAAGGGTTTATACAAGTTAATTTGCTTGTAGTATTTTTCTTGGTGGGGGGGGGGGGGCGGGGGGGGAAAAGAGAAAGAGAAGAAAGAGGTGGTGGAGGAAACTAACCCAGTAAAGAATCTGGACTCAACATCAAGTTCAATTTCAGGTATAATAACCACAGCTCTCATTGTTTCAGACAGTAGTTGCAGGTAACGATTCTGTTTTTGTAATTTTTCAGCTCCTCGAGACCATTCTTTTAGAATCATAGAATGGTTACAGCAGAGGACACCATTTGGCCCAGCATGTCTGAGCCAATTCTCTGCAAGAGTAATTCCCCTAATCCCATTCCCTCTAACTTTTCCCAGTTACACTACAAACTTTTGCTCTTCAGATAGTTATCCAGTTCTCTTTTGAATGCCTCGACTGAATCTGCCTCCACCATACTCGCAGGCAGTGCATTCCAGATCCTAACCACTGTCAATCACTTGAATTCTTTTATTGTCCCATTACCATCCTTGCTTGCCTTACATCATCATGCCTTTCGTTATTTAATCAATCCTGCCCTCCATCCCATCACAGACTTTCCCTTTTGGTCTTTCCTCCCCCTCCCACCTTGCTTAAAACCCTTCTAACTTAATCTTGTTCTGATGAGAGGTCATTGACCTGAAGAGTTTCTCTCCACAGATGCAACTTGACCTGCTGAGTATTTCCAACATTTTCTATGTTTTATTCCAGTAAAGAGCAAGCTTGTTCCATCCAAACAAAACTGTATCAACCCCCACCATCCCATTAACTACTGCCTCAAGCCCCATTGCAATGAGTGTATTTTGGTCCTTTTAGCTATGTAACTGTACTGCTCTTATCTAAACTGCACAATCAATATAAACATGTGGCTGGTCCTCCTATGGAAGAGTTAATTTTACATGTGCAGGGTAAATCAGCCCTTTTTTACCAAGCTCTAGTACTCACCTCAGATATTTTTACTGCCACCCTGATGCATGCATGACTTTCAAAGAAGGTAAAAGGTACAAACTGAGTGAATCAGTAAAGGAACATTATAGGCAAGGCACAGGAAGAGAAAAAGTGGAAGAAAAACAGGAAATCAAAGAGGAGACAAAGCTTTAAAAAAGGAAATTACAGGAAGTGAAACAATCTATTTTTTGAAAAAAAAACTGTATCCTGCAGTAATTCCTTGGGAGATCAACTGCTATTTACAAGCAAGAGCAGTTAAGAACTCCATTGTCCCTGTGCGCAATAACTGCAGGTACGAGCTCATTACCCTCATCATTTTTTGGGAGCACTACAAATAATGTGCATCATTCTTAGGTCAGGGGAAGGCATAAGTTCCGCTTACTGATCTCCTACTGATGACATTTTTGACATTAGACGATGACTGTTGAGAACGTCATCTGTTTTCTAAGACTTAAAGCCTTAGTTTGTGGGATAAAGCAGATTTGAGATGCTTATTGGAACTAGTTCAAAACTCAAGCAGCTGGAAATTATTCCTCTAGATGATCCAACACTGCCACTACTCAGCTTGATCAGTGCAATATAAAACCACAAATAACTGCTTCACAATGTTCATAAATCCATAGAATATGGATAGGTGAATGATCATAAACCTGAAATTTTGCTTGTAGATTGACTTACTTTAATCAAACCTCATTTTGTTGGTCAAGTACAAAATTAGAATAATTTTGTAGGGTTCCAAACAAGTGTAATTATAGACAATACAAAAACTGAACAGCACTTCTAGAGATCTCAAAACTTATTTTCAACAGCACAGCTATAGATGCCCAAAATAATACACGCCATCTCACTTCAAACATACACAATAAAAAGTTAGAAGATGATTACAGCAACCAGATATGTTTTACCAAATCGAAGCAGATCAAACAGATTTTAAACATTCCAGCACCGGTTTACTTGTTTATCCCTATATCAGGACTACAAAAATCACAGACCAGGACCAAAGGTTTAAAAAGCCACTATAGATTAGGAGGTAGTTTCTGCTTTAGGCACAATTGGAAACCTGAGCGCAAAATTCATTAAAAATTGCATTTGTTTCATGAATTGAACTTTTTACCCAAGTTCCACTCAAACTCATTTATACATAACCGAAAATAAAATCTTCCACGGACCAGCACAATTGGGCAGTGTTTTAGAATGTAATTTTTTCTTCTTGCATTAGAAATATTCCTTGCTTTAAGAATGGTAACCTGGTGCAGTTTTATTAATTGAGCTGAAAATTTATAACCAAACATTTTTAATCCAAGTATCGAGTCCAACACCTGTGAGTAACCTGATTTTAACTGTGAAAATGACTTCAATAAAAACTAGAGAACCATTTACTAGTTTCAGTGGTGTACAGCAGTTTCTTAAACTAAATACATTTTAATATTTAGAAGGGTTTTTTTTTTTTAAAAAAGGTGCCTATTAGTGTTCCTGTACCCAAAAAAGCTTAATTAAGAGCCTCCTTGAAAGCCCACAAATGGGTGCAATTAGCAGAAACTCAATGTTGATTAATTTGATCTGGAGGTGTGGCCAGTTTTGCAGGCACAGCTGATTTCCAGTGCAATGGTATTTTTTAAACAAGCACAAGAGATTGCAGAAATGCAATTTGTGCTGGACACAATTAGCAGTTGAAATTCCTCAATTGTTTGTGCTAGTTTGACCAATTTCAGGCAAATTGTCCTGGCAAAACTGGAAATCCAGGTCTCGGTGCCAAGTCTGTCCTTAGTTATCTTGGGGGAAACAAAAGACAGACATGCGAGCATAGGACCTTCGCCTGTACCTAAAAATTCTTACGTTAGGAATCAAAATACATTTTACCTTTGCCACAAATATGCCTAAAAATCAGAACAGACAACATAAACTCAAGAAGTCTGAATTAAGCCAATGCAATTTGGGGACCAAACAATTTTAATACATACCCTGCATTTGACAGCTTGCAGTCATTCTGTTAATCTTAACTCCTATAGATTTACACAACTATCCATTCTTTCAAAGAATTGATACGGTTCAATGGAAGACCAAATTTCCCCTCTTTCCTCTAAGATTCTCTCAGAACCTTAGGAAATTTCAAATATCCAACATACTGGGGTGGGAAAGAATATATTTGACAGTTCAAACAAATTGCATTTATAAAGCAGCTTCAACATAGAAAATGCCCCAAGAAGCTTCACAAAGGAGAAACTGAAGTGTATCTGTATTAGAAAAGTTAAGAATGATGGCCAAAAGCATGGTTAAAAAGTGAGGTTTTATAGGGTTTTAAAGGTGGGGAAACAAAGAGCAAGTGGGAGGAATTTAGAAAAGGAATCCCAGAGAGAGTGGGTCTCAGACGGTTCTGCCAAAGGTGGATCAGGGTTTGGCCGGGGGGTGGGGCAAGTGGTAGAGATAGAAGGAAAATGAGGAACGGCATTGATTGGGATTCAGGACCAGAAATGGTTGAGGCGGCAAGGTAGGGCAAGGCCATAGAGAGATTTGTAAACAGGGATAAGGATTTTGAATATGATCCATTACATCAAATATACAGCAGAGAAACAAGCCATTTAGCCCAACTAGTCTGTGCTGGGATTTATACCCTGCACGAATCTCCTCCCATTCCACCTAACTCACTTCAGCCTCAGTACATCTTTTATCCACTTTTCTCTCACATACTTGTCCAACTTCTCTTTGAAAGCATCTAAAGTATTTACCTCAACCATTTCCTGTGGTCGAGAGTTCCACATTCTGACCAGTGAAGAAATTGCTATTTATTTCCATATTGGATTTATTGGTAACGATCTCATATTTATTGTCCATAACAGATGTCAATGAGGGCAAGGGTGCTGGATAAGATGCCGACATAAGTGACTGCACTTCAAAAATAATTCCTTGGCATGAGGTTAAAGGTGCAATTTAAGTGCAATTTTTTCACTTTATCTGCAGTGCTTCATGAAAAATATTGAAGATTACCAATGTATTTAACACCAGCTTTATAATCTCTGAACAAATTCTTGATCCAGTAAACATTGCTATAATTAAATAATTTGAAATTAAGTCTTGCAATCTTTAACAGTTTTTAAAAAAAAGTGATCCACAAATTTCTTGATTTACAGAATTGCAGAAGCTAGTTTTCCATGTTTTGCATTGGGTAAAGAATTAGAACTGTGCACATAGAACAACTCTACATTAAACCAAATTAAGATGTCCATCGCACTTCACCTGATCTCATTTTGGGAGAACATGTGTAAAAAAGGTCACAAATTTAAGATGCATGTGTTCCAAGCAGTTCAAAAAGACCTGCCTATGATCACCTCTGTAATTTATCTATTTATTGAGAGATACAGCACTGAAATAGGCCCTTCGGCCCACCGGGTCTGTGCTGACCAACAACCACCCATTTATACGAATCCTACATTAATCCCATATTCCTTACCACATCCCCACCATTCTCCTACCATTTACCTACACTAGGGGCAATTTACAATGGCCAATTTACCTATCAACCTTCAAGTCTTTGGCTGTGGGAGGAAACCGGAGCACCCAGCAGAAACCCACGCGGTCACAGGGAGAACTTGCAAACTCCACACAGGCAGTACCCGGAACTGAACCCGGGTTGCTGGAGCTGTGAGGCTGCAGTGCTAACCAATGCACCGCCCTATGGCACGTGTTGCTCATTTCCAGCTTATCTCCAGTGCAATTTCCATGTGGACAACTATGCAGTCTGTTGATATCAAAGGGCACAAATCATAGAGATGAGTGAAAGTAGTGATTTTGAACTACAGCCAAATGAAGCAGCTTTGATAAATTTGAGTCTGTGTGCGTGACAGAGTAAGAGACAGATTCAAACAGTACTGTCTTTGGAGTGTAGTCATTTCAACTATTTGTACACTGCACAACTGCTGCGAAGATTGAAACTGGTATAAGGGGACATCTCAGGCCAACTTTCTCAAAAAGGAAAAGAATGGTAAGCAAGGTTATTAAAAGTATCAAACTTATTCATGGAGTAATTTTTGTGTGTTCTTTGAATTCATTTCATTTGCCCTAAAATTTATTTTTCTCATCTACTTTTAGACTTCCATTCTGTACCAATTTGCTGGCCAGGAAAGCAGGTGATTGATTTCCAAACTTCCAAAATACCACTGTGACCTGCCACAAAAAGATACAAGAATAACCGTATTTTTCCTCCCCAATTTCCTGTTGGGAAAGATCACAAGTATCCTCTGCAGAAGTAAAAAGGGAAAGCAAAAGCAGGGAGCATACCATTACAGAGATTATAGTATGCAGTGTTGGAAAATGAGACACATGCATTATGGAAGTTTAGCACATTAAACCCAGCAGACAGGTGATTAAAAACCGAAAACTAGTTTCAAAATGACATTGTATCTAGAACTAGGCCTCCAACCAGACTTTTAAAATGTAACATTGTTTCTGCTGACCTACTGTAGGTAGGATTGATCTTACAAATTTGATACAAGCTTCAGAACTGTGCTGGCTACTTAGTAACTACAGTGAACATGCACTAATAACAGGATGAAAATATGCTATTTGTAACTGCAGAAATGAAATTCTAATAGTCAGTGCAACACCCTTTTACTACCATTTATAATGGGGGAGGCACTGGTGTAGTGGTAATGTCACTGGACTAGTAATCCAGAGACCCAGGCTAATGCTCTGGGGACCACAGCAGGTGGTGAAATTTGAATTCAATTAATAAATCTGGAATTAAAAGCTAGTCTAACGGTGACCATGAAACCATTGTCGATTTTTGCAAAAGTCTATCTGGTTCACTAACGTCCTTTAGGAAAGGAAACCTGCTGTCCTTATCCAGTCTGGCCTACATGTGACATCAGATCCACAGCAATATGGTTAACTGCCCTCTGAAGTGGCCTAGCAAGTCGCTTGTATCAAATTGCTACAAAGTCCAAGGAAAGGAAAAAAAACAGATGGACCACCCGACATCAAACTAGGCACTGGAAACTACAGCAGCAAACCCACCAGTCCTGTCGACCCTGCAAAGTCCTCCTTACGAACATCTTGTGCCAAAATTGGGACAGCTGTCCCACAGAATAGGTCAAGCAACAGCCTGACATGGTCATACTCAGAATCATACCTCACAATGTCCCAGACACCACCATCACCATCCAGCATAAGTAACAATGCCAGGACAGGTGTTATGTTGCAGCTGTGGTATGTGGGCGCTTTGGGTGCCAAAGCAATCCAGGACAAACATGTCTGCAGAAAGTGTAAGCAGCTAGAGGAATTCCAAATCAGAGTTATTGATCTGGAAGCCGAATTGCAAACACTGTGCAACATAAGGGGGGAGGGGGGCGGGAGAAATACCTGGACATTTTGTTCCAGAAGATGGTGACACCTCTCAGAACAGGGTCATCTGTTTTGGTCTGCAGTGAGGGACAGGAGGATGTGCCCGTAAGTGAGGCAGGTAAAGGGACCGAGCAGCCAGCAGTGGATGAGCCTCAGACTTTGCAAACAAGTTTGAGGCGTTCTCAACCTCTGGACGAAAGCGAGGTCTGCAAGGTGGATGAGCAGACAGGTCATGGCACTGTGGTACAGGAAGCCATTCAAGTGGGGGAGCAAAAAGGAATGTAATGGTAGTAGGGGATAGTATAGTGAGGGGGATTGACACTTCTGTGCAGCCGAAAGCATGAGTCCAGAAGGCTGGGTTTGGGGCATCTGCTCAGGGCTGGACAGGCACTTGGAGTGGGAGGTGGAGGATTCAGTCGTCGTGGTCCATGTAGTTACCAACATAGGTGGGACTAGGAAAGAGTTTCTGCTTCGACAGTATGAGGGGCTAGGCACAAAATTGGAATGCAGAACCTCAAAAGGTAATATCTGGATTATTACCTGAACCACATGCCAATTGGCAAGAGGGCACATAAGATTAGTGAAATGAATACATGGCTCAAAGACTGGTGTGGTAGAAGTGGGTTTCGGTTCGTGGGGCACTGGCACCAGTACTGGGGAAAGTGGGGCTATGCTGTTTGAACAGTCTGTACCTGAACCGTGCTGGGATCAGTATTCTAGCAAACTGTATAACTAGGGAAGTGGAGAGGGCTTTAAACTAAACAAGGAGGGTGAGGGATCCCTCACCCTGGGTAGACGTAGCAAATCAAGGTAGAGTCAAGGCAGGAGACCAGAATAGTAATAGAATTAAGGTCAAAGAATGGCAGGAAAGGACAGAGAGAAAAAAACCTAAGAACACATCAAGTCGAGACTAGATGTTACAAAGATAACAAAGACAAAACTGAAGGCTCTGTATCTGAATGTATGTGGCATTCATAACAAAGTAGACAAACTGACAGTGCACAATGAAGTAAATAAATATGATCTAATAGCCATTACGGAGACGTGGCTGCAGGATGACAAGGATTGGGTCCTGAATATTGAGGGATAAATGACATTCAAGAAGAATAGGAAGCTAGATAAAGGTTGAGGGGTAGCACTGTTAATTAAGGATGGCATTGGTGCAATTGTTAGAGATGACCTTGGTTCAGGAGCTCAGGATGTAGAATCGGTTTGGGTGGAGATGAGGAATAGTAGGGGAAAGAAGTCACTAGTGGGAGTGGTCTACAGTCCCCCCAACAGTAAACACAATGTAGGACGAAGTATACAAGAAGAAATATTGGGTGCTTGTGATAAAGGGATGGCAGTAATCGTGGGTGATTTTAATCTACATATAAACTGGAAAAATCAGACTGGCAATAGTAGCCTGGATGAGGAGTTCATAGAATGCTTTCAAGATAGTTTCCTACAGCAGCACGTTCTGGAACCAGCCAGAAAGCAGGTTATATTAGACTTAGAATTGTATAATGTGACAGGATTAATGAACGACATCAGAGTAAAGGCACCTCTAGGTAGCAGCAACCACAATATGATCGAATTTTACATCCAGTTTGAAAGAGAGGAGTGGGTCTAAGACTAGTATTTTAAACTTAAATAAGGGCAACTATGTGGGCATGAAAGCAGAGCTAGCTGAAGTGAACTGGGTTACTAGGCAGCACAGTGATTAGCACCGTAGTCTCACAGCTCCAGCGACCAGAGTTCAGTTCCGGGTACTGACTGTGTGGAGCTTGCAAGTTCTCCGTGACCGCGTGGGTTTCCGCTGGGTGCTCCGGTTTCCTCCCACAGCCAAAGACCTGCAGGTTGATAGGTAAATTGGCCATTGTAAATTGCCCCTAGTGTAGGGATGTGGTAGGGAATATGGGATTAATGTAGGATTAGTATAAATGGGTGGTTGTTGGTCAGCACAGACTTGGTGGGCTGAAGGGCCTGTTTCAGTGCTGTATATATTATAAAATTATATAGGCAAGGAGATAATAGAGAAACAGCGGCAGACATTTAAGGGGATATTTCCGAATATTCTTACTATAAAGAAAAATTCTAAGGGGAGGACCCACCATCCCTGGTTAACTAAAGAAGTTCAGGAAAGCATCAATCTCAAGGAAAAAGCATATAATTGCACAAAGATGAGTGGTAGGTCAGATGATTGGTCAGAATATAAAGAACGGCAGAGAATGACTAAAAGGTTAATCAGGAGAAAGAAATTAGAGTAGGAGAGGAAGCTAGCTAGAAATGTAAAAACAGATAGCAAGAGTTTCTACCGGTATTTAAAAAGGGAAAAAAGTAAAGTGAGTGCTGGCCCTCTAGTGGGAGAATGGGGAGTTAATAGATAAGGAAATGGCGGATGAAATGAACAAACATGTTGCTTCTGTCTTCACAATAGAGGATACAAATAAATTCCAGTAATAGCTGTAAATCAAGTAGAAGGAAGAGAAAAACTTGGTGAAATTACAATCAACAGGGAAGTGGTACTGAGCAAACTGACGGAGCTGCGGGCTGACAAGTCCCCGGGTCCTGATGGGCTTCATCCTAGGGTCTTAAAAGAGGTGGCTAATGAGGTAATAGATGCGTTGGTGTTAATTTTTCAAAATTCGCTGGATTCTGGAAAGTTTCCATCAGACTGTAAAGTAGCAAGTATTACCCATCTGTTCAAGAAAGGGGGGGGGGGGGGGTAGAAGAGAAAAAAAGAGGTAGTAAACAGATAACTATAGGCCAGTTATGTTAACATCTGTCACAGGGAAGGTGTTAGAATCCATTAAGGAGGCTACAGCTGGGCACTTCGAAAAACTCAAGGTAAATCATGTTTAACCAATTAAGTGGAGTTCTTTGAAGGAGGAACATGCACTGTGGATAAAGGGGAGCCCATTGATGTACTGTACTTGGATTTCCAAAGGGCATTTGAGAAGGTGCCACATAGAAGGTTATTGCACAAAGTAGGAGCTCATGGTGTCGGGGTAACATCTTGACATGAATAGAGATTGGCTGGCCGGCAGAAAACAGAGATGATGCATAAATGGGTCCTTTTCTGATTGGCAGGATGTGATGAGCAGAGTCCTGCAGGGGTCTGTGCTGGGGCCTCAACTTTTTACAATTTATATCAATGGCTTAGATGAGGGGATTGATGGTACAGTAGCTAAATTTGCAGAGATATGTAGGAAAGTACATTGTGAAGATGATGTAAGGAGGTTGCCGACCAATATAGATAAGTTGAGTGAGGGGGTAAAAATCTGGCAGATGGAGTATAATGTGGGAAAATGTGAAGTTGTGAAGAATAAAAATAGCAGAATATTACTTAAACAGAGAACGACTGCAGAATTCCGAGGTGCAAAGGGATCTAGATGTTATAGTGCATGAGTCACAAAGTTAGTGTACAGGTACAGCAAGTAACGAAGGAGGCTAATGGAATCCATTCCTTTATAATAAAAGTAAGGATGTTATGCTTCAGTTATACAGGGTTTCCTCCCGCATGCCAAAGACTTGCAGGTTGATAGGTAAATTGGCCATTACAAATTGCCCCTAGTATAGGTAGGTGGTAGGGAAATATAGGGACAGGTGGGGGTGTGGTAGGAATATGGAATTAGTGTAGGATTAGTATAAATGGGTGGTCGATGGTCGGCACAGACTCGGTGGGCTGAAGGGCCTGTTTCAGTGCTGTATATCTAAATAAAATAAACTCCATCTGCCATTTCTCCACCCACGTCTCCAACCGATCTATATCCTGCTGTATCCTCTGACAATCCTCATCACTGTCCGCAACTCCACCAACCTTTGTGTCGTCCGCAAACTTACGAATCAGACCAGCTACATTTTCCTCCAAATCATTTATATATACTACAAACAGCAAAGGTCCCAGCACTGATCCCTGCGGAACACCACTAGTCACATCCCTCCATTCAGAAAAACACCCATCCACTGTTACCCTCTGTCTTCTGTGACCGAGCCAGTTCTGTATCCATCTTGCCAGCTCACCTCTGATCCCATGTAACTTCACCTTTTCCACCAGTTTGCCATGCGGGACCTTGTCAAAGGCTTTACTGAAGTCCATACAGACAACATCCACCGCCCTTCCCTCATCAATCATCTTCGTCACTTCCTCAAAAAACTCAATCAAGTTAGTAAGACACGACCTCCCCTTCACAAAACCATGCTGTCTCTCGCTAATAAGTTCGCTTGTTTCCAAATGGGAGTAAATCCTGTCCCGAAGAATCCTCTCTAATAGTTTCCCTACCACTGACGTAAGGCTCACCGGCCTATAATTTCCTGGATTATCCTTGCTACCCTTCTGAAACAAAGGAACAACATTGGCTATTCTCCAGTCGTCTGGGACCTCACCTGTAGCCAATGAGGATGCAAAGATTTATGTCAAGGCCCCAGCAATTTCTTCCCTTGCCTCCCTCAGTATTCTGGGGTAGATCCCATCTGGCCCTGTGAACTTATCTACCTTAATGCTTTGCAAGACACCCAACACCTCCTCCTTTTTGATAATGAGATGACTGAGACTATCTGCACTCCCTTTCCTCGGCTCATCATCCACCAAGTCCTTCTCTTCAGTGAATACTGATGCAAAGTACTCATTTAGTACCTCGCCCATTTCCTGTGGCTCCACACATAGATTCCCTTCTCTGTCCTTGAGTGGGCCAACCCTTTCCCTGGTTATCCTCTTGCTCTTTATATATGTATAAAAAGCCTTGGGATTTTCCTTAATCCTGTTTGCCAATGACTTTTCATGACCCCGCTTAGCCCTCCTAACTCCTTGCTTAAGTTCCTTCCTACTGTTTTTATATTCCTCAAGGGATTCATCTGTTCCTAGCCTTCCAGCCCTTACAAATGCTTCCTTTTTCTTTTTGACTAGGCTCACAATATCCCGTGTTATCCAAGCTTCCCGAAACTTGCCAAATTTGTCTTTCTTCCTCACAGGAACATGCTGGTCCTAGATTCTAATCAGCTGACATTTGAAAGACTCCCACATGTCAGATGTTCATTTACCCTCAAATAGCCGCCCCCAATCTAAATTGTTCAGTTCCTGCCTAATATTGTTATAATTAGCCTTCCCCCAATTTAGCACCTTCACCTGAGGACTACTCTTATCCTTATCCACAAGTACCTTAAAACTTATGGAATTATGGTCACTGCTCCCGAAATGCTCCCCCACTGAAACTTCGACCACCTGGCCAGGCTCATTCCCCAATACCAGGTCCAGTACAGCCCCATCCCTAGTTGGAATATCTACATAATGTTTCAAGAAGCCCTCCTGGATGCTCCTCACAAATTCTGCCCCATCCAAGCCCCAGTCAATATAGGGGAAGTTAAAATCACCCACCATTACAACCCTGTTACCTTTACATCTTTCCAAAATCTGTCTACATATCTGCTCCTCTACCTCCCGCTGGCTGTTGGGAGGCCTGTAGTAAACCCCCAACATCATGACTGCACCCTTCCTATTCCTGGGCTCCACCCATATTGCCTCGCTGCATGACCTCTGAGGTGTCCTCCCGCAGTACAGCTGTGATATTCTCCTTAACCAGTACTGCAACTCCCCCACCCCTTTTACATCCCCCTCTATCCCGCCTGAAGCTTCTAAAGCCTGGAACATTTAGCTGCCAATCCTGCCCTTCCCTCAACCAAGTCTCTGTAATAGCAACAACATCATATTTCCAAGCACTAATCCAAGCTCTAAATTCATCTGCCTTACCTGTTATACTTCTCGCATTGAAACAAATGCACTTCAGACCACCAGTCCTGCTGTGCTCAGCAACATCTCCCTGCCTGCTCTTCCCCTTAGTCCTACTGGCCTTATTTACTATGTCCTCCTCATTTACTTCACTAGCTGTCCTACTGCTCTGGTTCCCACCCCCCTGCCACACTAGTTTAAACCCTCCCGAGTGACGCTATCAAACCTTGCAGCCAGGATATTAGTGCCCTTCCAGTTTAGATGCAACCCATCCTTCTTGTACAGGTCCCATCTGTCCCTGAAGAGAGCCCAATGGTCCAGATATCTGAAACCCTCCCTTCTACACCAGCTGCTCAGCCACGTGTTTAGCTGCACTATCTTCCTATTTCTAGCCTCACTGGCACATGGCACAGGGAGTAATCCAGAGATTACAACCCTAGAGGTCCTGTTTTTTTAAACTTTCTACTTAACTCCCTAAACTCCCCCTGCAGGACCTCATCACTCTTTCTGCCTATGTCATTGGTACCGATGTGTACCACAACCTCTGGCTGTTCACCCTCCCCCTTCAGAATGCCCTCTGTCCGTTCAGAGACATCCTTGACCCTGGCACCAGGGAGGCAACATACCTTCCTGGAGTCTCTTTCACGTCCACAGAAGCGCCTATCTGTGCCCCTGACTATAGAGTCCCCTATAACTATTGCTCTTCTGTGCTTCATACCTCCCTGCTGAACAACAGTGCCAGCCGTGGTGCCACTGCTCTGGCTGCTGCTGTTTTCCCCTGATAGGCCATCCCCCCAACAGTATCCAAAACAGTATACTTGTTAGAGAGGGGGATAGCCACAGGGGATTCCTGCACTGACTGCCTGCCTCTTCAGAAGAGGTTTACTGAATTGATACCTGGAATGAGTGGGTTATCTCATGAGGAAAGATTGGACAAACTAGGCTTGTTTTCACTGGAGGTTAGAAGAGTGAGGGGAGGCTTGATTGGAGTATATAAAAGATCCTGAACAGTCTTGACAAGGTGGATGTGGAAAGGATGTTTCCACGTATGGGGAATCCAGAACTAGGGGGCACTGTTTAAAAATTAGGGCTCACCCTTTTAGGACAGAAATGAGGAGAATTTTTTTCTGTTTAGTTTAGAGATACAGCACTGAAACAGGCCCTTCGGCCCACCGAGTCTGCGCCGACCATCAACCACCCATTTATACTAATCCTACACTAATTCCATATTCCTACCACATCCCCACCTGTCCCTATATTTTCCTACCACCTACCTATACTAGGGTCAATTGCTGATGGCCAATTTACCTATCAACCTGCAAGTCTTTGGCATGTGGGAGGAAACCAGAGCACCCGGAGGAAACCCACGCAGACACAGGGAGAACTTGCAAACTCCACACAGGCAGTACCCAGAATTAAACCTGGGTCGCCGGAGCTGTGAGGCTGCAGTGCTAACCACTGCGCTGCCCTCTGAGGGTTGTGCGACTTTGAACTCTCTGCCTCAGAAGTGGTAGAAGTAGGGTTATTAAATAATTTTAAGGCAGAGGTAGATAGATTCATGTAAGGCAATGGAATCAAAAGGTTATCAGGGGTAGATGGGAGTGCAGAATTCGAGACACAAACAGATCAGCCATGATCTTATTGAATTGCTGAGCAGGCTAGAGGGGCCAAATGGCCTGCTTCTCCCAATTCGTGCGTTCATATCCCTGGGTATGTCCTGTCCCACCGGCAGGACAGACTTACTAGAGATGATGGCACAGTGTTATACAGTCGGGGGGTGGGGGAGTTGCCAAGAGTTCTCAACATTGCCTCCGGACCCCACGAAGTCGCATGGCATCAGGTCAAACATGGGACATGGGCAAGGAAACCTCCTGCTGATTACCAGCACTGTCCCCTCACCCGATCAATCAGTGCTTCTCCATGTTGAACACCAACTGGAAGGAGGACTGAACATAGCAAGAGCACAGAATGTACTCTGGGCGGGACTTCAATGCCCATCACCAAGAATGGCTCGGTAGCACCACTACTGACCAAGTTGGCAGAGTCCTAAAGGAAATAGCTACTACACTGGGTCTGCAGCAGGTGGTGAAGCAGCCAACAAGAGGGAAAAATCTACTTGCCTTTATAACTGTAGCAGTGACTTGACCACCACACAGTCCTTGTGGAGATGACATCCTGTCTTCACACTGAGGATACCCACCAACGTGTTATGTGGCACTCCATGCTAAGTGGGGTAGATTTCAAACAGATCGAGCAACTCAAAACTGGGCATCCATGAGGCATGGTGGATCAGCAGCAGCAGAATTGTATTCAATCACAATCTGTAACCTCATGGCCCAGCGTATACCCCACTCTACCATTACCATCAAGCCAGGGAATCAACCTTGACTCAATGAAGAGTGCAGAAAGGCATGCCAGGAGCAGCACCAGGCATACCTCAAAATGAGGTGTCAGCCTGGTGAAGCTACAACAGAGGACAACTTGCATGCCAAACAGCGAAGGGAACTGCGATAGACAGGGCTAAATGATCCCACAACCAACAGATCACATCTAAGCTCTGCAGTCCTGCCGCATCCAGTCGTGGGTGGTGGTGGACAATTAAACAACTGACAGGAGGAGGTGGTTCCACAAATATCCCCATCCTCGACGATGGAGGGAGCCCAGCACATCAGTGCAAAAGACTGAAGCATTTACACCCATATTCAGCCAGAAGTGTCGAGTGGATGATCCATCTCAGCCTCCTCCAAAGGGTCCCAACATCACAGATGCCAGTCTTCAGCCAATCCGATTCACTCCATGCGATATCCAGAAACAGCTGAAGGCACTGGATACTGCAAAGGCTCTGACAACATTCCGGCAATACTACTGAGGACTTGTGCTCCTGAACTAGCTGAACCCTAGCCAAGCAGTTCCAGTACAGCTACAACACTGGCATCTACCCACTAATGTGGAAAATTGCCTAGGCATGTCCTGTGCACAAAAAGCAGGACAAATCCAACCCAGCCAATTCCCCCTCTATCAGTCTACTCTCGATCATCAGCAAAGTCATGGAAGGGGTAGTCAACAGTGCTAACATGCAGCACTTGCTTAGCAATAACCTGCTCACCAACACTCAGTTTGGGTTTCGCCAGGGCCACTCAGTTCTTCACCTCATTAGCCTTGGTTCAAACTTGGACAAAAGAGCTTAACTCTAGAGATGAGGTGAGAGTAACTGCCCTTGACATTAAAGCAGCATTTGGTCAAATATGGCATTAAGGAGCCCAAGCAAAACTGGAGTCAATGGGAATCAGGGGGGAAACTCTCCACAGGTTGGAAACATATCTAGCTCAAAAGGAAGATGGTTGTGGTTGTTGGAGGGCAATCATCTCAGTCCCGGGACATCACTGCTGGAGTTCCTTAGGACAGTGTCCTAAGCCCAACCATCTTCAGCTGCTTCATCAATGACCTTCCTTCAATCAAAAGATTAAAAGTAGGATGTTCGCTGATGATTGCACAATGTTCAGCATCATTTGTGACTCCTCAGATACGGAAGTAGCCCATGTACAGATGAAGCAAGACCTGGACTACATCCAGGCATGGGCCGATGCATGGCAAATAACATTCGTGCCACACAAGTGCCAGGCAATGACCATCTCCAACAAGAGAGAATCCAACCATCTCCCCTTGATGTTCAATGGCATTACCATCGCTGAATCCCCACTACATCATCCCGGGGGTTACCACTGACCAGAAACTTGACTGAACCAGCCACACAAATACAAGAGCAGGAAAGAGGCTAGGACTTCTGCAGTGAGTAACTCACCTCCTGTCTCCCCAAAGCCTGTCCACCATGTAGAAGGCACGTCAAGAGTGTGGTGGAATACTCTCCACTTGCCTGGATGGGTACAGCTTCAACAAAACACTCAAACAGCTCAACACCATCCAGAACAAAGCAGCCCGCTTGAATGGCACCTCATTCACCACCTTTAACATTCACTCCCTCCACCACCAATACACAGTGGCAGCAGTGTGTACTATCTACAAGATGCACTGCAGCAACGCACCAAGATCCTTAGACAGCGCCTTCCAACCCATGACCTCTACCAACTAGAAGGACAAGGGCAGCAGATGCATGGGAACACCACCACCTGCAAGTTCCCCTCCATGCCACACACCATCCTGACTTGGAACGAGATCACTATTCTTTCGCTGTCGCTGGTCAAAATCCTGGCACTCCCTTCCTAACAGCACTGTTGATGTACCTACATCCCAAGGACTACAGTGGTTCAAGAAGACAGCTCACAACTACGTTCTCAAGGGCAATTAGCAATGGGAAGTAAATGCTGGCCTAACCAGCGACGCCCACATCCCATGAACGAATAAAACAAAGTGACAATAACTGATAGCAAGTCAGTGCAGCTTATTCAATACAACATAATCAAAGTTACTCGGCCTAAGTATGCCAGTTTAGCTAAAATTTACTTTTAGAAAATGTATTAGTTACAATGACTCATTCATTTTTTACATGAGGGCTCACCCAACATTCTTGTGGAAACATTGTGGCCTGATCATAGTTGACTCATTGTAACACCCATGAATGAAAATGACAACATTACCACTGTAAACTGTTGTCATTCGGAGGAATCATTCCTAACAATTGAACATTTTAGACATTGTCGCGACTTAATCTGATTCTGAACAAAAATACTGATCAGGTTTAAAAAAAAGCAATTATATTTCAGTACTTAAAATTCCATGCCATTACTGAAAATGAAGTATACGTTTGGGAATTTGCTACTTTGAAGGCCAAGCGACTTTAAGGAAAGTATTTTATGTAATATTTAAATTTTCACAGTCCTCTGAGGAGTCCTGATCATCTTGTGCTTCTGTAATCAAACATTAAAGAAAAGATTTGCATTTATATAGTGCCTTTCATAACTACCGCCAATAGTCCCAAGCGATTTATCGCCAATGAAGTTTTTAAAAATGTTGTCACTGTTGTAATGCAGGAAACACAGCAGCCAGTATGCACACAGCAAACTCTCACAAACTGCTTTGTGATAACAAGCAGATAATTTGTTTTTGAGATGTTGATTGAGAGATAAATATTGGCCACGACACCAGGGATAACTCCCCTGCTCTTCTTTAGAATAGTGCCATGGGATCTTTTACATCAAGGTTGTCCAACCTTTTCGGGCGGAGGGTTGCATTACGGTTGTTGGTTGGCCCGGCGGGGCCAGTGAGCACATTTTGAAAGATAAAGGCATTAAAAACTTATCTTACTAATAAAAAGAACAAATGTGCATTTTTGTGAAGAAGCTTTAAATGAGAAGACTAATTTTTTGACTTACTTTCTCGTCACTATATTGAAAAGTGTGTGTGTGTGTGTGTCTCTCTGTGTCCTGTTCTCACTTTCCCTCCCAACCCCAGGACTCGGGGACACAGATTGAAAGTTTTGTGCAAAAGATGCAGGGCAAATATGAGGAAGCACTTTTTTTTTTTTAAAAACACATCGGCCACTCATGACCTGGAACCTGCTACCCACAAGGCTGGTAGAAATGGAGACAATGACATCAAGAGGAAGTTGGACAGCAATCTGAAAGAAATAGACTTACAGGGCTATGGGGATCGAGCCAGGGAGTGGGACTGACTGCAGAGTGCTGTGGAGAGCCTGCCTGGGCTCGATGGACAGAATGGCCTTCTTCTATGCTGCAAGTGAATGGCCCTCTCATTCTCTGCCCCTCCTCTCGCTCGCTGCTCCCTGCTTAGGTGAGTGAAAAACAGGGTTGTCCAACATACGGCCAGAATCTGGCCCGCCAAAAGTTTCCATCCGGCCCGGGGTTGTAAGCAGTTCCCAGGGCTGTTCCTCATCCTCAACGTGAATGCAGCTGAGAAATTTCCCTTTGCAGTCATCTTACAGAGGGGTCTTTTTAAAACATCGCACTGTCACTTTCACAGGTATCAGCTCTAGATAGGGAAAACATTTGCTAAAATGGTAGCCTGTGCTGTGATGAATCTTAGTGTTATCTTGGTTAAATAGCACAACTAACAGATTAAAATAAAAATCATGCAATAAATGACTTGTAATTAGTATGTTATGGAGACCATCTTTATTTAACATACCAATTAAAAGGGTCCATTTCCCACATTTGAATTTAAAGGTGGATTCCAACACATTGTGTACAATACCAGCTTTCTAGTTAAGCCAGTAAACCCCGCAAAGAACGACAATGCTATATGTTACATTCATACTACAAACTTTTAATTCTAGTACAAAGGATCAGCAGAATTAAAGCTGATTACTTGGTCTGTGTTTTCCTCACTCAACCTAGAAGCAGAAGCTGCCATCCCAACTCTACTTAATGGTCCTCATTATAATTCTTGCTCCCCTACACGATACATTTTTCCACCCAATTTTAGTGAAATTTAATATAAAAACAAACAACTGAAAACGACTGGATTTGATGGAAGTAAAAAAAAAAAGACCTGAAGAAAGAACACCATTGGAAGCCCTAAAGTATGTTAAAGGGACAGCTAGCAGATATAACTGCTAGTAAACAGATGTGTACATTGGTACTATCAGCAACCTCAAAATTATATTCCTACGCCAATTTCATAACGAAACAAAATTTTAAAAAAGCACACTGCAAAGGTTCACACAAGTGCAGCATCTACTGCCATACAAATAGACCCAATTACCTCTGGTGGCCATTTTCCAAGTAAGGTATTATGCGCGTTATAGAAATTTAGCCTGTCCGAAGTACTCAAGCAGTGGTAACATTCCCTTTACGTCAAGGGAGTTAAACGCTTTACTCTAACCATTGCAATTGAGTTGTACGAGTTGTACTAACTTTGTGATTTCAACGTAACTATTTCTCACCAAAAGTCTACATGATAATTAAACTCTTCCTCGCCCCGGAAAATAACGCGCTATACAGGAAGCAACACCAACCATTCATAGTCAACTTCTATTTTTAACGTATTACACAAACGCGTAAACGAAAAATTCGCCTTCGGAAATAAAGCCACAGCAAGGCGAGGCGACACATAATACATAATATAACGACTGCATACTTAACATTTGCTTAAGCAAAAAGGGGATGTGAAAGTTTCGACTGACAGTTCAATGGAAGTCTGAAAAGATAGGTTAAACCCGAAAACAATGATCAAAATAAAATCTCTACAATCTAAAAGTGTATAGCACATGCTGAAAACCATTGCGCTATGTGCAGTGTGCGCGTTACTCAAAGTAGGGTCAGGAGGAAGTGAGGGTATAGTGTGTGCTTACATATATAAATACACAGCGTCAACTCAATCACGCTGCCTAATTGACTTTAAAGAACGACCATGTTCTGAGTCACTTCGCGTGTAACAGTTAAACTACTGTACATCATGCACTGGTTTTGAAACGAACACAAGTTACTGGTTAGTTCAGTACAAGCTTGGCCGATTTTTGGAGGGATTAAAACGACTTCCCACTTCCTTACGACAACTCTTCAGGTACTAACTGTGCTTTAACTGGGCCCGGTATGACACTTACCGTTCTCACTGGATGTGGATGGATAGACTCGCTCCTGCTTAATGACACATCTTCACTTAGAGCTGACTCCCTCTAAGAGTTCAGAGCGGCCAGGAGTTAGTTAATGCCCTTGCTCAGAGGCCGCCGCTGGATCTGGCTGTGAGGAATGTCCCTGTTAGAAGCAGCAGGTCAGAGTCAGGCAGGTATGTGTCTGGATCACTCCGCTCGCAGATTACTCTCGGGGGGGAATTAGCTCCACACAACGGAGAAATGGTGCTTAGATTGGAGGCACACACCATCCCGCCACCGGCCTGAACACCGCGGTGACATGGACCGAGCCGGTTGACGTCGCGCGTCCCTTTGTGACGCGGCGTTCGGCTACGCCGCCGAACCGTTTACCGTTAGCTCTCCAGCCCTCGCGCTGCACCGCCCCGCCCAATCGGGAAACACAAGCAGCACCACCCGGAAATGAAAGCACATCCACGTCACTGCAGAAACCTGATCTCTTCATTGCTTAATACTTCTTACCAGGGTTTC
The DNA here is from genome assembly GCF_036365525.1 of Heterodontus francisci. Classification (NCBI taxonomy): domain Eukaryota; kingdom Metazoa; phylum Chordata; class Chondrichthyes; order Heterodontiformes; family Heterodontidae; genus Heterodontus; species Heterodontus francisci. The sequence continues at coordinate 127,442,357 of NC_090372.1, forward strand.
CCATGAATTCGCAGCATTTTCTGTTTTTTTCTTGCGAAGTCGAGTTTTGTCTTCATCTCTTTCTACGTCCTTGGCATTAACAAATTATTAAAGCTTCGGTTATAAATGTTCGTACCAGATATGCGAAACTGCAAACAACTAACCAGGTTTGCTGTCAATTCAAATAAAACGTTGTAGCACCTTTAACGCCGAAAGATGCCCTAAAATATTTCACAAATTGTTGCGAATCTGAAATAAAAACAGAAACTACTGAAAATTTACATTAGGCCAGTCATTCAATATATACGACTTAAGAAATAAGCAAGAGGCGTTAGCGTGGAAAAAACATTTTGATACATAGGAACACACGGAGTAGGAGTATAACAAGAAACTAATCCATTGACTGATCGACAAGCTGCTTAAAATAGGAACTTAAGAACAGGAGTCGGCCATTTAGCCCCTTGAGCCTGTTCCACCAATGAGATCATGAATAATCTACAACCTAACTCCATACACCCTCCTTTGCACCATACCCCTAAATATCTTTGGTTAACAGAAATCTGTCAATTTCAGACTTAAAATTAACAATTGGCCCAGCATCAACTGCAGTTTGCAGAAGAGAATTCCAAACTTCTACCACCTTTTCCATGTAGAAGTGTTTCCTAACTTCATTCCTAAAAGGCCTGGCTTCTAATTCCCCAACCAACAGAAAGCATTTTTCTCTATCTACCCTATCAGATCCCCTTAATATTTTGAAAATTTCCATCAAATCACCTCTTAATCGCCTAATTTCCAGGGAATACAATCCTATTTTGTATAAAAACAAAAGCAAAATACTGTGGACACTGGAAATCTGAAATAAAACAGAAAATGCTAAAAATACTCAGCAGGTCAGGCAGCATCTATGGAGATAGAAAGAGTTAACCTTTCAGGTCAGTGACCTTTCATCAGAACTAGAAGTTACAAATATAATAGGTTTTAAAGCAAATGAAAGAGGAAAGGGTGGGAAAAAGAACACAAGGGGATATCTGTGATGGCATGAAGACTTTTCACTATTTAGAAAGTACACTGAATGATCCATTTTAGGCCCAAAGTGGATAACCTCATACTTGCCTATATTAAAATTCATTTGCCACAGTTTTGTCCATTCACCAAAACTATGAATCTCTCTTTGTAATTGTATGCTTCCACCTAAACTGCTTACAATGTTGTTAAATAATATAAATAATGTGAAGCACTTAAATAACACAGAAATAGCTAAAATGGTGAAAAGACAATTGGAGTTCTAAGATTGAAATAATGCATGTTTCCACCAAATAAGTCACCTGGTACCATTTCTGTTATTTTATTAAGTAAATATAAAAGCATTTAAACTCTACTGTACATTATTTATAACTAACGTTATCTGCTAAGTTCCACTTTATACCTCAAAAAATTAAAAACGATTCCGCCAATTTGAAACAAGGTAGTGCGCATGCCCATAGAAACTGAGAACTTTTTTTTAGGTGTGATGTAATTACGCACTGGTTCCGTTGCCTTGGTTTCATCGAAACGTGAAAAGTATGGCGGCCTTGGCATCATCGGTGACAGTGGTGGCCTCGACTCCTACCAAACATCGTAATAAGAAAAGACCGACAAGTCCGGGGAATAGCGGGGGTGCAGCTGCAAAGAAAAAGAAAATAGGGCAGGTAATTACAAGATGTGTTTGTGGGTAATATTAATCGCGGAAATGAATTAGTTAAAGTTGGGAGCGCCCAGGTATGTGAGTAGTGAAATGAGAATTGCATAATTTCTATGATAATTCAGCGTTTTCAGCCTATCAGAAAATGGCGGGGTTGTAGTATAAGCAAAGAATGTATGCTTCAAAAAGTCATCTACAGTAAAAGACTCTGGCATACCAAGGGTCGAAACGCTTTGCAATTAACCTTCTTCTGCATTTGGAAATACATCCTGTCATCGTTTAGTGATGTGAAAGAAATGTTGAGTAAGGAATTGTCAAGTTAGACTACTTTGGGGTGACCATGCGTTGATATCTAATTTAGATGAAACAGTGTCCTCTAACTAGTTATATAAATACACTGGACTGTAACTAATATAAATTCTATTTAGTCCCAGAAATTATAGGCTAGTTCTCAATGTAGAAATCCAGAAACCTGTAGATTCACCTTGTGTCAGCTACCTTGGTAAGGTAAATAAAGAGGAAAAATTGTGTTTGGAGTACTGGAATTTAAAAAAAACTATACACACGTTGATCAGACTAACTCAAATATATCCTGGAAATATACAGGAGTTCACAGACTGTATAAAAGTGAAGGCGACCACTTGGCCCAGTATTGCTCCTCTATCTAGAAAGGAACCATAATTCCTCATTCTCTCTTCTCTTTCTCTTTTTCTCCACGCACCCCCCAACCACCACCACCACCATCATAGCATCATTGTTTTGCCAGTTATCCAGGGTATTCATTTCCACTGTTCTATTCCATGTTGTGGTCACAGTGTTTGAAAAAGTAATTTCTGATGGTGATCCCGAACTGGCTTTTTACCAGAATAAAAACAGTAAATGCTAGAAATACTCAACAGCTCAGGCAGTATCGGTAGAGAGAGAAACCACAAATGTTTTAGGTTGATGACCATTTGTCAGAACCCTTAGTTTTTTTTATTAACTCACTCTTGTACGGCCTTGTCATAATGTTATAATTTGGCTTGAAGTAGTGTTCTAGATATACATTTTCAAAACTCTTTACTGTGTATATAGGGGGGAGTAACCAATTTATAATGCAGAAAAGTGTCACGTTTCTCTGATCTTTCCTAATAACTCAATTTTCTGATTATGTATCCATTTCCTGATTCTAAACTATCTAAAGGCCTTGAATGTCTCTTAATTAGCTACCGGGGGGAGGGGGGCATGGCCGTACAAAAGGACTGAAGAATAACAAATGTTACCCCTTGTTCAAAAATGGGGGTAAGGATAAGCCCAGCAACTACAGACCAGTCAGTTTAGACTTGGTGGTAGGAAAGCTTTTAGAAATGATAATCAAGGAAAAAATGAACAGTCACTTGAACAGTGTGGATTGATTGGGGAAAGCCAGCATGGATTTGTTAAAGGCAAATCGTCTTTAACTAACTTGAATGAGACTTTTTTAATGAGTTAACAGAGAAGGATGATCAGAAAAATGTGATTGATGTGATATATATGGACTTCCAAAAGACGTCTGATAAAGTGTGACATAATAGATTTGCCAGCATAGTTAAAGTCCATGGAATTAAAGGAACAGTGGCCGCATGGATACGAAGTGGGCTGAGTGACGCAACAGAAAGTAGTGGTGAGCGTTTGTTTTTCAGACTGGAGGAAGATATATGGTGGGATTTCCCTAGGGGTCGGTTCAAGGGCCACTACTTTTCTTGATATATATTCAGGGCCGAGACTTTGGTGTGCCGATCACATTTCAAAGTTTGCAGATGTAACAAAACTTGGAAGCATTGTGAACTGTAAAGGGGTAATGACAGATTTCAGGAGAAATAGACTGGCTGATGGATGGTCGGACACATGACAGATGAAAATTAATGCAGTGAGGTGGAATATTTTGGTAGGAAGAACAAGAAGAGGCAATAGAAAACAAAGGATGCAATTCTAAAGGGGGTGCAGGAACAGAGATCTGGGTTTATATGCGTACACATCGTTGAAGGTGGCAGGATATGTTGCGAAAGTGGTTAAAAAGGCATAGGGCTTTATTTATAAATAGAGGCATAGAGTATAAAAGCAAGGTAGTTATGATGAACCTTTATAAAACTCTGGTTTAGCCTGATCTGGAGTATTGTGTCCATTTCTGGGCATCACATGTTAGGAAGGATCTGAAGTCTTTAGAGAGGGTGATTTACAAGAATTGGCTTCAGGGATGAGGAACATCAGTTACATGAATAGATTGGAGAAGCTGGGGTTGCTTTCAAGAAGATTGAGAGGAGATTTGATAGAGGTGTTCAAAATATTGAGGGTTCTAGATAGAGTAGATAGGGAGAAACTGTTCCCATTGGTGGAAGGATTGGGAACTACAGGGCACTGATTTATAAGCTTATTGGCAAAAGAACCAATGGTAACATGGGGAGAAACTTTTTTTTTTAACACAGCAAGTGTTTGGGATCTGGATTGAGCTGCCTGAGAGTTACCTCTGTCCAACAAGGATCAATCCTCAGGCCCTTGCTTTTTGTCATCTGCATACTGTTCCCATTAACTAATGGTACAAGAACTGGGGAGGGAAGGGGACATATTGAAAATTTTGGGCAAGATATTCGGGGGAAAATGAGGAAGCAGTTTTTTTTATGCAGCAGGTGGGAATGATCTGGAACTCGCTGCCCACAAGGGTGGTGGAAGCAGAGACAATCAATGACTTCAAGAGGAGGTTGGATGGCCACTTGAGGGAAATAGACTTACAGGGATCGAATGAGGGAGTGGACTGACTGGATAGCTCTGTGGAGAGCTGGCATGGACTCGAATGGCTGCCTTCTGTGCCATAAATGACACTATGCTGCCCCTCCGCGACATCATCCGAAAGCACAGCGTCAGTTTTCACATGTATGCTGAAGACACCCAGCTTCATGTCACTACCTCATTCGATTCCTCCACTGTTGATAAATTCTTCTTTGGCCTCCTTATCTCGAGAGACAATGGGTAAGCGCCTGGAGGTGGTCAGTGGTGTGTGGAGCAGCGCCTGGAGTGGCTATAAAGGCCAATTCTAGAGTGACAGGCTCTTCCACAGGTGATGCAGAAAAATTTGATTTGTCGGGGCTGTTACACAGTTGGCTCTTCCCTTGCGCCTCTGTCTTTTTTCCTGCCAACTGCTAAGTCTCTTCGACTCGCCACACTTTAGCCCTGCCTTTATGGCTGTCCGCCAGCTCTGGCGAACGCTGGCAAATGACTCCCACGACTTGTGATCAATGTCACAGGATTTCATGTCGCGTTTGCAGACGTCTTTAAAGCGGAGACATGGACGGCCGATGGGTCTGATACCAGTGGCGAGCTCGCTGTACAATGTGTCTTTGGGGATTCTGCCATCTTCCATGCGGCTCAAGTGGCCAAGCCATCTCAAGCGCCGCTGACTCAGTAGTGTGTACAAGCTGGGGATGTTGGCCGCCTCGAGGACTTCTGTGTTGGAGATACGGTCCTGCCACCTGATGCCAAGTATTCTCCAGAGGCAGCGAAGGTGGAATGAATTGAGACGTCGCTCTTGGCTGACATACGTTGTCCAGGCCTCGCTGCCATAGAGCAAGGTACTGAGGACACAGGCTTGATACACTCGGACTTTTGTGTTCCGTGTCAGTGCGCCATTTTCCCACACTCTCTTGGCCAGTCTGGACATAGCAGTGGAAGCCTTTCCCATGCGCTTGTTGATTTCTGCATCTAGAGACAGGTTACTGGTGATAGTTGAGCCTAGGTAGGTGAACTCTTGAACCACTTGCAGAGCGTGGTCGCCAATATTGATGGATGGAGCATTTCTGACGTCCTGCCCCATGATGTTCGTTTTCTTGAGGCTGATGGTTAGGCCAAATTCATTGCAGGCAGCCGCAAACCTGTCAATGAGACTCTGCAGGCACTCTTCAGTGTGAGATGTTAAAGCAGCATCGTCAGCAAAGAGGAGTTCCCTGATGAGGACTTTCCGTACTTTGGACTTCGCTCTTAGACGGGCAAGGTTGAACAACCTGCCCCCTGATCTTGTGTGGAGGAAAATTCCTTCTTCCGAGGACTTGAACGCATGTGAAAGCAGTAGGGAGAAGAAAATCCCAAAAAGTGTGGGTGTGAGAACACAGCCCTGTTTCACGTCACTCAGGATAGGAAAGGGGTCTGATGCGGAGCCACCATGTTGAATTGTGCCTTTCATATTGTCATGGAATGAGGTGATGATACTTGGTAGCTTTGGTGGGCATCCAATCTTTTCTAGTAGTCTGAAGAGACCACGTCTGCTGACGAGGTCAAAGGCTTTGGTGAGATCAATGAAAGCAATGTAGAGGGGCATCTGTTGTTCACGGCATTTCTCCTGTATCTGACGAAGGGAGAACAGCATGTCAATGGTCGATCTCTGCACGAAAGCTACACTGTGCCTCAGGGTAGACGCGCTCGGCCAGCTTCTGGAGCCTGTTTAGAGCGACTCGAGCAAAGACTTTCCCCACTATGCTGAGCAGGGAGATTCCACGGTAGTTGTTGCAGTCACCGCGGTCACTTTTTTTTTTATAGAGGGTGATGATATTGGCATCGCGCATGTCCTGGGGTACTGCTCCCTCGTCCCAGCACAGGCATAGCAGTTCATGTAGCGCTGAGAGTATAGCAGGCTTGGCACTCTTGATTATTTCAGGGGTAATGCTGTCCTTCCCAGGGGCTTTTCCGCTGGCTGGAGAATCAATGGCATTGCTGAGTTCCGATTTTGTTGGCTGTATGTCCAGCTCATCCATGACTGGTAGAGACTGGGCTGCATTGAGGGCAGTCTCAGTGACAACATTCTCCCTGGAGTACAGTTCTAGGTAGTGCTCAACCCAGCGGTCCATTTGTTTGCGTTGGTCAGTGATTATGTCCCCTGATTTAGATTTGAGGGGGGTGATCTTCTTGATGGTTGGCCCAAGAGCTCTCTCAATGCCATCATACATTCCTCTGATGTTTCCCGTGTCTGAGGCCAGCTGAATATGACTGCATAGGTGTTGCCAGTAGTCGTTTGCGCAGCGCCTGGCTGTTCTTTGTGCAGTGCTTCTGGCTGCTTTAAGTGCTACGGATGTTAACTCGCTGGGGGCTTTCTTGTAGTTCAACAGTGCAATGCGCTTAGCGGCTATGACAGGTTCCAGCTCTTCGTTATGAGATTGATAAATTATCAAACAACTTATCAGTACTGGCTAAACAGAAATTTCCTCCAATTAAATATTGGGAAGACTGAAGCAGTTGTTTTGGGTCCCTGCTCCAAACTCTGGTTGATGGCAACCAACTCCATCCATCTCCCTGGCAACAGTCTGAGACTAAACTGGTCTGTTCGCAACCTTAGTGTCCTATTTGATGCCAAGATGACCACATATTAATGACATTACTGACTGCCTATTTCCATCTCTAACTTTGGCACTGTCGCAGCTCATCTGCTACTGAAATCCTCATTCATGCCATTGTTACCTCTAGACTTAACTATTCCAACCCACTCCTGGCTGGTCTCCCACATTCTACCCTCTGTAAACTTGAGGTCATCCAAAACTCTGCTGCCTGTGTCTTAACTCACACCAAGTCCCATTCACCTGTCATCCCTGTGCTCACTGACCTACATTGGATGCCGATCAAGCAACATCTTGATTTTAAAATTCTTATCCTTGTTTTCAAATCCCTTAGTGGCCTCACTCCTCCAATCTCAGTATTCTCCCTTAGCTCCCGAATCCTCCAAGATATCGGTGCTGATCTAATTCTGGCCTCTTGAGCATCCCTGATTTTAATTTCTCTACTATTGCTGGCTGCGCTTTCAGTTGCCTACCTATCTACCTTGCTTTCCTCCTTTTAAGGCACGCCTTAAAACCTACCTCTGAGCTTTTGGTCATCTGACCTAATATCTCATTGTGCCTGGGTGATATACTTTCTTTTATAACACACCTGTGAAGCTCCATGTGAGGTTTTATAACATTTCCAGGCATTATATAAATATAAGTTGTTGTTGAAAGAGCAGGGAAATGGAACTGGTTGAGTTTCTTTTGCAGAGCACCAGCCTGGACATGACAGGCCGAATGGTCTCCTTCTGTGCTGTAACCATTCTATGATTCTGTCCAACTCTCCCAGAGGCATTGTATAATTGTAGAGTAACTTCCTCTGCCTTGTACTCTGTTGTTTTTGCTATTTAATTCAGCATTCTACTTGTATTATTGATTACTGTTCACCAGCATCTGAGGAAGACGGTGATGGGGGATTAATTTTAATCCAGAATACCAGGCAGGAAGCGGACTGATCAGATTAGCCATTGATGTCCATGGAAAGTAACATCGAGCAGAGTATAAAACAATTGGACAATCCAATCCTGTCAGAAAATCTAATCCTGTCAGAAAAATGACCAGTTACTTTCAAGGTTGGTTAGGATCAGCCACCTGCATGATGTGAACTGGGATTCATCTTACTCCTTGTTGCCTTATGCTCTCCAGCAAGGTAATGCTTTTAAGAGGAAAGGTTATTCCAGCTACCTTTAACATTTTTTTAAAAACCCTGTAGTTTTAATGGAAATATTGGTCCTTTCTTTCCCTCATTCCTAAGGTTAATTTGCAGGCCTCTATTGAGCAACTGCACTATTGAAATGAGGAAGTTAACATGTGAGAACTTATGAATATGTATACTTGTAGCCCTCAAACAAAAAAGACTTTGCATAACATACCTACCCTTTCCTATTGACATTGCCATCTGAAGTACGTCGCATTCAGAAACTATTAGGAAATTCAGTTTCTGTTTTTCTTAATCAGAAAAGAAGTCAATTAAAATTCTAGGTGCTGATTGAAAATTTTCAGAAATGTAATGCCCACATTGCAAATAACATTGAACCATAGAAAAATTATGGTACAGAAGGAGGCCATTCAGCCCATCGTGTCTAAGCTGGCCAGAAAAAAAACTAGCCACCCAATCTAATCCCACCTTCCAGCACTTGGTCCATAGCCTTGTAGGTTACAGCACTTCAGGTGCAGGTCCAGGTACCTTTTAAAAGAATTGAGGGTTTCTGCCTCCACCACCTTTCCTGGCAGTGAATTCCAGACACCCACCACCCTCTGAATGAAAAAGTTTTTCCTCATGTCCCTTCTAATCCTTCTACCAATCACCTTAAATCTGTGTCCCCAGTAATTGACCTCTCCGCTAGGGAAAACTGGTCCTTCCTGTCTTCTTTATCTAGGCCCCTCATAACTTTTGTATACCTCAATTAAGTCACCCCTCAGCCTCCTCTGTTCTAAGGAAAACAACCCGAGCCTATCCAATCTTTCCTCATTGTTGCAACTTTCAAGCCCTGGCAATAATCTTGTAAATCTGCATTCTGCAATATGCTGTAAAATAGTCCTTTACATTATGACAGTTGCGATGTAACTGAGGCACTGGATGATTACCTAGGTTTAAGTCTTGTCCTCTGTTAGCTTTGTTAATTTAGCTGGTCACTTAACTCAAAAGTTCTGAGAAGGAAATCCCCACAGATATGTTATCCCTTATGGCAAGTCTAAGTGATAATTTTGTTCCATGATCTACTGTTCCACACAACCCCTTTAACTTGTGGTCTCAGGGTTCAACTAGAAGCAGCGAATGATCTATTTTCCTCATTCTGATATTAACACCCTTTATCTCTTTTGGCATTTTATTGAGAATGAATATTTTTGGAAATTTCGAATTTTTTGGTGTATTATTTCTAAATTGTGAATTGAGACAGTTCACATTTGTAAAAAGCAAATTTAGGGTGCCAGAGAATTCTTCACACTATGTTCAATATATGGAAAGGGTTATCTAACATAGCCAGGCAAATATCCCAGAATTATATTGAAGAAAGAAAGTTTATCCAGTGTAGAGTGTAGGATCTTGTGAATTTGAATGCTCAAATGCCTTTTCTGCTCCACAACACCCCACTCAAAGTATAATTATTACTTTATTTTACCGAAATGCCCCATCTCACATTGACGTTGAATTCCACCCATCTTCTGGCGCCAGGTCATTGTTGAGATGGCGTGAGAGGAGGACACAGGGCAAATTCAGTGTCACAGCAGGGGGACGCCTACAGTGTTTTCTGGACATCAGACAGCGTGCAGTGCCACGCCTGCAAGGAGGTGGCGCATGTACAAAAGAACTACCCTACCACCCAGGCCGCCAAAACAGCGAAGACAGCAGAGGCTGGTGCCACCGCACCTTCCTTCCCACCCCCCCACCCCACTCCCATTCCCCACATTGCCCTATGGGGTGCAGGCAGCATTGGCAACCAATGTCACTACGGTCACCAACAGAGAGGAGAATGAAGGAAGGCACAGCATAAATTCAGACGCACTGAGGCGAGCCTTCTGTGTGGTAAAACGCAGCCCTCGAGCAACCCCGCGAGTACATCCATGCTTGAGAGCATCCCTGTGGCCATTGTAGAAACATTACGTCCTGTGGCTGGGCCCGGGGGGTGATAACAGAGTTGAGGGAGGGTACAAAACCGAGGACTCGGACAGACATAGAGGTCTCCCTTCTTCCACATATCTCCCAGAAAAAGAGGAAGAGATGCCACTCCTCTGAAACAGAGGTGATCCCAGAGGAAGGATGTTCCTTCGGGAGGCTGAGACAGGTCCTACTGTCAAACCTGTGCCTCCTGGGATGTTTTAAGACCCCTGCCCAGGGGAAGGGACAGGGATCCCACCAGTAAAACCCAGGCATTCTCTCCTGAGTTGGGCGTCTTAGAGGCTGAGGCAGGTGAGGTTGCTGAACCTGAATCTGACCAGCTGCACACGCTGATGCTCCCCGGGACTTGCCCAATTCTGTGGAGGTTCCCAGTAAAAAAGCCCCATGTACTTGGGTCACTGGGTGGTGGCGGGGGAGGGGAAGGCCCCCCTTCTTCGTCTGACTTTGGCACTGGGGGTGATGGGGATGGAATTGGTCCCTGCGTCTCCACAGGACCCAGCACCTGAGGAGGAGTGGGGCCTTGAGCTGCTGCCGCCCTCTGGCCCAGACCTGTTGGAGGAGCCCAGGGAAGACCCCCCGCCACTGCTCCTGGGGGTGGGATGGTGGCAGATGTGTCAGCTGGCGTAGGAGGTTTGATCGTTGACGGTGACAACCTGGAGGAGGACGGACTCGGTGGAGGGCACTGGGGATAAATGCCAGTGAGGTGATGGATGCCCTTGTGCCCCCTACCGAGTTCCCCCTCATCCCCTTTGAGGAGCTCCAGGAATTTATATCTGATCACTTGGGTCACTGTGACAAAGTTCAGCTGGCTCGCAACCGATGTTCGGAGCTGGTGCTGCTCATCAGGTCCGTCGCTCTGCCTCAGAAGCTGCGATTGCCAATAAGGGTGTGAGCCAACTCGAGCGGTGCGGGTTCAAGACATTTCTCACTGGGCTGCTGAGGGAGTGGAGAGTCAGGGATGTCTCTGATCGCTCCCCGCACTAGGGTGTTGGAGATGGTAGCACGGAAATTTTGCCATGAAGACAATCATAGCCAGCCTCAACGTCAATGGCAGCAGAAGGGCACATTGTAGATTACTCAACTTCTAGCTCCTTAAGGCAGGGAAGTATGTAGTGTTCTTGCAGGAAATCCACACCGTTCCAGAAGGCAAAGCCACGTGGTTCCTGGAGTGGCAATAAGGGGTCTACATGCGCTACCTTGCTTCCAATTCAGATGGGTAACTATCTTGTTAGCCCCACGTTTTCAGCCGGAGGTCTTGGGAGTCAAGGTGCCTGTGCCAGACCACCTGCTCCATCTCACCGTCTGGCTGGGGGATGTGCAGCTTCACAGTGAATGTGTATGCTCTCTCGGCTGGCGCGCAGCAGGCATGCCTCTTCAATGAAGTGTCTACTCATCTTGGTTCCATTGAGTGCATTATCCTCAGGGGAGATTTCAACTGCAACTTGGAGGTGACAGACCACTCCCGGACTCCGCACCGTCCAGCGACAAAGGAGAAGTTGAGGGTTACTCTCCACAGATGCTGCCAGACCTGCTGAGTATTTCCAGCATTTCTTGTTTTTATTTCAGATTTCCAGCATCTGCAGTATTTTGCTTTTAATTTAGAGAAGTTAAGGGACCTGGTCAGGACTTACTACATAGAGCATAAGGAGTAGGCCATTCAGCCCTTCGCACCCACCTTGTCATTCAATGAGATCATGGCTGATCTTCTACTTAACACCATTTTCCTGCACTATATCCCTTGATGTTTTTAATATGTAGAAATCTATATTCAACATACCCAATGACTGAGCCTCCACAGTCCTCTGGGGCAGAGAATTCCAAAGGTCTACCGCCCTATGAGTGAAGAACTTCCTCCTCATCTCATTCCTAAATGGCCTGCCCCTTATTTTGTCTCCCCTTGTTCTAGACTCCCCAGCCAGGGGAAACATGTTTCCTGCATCTACCCTGTCAATCCCTGTAAGAATTTTGTATGAGATTGCCTCTCATTCTTCTAAACTCCAGAGAATAAAGGCCCAGTCTACATAATCTTTCCTCATAGAACAATCCCTCCATCCCAGGAATTAGTTTAGTGAACTTTTGTTGCACTCCTTTTATGGCAAGTATATCGTTCCTTGGATAAGGAGACCAAAACTGCACACAATACTCCAGATGCGGTCTCAGCAAGACTTTTGGTGGACGTTTGACGAAATCTCCACCCCAACTCCACGTTCACTTTTGTGACGTCTGGAGGAGGAGCAGGGTCCAGAATCAACCGTTAGTACATTTCTCGGGCGTACATCTCCTGTGTCTGGTGTCGTTTGTGTGGCCGGCACTGCACTCAAACCACCGCCTAGTACGGGGGTAGTTAGCTCTGTTCTGCGTGCTGGCATTTTAACAAACTGCTGCTGAAGGACGCTCGGTTCCAGGTCGAGTTTTGTTGATTGAGTTGACTGGAAAAGGAAACAGAGGGCGCCTGCCCTCCTTGAGGCTATGGAGGGATGTGGGAAAGGCTCCTGTCTGCGATTTCTGTCGAGTATACAAGGGGGTTTGCCAGGAAATGGAAGACCGGGATTGAGGGGTTGCAATAGGAGGTGCTCGGCCTGGACTCCCGTCTCAGTCAGGCCATTGAAGACTCGGCCCTGTGGATGATGTACAAAGAGAAGAATGGTGCGCTGAAAGACTTGCAGTTTGTTGGGTCCCTAGGTGCTTTGTAAGGTTGCGGATCCGGTTACTTCAGGGCCTGGACTGCGGCTCCCTCCTCTACTAGCTGGAAAAAAGACAGGGGGTCCGGTCCGTAAGCAGATCCTGGGGTTGTTGGCCGATGTTAGATCTCATCAATTTCAGAGACCGTCAGAGTCCGATGGTAACTTTCAAAACGTTATTGAGGTAAGTAATTGTTACAGCTTGACTTCCTCTCCTTGATGTCGGTTTTCTTCACTACAGCAAACAGCTCAGCCATGTTATAAAAACGGACCGAACTTTGTGTTACAGCTTGGAGAAAAGACGGAACGAACTTTGCGCGCCAAAACCAGCCTCCTTTATACTTGTCCGGTACCACCCCCTCCACACCGTTGTTCCTAATTGGTCTGCAGACTTCTGCAATTTTTGTGGTGTCAGAGCCTAATTGGTCTGCTCACACCAGCAAGTTTCACATTGCCCCCCCAGCTTTCCTTGAACCATTAGCTGCAGCTGTCCTGTCAGTTTCTGCCTGTTAGTTTTCTTTATAAACTGTTAGCTTATCTTTAATCTGTTCCCACAGCCGACAACTGATCCAGGGAGCAACAGGCACACTGTTCTCTCCGGATCTGTCCAGCAAGGATGCTTGCAGAGTTTTGTGGGAGAACCTGTTGAAGGTAGGAGAACCTGTTGAAGGTAGGCTTGGAGGGCGCCGAAAGGCTCGATGCTCCACTTAGTTTGGCAGAGCCCTCCACCAGCTCTCGAGGGGCAAGTCACCGGGGCTGAATGGGCAGACTATGGAGTTCCACAGGGCATTCTGGGACGTCCTGGGGGACAACTATGCGCTGGTCCCAGGAGAAAATCTGGTGACCGGGGTGATGCTCCTCTCAGCGTAGGGCTATCGTTGTCCTGCTGCCCAAGAAGGGCTAGCTCCACCTGCTTAAAAACTGGCGCCCAGTGTCTCTCCTCAGCACAGACCACCAATATCTTTGCCAAGGCGAGCAGATGTGGCCCTGGCACTGTGCTGGCCACATGATCCACCCCAACCAGTGCTACATGGTCCCAGGCCGGACAATCCATGACAACATCCGTCTGGTCCAGGTTCTGATCCACCATTCACAGAGGGCTAGTCTGTCGGTCACCTTTCTTTCCCTGGATCAGGAGAAGGCATTCGACAGGGTGGATCGTGAATACTGATTTGGGACTCTGAGGGCATTTGGATTTGGATTCTTGAGGGCATTCAGGTTCGGGATGCATTCCGTCGCCCAGGTCTGATTTCTGTGTGCCACCACAGAGTGTCTGATTAAGGTTAAAGGGTCTTTGATGGCGTTTCTTCGTTTTGGGAGAGGAGTGCAATATGGGTGCCCATGTCCGGCCAGTTATGTCATCTGCATGGAGCCTTTCTTGCGCCTCTTGTGTAGAAGGTTGACGGGACTGGCTCTGCATGGGCCAAGTGTGGAGGTCATCCTCTTGACTTGTGCCGATGATGTGCTCCTCATGGTCGTGGATCCTATTGATCTGCAGAGGATGCGCAAGTGCCAGTAGGTCTACTCCATGGTGTCCTCTGCCAGGACCAACTGAGAGAAACGTTCTGGACTCCTGGTGAGTCAGTAGCAGCTGGACCCTCTGCCGGAGAAGCTTAGGCCTTGTGCCTAAAGCACCTCTCACCTCCTCTACCTAGGAGACTATCTTAGCACTGCTGTGGACACCTGGCCGGCGAAATGGGAAGATCTGGAGCCCAAGGTCACCACTTGCCCAGGGCGCTAACAGGACTGCTCTGAGTGCAGTTCTACAGGGGTCAAGCACTGGTCATAAACCCACTGGTGACCGCAATGCTGTCTTACCAGTTGGTTACTTTGATCCCTCCCCAAGTTTGTCGCCAAGATACAGAAGGAGCTCTTCATTGTCTTCTGGGACAAAAGGGTGCACTGAATCTGTGCCACAGTGAGTCTCCTGCTTAGGGAGAGCAGTCAGCAGTTAGTGTTAGCCAGTTAGTCAGCTGCCTTCGCACCCAGGCAGCGATTTTTGCTTTTATTTTTTCTCCTCCCTGTCGTCAGACACTTTAGAGATGGTGTGTGCTGGCAATGTATTTCTTCCGCCAGCTGCACAGCCTCAATTACGACACGCAGCTGCTGTTGATAAACCTGGTGGGTCTCCATCCCTCCTTGTGGGAGTCGCCTGCCTTTTACCAGGGACTGGAACAAGGTCACCTCCACCCTTTGGAGTGGCAGCAGTCCTCCTGCAGCTGCTGCTCAGGAATTTGCACCTCCATCAGTACAGGTTTGAGAGTCAGGGGCATACTGGATGGTAGAGGAACGGGCTGGATGTCACTGGAGGAGCTGAAGCAACACGCATCCTTGAGTTGTGTCCAGTTCACGGCCAAAGCCATCAAGAATTTAAAAAAAAAGATGGTGCTCAGCCTCGACTGCACACAAAGTGGTTCAAGTTTAGGGCGGCACAGTGGCGCAGTGGTTAGCACCGCAGCCTCACAGCTCCAGGGACCCGGGTTCGATTCCGGGTACTGCCTGTGTGGAGTTTGCAAGTTCTCCCTGTGTCTGCGTGGGTTTTCTCCGGGTGCTCCGGTTTCCTCCCACAAGCCCAAAGACTTGCAGGTTGATAGGTAAATTGGCCATTATAAATTGTCACTAGTATAGGTAGGTGGTAGGGAAATATAGGGACAGGTGGGGATGTTTGGTAGGAATATGGGATTAGTGTAGGATTAGTATAAATGGGTGGTTGATGTTCGGCACAGACTCGGTGGGCCGAAGGGCCTGTTTCAGTGCTGTATCTCTTCTAAATTCTAAATTCTTCTTCTAAAAGCCTGTGGAGCACTCCCCTTCAAGTGGATCTCTGTATGGACAGAGTTTCTCATCAGTGCCAGGCCCCGAAACCTCCCTCGGGTGCCTCAGCCCCACAATTTGAGCTGTCTTTCAGAAATCCCTTCTGTGGTATTCCACTCTTCAGAGGGGTTTCCTATACAGATTCCTCTTGCACACCCTCCACTTCCTAACCCCGTTTGCCATCAGGACACATCGAAGTGTTCCATCCTGCTGTCCGCAGGAAGAGGGGTCCCCGGTGAGATGCTCTCCACTTGGGACACCTTCCGTTGTTCATCAGGGATTTGGCATGCAGGGTGTTATGTCCCATACACTAGAATGTTCAGTTGAATCATGGACCCCTGGGCCGCTGTAATTTCTGTGGCCTGGAGAAGTCTGTGTATTACATCTTTGTAGGATGTGTGAGGTTGCAGACTCAATTTCATTACCTGAGGGGGTTTAACTCCTCAATTTCTGGTGGCACTTCATTCCCATGCGCCTGATCTTAGGCCACCCAGTGTAGATGGGAGATGGCAGATGGGAGGACATCCTGGTGGGATTGCTCCTGGGTCAGGCTAAGGTGGCCATCGACAGGTCCAGGCAGCGGGCAGTCAAAGGGGTTGTTTGGCCAGACTGCCTGCCTTTCGTCCACAGCTACGTCCACGCCCAGATGCCTCTGGAGAAGGAGCACGCGGTGTCAGCCAGTATGCTTGAGCCTGAAGTGCATCATCACTTCCAGAAATGTCACCTTTATTTGATTGGCTGTTTCCTTTTAAAGTTTTTAGGTTTTGTTACTGTATTAATGGTGCCCCTTTCAAAACGGACACTTAGTTCCTCTTGATTGGCAACTTTCTGGTTAGATCTAAAGCTGTATAAATACACACAGCTTGCAACTGTGGTTGTTGGGTTAGGAGGTGCTTGCTTGTAATCTATAACTGTAAATAAATGCTTAGAAAAATGTGTAAAGATTGGCTCCAGTTGTGTCCTTCACATTTTGGCTTTCTGGAATATAATATGGTAACAGTGGATGGCCGTCAAAAGATGCAGATTGGAGGCTAAGAAAACAAAAATAAATTCAGGCGCAAAACTGCTATCCTAGTAGCCATTGTGGAAAATGGCAGAAAGGAATTATAAATCATCAGGGTATGATTATCCTCGATGTTCTTTGGAGTCTGAACTATATGACCAGCGGAAGAATGACATGGATTTGTGGATAAGGTTATGTACCAACCAAAGGGGAAACAAGGTATGGTCTAGGCATTGTCACTTCCTCCAAGAAGTAAAATCAGAAGTCGAGTACTTTGTGAGTTGGATGCCTGTCAGTTGGATAGTGATGAAATCTTGGGCCTTCTCTTAGAGTTATTGGGTGAAATTTACAAGAAAGTTAATTTGTTAAATGCCTGTAAGGCATGGTTGGACTTTGATAGATTTTGGAAAAGATATGGAGGAATATATAATTAACTTTGACAAACTGTCATTCTTTTACACAATCTAATTTGGGGATTCCTGGATCAGTACTCTCTTAACTTACTGTATTGTGCTAAGGTGTCTGCTGTGGACAGACTCCTGGGTCTAATTTGTGCTCCGAGAGAGAGACCCTGTGGGATCAGATGTCTGCTGCCTTGGAAAAAAAGTCTTGGGGAAACAATCATTTCCTTCAGCCTTCGTGAAACAAATGGGACATTCTGCAGTCACACAAAGAATAGAAAACTCAATGATTGCCAAATTTCAAAATGGCCCAGATACTGGACGCAGATGTCAATACGGTGGAAGGATTAAAGACAGCCAGAATGAGGATGTGGCAGATTTTGCTATTACAGCAGAGGACAAAATTGGAACAGCAATAATAGGTGAATGATTCCCAGGAATGCTGAAGGAACAGTTGATGGGTGCTTCAAGTGTGACTTGAAATATTATGCAGTGAACTGCCCAAAGTTGGGAGACAGGGTCCTCGAAATGACACCTGACAGAGAATTCTGTGGAAGAGGACGAAGGTAACAATGAATCCGAAGGAGTTTTAGTCTTGTGATGAATATGTTGGTCGTGGACTCTTATAGATATACTGTTCCAGATAGTGCTTACACTTTAATATGTGGAACATCTTGCATCGACAACATTTCAATCAATGTGAATGAATGTAAAAGTACTACTTGCTTTAGCTTTGGTGATGGCAATACATTGAGGTCAGTAAAGAGAGTTGTAATTCCATGTAAAATAGCTAGAGTAAGCCATTTTGTAACTAGTGAGGTACCTATGCTGTTCGGTAATCCTTCTATGCAAAAGGCACAAATGAAATTTGAGTATTGCTGAAAATAGAGACATTTTGTCAAGCTTTTCATCTTGCATGCATCAGGACAATTCGCAAGAATACCAATGTAAGGGAAAGCAGCAGATTTATACACTGAGAAGAGAGTGCTGATTGGTTGGTTGGGAAGTGGACTCTGGTAGAGGCATTGCCATGGAGAATGCACCAGTTAACTGCCACGTTTCATGCTGCTACTATGCAGTAGCAACATGTGTGGTGTTCGCCACCAACAGGATGCTGCCATCAAGCCAAAAAGATGTTCTGCCTGTCACACACATGTGGTAGATGAATTTCAATGCCAGTGTGATGCTAGGTATATAGGCCGTACGTCCCAAAGACTGACGGATCGTATCAAACAGTATGTCCCTTCCGCGGTTTACAACAGGCAAGGTACAGACCATACTCAACCAGCCTGTGCTTGCAAAACTCAAAACGCAGTGTCCAACATTAAATGTGACTCCACGATTGGACAGCATTTGCTAAATAATTCTCAGTGTGCTAAGAATTACGCTGACAACTGATTTAAGATTGTCAGTCGGGCTCGCAGCGTGGTGCATTTGTGTGTACTGGAAGCTACATTATATTAATACACGGGGCCCTGTTCTTTTGTAGACAGAAAGAACATGTGCACACATTGCGCCTGTTTCAGCAAAACAAAATAAATGACGGCCATTCGCTGGTTCGTTCCTCAGGGCAATGCCTTGAACAATCAGAATCAAGCTGCCTGGTTTAAATTTCAAAGTTTGGCAGTTAACTCAGTCACCATAAACTGGTGCATTCTTCATGGCAATACCTCCAATCGGAGTCCACTTGCCAACCAATCCGCACTCTCTTCTCATAGAGTATAAATTTGTTGCTTTCCCCTTACATTGGTATTCTTGCGAATTGTCCTGGTGAGCACAAGACGAAAAGCTTTGACAAAATCTCTCTAGTTCTGTACTACCAAATGACTATTAATAGCCCTTTTGTTCTTATAGACAAAAGCATGGAGAACTGCATAGAGACCAGATACTTTTTTATTCTTTGGGATTTAGGCATCACCGGCAAGGCCAGCATTTGTTGCCCACTCCTAATTGCTCTTGACAACTGTGTGGCTTGCTAGGACATTTCAGAGAGCAATTAAGAGTCGACCACACAGCTGTAGATCTGGAGTTGCATGTCGGCCAGATCAGGTAAGGATGGCAGGCTTCCTTCCCTAAAGGACATGAGTGAAGCAGATGGGTTTTTACAACAATCGATAATAGTTTAATGGCCCCATTATTAAGACTAGCTTTCAATTCCAGATTTTTAATTATTTGAATTTATTAATTAATTGAATTTAAATTCCACCAGCTGCCGTGGTGGGCTTTGAACCGATGTCCCAAGGGCATTAGCCTGGGCCTCTAGATTACTAGTGACTTGACTACTACTACACCACCATCATCTCATTTATGTTGTGCATCATGTAGGCTTTATTTTTTTTTGCATTAATGACAGATGTCATCTCTGCTGAGTAGGTCTCAAACTCTCCTTATTGCAAGTTCCACCTTTTACCAAATAATGCTTCTGCTATTGATAGATGATTGAGCTTAGTGACTTCCAAGCTTCATTGATGTCAGCATCGGTGCTTCCCGTTGAGCCTTTGGTAGGTAACAAGTGTTCTAGCAACAGTGCAAAGTGCTGGTGTTTGGCATCGTTGCTTCTACAAAGGATGTTGATGCATGGTAGGCCATCGTGATTGGAGCTGTGGAATTTTTGGGGGTGCACCTTCGCTCTGCTGATAGAGTGGTCGATGTAGTATTCTGTCCTTGTGAATTACACAGAGGCTAATTTAAGAAGAAAGTTCCATTTGCACAGAAAACTAGAGCAGTTGTTTTATTTACGACTGAATAGTCTGGGTAAAATGTTTTGAATTTACAATTTTTTTTGTAGAACATTGTATTGGATACAATTGGTGAGAACAAAAGTTTGGCTACAGATTCTAGTCCAGGACATGGAGAGCTTGCTGTAAAGCCTCTGGTATTTAAGGATCCAAATTTTATTGTAAGTACTTTTATGTTTTAACAGAAGTGGTAAATTCTATAGTGTACATAACCCTTTTACTGTTTCCCCTTTCCACCATTCAAAACTTGTTTTCAATTTTATAAGTGCTTCATAACTTTAATGGGCTTTTTTGTGCTGACAATTAGAAAAGTGTATGGAGATATTACTTTGTTTGAGTCGGTAAAACATTACATTGGGCCAAATGCTTCTGATGACTTGGATAACTAAGGCTTTCCTACAGAAGAATGCAAAGCTGGGAAGGCTGTGTTAATTTTGCAGCATCTAGTAAATTAGAAGCAAATTATTTCTCTCTTTCAGTTTAACCCAAAAAATGAATCATAGCACGACTGTCGAGTAGCTTTTTTTTTCAATACGCCCTGGTAGCTCCAAAGCTGGATAGCATCAAGATGACTGAACTCATAGGTATTCATTTCTTCTAGTACTAGCATTTTTAAAAATATCATATTCCTAATTTTTCCCTTCACTTTTCTCTTCTATTTATGTTGATTTATTTTTTGCTGGAGTAAAATTCAGTGGATTCCAGTTCTACTCCAGTTTCTTATCCAAGTGCGCATTCTTTATTTATGAACAGTAAATCACTGGGGCTGAGGTTTCACTCAGGATAAAAGTTAAGTAAGGAGAATGAGAAGGAGATCTCAGCAGTGAAGTTACTTCTGGACTTGAGAGGGTGATTGATAATGAAGGGTTTAAGAGAACAGTGAGGGATAAAAAATTAGGTGTTCAGATGAGTAAGTGGCAGAGAAGGCCACGATCTGGCCAGGTGGGAATATGGTGGCATGTATAGCCAGGTGGGAGTTGGAGGGGGCTTTGACAAGGGGAAGGAGTCAATTCATGAGCCCATTGAGGCCTAGGATGCCAATTGACATGCCCAAGGATAAAGAGAACACCGTTCTCAAGGGAGCCGCATTCTAGAGAGTGATGCAGATAAGATTGGAAGTTGGAGATCAGCTGAGGGATTGAAAATGATTGTTGATTGTAGTGTAAGGTAGTTACTGAAGTTAATTCAAGAGAATGAACTGGTTGGGGTGTTCAAAAGGGAAGGCGACAGTATGATTCACTGCTCTGGGAAAATCAGAAGTAGATACCATTGTGGACACACACAACACCAGAATTAGGAGCAGGAGTAGGCCATTCGGCCTGTCAAGCTTGCTACACCATTCAATAAGATCATGGCTGATCGGATTGAGGCCTCAACTCCACTTTCCTGTCTGCCCCCCATAACCCTGGACTCCCTTGTGGATCAAAAATCTATCTAACTCAGTCTTGAATATATTCAATGACCCAGCCTCCACTGTGCTCTGAGGAAGAGAATTCCACAGACTAATGCCCTCAGAGAAAGTATTTCTCCTCATCTCAGTCTTAAATTGGAGAACCCTAATGTGTAAACTGTGTCCCCTAGTTTTAGACTCTCCCATCCACCCTGTCAAGTCCCCTCAGGATCTTGTATGTTTCAATAAGATCACCCCTCCTTCTTAATTCCATTGGGTATAGGCCCAACCAGCTCAACCTTTCCTCTTAAGATAATCCTCTTCATCCCAGGAATCAGTCAAGTGAACCTTCTCTGAACTGCTTCTAAAACAATTATATCCTTTCTTGGGTAAGGATACCATAATTGTACACAGTAGTCCAGATGCAGTCTAATTAAGGCCTATGCCTTTGTAGCAACACTTCCCTACTTTTATTTTTGATTTCCCCTACATTTGCCTTCCTAATCACTTGCTGTACCTGCATACAAACTTTTTGTGATTCCTCTGTACTATAGAGTTCTACAATCTCTCTACATTCAAATAATATACTGCTTTTCTATTCTTCCTGCCAAATTGGACAAGTTCACATTTGCCCACATTGTTCTCTATCTGCCAATTTTTTGCCCACTTACTTAACCTTTCTAAATCCCTTTGTAGATTGTTTGTCCTCTTGACAGCTTACTTTCTTACCTATCTTTGTGTCATCTGCAAACTTAGCTACCGTACACTCAGTCCTTCATCCAAGTCATTTGATATAGATTGTAAATAGTTGAGGCCCCAGCACTGATCCCTGTGGCACTCCACTAGTAACACCTTGCCAACCTGAAGGTGTTGTGATTATCCCTACTCTCTGCTTCCTGTTAGCTAATCAATCCTCTATCCATGCTAGGGTGTATCCCCTACGTCATGAGCTCTTATTTTGCGTCGTAACCTTTGATGTGACACCTTATTGAATGCCTTTTGGAAATCAAAGTATACTACATCTACAGGTTCTCCTTTACCACTTTGCTAGTTACTTCCTCAAAAAGCTCTAATAAATTAGTTAAGTATGATTTTATTTTTATTTTTATTATTTAGAAATACAGCACTGAAACAGGCCCTTCGGCCCACCAAGTCTGTGCCGACCAACAACCACCCATTTATACTAACCCTACAGTAATCCCATATTCCCTATCACCTCCCTACACTAGGGGCAATTTACAACGGCCAATTTACCTATCACCTGCAAGTCTTTGGATGTGGGAGGAAACCGGAGCACCCGGCGAAAACCCACGCAGACACACGGAGAACTTGCAAACTCCGCACAGGCAGTACCCGGAATTGAACCCGGGTCCCTGGAGCTGTGAGGCTGCGGTGCTAACCACTGCGCCGCCTATGTTGTTCACAAAACTATGTTGACCCTGCCTGATTGCGTTATAATTTCTAAATGTCCTGCTATTGAAGGCTGGCTCGGGTCTGCAAATGAAACCCAACCCGAGCCCGACAGAACCACATCCGACCCGGCCCGAGTCCTTTCATTTTTTTCCTGCGCCGACCCAACCTGACCCAACCATCAGTTAACCTAGCTTCAGTTTTTCACTTTGCTTATCTGCATGAGTTTAAAAAAAACTGTAACTAAACAACCTTTCAAGTCCAAAAAGTAGATTAACATTGGAGCCTCGTACCGGAGGTGGGGATAGAGTGTGTCCGACCCGAGCCCGAATGCCGGACCCGGAAGAGTGATCGACGCCCGTCGGGTTCGGGTCGGTTAGCCATGCTGCACCTGCTATTACCTCCGTAATAATGGATTCTAGCATTGTTCCTATGACTGATGTTAGGCTAACTGGCTTATAATTTTCTGCTTTCTGTCTCCCTCCTTTCTTGAATAGAGGTGTTACATTTGAAGTGTTACATTTGCGATTTTCCAATTCTCTGGCGCCCTTCCAGAATCTAGGGAATTTTGGAAAATCATAACCAATGCTCCTACTATCCCTGCATCCACTTCTTTTAAGACTGTAGGATGTAATCCATCAGGACCAGGGGTCTTGCCAGCCTTTAGTTCTAATAGTTTTCCCAGTACTTTTCCCTAGTGATTGTGATTGTTCGAAGTTCCTCCCTTCTTTTTACCTCTTGATTTTCAAGCATCTTTTGGGATGTTTTTTGTGCCTTCTACAGTGAAGACGGACACAAAGTACCTGTTCAATGCTTCCACCATTTCCTTGTTTCCCATTATTAATTCCCCTGTCTCACCCTCTAATGGACCAATGTTCACTTTAGTTACGCTTTTTCCTTTCTAAATACAAGTAGAAACTCTTACTACTTGCTTTTATATTTCTTGCTAGTTTTCCCTCATACTTTTAATTTCTCCCTTTCTTTTCCTTAGTCATTTTTTGCTTGTTTCTAAAATTTGTCCAATCTTCTGACCTACCACTAATTTTCATGGTATTGTACGCGTTCTCTTTCAATTTGATACTATCCTAAACTTCCTTTGTTAGCCACAGATGGTGTTTCTTTCTCCTAAGTCTTTCTTTCTTACTGGAGTATATCTTTGCTGAGAGTTATGAAATATCTTAAATGGCTTCTCTACTGTCCTATCTTTTTAACCTATGTTCCCAGTTCACTTTAGCCAATTCTGTCCTCATACCCCTGTAATTGCCTTTATTTAAGTTTAAGACACCAGTCTTAGGCCCATACTTCTCATGCTTACTGAATGTGAAATTCATCATGTTATGATCGCTGTTGCCTAGGGGTTCCTTTACTATGAGGTCATTTAATTAATCCTGTCTCATTGCACATTTACCAGGTCTAAAATAGCCTGCTCCCTGGTTGGCACTAGCTCTAAGAAATTGTCCCGCATACACTCTATGAACCCATCTTCCAGGCTACCTTTGCCAATCTGATTCGTCCCATCCATATGAAGATTAAAATCACCCATGATTATTGCAGTGCCTTTCTTACAAGCTATCATTATTTCTTCCTGTGTATTAGGGGGTGTATAAACTACTCCCACAAGTGACTTCTTGTCTTTTGCTATTTCTTATCTGTACCCAAATTGATTCTACATCTTCTGAACTAAGATCATCCCTCACTATTGTACTGATCTCATCCTTAATTAACAGAGCTACCTCACCACCTTTTTCCTAGCTTCCTGTCCTTCTGAAATAGTCAAATAGTCTTGAATATTTAGGTCCCAGCCTTGGTCACTTTGCAGCCATATCTTTGTAATACCTATCAGCTTGTACATATTTATTCCTATCAATTCGTCCATTTTGTTGTGAGTGCTACACGCATTCAGATAGAGCCTTCAATTCTGTCTTTTCACCATTCTTGCAAACACCTTATCTGCTGGTGTACTGTTCAATTTATACGTGCTGTCCCTTCCTGCCACACTCTGGTTATCATTACCTATATAGCTACCCTGCTCTATTGCCATGTCCTTTCTCTTTAATTTCCCATATGTGACCCCTCCCCCACTATTTAGTTTAAAGCCCTGTCTACCACCCTAATTATACGACTCACCAGAACACTTGTCCCAGCATGGTTCAGATGAAGACCATCCCAACGGGTATAGCTCTCACTTTTCCCAGTACTGGTGCCTATGCCCCATGAATCAAAACCCATTTCTCCCACACCAATCTTAGAACCATGCATTCAACTTTCTAATCTTATTTACCCTTCTCTAATTCACTCATGACTCAGGTTTTAATCCAGAGATTATTACCTTTTGTGATTCTGCCTTTTAGTTTAGCCCCCAGCTGCTCATAATCTCCAAGCAGAAACTCTTTCCTAGTCCTATCTATGTCATTGGTACCCACATGGACCACGAAAACTGGATCCTCCCCCTCCCACTGCAAGTTCCTCTCCAGCCCTAAGCAGATGTCCTGAACCCTGGCACTGGGCAGGCAACACAACCTTCTGGATCCACGCTTTCTGCTGCTGTGTGTAATCCTCTGACTATGTTGTCCCCTACTACCACTACATTCCTATTTACTCCACACACTTAACTGGCCCCCTGCACCGTGATGCCATAGTCAGTTCTCTCATCCACTCTGCAGCACCCGCTCTCATCCATACAGGCTGCAAGAGCCTCAAACATGTTGGACAATTGCAAGGGCTGAGGCTCCTCCACTTCTACCTTCTTGATCCCATAATTGTCTCACTCATAGTCAGACCCTTCTGTCCCAGGCCACTGACCAAATCAGAAGATCCTAGCCTAGGGGTGTGACTGCCATCTGGAACAAAGTGTCCAGGTAACTTTCTCCCTCCCTGATGCTTCACAGTGTCTGAAATTGATCTCCACCTCATTGACTCTGAGCCAAAGTTCCTTGAGCAGCAGACACTTGCTGCAGACATGGTTGCCGTGGATCACACTGGCATCCACCAGTTCCCACATACTATAGCTGCAACACATCACCTGCCCTGCCATCGTTATTGTGTTTTAATTAACTAATTATTTTCTTCATTAAATTTGAATTAATGCCTCAGGTCCTGCTTGTGCTTATATTATTATTTCAATGTTATACTTATCCTGATTAAAATTTCCTAGTTTAGATAAGAGAAAATACTCATCAATCACTTACTACTTTCCTGTTACGCCACACTCTGAATGCTCTGAACCCACAGATTCACTGCCATCCCGCTGCCCCAGCTCTTCAAAATCTTACCGCTGTCTCTAGGTGACCCTCTATTTCTGGTACGCAACTTGTCTTCTACAGCAACTGGAGACTGAAAAGATGGTAGAAAAAGGAGCTTCCCTTTCCCCCGCTGCACCGAATTCCCAGGTGAACCAAATTTCCAACTTTGCACTCTGTCTATGTTGCACTCAGGCGTAGTCTCCTCTCTGTGTCTCCTATTTAGGAGGAGGCCTAGGGATGAGAGAATGTAGAATGGAACAGTATTGACAAATACACAAACAAAGACTTGAAAGCTGTGCCTTTTTTCATTCAAACAATGTAGATTATGGTTAAGATTATAGATTAAAGTGCTAGAAGTGTTTATCATCTTGCATATTTTTAGAATTTTTGATAGAAGTAGACTATTTGCAGTAGTTGAGGGGTCAAGAATAAGGGGCCATAGATACAATGATAAATGTAAGAGATTTTGAACAGAGGCCAGGATAAACTTTTTTTATACAGACTTGAGGTTGTGGAATTAATTTCCAGAGTTAGTGATTGAGACAGAACCAATGAACATTCAGGGTTAATTTAGATCGTAAGAATTGTAGAATGGTTGCAGCATAAAAAGGAGGCCATTTGGTCCAGCTCTCTGGAAGAGCAACTCACGTAGTCCCAATCACCAGCCTTTTCCACGTAGCCCTGCAAAATTTTTCTCCTCAGATATTTATCCAATTCCCTTTTGAAAGCCACAATTGAATCTAGCTCCATTACGCTCTCAGGCAATGGATTCCAGATCCTGACCACTAACTGCGTTTTTAAAAATAAATTTCCTCATGTCGTCATTGTTTCTTTTGCCAGTCATCTTAAATGGGTGTCCTGTGGTCCTTGATCCTTCTGCCAATGAGAACAGTTTCTCTGCATCTACTCTGTCCAGACCCCTCATCATTTTGAACACCTGTATCAAATTTCTTAATCTTTTCCTTCTCAGTTTCTCCAATCTATCCATGTGACTGAAGATCCTCATCCCTGGAACTATTATTGTAAATCCTTTCTACATCCTCTCTAATGCCTTCACATCCTTCCTAAACTGTGGTGCCTAGAACTGGACACAATTCTCCAGTTGAGGCTAAACAAGTATTTTATACAGGTTTATCATAACTTCCTTGCTTTTGTGCTCGGTGTTTCTATTTTGGAGTATGTAAAAAAGGTAATGTATTAATTGTGGGGGACGTTAATCTGCATGTAGACTGGGACAATCAAATTGGCAACAGTGGTCTAGAAGATGAATTTGTAGAATGCTTTCCTGACAGTTCCCTGGAGCAATACGTTGTTGAACCGACTAGGGATAAAGCTATCTTCGATCTCGTATTGCGTAATGAAGCAGGGTTAATGAGAAATGTCAAAGTAAAAGATCTATTTGGAAATAGTGATCATAATACCATTGAATTTCATGTTAAGTTTGAAAGTGGCACATTTCAATCACAAACATGAATCTTAAACTGAAAGCCAATTATGAAGATATGAGGGGAGAACTGGCTATGGTTAATTGGGTAAATAGACTGGAAAGTATGGCAGTAAATGAATAGTGGGAAACATTTAAAGAAATAATTCAAAGCATTCAACAAAAATACATTCCGTTCAAAAACAAAAACTCATCAAGAAAGACCCATCTGTGTCTGACTCAGGAAGTTAAGGAGAGTATTAGACTAAAAGAAGAGGCTTACATGTTGCAAAAAATAGTAGCAAGTCTGAGGATTGGGAGTGTTTAACAAACCAGCAAAGGACCACCAAAAAGTTGATAAAAAGGGAAAAAATAGAATGTGAGAGCAAACTAGCCAGCAATATAAAAACAAATTGTAAGAGCTTTTATAAGTACATAAAAAGGGAGAGTAGCTAAAGTAGACATTGGTTCCTTAGAGGCAGAGACAGGAGAAATTATCATGGGGAAATGGCAGAGGCATTGAACAAATATTTTGTCTGTCTTCACAGTAGAAGACACAAGTTCCATACCAGGAATAGGCAGTAACCTCAGGGCTAAAAAGAGTGAGGAAATTAAGGATATTGATAGCAGCCGAGAAAAAGTATTGGAGAAACTTGAGGGACTAAAATCTGACAAGTCCCAGGACCAGATGGCCTACATCCTAAGGTTCTAAAAGAGATAGCTGCAGAGATAGTGGATGCACTAGCTATGATTTTCCAGAATTCCTTAGATTCAAGAATGGTCTCATCATATTAGAAGTTGGCAAATGTTGTGCCGCTTTTCAAGAGAGGAGGTAGAAAGAAAACCGGGAACTACAGGCCAGTTAGCCTAACATCAGTCGTTGGGAAGATGCTGGAAACTATTATTAAAGAAGTCTTAACATTGCACTTGGAATAGCGTGGTATAATTAAAACAAGTCAGCATGGTTTTACTAAAGGGAGATCCTGTTCGACAAATTTATTAGAATATTTTGAGGATGTAACTGGTAGGGTAGATAAAGGGGAACCAGTGGATGTAGTATACCTAGAATTTTCAGAGGTATTCAATAAGGTGCCACATAAAAGATAATAGGCAAGATGAGGGCTCATGGTGTTGGGGGTAATATATTAGCGTGGATAGAGGATTGGTTAACAGACGGGAAGCAGAGATTGGGCATAAATGGGGCATTTTCAAGTTGGCAGGCAGTGAATAGTGGGGTGCTGCAAGGATCAGTGCTGGGGCCTCTATATTGGTGACTTGAGGAGACAGAGTAATGTATCTAACTTTGCTGATGATACAAAACTCCATGGAAATGTAAGCTCCAGGGAAGACATAGAGAGAGGCTGCAAGGAGATATAGACAAGTTAAGTGAGTGGGCAAAACTATGGCAAATGGAGTATAATGTAGAGAAGTGTGAAGTTGTTCACTTTGGTTGTAAAAATAGAAAAGCAGAATATTTTAAAGGTGTGAAACTGCTAAGTGCTGATGTTCAGAGAGACTTGGGGGTACTCAGACACAGATGTGAACCCTTCTTGCCAATAGAGAGCGTTACAATCTTCTCTTGAATGTTTGTTTCGGTCTTGTCGCCTCTCGAACATCCTCCAGTCCTGCTCATGACAGTCTTGTTGCTATAGCTCCACTGATGTTGCCTTAAGTAATTCTTCAAGTCACCGAAAACAGCTGCACAACCCACTTTTTCCAAGGGCCAGCTCCCAGAATCCGTTCCAATCACAGCATCTTGTCTTTTTTTTAAAACAACCAAAACTTGCTGCTTGCTTCACACTGCGGTCTGTAATCTTGTAAACTGAAACCTGAGCTCCAGTCAGATGTCTTTGCCCATACCTCTGAAGATATGATCGTTTTAACTGGTCCTAACCAATTCTGTCTTGCCTGGAATTCTGAAGCTTTCAGTTTCTGTTTCTCGTAAAGGACTATCTCCAGAAAAAAATACAAGTTTTAAATTCAAAGTCAGTGCACCCAGCAGTACATTCAACAGGCCAACTGCTAGAGACCACGTGTGCAGACTGCTGTCTATCAAACGATCCCAGTCTATATTAGGATAATTAAGGTCCCCTGTTATAACTGCTCCATAGTTTTTGCATCTCTGTACTTTCCTTGCAAATTTGTTCCTCTACATCTTTCCAGTTAGTTGGTGGCCAGAAAGAATACACTCAGCAGTGCAATGGTACCTCTGTTGCTTCTTAGCTCTAACCAAATAGATTCTGTCCTTGACCCCTCTAGGACATCTTCCCTCTCTAATGCTCGCCTTAATCAATACTGCTACCCCTCCTCCTTTCTTTTCTTCCCTATGCTGAACAGCTTGTATCCAGGAATATTTAGTACTCATTCCTGCCTTTTTTTGAGCAGATCTCTGTTATCACCAGAATGTCATATTTCCACAATAGGTGAATGAAGGAAAATAGGTTAAAAGGATATGGAAATGTTTGGAACAGTTTGTTCTTGTGGAAGGTAAACACCGATACTGACTGTGTGGGCCGCATATCCTGTTTCAGTGTTGTAATCTTTGTGCTTTTCATTGGACAGGAATAATTGTGTGTACTTGGCAACTAAGCTTCCTATGCACTAATCATTATCCTGCAATTTGTGTTTATTCATTGTCTTGAATTCCGATATATTTGCTTAAATAACCAGTTGCATAACTCCTGTAGTGTGATTGGTCTGTTTGTGCATAACTTAATCAGGAAGATCAAAACTGTGTTATGCAATGGATAATTGTTATATTTCAAATAAAGCCTAATGCTTTTACAACATTTTGATAGCTTCCTTTGGTAAACCATGTTAAGACTTCTATTCAATATCTTGAAAACATTTTGACAGATTGCTGCAGGCACTGAACCTGAGCAAAGCAATTGGAACACGTCAGCACTGTGCCAGAACTTGGCTGTGCAATGCTGTGTGACCATGGGGTGTATCCTCTGAAGGTCCCACCTAGTTATTTGTGTGGAAGATGCTGTTTTTTATTTTAGTGGATGACTTCATATAATGTTGCAAGTGTAAGCATATTGCAGTCTCTATGGAATCATGAGCTCCTGCTGAAAAACAAGTGTACCATTGCATGTATCCAGACTATTAAATATTCTTCAACAGTTGCATAATACCTTGTCAGTTTTTTAGAGGAACCTCATTTTGTTAATAAAATTTAACAGGTGATTTACAGTAAATATATTTTTGTACAAGAAAACCTGTTTATATGCTTTATGTAAATTAAGGTAAATTGGGTAGATGCATAAAGATGGAAACCATTTTAATTGTTTTGCTGATCTAATGTTGCCAAAGCTAAATCAGACATTTTAAAGGCAAGACAAAGTTCAGGTTAAGTGTTTTCATCCCGGAACTATATTTTTAAATATTCTGTCCAGTGGCAATCAGTGATTTGGGATTGCCTTCCTCCTTTCCAGTTTATACGAAGGGACTGCCTGAAGCCTGAAATAAATTCATACATTTTAGTGAGGACTGGCCTTTGAGTCAGTCAAGTGCTGGAAAAGGATGCTACCAGCTCGGTGGTGCTATATATTGTACATTTGTCAATGCGCCCCAAGAATAAATGGTGTGCGTGCATACATTTTCTGACTTGTAGTGTTTCCTGATGCTGGGTTGAAGGCATACTTTCGGCCAGAATACAGAGAACTCTTCACTGTGCGTCTGATTTTTGCTGGACACTAACCAGTGAGTGCTTGATGCGGATACTGATTAAAGTGGAAAAAAGATGTTTTGTTCTTCACCTTCCTGAAGGCAAAAAAATCTTCAAGAAAATTTGTAAACGAACTATTTTAAAATAACACCTGGTGTTGTTTGTGAACACTAGCTTAACACTGTTTGAATAATATTAATGGTAGGTATGTCCTATAACTCATCTTATTCTGTAATGTAAAAAGCACATTTACAGGGCTAATCCATGGGGTTCCAAAGGTGTCGAGTGAATGTTCTGTTTTCTCCTGAGGTCCCCATAAGTGCTAAAGCCCAGCCAATTGGTTCATTCCATGTGACGTGAGACAGTGGCTGAGTGCACTGGACCACAGCCAAGGCTATGGACCCTGATAGGATCCCAGCTGCAGTGCTGAAGATCTGTGAATTCAGCAAATTGCACCCTTAGCCAGGCTGTATGAGCATAGCTGTAATAAAGTGGGAGGTGATGTTGTAGTGGTAATGTCACTGGACTAGTAATCCAGACGTCCAGGCTAAAACCCTGGGGACATGGGTTTGGATCTCACCACAGCACATGGTGAAATTTGAATTCAATTAATAAATTTGGAATTAAAAAGCTAATGGTGACCATGAAACCATTGTCGATTGTTGTAAAAACTCATCTGGTTCACTAATGTCCTTTTACAGAAGGAAATCTGCTGTCCTTGCCTGGTTTGGCTTACGTGTGACTCCAGACCCACAGCAATGTGGTTGACTCTTCAAAGGCCTCTGGAAATGGTCTAGCAAGCCACTCAGTTTCTCAAAGCAAATAGGGATGGACGATAAATATTCCTGGATGCAAGGTGTTCAGGACAAGCGACTCAAGTGTCAGTAGGGAAAGATTTAGGGGACAGTGATATTAGCTAACATAAACATTATGATACTATGAAAAAGAGAAAGCTGCAAGCCAGAGTAAAAATAATAAATTGGGGGAGGGCATGTTCAATTGGAGGGAATGGACCTGACCCAGATAAATTGAAATCAAAGATTGTCCCTACACAGCGGGTGGGTGAGAAAATTTCGGAAAGATATCCTACTATCAAAACAACAAAAAATGTGTGTTTTTGTGAAGAAGCTTTAAATGAGAAGACTGATTTATTGACTTGCTTTCTTGTCCCTATGTTGAAAACTGATTTAGTGACATACCTGGCATGTTTTGATTGCATAAGTAATCAGTCCGTGCCCACACAGTTGATATATTGTGGATGGATTGCCATCTCAGGAGAGATCTTGATCTCTCTTCCCCCTTCTCCCCGCACTCTATATGTGTGTCTCTCTTATATCTCTTTCCCTGCGCCCCCTTCTAA